>NC_135536.1:196808895-197408895 GCF_045843805.1 Urocitellus parryii | reverse complement strand
GGGCTGGACCACCCCAATTCCTCACCAGCCAGCAATGGCACCTCCTTGGGTCTGTTTCCAGGGTGACCAGTGAGCTCCTCCCCACCTGCTCATAGCCCTGGCCGTGGGAATTCTGCACAACGCTTGCCACCCAGAGGTGGTGGCTCCCTGGGGGTTCCAAGGCACGGGGCCTGAGACCTGGAGGCTGCTCCCACATGTGCTCACGTGCTGGGCTTTCCTGGCTGGACTATGAGCATCTGAGGCTGGGCATGGTGGCCTGGGAAGACGACAGGGCCTGGCAGGTGACCCCGTCCTCACTGACCTACCTGCCTGCGTGAAGTCCAGGTGCAGCTTTGCCAGACAGGCCAGAGGGTGCTGCCCAGCCCAGCCTCAGATGGCATCCTGACCACCTTGGGGGGCAGGCTGGTCTGCTTTGCTTGTCCTGTGCACCCCTCTTCTTTTTATATTCCTCAGGGAGCTGGTTCTCAACGCTGTTCAAGGGGTTTGGCAGGAATGATGCCCACAGGTCACATGACCTGGGACTGGCCACTCAAAGCTTTAGCCTTCTAAGCACAGTGCTAGCTTCCTGCTGGACATAGGAGCCAAGCAGAGCTGACGAGGGTCCTTCCTTGGAAGTTTGCTGGAACTGCTGGAGGAAAGAACCTCTCTCCAGACCTTGGAGTGGGGGTCCTGAGTGTGGGGTCAGCTCAGGGCCTGTGTTGGAGGTTCTGCTGAGATGGGGGCTAACTTCAAGGACAGATCCACGTGATGAGGAGGAAGCTACCTAGTGACATCCATGTCACCCGAGCTCCTAGATCCGGCTGTGCCTGGAGCAGGTACAGCTCCATGAGGTTCACTGACACATGCTAGAAGTCTGGCCCACATTTTGGGCTCTGCCTTTGAGAGGTGGCTTTTGCAGTGAAGGAACCCTGATGTCCCCTGCAGACCGCTGAGCCACCTTTTGCTCCTGGTCTCCTGCTCACACCTTGATGTCTTCCACGTGGGCACCCTGCCCAGGACTCCCTGAGCCTCTAAGACTCAAGTCCTCCCTTCTCTACCAGATCCCACTCTGGGGCACCCCTGCAGCTGGAGCCCCGCACACCCAGAGCCAAACGTACCATCAGGGAGGGGGTGCGTCCAGGAGGGACAGGGAGGGGCTCAGCAGGGCTGCTCAGTGAGGCGGAGGCAGGGCTGGGCTCAGGAGGAAGGGGCACAGGTGACAGCTGAGCAAGCTCTAGGGGACTGGCGGCAGGCCGGGGGGCGATGGAGGTGAAGGGAGGCCGGGACAGCTCTGTGCCACTTGTCCCTCTGTGCCTTGTGCCTGTTTCCTCATCTGCACCGTGTGGCCCCAGACACCTGCCTCCTGACGTCTTGGGACAATTAGAACCACTCATGGGAGCGTCTGCGTGGAGCCTGGCCCAAGAGCCCTCCACTGAGCACAGATCTCCTTTCCCACCTGCCGCCCTGCAGCTCCGATGGCCCTCAGGCCACTTGGGTGGCTGGACATTGCCTGCCTGAAGTGTCCCCTGTGGGAAGCACACATTGGGAGCCGGAGCCGCGCTGCCTCGGGTGCTGCCCCACCAGCCTGCCAGCCCCCACCATTACACCTGACCGGCTCCTGACGGGCCGCAGAACCGAGTTCCTAACTTGGGTGGATTCCATCCACAGGAGGGAAACTCGGAGGAGCAGAGATTTCGGCTATAATCCCCAGCCAAAGCTACCTTAACGGGTAATCAAGTTACTGTTTCATATTTCCAAATAAAGTTGAACAGTTGAACTGAAAGATCTCATTTGGGAACCGAACTTAAATTTAAATACTGCCTACCTCACGGTATTAGGGATTTTTAGACTTTCAAATACCGAGCCCGGGGAAATTGGTTTGGACAGGCTCTCTGTGGCACTGTTAATTGCCAGCTTGGACGGATCGTACCAAGCATACCAAGTACCCGGCAGGTGCCGCATGATCTGAAAGCAGCCAGAAGATGGTCGGAACCGTCCAGGCCACCCAGAGGGGACCTGCAGCACTTCAAGGCCACGTGGCAGCCGCAGAGGCACTGTCAGGTCACCTTAAGTTGTCCTTCAAAGCAAAACTCCACAGGAAACATTCATGTCTTTATAACTCCTTCAGAGATGGAGAAAAGAGCAACAGGACCCTGGGAACAGGGTGCTCTGGGCCCCACCCACTTTCCTGGTGTGACCCCCTCCTCCCCATCGCACACAGCAGGGTGGCTGCCGGTGGGAGCAGCAGTCTGACTTTTGGAATTCGAGCCCAGTTCCACCTTGAGTGGCCGTGGGAGAGACTCTGGCCTCTCTGAGCCTGTGACCCACTGGCGCTGCATGATCAGGGTGCACCGCCTACCTCGGGGCTGAGCCAGGCAGGGAGGGGCACCGGGTCCCTGCAAGTGCATCAC
The DNA here is from genome assembly GCF_045843805.1 of Urocitellus parryii. Classification (NCBI taxonomy): domain Eukaryota; kingdom Metazoa; phylum Chordata; class Mammalia; order Rodentia; family Sciuridae; genus Urocitellus; species Urocitellus parryii. The sequence continues at coordinate 197,406,505 of NC_135536.1, read as the reverse complement.
GTATGCGGCCCGCACAGCCTCCCTGACCACAGAGAAGGGGCTGAGGGACACCCAGGACCCAGGCAGGGAGTCTGCGTCCCTGAGGAGGAGGGGCCGGTGTGTCTTGGGGCCTGTGTGTCCGTCCCTCCACCTCCCAAGCCACCAAGGGCCCCAGGTCCAACCGGGGAAGCAGAGCAGGCTTCTGGTGCAGGGGGGGAGGTTAAAGTTCCTGTGGAGATCGCAAACCCGAGGCCCGGAGCATCCACACAGGAGCTTACAGCTGGCACTCACTCCCGGGCATCCCTGGAGACGTTAAAACAGCCCTCCACAGGATGAGACGAATTTGATCTGTTCCCCCTCTGGAGTGTAATGGCTGGGTGTCAGCTTCCCCCGACACGTACATCAGCCAGATGCAGGGACCTGCCTCTGTAGAACCCCCAGTTTATGGCTATTTAAATGTAATTCAGTTTATTTAAGCTATTCAAATATTATCTGATTATTTAGAAATATTGGTAGGGGCTAATTTTAAGTAACAGTTGATCAGAAGCGTAGCAGCTATAAAATCAACCCTCCATCACCATGGCTCTGGAAAGTGGCTGTATTTATTTAACACACATTAAAACCTTTTAAAATTTGCATTAAGAGAGCCTTGAGCTTGGTGAAGTCTCAGGGGACTCAGGTTGTGATAAAGTTGCTGTCACCTCTGCCCTCGGTGTGGAACGAGGCCGGGTCAGCGGAGGCTCATTTTCACCGACTGCAGCTTTAACAGGGAGCACAGAGCAAGCTGGTGAGAGGAAGGGCCAGCGCTGGGCAGTGGCCAGGCCTGCGACACAGGCCACAGAGGGTCCTTGCTTCTCCTGTGGCCGGGAGGTGCAGCCACGGGCCCTGTGGCCCTGCATTGGTGGCTGACCTGCATCCCAGGTCAGGGAGTGGCTGAGGAGTGGCACTTCATGGTGCCCTGGATTGGGGCTTGCCACTTCCAGCCCAGGCACAGGGACAGCGAGACCCAGAGGGGAACCCAGAGCCTTGCTGGAGCTGTGCCTTTCACTCTGCCTCCCTGGCTTAACCCAGGAGCAGGCACCGTCTGCAGCAGGGGCCCGAGGTGCCCGAGGCTCCTGGCGTGACATCTGTGTCCTGTGTCCAGGCCCTCACCTGCTGGGCTCCTCTGCCCCTCTCCCAGGCCAGGGTGGGTCAGGGCTGCCTCTCCACAGGGCAGCCACTAAGTGTCTTTCAGGGGACAATCTCAGACTCCCCTGACAGCCATCCTGTCGCGGCCTGCCCTGGTTTCAGAGTAGTTTTGGAACTGCCTCGGCTAATAGGAACGCCCCGGCACTCTGTGTGACCCTCCCAGGCTGCCTGCACTGTAGAGGGCTTGGTGGTGACAGTCCCGGCATCTGCTCCAGGCCTCCTGCAGTTCCACACCTGCCCTGTAGGAGGTGCTCCCACCCAGCGGCTCCGTGTGCTGACTGTGTCACATGCCATCAACACACTTGGCTTTGCTGTGTGCTGTTTTGGCTGTCAGAGGAGCCACTAGATCCTGCCAGGAGTGGACACAGGTCACCAAGTGCGCTGCCACCTGCCAGTCCACATGTGCTGAAAGCCCTCCCCTGGTCCACAGACAGGAGGCCCAGGACACCTTCTGTCCTACCTTCCGTCAAGGCCGGGCTGAGGTGTGGGAGGAGGCTGGTTCCAGATAGCCAGGGACCTTCTCAGGAGGCCTGGCCCAGGCAAGCCCGGAGTCTCAGGCCTGAGGCCCCTGCTGGGCCAGCCTCTCAGCTTCTGTGTGTTCCGAGAGCCCTGTAGGCCCTGTGCACAGTGCCTGGGCCTCCTCTGCAGGGAGCAGACAGAAGGCAAAGCCCTGGGTGACAATGGCCCTGTGACGGAGCCCGATATCCACAGCCCAGCATGTCCCTGCCCTGGGGTGGGACTGCAGGAGGCTGTGGGCTCCTACCTGGTGCTGACGGAGCAGTGTGCCCTGTGTGAGTGAGGCCTGGCGGTGCTCAGCTCTGCAGCTTGGAGTCTGACTCCTTGCATGACGTGTCTGTCTCAGGGAGGGTGGAGTGGTTGGCAGGGGCACCACCCGGACTCGCTTCCAGAGAGGTGGGAGCTGTGGTGTCATGGGCAAGACCATCACATATCACCACCATCCCCATCACCACTATAATCACCATCACCATATCATCACCATCCCATCATCACCATATCATCACCATCCCCATCACCACTATAACCACCATCACATATCACCACCATCATCCCCATCACCACTATAACCACCATCACCATATCACCACCATCCCCATCACCACTATAACCACCATCACCATATCATCACCATCACCATATCATCACCATCACCATCACCACTATAACCACCATCACCATATCATCACCACCATCACCATATCATCACCATCACCATATCATCACCACCATCACCATATCATCACCATCACCATATCATCACCACCATCACCATATCATCACCATCACCATCACCACTATAACCACCATCACCATATCATCACCACCATCACCATATCATCACCATCACCATCACCACCACCCCATCACCATTATTATTGTCATCATCCCCAACCCCATCCTCATCACCATCACCATCCCCATGACCACCATCCCCATCACCATGACCACCATCCCCATCACCATCACCATTATCATTATCACCATCCCCACCCCCACCATCATCACCATCACATATCATCACCACCCTAACACCATTATCATCCCCACCATCCCCACCATCCCCATCCCCATTATCATTATCACCATCCCCACCACCATCCTTATCACCACCATCCCCATCACCACTATAACCACCATCACCATATCATCACCACCATCACCATATCATCACCATCACCATCACCACCACCCCATCACCATTATCATTGTCATCATCCCCAACCCCATCCTTATCACCATCCCCATCACCATGACCACCATCCCCATCACCATGACCACCATCCCCATCACCATCCCCATGACCACCATCACCATCACCACCAGCACCATTATCATTATCATCCCCCTCCTCCTCCTCATCATCACCATTCCCATGACCACCATCCCCACCATCCCCACTATCACCATATCACCACCATCCCAGTGACCACCATCCCCACGGCCACCATCACCATGACTACCATCCCTATCCCCACCCCCATGACCACCATCCCAGTGACCACCATCCCCACGGCCACCATCCCCATGACCATCATCCCCCTCCCCCTGATCACCATCACCACCACTGTCATCACCACCATCACTCTGCCACTACCCACTGCCATCCCCATGTAAGTAACCACCATCCCCATCACTGACATCAAAGCATCACCGTCTCCCCGCCACCCATCACTGCCATCACCAGTACCCCCATCATCATCACCGTCATCGTCATCGTTATCACAGCCATCAGCGCTGGTCGGCCAGCAGCAGGGACAGGCAGTCCACAGCCGGGGAGCTTGGACGCACACACGTCACATTGGGAGCAGAGGCCCCTCCTGTGAGTTGGACTTACTCAGGGCTCCGAGGACGCCCCCTGCCGTGCCCCAGCTGGCTCCTCCAGGGCAGAAGGGGCGGGTGGGCGGATGGCCACGGCCTGCTCTTTGGAGCCTCAGCCTCGGAGGGAGGGAGGGAGGACCCCAGGGTCTTTCAAGTCTCAGGGCGTCGGCTCCCACATCTTACAAACTTAGAGGATAAAAGGGTTTATTGGGGGTTTCCAGCCTCTATTCTAATTAAACAAGATGTTCATCCCTTGATCCTTGCTGTCTCTGCACAGGGGTCCTGTGGACCCCCTCCCCCATTACCCTCCTCCTGGGACTCTTGTCCCTGTCATCTGACTCACTTGCAGCAGCATGAGGGGGGCTTGATAGCCACATCAGGTCCCTTCGAGTCTCAAAGTAAAACGCTGAGTCCTCCCACAGCCACCCGCCCCCGTGACCTGGCCCTGAGGCTCTCAGCTCATCTCTCACCCTCTCCCTGGGCATGGCTGTCTGTCACTCTGACCTCCTGGCTCTTTCTCGGGACCCTGAGCCTTTCTGGAGCTCCTGCCCCCAGTCACCACAGTTCTACCGCCATTGCAGTGGTTCCCTCCTCAGAGGTGGCTCAGTCACCTTACCTGGGAGAGCGTGCTGGCACCCATGTCCTCTGGTCCCAGATGTACCTGTTGTGCGCTCACCCCTCTCCTCCACCCCGCCCACCTGCTTCCTCCACAGCCCCCTCCCGGAGGGCAAGCTGGCTCAGCAGGGGAGGACTCAGCTGTCCCCTGGTGTCATCAAGGACATACTCATGGTCCCCCAAGAGGGCCACCGCTCCAGAGTGAAGGCTACCCCGGTACAACAAGGGATGGGCCGCCTGGCCCCAACATCCCGGGAAGACTCCCCACTGTCTGCCTCTGGTCCTCAGGGCGCTGCACCCCGAATCCCCTGGACCCCACTACCCTTACCTGGCCCACCCCTGGTCTGCGTCCTGCCCAGCCACACGAGGCCTATGGCCACTGCTGGACTTGGAGTGCCCCTGCTGGAGCCCTCACCCTGGACACCCGCCACAGGGCACCGCAGCTCAGTGACTGCACTAAATCCCCAAATATTAAATTGATGATGGAAATCTAAAATATTAATGTATTCTAATTGAATATTCTCTGATAAATTATCCGAGCGTTTGCAGCAATTTGATTTTACTTTCATTTCTTAAGACACTTTCAGCTGCATAAATACAGCCATTAAAGCAATTCAAGCCAGGGGACCTTTCCTGCTCAGATGGGGAAGGTGCACACAGGGCTGCACGTTCCCTTCCCATGACTGATCACACCACAGAACCCAGGCACCAGGTCCCTTGGGCTTTAGCAAGGACGGTGTGAACTCCCGGTAGGCACAGGGAGATGTGTGGTCACGGGGAGGCTCGGGGCAGCCGGGGACAGCCCATCCTGCTGTGCTGGGACCACTGGGGCAGCACTGGCCAGGCCCCATGTGTACTGCCCCCACCAGGGGTGGGAAGAGGCAGCCCCTGCAGGTCACGGGCAGGGCCAAGGGCCACCTTATTTCTGCGCTAGGGCTTCTCCACAGAGGCCCTTCCTTGGGGCTGAGCTGACGGCCCAGGGGTGGCTCCCACAGTCAATCGTAGGTAGTCTCCCCGTCCAGTCGTGGTCACTGTGTCTGCACAGAGGGAAGGTGCCACATTGTCACCATCTGTTTATTGGGGAGAAAAGCCAACACAACCAGATTCTGGGAACATGTTGGTTCCTTCCCAGGGACAGTCGGTCCTTTATGCCCTGCTCACCATGGCCTCTCTGGCCCCAGAAAACGTGCTCATCAGGGATGGGAGGTCAGCAGACTCTGCTCCGCGGGGACTCAGCTCATGCTCCCACCTGAACCTCTGTAGGAGATTCTTCTAACTCTAGGCATCCTCACAAGAAAAGTATGGAGCCCCCAGAGCCGATACGGAGCCGGTTATCAGAAGCAGGGAGATGCACACGGCAGGCTTCAGCCCCCCGGTCTTTGCCTGGCTGAGTTGTCACGCTGCTGTCATGTGTCATCTACACAAGTCATACAGCCCCACGGTTCAACCCTCCGGCTTCACCTTGTGAGAAATGAAGGGAAGGTCACTGTCTTCCCAGTGGCCCACAGAGCCTCTTCCTGCGTCTCCGTCCCTTCCTGCGGGTCTGAAATTTGGGCTGATGTCAGTGTTTTCAGCTGAAGAAGGTCCTTCACACTTCCTGTAGGTGTGCGGGTGACATGTTCCCTCAGTGTGCACATCAGGAACGACTTTTCTTCATTCCGCCTTGTGGAAGGCATTCTGTTGGGTGTGGCATTCTGGTCACCCCATTGGCCCGTGGCTGCCATTGTTCTGGAGGGAAGTCACCATCTCCCCTCTGCGGCCATCATGGGGTCTGCTCCCCTCTGCTCGGGGGCTTCTCGTTATGGCTGAGAACGGCTTTGTTGGATGTACCCTGTCCAGATTCATTATGTTTTTTGGATCTATATGTTTGTTTCTCTACCAAATTTGGGGGAAATTCAACCTTTATTTCTTCGATGAATTTTCTCAATCTCCCTTTTGTCTTTCTCTGGATCCCTTGCCATTGTCCCACTGAAACTGTATGTTTCTGTCCTCCCACCAGCCATTCTTCAATGGGATGATCTTATTGATCTATCTGCAAATGCTCTGACCCTTTCCTCTGCCTTCTACAGCCTATTCCTCAGTGAGGTCTTCATTAGAAAGGACGTACTCTTCAGGTTTCCCATTTCCATTTGGTTATATTTTTAAATATTCCATTTTGTGCTGTTTATTCCCTATCTCTTAAATCATTCTGACTACATTTTCTTTAACTCTTTATGTTCAGAAGAGATATTTGAAGTTCCTGGCTGCTGGTTTTAGTAAGCCTTTTCCCGGCCCCTTCTCCCAGTCCTGTGCATCCAGAGGGACCAAGGGACAGAGCGACTCATCAGCACCAAGAACAGGACGCCCCTCTCCACACTCTGGGGGCTAATTTCCAAACAGAGGGACGAGTCCTTTCCACCGAGGATTGGAATCATCGAACAGAATCTCACCATCGTTTTATCAAAGTACAGCTCAGACTGGGTTGTGATTTTCTTCAAGGGGAAGAAGAAAATGCTGGCCGATGGGTGACCGTCTTGACCACAGAAACACAGACCCCCCTGCAGGACGGGCAGCCACAGTGGCTGCTGGGGGCTTGGAGGCACACAAGCAGCAGGTGGCATCCTGCCCAATGCGAGACGCTGGCTTTCTGTGCCAGGACCACAGCACAGAGGTGCCACCAGGCCACTTGGAAAGACGCGCGGCTGGCTGGACCACAGTGTGTCAGAAGTCACAGGCCGGCTCCGTGCCCTGCCCCACCTGCTTCCACAGGAGACAGCCTTCAAAACTAACCCAGAGAGCTTCGGCCACCACCAAGAAGGCCCTGCCCTGGGGCCCTCCTCCCTCCCTGCTGGCCTCTGCTCTGCACCGCGCAGGCCTCCAGGGACGAGGCCAGCCTCGGCCTTCCTGACACCGTGTGCAGAGCCTGCCTGGCTCCCGGTCGCCCCCCACCACCCCCTGCCCAGCAGGAAGGGCCCCACTCACCCTCACGAGCTGCTGCGGGAAGGGCCCGCGCGAGTTCTCCGGCACGTTGATGGGGGGGATGACCCAGTCTCGCTTCTGCCGCCTCAGCCCCCCGGAGCGCTGGTGCGGAGGCCAGGGCAGCAGCGTGTCCCTTGGGGGCTGGGAGGGGTCCAGGGTCACGTCTTTCTTCTTTCCTCTCTGCAGCATTGAGTGGAGGGAGACAAGAGTCAGGGGGGTCTGGTCAAGTCTCGCACCCAGGAGGAGCACGTCTGTTAGGAGAACCTGCCGCTCCTGGTAGAGGGAAGCTGTGAACTCTGGGAACTCTGCGCAGAGTCAGGAAGACATCGGGCAAGACCCTCATCGATACTCAGGGCCTGGGTTACAGGATTAGAGGGGAGAGGCAGCTCAAGAGGGGCACAGCCACCAACAATGTCACCAGCAGGGTGGACCAGGGCTCCTGTCATTTGTTCATGTTTTGGTGCTGGTGGTTGAACCCAGGGGTTCATGCTAAGCACACGCTCCACCATGGAGCTCTATTCCAGTTCAGTAAGGGCTTCATAAACCCCCAATAATGGGGGAAAGCATGGAAGACCGACACATTTTAATTTTAAACTCCTGTTTATAAAAATAGACCCACAAAGCAAATGATAAGTTTGGAAAATATAATGTATAACCAATTTGATGAGTGTTAATAGCCTCTATAGAAAGAGCTCTTACAAATCAATAAGAAATAACGAAGTATTTTTTCATAACAGGAAAAGGACATAAAAAGATAGCAAAATAAATATTAATGGCTAATAAACTTGTGAAAATGTCCACATCTTCCTGTCCACCTGTCCAACTGACAAGACCAAGCAGGATTAACACACGGGGAGCCCGTTGTGACTCAGGCTGTGAGTGGGGGCGGTGGCAGGGGTGTGGGGTTTGGGTTCAGCAGATGAGAGCCTAATGTTTCTGGCATCACTAGAGCGTGTCCCGCCTCCTCTTTCTGAACTGGGCATGGTGGCGAGAGCTCTGGGTCAGATGACAATGAGGAATGTGGCCGTCACCTGTGTGAGCCTGTGTGAGCCTGCGTGTGCTGCCACTGCGGCTCCCAGAGCTGTTGGGCCCTGCGGCCAGCACAGCCTTCCCCACCAGGGTGCCAGCAGTTAACCAGAGCCCCAGCAGCCCTGCCCGGGGACAGCAGCTCCGCAGCTGGAAATGCGTCCCGAGAGCCTGGGTGGACGAGGGCGTCCAGGGAGATGCGTTCACGGTAGTAAAATCACCAGGAAAACCCTGGATACCTGGGCAAGCCCTCAGTACAGCCACATCTGGGACGCTACTGTCACTGCGTGCCACTCTGGGGTCTTGTTCTGTGCTATGGCTTTGCCCTCTACTTGCAGGCTCCCTGGATGTCAGAGCTCACACGACGTCCCAGGGCAGCAGAGTGCCCACACGGTGCGCGGGTGACACGTTCATGTCCCTGTCTCCTCACAGCAAGCTCAGCTCTGCCCAGGTCCACGCTCACCTTAGTCTGAGTCTCTGGGAGCCAGAGGAGGCAGAGCCCGGTCAGCACAGCCCAAGGCAGAGGGCCATGCTGGCTGGGCACCTGACCGAGGCTGCCCTCCATCCAAGGGCCCTCTGTGGAGCCCAGGACCCAGGCAAGGATACCTGTTGTGCTCAGCATGGTTCTGTGGGCTGCCCCTGCCTTGTGCGTGGAAATAAGGCTGCACACAGAGCGGCTGCCTGCCGGGTGCAGAACCATCCTGGCACCCGCCCCTGCTCGCCACCAGTGCCACAGACCACCCGGATGAGGACACCAGGAGCCCCTGCACCTTCCTCCCGTCGGGCCTGCATTCAAGAGTCTTCAACAATTAAAAACCCAAAGTGTCCCCTGGGTCCCCCGTCAGAATGAGGGAGGTGTGACGTCATTTAATGTCAGATAAACAACGATAACTGGAGCCTTGTTCTGACATTTAGGTTCCAGGCTCTGGCCAAACACTGTTCCATGCACTCTCCCCCAGAATCCTCCTATCAGCACTCCAGTGGGAAGCTCATCACTCCACTCTGCTAGGGAGGAAGCAGGGGGAACTTGGAGAGGCCACACAGCACCCAAGGCAGAGGAGGGCCTGACCAACCCCAAGGACAGAGCACCGGCCAGGTTCCTCCTTCCAGGGCCTGGCTGTCCATGGGCCAGCATCTCTTGGCCTGTCCTCAAGGGAGGTGTGCAGTGGGCAAGGCAGAAATGGATATTCCTGCGAAGAAGTGGGGGGCGGGCCCTGAGGGTGCCCCCTGCCCTCGGGGCCCCCTTTAAACCGAGGGGCTGGGAGACTCATCTCTCAGGCTGGTCCTGGGTCAGCGGCTGGCACCAGGTGCTCGTCAGGAACACACCTTCTTGGCTGTGGGGGGGCGGCAGCTGGCACTCACTGGGCCGCAGGGTGACTGACGGAGCTCTGCAGATGCGCCCTGCCCAGGTCCCCGGCCCACGGGAACAAGGCTCACCTGTCCCCAGGTACCTGCCTCAGGAGAAGGGATGGGCCACTTCTGCTCTGCAGCCCATCTGGAGGACAGACTGGCCAAGCGCCACTCTGCCCTGGGGTGAGGGGAGGGGCCTGGCCTGACGCACCACCCCTGAGAGGAGGGTCTGCAGCTGGGGCCCTCCCCTCCCAGGGTGGGGCAGAGACAGCCAGGCTCCGCAGGAGATGCCTCCACCCCAGCAGGGCTGCCGGGACCCGCACCCAGACCCCCCCCTCACACAGGTTCTGACACAGCTGGCCTCCACCTGCTCTGTCTCCATTTGCTACGGAGGAGCTGGCGCGCCGTTAATTTCCCTAGTGTTGTTTAAATAAATTGCACATATTTGCTACTATTTTAAAGCTGTGAGACAAATGTAATAACAAAATCTGGTGAAAATCAATGCCAGACCTGCACAGGCTTCTGCCTGGAAGATGCACCCACTTCTTTGGAAGAAAACCATCGATGACAATTAGCAGTTACCCTGTTGCAATAGCATGTTCTTTTGAACATGCGATAATCTGGGGCCTTTCAGACATGGCATAATCACAGTAGTTATCACTAATGCTCCCAGTTCCCCTTAAAACACTTCCTAGCAGATGTCACCGCCAGTCCTCTTCATTCTGCATTTCTGAGTGAATGGGGATAGCGTATTGGGTAAGGACTGAATGTGACCTCTGCTCTTAATCAATACTACAGAGCACGTCTACATGGGTGTGCATGCAGGCACTCTGCACACACACACGTGGGGTAGCTTTGTGTAGGCACCTGTGCATGCATGTGCAGATGTGTACACTTGCACTAATGTAAACGTGTGCACACGCATGTGACAATGCTCACGCACTATACACCTGCATGTGTGTGTTTGTGTATTCTAGGTTGTGCACGTCCTCAGGTAAGGAACATCATAGGTTTCTCAAAACCAGCAGCCCAGCAGCCCAGCAGCAGGAGGAGCTGGCCAGAGCCATGAGCTAGTGGTCCTGTAACCGTGGGTCCTGGAGGGTCTCGCTGGCCAGCTGGTCTTTGGTCCTGTGGATCTGCAGAACGAGGAGGACCCAGGAAGTCACCTGCTCCAGCTCTGGGGTGGTGTGACACTGAGAAGGTGTGGTTAGGAGGGTAACTTGTAGGAGCTGCTGTTCGCTTGCAGGATTATTTTAGGAGAATGTTCCGTGGAGCCCCCAGCTTTGGCAAGACCAGGTCTGGGCTCTCTTCCCACAGCGGTCCCCATCTGGGCTGTACCGGTCCTCTGCCCCACAGAGTGGGCCCCTGACTCTGCTCCCCAGGCTCTTGGATTCTTCCCGGGTTCAGACCCTGTTCCCACCCATACCAGCTGCCCACCCACAAAGCACTGCCTCTGGTCTCCGGTCTAGGAAGCCCAGCTCCCCCCAGACCCTCCGGCCCGTCCAGGCAGCCCCTGCCTCCCCAGCCCAGGTGGCTCCCCTTCCTCTGTCCACACTTAGCTTGACCTGGAGGACAGACTGCATCACAGAGAAAGCTCTGCCCAGGGCCACCCATGTCCACAGTGAACATTCACCCCAGCCGTGCCCTCGCTTGTGGAGGGGCAACCAGGGGGTCTCCTGCTCAGGGAGGGGTAACATCTAAGGAGTATTTGCAGATGGTTGGGCTTCAACCATCGTCAGAAGGAGAAGGCTCAGTGACCCTGGACCTGGACACCCGGAAGGGGAGTCCTCCTGCAGCCTGCCTGCTCCGGGAGCACCTAGGGTCTGAAGGGCGGCAGGAGATGGACGCCGGGGGACAGGCGAGGCGGGTCTGTGGGCAGCCTCAGCTTGGCCCTGGGGTCCATCGGGAGGGACGTGGGCGGGCCTCCTGATGCAGCCACTTGCTGGTCTCCCCGACGGCAGCTGCCCTGGTACCAGGGGCTGTCAGTCTGGCAGTCCCACTGCTGCAAGGTGCTGGGCCAGGAAGGAGGGGCAGGAGGAGCCCGGAGAGGGCTGCAGATGGCATGTCCAGGGACAGAGGCCAGGCCTGAGCAGAGGAGGATGAGGGATGGACACAGAGCTGTCCAGGCAGCACCCAACACCTGCAGGGAGCCAGGGCATTCAAGGAGCCGCAGGGCTGGGGCCAGGGAGGGAGGGGACACACAGAGGGGTCAGAAAGGTGGGAGTTGGGTGATCCATGAGGCCTGGGGGCCAGGCCCAGGAGCCACAGCCCCCAGGGGCCCGTGAGTGGGGGCACTGGCAGGGATTCTACCCTGCACATCTTGGACCCCAGGCTGGGGCAAGAGAGCCTGTCTTTCCAGCTGGCCTAGGAAAGTCCTCTGCTGGGGTCCCCTGTCCTGCCTGGAACTGTCTCTGCTGAGGTGGAGTGCTGTGCCCTGATTGGCTGGCCACCCCTCAGGCCCGCCCCTCCTCCTTGGAGGAGGCCAAGGCCAGGACCTGGGTGCTGGGCCTCTTCCCGGTTCTCTGGGTGCCCCCAGGAAGGAGTCTGAGCCCACATGCCCCCTGGAGGGCCCGTGGGCCGGGTCAGGAGCCCATCCTGCCCTGGCCCCTGCCCTCATCCCAGGACATCCCCCCCAAACCCTGCCCCCCGGCTCCGGGGCAGAAAGGACCTGGTTCCTGGACAGCCCCTGATGGCGGGCAAATCAGGAGAAACTCCCATCTCCCTGTGCCCCAGGTGCCCCTGTCTCCGCCCCCCTGTGAGATGCCACCACTGGCTTTCATTACCCAAGCGACTGACTCCTTGGGAAGGTCCCGTGTGACCCAGTTTCTCTGATTGTCACCACAGACTGTGACCTAGACCTGGAGGCTGTGCTCTGACGTGTGCCACAGATATCAAGAGTCCCTCGCGTGGCCAGCGTCAAGCCCAGGAGTGCGGGGGCAAACCCCGGTTCCCTGCTCTCCTGGTCTCCAGGGCAGGGCAGCGTGAGCTGAGTGTCCTGCCAAGGACAAGAGGGAAGGTGCTGTGACAGCCGCTGCGGGAACCTGTCTTCCCCCTTCACCACCAGGTGCCCCTTCCTGTCAAGACCCGGGTGGGGGTGAGGAGCCCTCCAGAGGAAGTGTGGACAGCAGAGTGTTGCCCGTGGCTGTGGTGTGGACACTGGTGGCCACAGGAAGACCGAGATCAAAGAGAAAGTTCTGGATGGGCAGAGATGCTGCAGATCAGGGCCATGGCGGCCAGGTCACCTGCTCTACCTCCCCAGACCCAGACACGCGCCCATACCTGGCTGGAGGCCTGGCTTCTGGACCCTGGCATCCAAGGCTGGCCGTCCTGGGTGCTGAGGGTGTTGGCAGCATCCCTGTCCTCTGCCCACGTGAGGCCAGTGGCCTCTCACTAGACACCCAATGGGCCAAGACGTCACCAGACGCCAGGTGGAGAAAAACTTGCTCCAGAGAGTTAAAAAATCATGTGTAGCAAGAAACATGGTAAAAAATCACCGTCCGGCGTGCAGAGGAAACGCCTTCTCCCTAAGGAAATGACACTGCGAGTCGGGGGGAAGCACGACCCCTGGCTGGAGCTGCGGTAGCCCTGGGCAGGACCACCCTGCGGGTGCCGCTCAGTGAGGGCCACTCTGTCTCAGTCTGAGAGCCAGGAGGCCACGCTCAGGGTGGGTGAGGCTGGGGGCCTCAGTGTGCAGACGCAGCTGCCTCCTCTGGAGTCCACCTGCTGTCCACTCTGCAAGTGCCCTGAGGGATGGCTCTGACCCTGTCACCCCCAAGCCCCTGGGGTTCCTGGCTCACAGAGGCCAGGGGACCTTCGTGTGCACGGGGGGCTCAGCCAGGGCCCTGAGTGGGCTTTCCTGCTCTCCAGCCACAGGGTGGGGCAGGAGGGTGCTCCCTTGAAGGGAATCTCGCTGGCCAAAAGAAACGTGTCCGCCGCCTCCTGTCCACCGTGCTCACAGGGACGCAGAGGACCTTGACCAAACTTCAGAAGGCAGCAAGGAGAGAACGGCAGCTGTGTTGGCTGAGAAATCCCACCTTGAGTTTTGCTTTAAACACCGACAGGAGGGCTTTTTTCCTGGGGGCTCTTCACAGGACCCCCACGTCTCGCACTCATGCACCCGTTCACACACATGCCGATGGCAGTCTGGGGACAGTTCTGGGGACCCTCCACGTGGCAGCTGATGGGAGTGATCGCTGACAGAACGACATGATGTGCCCTGGGGTTTGCAGCATGGCCGGCCGTGGGGTCGCCCCCTGCAGCCAGCCGCCCATGGGCCTGGGCCAGCCACGGATGCCTCCCGTCACCCTCTATCTGCAAAGTGAAGGGCCCTGGACACTGCTGAACTCCCTGTGCTGAGTGTCTCAGCCCAGGATCCACACCCACCCCGTGTAGCGGCAGCCCTGTTGGAAAGACGCTTGGGGCTTGAGTACCGTGTGCAGACACGGCGGGCGATGGAAGGAGGTGAGGGACCAGCACACACCAATCAACGGGCACTGGTGCCCTTCATGCCAGCCAAGAGCTGCAGCTGGATTCCCGAGGGAGCCCTGGATGCCCACGGAGCTCTGGCATGGACACCCATCACCACCACCAGCAGCAACCTTGGCTCTGGAGAAGGAACAGCCTTTTCCCCCCGGGTCTGCACGTCACGCGGGCCATCGTCTCGTGGAGAAGGAACCTGAACTGTCACTGCACACGTCGCCCAGTCCCGGGGTGAGCTGGGCCTGCAGCAGCCTCCAGGTGGTGGTGTGGCCTGAACTTGGGGGTCGTGGGGTCATTGCAGTCACTAACACAGCCAGCATCTTAGAGGGAACTGGGACTTCAGGGCTGTTTGGATTGCGTGGAAGCTGCTCCTCGGCCTCCTCCAGAGCCGTCCTTTGCAGAAGGAAAAGGAATGCTGCTGTTTTCTGAGGTGCGAGCTCTGTGTGGTGCTGCTGCCCCTGAACTCCCGGCTGCGTCCCGCAGACTGAGACTCTTGCACAGCTGCCTCAGGGGGAAGCCCCGGGACCTGCCCTCATGGCCCTGGCACCCTGTGGCATCAGTTAAAATCCTGGAGCCCTCGGTGCCCAGGCTCAGGGCCTCAATGCCAGGCCTCTCCTAGAGGCTGCTGGGGTCCTCGCTGGCATCCTCGAGTGTGCAGATCACCCCGCCCTCTGCCTTGACCTTCATGCGAGGTTCTCCGTGTGCTCACGTCTGTGCCCAGTGTCCCCGTTGCAGAAGGAGTCCCACCCCATTGGATCAGCCTGCCCTCATGGCTTCCTTTAACTAAGTGCACCCACAGGACTGTTCCCAGATGGTCACACGAGGTCCTGGATGTGAGGACTTCAGCATCTGCCCTTTGGGGGACAGCACACACACGTGGCCACCCGATGCTTCCTAAGTGCTGACTCGCAGGGAAGCCCGATATTAGTTTCATAAATAACAGTTTCTTTGTTGCAAACTGTACCCACAGGTCCCATTGCCAGCTGCAGCGCGACACCAGCCGGGCCACGACAGTGGCCAGGGGAGTTCCATCTTCAGTATTTACTGTGAGGCCGAGTGCCCTGAGAGTTCCTCAGGGCAACTCTGCGCTCCTGTGGGAAATGTGTGACCTCATTTGCATTTTCTAATTGAATTGCTATCAGCTTTCCTGCAAGACTGCACAAAAAACTTCTTCCGGATTCTAGCCCTGCAGTGTCACCACAGAAAGGCTGCCTCCAGCTGCCTGCCAGGAGGGGAAGGGAGGGAGGGGGCCACCCTTCCATGGACCGTCTGGCTGGAGAGCCGTCTGCTTTACCCAGCTCCACGGAGAGTCCTACAGTTACGGAGTGGAGGCTGCCCTGCAGGAGCCTTGACAGGAGGCAGGAAGGGCACAGAGCTGGGAAATGAGGGGACCGGTGATGGTCCTTCAGGGATTTGCTTCAGTGGTTCTTGCAGTAAAAGCAGCCCTGGGACTTGAGCACCTCTAGGCCCTGCTTTGCTGCTCTAGAACCTTCTGCCACGGAGCTCCTACTTACTGGGCATCCCCATCTGAACCCATCTTCTGGAGCCTGGAAGCCCTCTGCTTCAACCCTGTGCATAAAAATGCCACATGGCTGCAGGTTAGCGACTTTCCCCGCCCGGGAGGCCCTGGCGCCCCTGCTGCCCACTGCATGCCTCCTACAGGTCTGTGTGGCTCCCTCCCTGGATGTGAGGGTACAGCTCGCCTTCGCCCTGGAGCCTGCTTGCCCTTCTCAGCTGAGCACAGGAGCCCTCATCTGGCGGCTTCCAGCTGGGCTGCCACACTATCCCTCTGCATGGAGCCACACTGTCCCTCTGCATGGAGCCACCAGTTAATGCAGCGCTGACTGTGGCACCTGGGAGTTTCTGGTTGGGGCCACCATGAGAAGCACTGCTCTCAGCACTTGGGGAGGGGGCCCAGGTGGCAGTGCCCACGTCCATGGGCACACAGCTGACACCACACGCCTGTGGTCACCCGAGGTGGGAGCACCCGCTGCTGAGTGGGGTTTGCACACGCTGCGCCCTCTCTGAGCCTTGGCAGAAGGTCCCTGCGTGCCTGTGTCTGCCCTCCACAAGGCTCTGTTCTCCTTGTGAACCGTACTGGTCTCTTGCCTGTTTCTGCAGGTGGCTTGAGGTTCTCCAGTCATGCAGAGGGAGTCCTTGCAGGGCAGCTCATGTGGCCAGCGTCCTCCTCTCCTGGGCTCCCCGCACTCTCTTAGATACGAGTGCCGATGAGCAGAACCTCCTACTTTTAACAGTTTTATGACCGTCTTCCTGGCCTTCAGAGTCGGGGCTTGGTGTGCTCCTCCGTTTCTAAGGCCTTTGAACTTGCCCCCACCATGTGGAGGGTCCTGCACACCTTTAGGCAGATTCCCTCCCGTTACATGATCTTTTTTTACTGCTCCTACATCAGGGATATGGTTTGGATTTCCTTGATGGACAGAAAGACAACAGGTTCACGTCCAGCGACTTCTGACCTCACTCATGGATCCCAGTAACTGACCCACGACTGCAGACTCTTGGCACTGGGTACTGTTAGTCTCATTTATCCCGATTTCTTTTTCTTGTTTTACTGCTTGGCTCGGGCCTCTGGTGTGTGACTGGATGGTCTGTCTGGTCAGCTTGCTGGTCCTCAGGGAAGACTCTGAATGTTTCAAAAGCAGATCAGATGGCCACTGCAGGTTTTCTGTTGATGTACTTTGTGACACAATGCAAGGCTCCCTTTGTTTTCCTAAAAAGCTGAATATTGTTATTTTAATCGAGATGAAATTTTAATAACTGTTATTCAGAGGACCACACAATTTTTATCCTTTATTCTACATTGAATTACAGTGATTAACTCCATCTTCCATTCTTGGGCAAATCCAGTTGGGTCATGATTCATCAATCTATGAAAACAGCTAAATCCAAGTTTGTTAGTAATTTGCTCAGGGATTTGTATTCATTAACAGGCCAGACTGGCCCATCATCGTCTGTCACTTTTTCTAAAGGTTCTTGTTGTTTTTGGACAGTTTTTGCTAGTTTTGGACTTGGTTTTTGTCAGCATGGACGGGCCTCCAGCTGGCTTTAGACGCAGTCATGTTGGATTTTGGAGGTCATTCTTGCTCATTTGGGGCAAATCTCTTCCCAATTTGAGACATGGTCCCTATCACGGTTTGGGACAACAAAACTTTGGGGAAGTGACTCTTTTTGAACTCTCTGAACAAATTTGTGCAGGGTTAATTTTTACTTCTGAAAGCCTGGGGAGAGCTCAGCAGGGCAGCCTAGGAGATGTTTTTCTCTGATAGGGATTTTTGTGTGTTTATAATAATAAAACAGTGAAGATTCTCTTCTGCAAGCTTTGGTAAGCGTGTGACTGTAGGCTAGGATCCATGCCACGTGCATTCTCTAATAGTTTAGAATAGGTTTGCACTGATTTCACATAATACTGTCAGATGCCATCTCCAGTGTCCACCGTGTGGTCACTATGCCCTATTTCCAGCCCATCTGTTCCTTCCTCGGATCACTCAGGGGTTCACAGACCAGCTTCCAGCCGTAGCCTGTATTTCTTCCTCCCTTCTCCTCTCCCACGAGCATGACATAATCCTTTTCCACCTGGGCAGATTTCTTCTAATGGCACCTGTGTTGTATTTTTTCCAACAATTTTACTTTCAATCTTTTTTTCTAGTCTTATACCTTTTTACTAAACATGTGTCTTATATCCATATAGTTGGATTTTTCTTTATTCAAATCATCATCAGCTCTTAATTAGATGTTAATATATTTTCTTCTTCAATAGTTACTGGTATATTTGTAGATCTACCACCTTGCTCAAAGAGGAATATATAGTCCATCTCTTCTGTTCTTCTTTCTCTTACATTTTTTGCATGAACAGTTTTTATTTTCTAGTCTTCCCATGTATCATCTTGGAACTCACATAGTCTTGTGGGCCTTTCAGTGGATCTCTGAAGCCCTTTTAACGAGTATCTTTGTTTCATCCAAGTGTCACACGGTTGATCATCCTTCATACCAGAAATCCAAAATCAGAAATGCTCCAGAATTTGGACCTTTTTGAACACCACCATGTCACAGGGGAGCGTTCCACACCTGCTCCATGTGGTGGATCAGTCAGAACCCTGGTGTGAAGTCACCTCCAAGCCCCCCACATGCAGCATATACGGAATCTTGTGTGTGAACCCGGGTCCCATCCTGGCGTCCTCCTGTGTGAACGTGTGGATTCTGAAGCTCAAGAACACCAGCGCCCAGGTGCTCTGGAGCCAGGAGCTGGGCCGCTGGACTGCCCACGTCTCTCTTGGGCTCCTGCTGCCCTTCTGGAGTTCACACGGTTCTGTGGGGCACTGGAGCACCCGCTCACGCCCAGCAGAGGCCACGCTGCCCAGCTGGCCTGCCTTCCCTCTGTTCAGCGGCTCGCAGTGCCTGGCCCTCCTGTGTCTCCACGGCACCCTACTTGTCTTCCGCCTCAGCAACACCACCTGGGGCCTCGGACACCTCATGCGCCCACGCATTTTCAGCTGAGTGCTGGACGCTGTACACAGGACTGTGGGTGGGGCTGGAGGCCTGGGTGCTGTCCCGCTTGCATTCACGCTGGTGGGCAGGTGGACTCTGGGAACCTGGTGTCCCCTCCACCCATTTACAGAGTAGACGTTTGAAGGTTGGCATCGATGCCTTTAAGGGTGTATCCACAGAGTGACCTGGGGTCCCACAGTTGGCCTTCTAGGTTCCAAACAGCCCCTGGCTCCCTGTCCCCAGCACTGCCCTGGCGGGCTAGTGGCCGCGATGAGCACAGGGCTGCGAGGGCTGGGACAGTGTTGGTGGCACTCCTGCTGGTCTTCTTACCTCACTGAACGCCACGGCGTCCCTCAACAACTCTGCACAGACGGGCAGCATTGCCACCCACGTTCCAGGCAGCCCCCACGGCCAGCTGCCTGCCAGAGGAGCTCGACGGGACTCTGCGCCTGGGCTGCTGGGGCCCTTGTGTGCTGGGCTCAGCCACCCTGCACGGAGCTTTCACTCCTTCCCAGAAGGTCAGTTCTCTCCTGCCACCAGGGCCTGGGGAGACGTGGGTCAGCAACCCCTGCCCCCAGGGACACGGTTAGGGTTAGTGGAGCTGAGGCCCTGAGGAGGTGTAAGTGGGGCCCCGGGAAAGTCGGGGAGGAAGCCACCAGCCACTAAGGAGACCAAGACCAGGGGCAGGAGGGGGGCTGCAGAGACTGCCCCCCCAGGGTCACACGTCAGGGGCCCAGGGGGAGGGCTCCCTGCTCGGATCCTGGAGGTGAGCTCTGCGTCCCCTGCCCCAGGGGCTGGCGGTTCCCAGGCCAGCTGGCTGTGGGTTGGAAGTGCGCCCACTCGGAGGCTGCCCACCTCAGTTGCCACCAGAGCCCGCACCCTCCGCGGAGCATCAGGGATTCGTCCCGTCACAAGAGCCCTGGCTGCACTTCCAGTTAGTGGCTTCTGAGGCTCCACGCCACAAGGCTCTGCCTGCTGCTCACAGTCCCCAGGCGCCTGCACCAGGTGGGCTCAGGGTGGCCTAGCTCATGAAGCCACCCGCCACTGGAGGAAAGGCCCGTTGGGAGGGCCCCCGCTGCATGGCTGGTGAAGTCACCCAGGAGACGGTGGCGGGCTCGCTCCCTTCCTCTCCCCCTCTTCCTGCCTCCATCCCCTGATGGGCCCTGCACCGGCTTCCACAGTCCCCTGCTCTGTCGGAGAGCCCTCAGCACCTATGGGCCCAATGGGCAGAGGCTCTCTCCAGTCTGGTCCCCCACGGCCAGGACACTCCTTTCCCAGTGGGATCAGCTCCCTGGATGTGCACAGCTGCCCCTGGAGTCCCTGCTTTATCTTCCTGACTGACACCTCCCCTTGAATTCAAGATTCCCAAAGTGGGTTCCTTGGCACACCTGCCTGGCTAGCTGTTCCATGGGCTGGGTTCCTCGGCCAGACCAGAGTGAGCAGCCTTGCAGAGCGTCCTGCCCTCGGGCCCACGAGGCACCCGGTCATGGCGGGCTCGCTCCCTTCCTCTCCCCCTCTTCCTGCCTCCATCCCCTGGTGGGCCTTGCACCGGCCTTCACAGTCCCCCTGCCGGTCATGCGGTCTCTGCCCTGACTGGGGCTGGTGGGCGCAGCGCCCAGGCAGGCAGGCCACAGAATGTGGGGCGTCCATGTGGAGGTGGACACGGGAGCCTCCTTCAGATCCCACAAGGAGCACCTAGCAGCGGCACAGTTTGGTGAACCAAGCTCCTTGGGTAGCCACCTGGTGACTCGCCTGTGCTGGCAGCCCTGCCGCAAGACAGCGTAAAGGCCAGGGTCCCTTGTGAGGTGTGGCTTTCTCTGCTGGCACAGCCATGGAGCTGCTGGGCCTCATCCTCGGAAGGCCTGGGCGGAGGCTCTGCCCAGGACCATGAGGGCAGCGGGGAGCCTGGACTCTGGGTGTGGGCCCTCCCACCATGTGGCCACCCCTTACCTTGTGTCCAGGGTGCGAGGACCGGGTCTGGGCCACCAGCAGCCGCACCACGGCGTCCCATTGCTCAGCCGTCCGGCGGTCCCTTGCGGTCACTGTGAAGGCCACCTGCTCAGAGGGGATGCGCAGCTCCCGGGTGGCGTAGACTGTCCCGTCTGCCCCGACTTTGAAGTCCAGGCTGTTGGTCTCATATTGCATCCCCTGGCTCCCGAGACAGCTGCTGAACTCAACTGGAAGAGGAGTGGGGAGACGGTCAGGGTGGCCAGGCGGGCCAAGAGTGGCAACAAAGCCAGCGCATCCTGGGTCTGCAGAGAGCCTCGGGAGGAGCTCACTGAGTTCTCCACCTACTCCATCGCTGCCCCGAGGGACCCCCAGGGGCGCACCACCGTCCTAATGCAGCTGCTTTCCCTCGGCAGACGCGGCTCCCCGCGCTCCCTTGGCATTCGCAGCAGTCTGTGAGTGCCCGGTGGGCACCACCAACCCAGAGACACTTCCTGGTCACCCTCTTGCCTCACGCAAACCCCTGCTGCCTGTCAAAGCCCTGATGGATCTATTTCCGCCCAAGAAAACCGTGTGTAGGAAGGAAGCAGAGGAAGCTGGCATTCGGGGACTGTCCCTGATGGCAGGGGAGTCCTGGGAGCAGAACTCAGATCGGCTCATTGAGCAGGAATGGCGGCTGTAAGAGGCCTGGGGCAGGCGGGGCGGGGGGGGGGGGACCGGGCAGGCCTGGCCCAGCCACGTGCTTTCCTGGTGAGTTGCCAGCGGAGTGGAGGAGTCGGTCTAGTGCCACTGCTGGGCACCACACATCGCTTTGCTCCCAAGACATTAATCACGGAACCAAATTGCCAGCCTCTCCCTTGCCAGCCCCTCCCGGCGGTGCCAGCACCATGGCCACTTTTAACTCGGTTGCAGAGGAAGACCACTCAGGAGCAGCACATGCATGGGCCACATTTGTGTATTTCTGATGCGTGTTTTCCGCAAACGTCGCCTATCGCCACGGTCAATCACAAAGCACCACCAGCTACTGTCAAGACTGCTGACAGAGGCATGGAACAGTCACCCAGGGTTCATCAAAATGTGGGCTCCAAGCACCTGGTGGAGGGCTGCTATGAGGTGACGCCACCGTCACTGCGTGCATTATTTATGACTATTTATTCCCAAGCAAACACAGCAGGGTGACTTGCAGCTGCGTCTGCTGAGCGGCTCCTACGAGCCCACCTTGGACTGGGGACCTCACTACTTCAGGTGTCTCCTGGTTCCCGGCACCTCCCGCCCGTGGGTGGAGTATAAGAAGGTTTTTAAATGTGCAGACGCCAGGGATTCCCCCGGTCCAGAGCAAGCTGGCCAGCCCCAGAGCTCCGGCAGCGACTTTGCTGACCATGGGGCGCATGAGGCCCTGGCTGCGCCTCCCTGGACCAATCCCGCCTGGAAGGACGGGGCCATGACCACTTTTTCCAGGTGACAGGAGAATCCCAAACTGCTCTACAGCACTGTTTGCCCCAGTGGTGAACAGACTGGAATCAGCCACAGACTGAGCTGGTCAATCCTCTCTGCCACCCAGCAGCCACTGACCAGGATGCAACAAGAGCTGGCGCCTGGCGGGAGGGGAGCATGGACCACAGGCAGCTCCTTTGTTCTCGGAGAGAGAATTTCTCCTAAGATGGATGGACGGACAGAGTGGACAGCAGCAGGAGGGATGGTGATTCTGTAGGGGCTCATGGCTGTGTGGCTGGGTTTTATAAAAACAGGCACAGAGCTCCCGCCACCTCTCCATGAGCACCACGCTGCCCTGGGGAGGAGCGCAGCATCTGAGCTGCCCTCACAGGCAGCCGCGGAGCCACCGTCCTCGGATGTTTCCTTTTTGCATATGAGGAAACTGAGGCTCAGGAACAGGAGGGATTTGAAGCTCATTAGAAGCTCTCAGTGGACCCTGGGCCTCTTCTTGCCTGGCTCTGAGGCTGGCTGGAGAGCGGGCCCCAGGCATTGCCTGAAGGAGCCTGTCTGCTGGACTCAGGGGATGAATGTGTGCACCACTGAGGCCTGCAGGACCCGGGACATCCGTCCCTGCTCACCTTGCCTCAGAATGCTGAGCCCTGCAGGGGAAGGCCAGGCCATGTGGAGCCGGCCTGCAGCGCCCAGCCTTCAGGGACACGGTGGCCCCAGAACTGGCAAAGGGGGAAAGCAGCGAGGGGAACCATGGGCCCAAAGGCCTTCGTCACACCTGGCTCTGTCCTTCATCACACCTGGCCCTGTCCTTCATCACACCTGGCCCTGTACTTCGTCACACCTGGCCTGTCCTTCGTCACACCTGGCCTGTCCTTCGTCACACCTGGCCTGTCCTTCGTCACACCTGGCCCTGTCCTTCATCACACCTGGCCTGTCCTTCATCACACCTGGCCTGTCCTTCATCACACCTGGCCTGTCCTTCATCACACCTGGCCCTGTCCTTCATCACACCTGGCCTGTCCTTCGTCACACCTGGCCCTGTCCTTCATCACACCTGGCCCTGTCCTTCATCACACCTGGCCCTGTCCTTCATCACACCTGGCCCTGTCCTTCGTCACACCTGGCCCTGTCCTTCATCACACCTGGCCTGTCCTTCATCACACCTGGCTCTGTCCTTCATCACACCTGGCCTGTCCTTCATCACACCTGGCCCTGTCCTTCATCACACCTGGCCCTGTCCTTCATCACACCTGGCCTTGTCCTTCATCACACCTGGCTCTGTCCTTCGTCACACCTGGCCTGTCCTTCGTCACACCTGGCCTGTCCTTCGTCACACCTGGCCTGTCCTTCGTCACACCTGGCCCTGTCCTTCGTCACACCTGGCCCTGTCCTTCATCACACCTGGCCTTGTCCTTCATCACACCTGGCTCTGTCCTTCGTCACACCTGGCCTGTCCTTCATCACACCTGGCCTGTCCTTCATCACACCTGGCCCTGTCCTTCATCACACCTGGCCCTGTCCTTCGTCACACCTGGCCCTGTCCTTCATCACACCTGGCCTTGTCCTTCATCACACCTGGCCTGTCCTTCATCACACCTGGCCTGTCCTTCATCACACCTGGCCTGTCCTTCATCACACCTGGCCTGTCCTTCATCACACCTGGCCCTGTCCTTCATCACACCTGGCCTGTCCTTCATCACACCTGGCCCTGTCCTTCATCACACCTGGCCCTATCTTCATCACACCTGGCCCTGTCCTTCATCACACCTGGCCTTGTCCTTCATCACACCTGCCCTGTCCTTCATCACACCTGGCCCTGTCCTTCATCACACCTGGCCTGTCCTTCATCACACCTGGCCCTGTCCTTCATCACACCTGGCCCTGTCCTTCATCACACCTGCCCTGTCCTTCATCACACCTGGCCCTGTCCTTCATCACACCTGGCCTGTCCTTCATCACACCTGGCCCTGTCCTTCATCACACCTGGCCCTGTCCTTCATCACACCTGGCCTGTCCTTCATCACACCTGGCCCTGTCCTTCATCACACCTGGCCCTGTCCTTCATCACACCTGGCCTGTCCTTCATCACACCTGGCCTGTCCTTCGTCACACCTGGCCTGTCCTTCATCACACCTGGCCCTGTCCTTCATCACACCTGCCCTGTCCTTCATCACACCTGGCCTGTCCTTCATCACACCTGGCCCTATCTTCATCACACCTGGCCCTGTCCTTCATCACACCTGGCCTGTCCTTCATCACACCTGGCCTGTCCTTCGTCACACCTGGCCTGTCCTTCATCACACCTGGCCTTGTCCTTCATCACACCTGGCCTGTCCTTCATCACACCTGGCCCTGTCCTTCATCACACCTGGCCTGTCCTTCATCACACCTGGCCCTGTCCTTCATCACACCTGGCCTGTCCTTCATCACACCTGGCCTGTCCTTCATCACACCTGGCTCTGTCCTTCATCACACCTGGCCTGTCCTTCATCACACCTGGCCTTGTCCTTCATCACACCTGGCCTGTCCTTCGTCACACCTGGCCCTGTCCTTCATCACACCTGGCCTGTCCTTCATCACACCTGGCCTGTCCTTCATCACACCTGGCCTGTCCTTCATCACACCTGGCCCTGTCCTTCATCACACCTGGCCTGTCCTTCGTCACACCTGGCCTGTCCTTCATCACACCTGGCCCTGTCCTTCATCACACCTGGCCCTGTCCTTCATCACACCTGGCCTGTCCTTCATCACACCTGGCCCTGTCCTTCATCACACCTGGCCTGTCCTTCATCACACCTGGCCCTGTCCTTCATCACACCTGGCCCTGTCCTTCATCACACCTGGCCTGTCCTTCATCACACCTGGCCCTGTCCTTCATCACACCTGGCCTGTCCTTCATCACACCTGGCCCTGTCCTTCATCACACCTGGCCTGTCCTTCATCACACCTGGCCCTGTCCTTCATCACACCTGGCCCTGTCCTTCATCACACCTGCCCTGTCCTTCATCACACCTGGCCCTGTCCTTCATCACACCTGGCCCTGTCCTTCATCACACCTGGCCCTGTCCTTCATCACACCTGGCCCTGTCCTTCATCACACCTGGCCCTGTCCTTCATCACACCTGCCCTGTCCTTCATCACACCTGGCCCTGTCCTTCATCACACCTGGCCTGTCCTTCATCACACCTGGCCCTGTCCTTCATCACACCTGGCCTGTCCTTCATCACACCTGCCCTGTCCTTCATCACACCTGGCCCTGTCCTTCGTCACACCTGGCCTGTCCTTCATCACACCTGGCCCTGTCCTTCATCACACCTGGCCCTGTCCTTCATCACACCTGGCCCTGTCCTTCATCACACCTGGCCCTGTCCTTCATCACACCTGGCCCTGTCCTTCATCACACCTGCCCTGTCCTTCATCACACCTGGCCCTGTCCTTCATCACACCTGGCCCTGTCCTTCATCACACCTGCCCTGTCCTTCGTCACACCTGGCCCTGTCCTTCATCACACCTGGCCCTGTCCTTCATCACACCTGGCCCTGTCCTTCATCACACCTGGCCCTGTCCTTCATCACACCTGTCCTTCATCACACCTGGCCTGTCCTTCATCACACCTGGCCTGTCCTTCATCACACCTGGCCTGTCCTTCATCACACCTGGCCTGTCCTTCATCACACCTGGCCTGTCCTTCATCACACCTGGCCCTGTCCTTCATCACACCTGGCCTGACCTTCATCACACCTGGCCCTGTCCTTCTTCACACCTGGCCTGTCCTTCATCACACCTGGCCCTGTCCTTCATCACACCTGGCCCTGTCCTTCATCACACCTGGCCTGTCCTTCATCACACCTGGCCTGTCCTTCATCACACCTGGCCTGTCCTTCGTCACACCTGGCCTGTCCTTCATCACACCTGGCCTGTCCTTCATCACACCTGGCCTGTCCTTCATCACACCTGGCCCTGTCCTTCGTCACACCTGGCCTGTCCTTCATCACACCTGGCCCTGTCCTTCATCACACCTGGCCTGACCTTCATCACACCTGGCCCTGTCCTTCATCACACCTGGCCTTGTCCTTCATCACACCGGGCCTGTCCTTCGTCACACCTGGCCCTGTCCTTCGTCACACCTGGCCTTGTCCTTCGTCACACCTGGCCTGTCCTTCGTCACACCTGGCCTTGTCCTTCGTCACACCTGGCCCTGTCCTTCGTCACACCTGGCCCTGTCCTTCGTCACACCTGGCCCTGTCCTTCGTCACACCTGGCCCTGTCCTTCGTCACACCTGGCCCTGTCCTTCGTCACACCTGGCCCTGTCCTTCATCACACCTGGCCCTGTCCTTCATCACACCTGGCCTGTCCTTCGTCACACCTGGCCTTGTCCTTCATCACACCTGGCCCTGTCCTTCGTCACACCTGCCCTGTCCTTCATCACACCTGGCCCTGTCCTTCATCACACCTGGCCCTGTCCTTCATCACACCTGCCCTGACCTTCATCACACCTGGCCCTGTCCTTCATCACACCTGGCCTGTCCTTCATCACACCTGGCCCTGTCCTTCATCACACCTGGCCCTGTCCTTCATCACACCTGGCCTTGTCCTTCATCACACCTGGCCTGTCCTTCATCACACCTGGCCCTGTCCTTCGTCACACCTGGCCTTGTCCTTCATCACACCTGGCCTGTCCTTCATCACACCTGGCCTGTCCTTCGTCACACCTGGCCTGTCCTTCGTCACACCTGGCCTGTCCTTCATCACACCTGGCCCTATCTTCATCACACCTGGCCCTGTCCTTCATCACACCTGGCCCTGTCCTTCATCACACCTGGCCTGTCCTTCATCACACCTGGCCCTGTCCTTCATCACACCTGGCCCTGTCCTTCATCACACCTGGCCTTGTCCTTCATCACACCTGGCCCTGTCCTTCATCACACCTGGCCCTGTCCTTCATCACACCTGGCCTGTCCTTCATCACACCTGGCCCTGTCCTTCATCACACCTGGCCTGTCCTTCATCACACCTGGCCCTGTCCTTCATCACACCTGGCCCTGTCCTTCATCACACCTGGCCTTGTCCTTCATCACACCTGGCCCTGTCCTTCATCACACCTGGCCCTGTCCTTCATCACACCTGGCCCTGTCCTTCATCACACCTGGCCCTGTCCTTCATCACACCTGGCCCTGTCCTTCATCACACCTGGCCTGTCCTTCATCACACCTGGCCCTGTCCTTCATCACACCTGGCCCTGTCCTTCATCACACCTGGCCTTGTCCTTCATCACACCTGGCCCTGTCCTTCATCACACCTGGCCTGTCCTTCATCACACCTGGCCTGTCCTTCATCACACCTGGCCCTGTCCTTCATCACACCTGGCCTTGTCCTTCATCACACCTGGCCTGTCCTTCATCACACCTGGCCCTGTCCTTCATCACACCTGGCCCTGTCCTTCTTCACACCTGGCCTGTCCTTCATCACACCTGGCCCTGTCCTTCATCACACCTGGCCCTGTCCTTCATCACACCTGGCCTTGTCCTTCATCACACCTGGCCTGTCCTTCATCACACCTGGCCCTGTCCTTCATCACACCTGGCCTGTCCTTCATCACACCTGGCCCTGTCCTTCATCACACCTGCCCTGTCCTTCATCACACCTGGCCTGTCCTTCATCACACCTGGCCTGTCCTTCATCACACCTGGCCTGTCCTTCGTCACACCTGGCCCTGTCCTTCATCACACCTGGCCCTGTCCTTCATCACACCTGGCCCTGTCCTTCATCACACCTGGCCCTGTCCTTCATCACACCTGGCCCTGTCCTTCATCACACCTGGCCCTGTACTTCGTCACACCTGGCCCTGTCCTTCATCACACCTGGCCTGTCCTTCATCACACCTGGCCCTGTACTTAGTCACACCTGGCCTGTCCTTCGTCACACCTGGCCCTGTCCTTCATCACACCTGGCCCTGTCCTTCATCACACCTGGCCCTGTCCTTCATCACACCTGGCCCTGTACTTCGTCACACCTGGCCCTGTCCTTCGTCACACCTGGCCCTGTCCTTCATCACACCTGGCCCTGTACTTCGTCACACCTGGCCTGTCCTTCGTCACACCTGGCCCTGTCCTTCATCACACCTGGCCCTGTCCTTCATCACACCTGGCCTGTCCTTCATCACACCTGGCCCTGTCCTTCATCACACCTGGCCTGTCCTTCATCACACCTGGCCCTGTCCTTCATCACACCTGGCCCTGTCCTTCATCACACCTGGCCCTGTCCTTCATCACACCTGGCCCTGTCCTTCATCACACCTGGCCTGTCCTTCGTCACACCTGGCCTGTCCTTCGTCACACCTGCCCTGTCCTTCATCACACCTGGCCCTGTCCTTCATCACACCTGGCCCTGTCCTTCATCACACCTGGCCCTGTCCTTCATCACACCTGGCCTTGTCCTTCATCACACCTGGCCTGTCCTTCATCACACCTGGCCCTGTCCTTCATCACACCTGGCCCTGTCCTTCATCACACCTGGCCTGTCCTTCATCACACCTGGCCCTGTCCTTCATCACACCTGGCCCTGTCCTTCATCACACCTGGCCTTGTCCTTCATCACACCTGGCCTGTCCTTCATCACACCTGGCCCTGTCCTTCATCACACCTGGCCCTGTCCTTCATCACACCTGGCCTTGTCCTTCATCACACCTGGCCTATCCTTCATCACACCTGGCCCTGTCCTTCATCACACCTGGCCCTGTCCTTCATCACACCTGGCCTGTCCTTCATCACACCTGGCCCTGTCCTTCATCACACCTGGCCCTGTCCTTCATCACACCTGGCCTTGTCCTTCATCACACCTGGCCTGTCCTTCATCACACCTGGCCCTGTCCTTCGTCACACCTGGCCTGTCCTTCGTCACACCTGGCCCTGTCCTTCATCACACCTGGCCTGACCTTCATCACACCTGGCCCTGTCCTTCATCACACCTGGCCCTGTCCTTCATCACACCTGGCCTTGTCCTTCATCACACCTGACCCTGTCCTTCATCACACCTGGCCCTGTCCTTCATCACACCTGGCCCTGTCCTTCATCACACCTGGCCCTGTCCTTCATCACACCTGGCCCTGTCCTTCATCACACCTGGCCCTGTCCTTCATCACACCTGGCCCTGTCCTTCATCACACCTGGCCCTGTCCTTCATCACACCTGGCCCTGTCCTTCATCACACCTGGCCCTGTCCTTCATCACACCTGGCCCTGTCCTTCATCACACCTGGCCCTGTCCTTCATCACACCTGGCCCTGTCCTTCATCACACCTGGCCTTGTCCTTCATCACACCTGGCCTTGTCCTTCATCACACCTGGCCTTGTCCTTCATCACACCTGGCCTTGTCCTTCATCACACCTGGCCTTGTCCTTCATCACACCTGGCCTGTCCTTCATCACACCTGGCCCTGTCCTTCGTCACACCTGGCCTGTCCTTCATCACACCTGGCCTGTCCTTCATCACACCTGGCCCTGTCCTTCATCACACCTGGCCCTGTCCTTCATCACACCTGTCCTTCATCACACCTGGCCTGTCCTTCATCACACCTGGCCCTGTCCTTCATCACACCTGGCCCTGTCCTTCATCACACCTGGCCCTGTCCTTCATCACACCTGGCCTGTCCTTCGTCACACCTGGCCCTGTCCTTCGTCACACCTGGCCCTGTCCTTCGTCACACCTGGCCCTGTCCTTCGTCACACCTGGCCCTGTCCTTCATCACACCTGGCCCTGTCCTTCATCACACCTGGCCCTGTCCTTCGTCACACCTGGCCTGTCCTTCATCACACCTGGCCTGTCCTTCATCACACCTGGCCTTGTCCTTCATCACACCTGGCCTTGTCCTTCGTCACACCTGGCCCTGTCCTTCGTCACACCTGGCCTTGTCCTTCATCACACCTGGCCCTGTCCTTCATCACACCTGGCCCTTTCCTTCATCACACCTGGCCTGTCCTTCATCACACCTGGCCCTGTCCTTCATCACACCTGGCCTGTCCTTCATCACACCTGCCCTGTCCTTCATCACACCTGCCCTGTCCTTCATCACACCTGGCCTGTCCTTCATCACACCTGGCCTGTCCTTCATCACACCTGGCCTGTCCTTCATCACACCTGGCCTGTCCTTCATCACACCTGGCCTGTCCTTCGTCACACCTGGCCCTGTCCTTCGTCACACCTGGCCCTGTCCTTCGTCACACCTGGCCTGTCCTTCATCACACCTGGCCTGTCCTTCATCACACCTGGCCCTGTCCTTCATCACACCTGGCCTGTCCTTCATCACACCTGGCCCTGTCCTTCATCACACCTGGCCTTGTCCTTCATCACACCTGGCCCTGTCCTTCATCACACCTGGCCCTGTCCTTCATCACACCTGGCCTTGTCCTTCATCACACCTGGCCCTGTCCTTCGTCACACCTGGCCTGTCCTTCATCACACCTGGCCTGTCCTTCATCACACCTGGCCCTGTCCTTCATCACACCTGGCCCTGTCCTTCATCACACCTGGCCTGTCCTTCATCACACCTGGCCTTGTCCTTCATCACACCTGTCCTGTCCTTCATCACACCTGGCCCTGTCCTTCATCACACCTGGCCTGTCCTTCATCACACCTGGCCTGTCCTTCATCACACCTGGCCTGTCCTTCATCACACCTGGCCTGTCCTTCATCACACCTGGCCCTGTCCTTCATCACACCTGGCCCTGTCCTTCATCACACCTGGCCCTGTCCTTCATCACACCTGGCCCTGTCCTTCATCACACCTGGCCCTGTCCTTCATCACACCTGGCCTGTCCTTCATCACACCTGGCCTTGTCCTTCATCACACCTGGCCTTGTCCTTCATCACACCTGGCCTGTCGTTCATCACACCTGGCCCTGTCCTTCATCACACCTGGCCTGTCCTTCATCACACCTGGCCTGTCCTTCATCACACCTGGCCTGTCCTTCATCACACCTGGCCCTGTCCTTCATCACACCTGGCCCTGTCCTTCATCACACCTGTCCTTCATCACACCTGGCCTGTCCTTCATCACACCTGGCCTGTCCTTCATCACACCTGGCCTGTCCTTCGTCACACCTGGCCCTGTCCTTCATCACACCTGGCCCTGTCCTTCATCACACCTGGCCCTGTCCTTCATCACACCTGGCCCTGTCCTTCGTCACACCTGGCCCTGTCCTTCATCACACCTGGCCCTGTCCTTCATCACACCTGGCCTGTCCTTCGTCACACCTGGCCTGTCCTTCGTCACACCTGGCCTGTCCTTCATCACACCTGGCCTGTCCTTCATCACACCTGGCCCTGTCCTTCATCACACCTGGCCCTGTCCTTCATCACACCTGGCCCTGTCCTTCGTCACACCTGGCCTGTCCTTCGTCACACCTGGCCTGTCCTTCGTCACACCTGGCCCTGTCCTTCGTCACACCTGGCCCTGTCCTTCATCACACCTGGCCTGTCCTTCATCACACCTGGCCCTGTCCTTCATCACACCTGGCCTGTCCTTCATCACACCTGGCCTTGTCCTTCATCACACCTGGCCTGTCCTTCATCACACCTGGCCCTGTCCTTCATCACACCTGGCCTGTCCTTCATCACACCTGGCCCTGTCCTTCATCACACCTGGCCTTGTCCTTCATCACAGGCCTGTCCTTCATCACACCTGGCCCTGTCCTTCGTCACACCTGGCCTGTCCTTCATCACACCTGGCCCTGTCCTTCATCACACCTGGCCTGACCTTCATCACACCTGGCCCTGTCCTTCATCACACCTGGCCCTGTCCTTCATCACACCTGGCCTTGTCCTTCATCACACCTGACCCTGTCCTTCATCACACCTGGCCCTGTCCTTCATCACACCTGGCCCTGTCCTTCAGCACACCTGGCCCTGTCCTTCATCACACCTGGCCCTGTCCTTCATCACACCTGGCCCTGTCCTTCATCACACCTGGCCCTGTCCTTCATCACACCTGGCCCTGTCCTTCATCACACCTGGCCCTGTCCTTCATCACACCTGGCCTTGTCCTTCATCACACCTGGCCTTGTCCTTCATCACACCTGGCCTTGTCCTTCATCACACCTGGCCTGTCCTTCATCACACCTGGCCCTGTCCTTCGTCACACCTGGCCTGTCCTTCATCACACCTGGCCTGTCCTTCATCACACCTGGCCCTGTCCTTCATCACACCTGGCCCTGTCCTTCATCACACCTGTCCTTCATCACACCTGGCCTGTCCTTCATCACACCTGGCCCTGTCCTTCATCACACCTGGCCCTGTCCTTCATCACACCTGGCCTGTCCTTCATCACACCTGGCCTGTCCTTCGTCACACCTGGCCCTGTCCTTCGTCACACCTGGCCCTGTCCTTCATCACACCTGGCCCTGTCCTTCATCACACCTGGCCCTGTCCTTCATCACACCTGGCCCTGTCCTTCATCACACCTGGCCTGTCCTTCGTCACACCTGGCCTGTCCTTCATCACACCTGGCCTGTCCTTCATCACACCTGGCCTTGTCCTTCATCACACCTGGCCTTGTCCTTCGTCACACCTGGCCCTGTCCTTCATCACACCTGGCCTTGTCCTTCATCACACCTGGCCCTGTCCTTCATCACACCTGGCCCTTTCCTTCATCACACCTGGCCTGTCCTTCATCACACCTGGCCCTGTCCTTCATCACACCTGGCCTGTCCTTCATCACACCTGGCCCTGTCCTTCATCACACCTGCCCTGTCCTTCATCACACCTGGCCCTGTCCTTCATCACACCTGGCCTGTCCTTCATCACACCTGGCCTGTCCTTCATCACACCTGGCCTGTCCTTCATCACACCTGGCCTGTCCTTCGTCACACCTGGCCCTGTCCTTCGTCACACCTGGCCCTGTCCTTCGTCACACCTGGCCTGTCCTTCATCACACCTGGCCTGTCCTTCATCACACCTGGCCCTGTCCTTCATCACACCTGGCCTGTCCTTCATCACACCTGGCCCTGTCCTTCATCACACCTGGCCTTGTCCTTCATCACACCTGGCCCTGTCCTTCATCACACCTGGCCCTGTCCTTCATCACACCTGGCCTTGTCCTTCATCACACCTGGCCCTGTCCTTCATCACACCTGGCCTGTCCTTCATCACACCTGGCCTGTCCTTCATCACACCTGGCCCTGTCCTTCATCACACCTGGCCCTGTCCTTCATCACACCTGGCCTTGTCCTTCATCACACCTGTCCTGTCCTTCATCACACCTGGCCCTGTCCTTCATCACACCTGGCCTGTCCTTCATCACACCTGGCCTGTCCTTCATCACACCTGGCCTGTCCTTCATCACACCTGGCCTGTCCTTCATCACACCTGGCCCTGTCCTTCATCACACCTGGCCCTGTCCTTCATCACACCTGGCCCTGTCCTTCATCACACCTGGCCCTGTCCTTCATCACACCTGGCCCTGTCCTTCATCACACCTGGCCTGTCCTTCATCACACCTGGCCTGTCCTTCATCACACCTGGCCTTGTCCTTCATCACACCTGGCCTTGTCCTTCATCACACCTGGCCTGTCGTTCATCACACCTGGCCCTGTCCTTCATCACACCTGGCCTGTCCTTCATCACACCTGGCCTGTCCTTCATCACACCTGGCCTGTCCTTCATCACACCTGGCCCTGTCCTTCATCACACCTGGCCCTGTCCTTCATCACACCTGTCCTTCATCACACCTGGCCTGTCCTTCATCACACCTGGCCTGTCCTTCGTCACACCTGGCCCTGTCCTTCATCACACCTGGCCCTGTCCTTCATCACACCTGGCCCTGTCCTTCATCACACCTGGCCCTGTCCTTCGTCACACCTGGCCCTGTCCTTCATCACACCTGGCCTGTCCTTCGTCACACCTGGCCTGTCCTTCGTCACACCTGGCCTGTCCTTCATCACACCTGGCCTGTCCTTCATCACACCTGGCCTGTCCTTCATCACACCTGGCCCTGTCCTTCATCACACCTGGCCCTGTCCTTCATCACACCTGGCCCTGTCCTTCGTCACACCTGGCCTGTCCTTCGTCACACCTGGCCTGTCCTTCGTCACACCTGGCCCTGTCCTTCGTCACACCTGGCCCTGTCCTTCATCACACCTGGCCTGTCCTTCATCACACCTGGCCCTGTCCTTCATCACACCTGGCCTGTCCTTCATCACACCTGGCCTTGTCCTTCATCACACCTGGCCTGTCCTTCATCACACCTGGCCCTGTCCTTCATCACACCTGGCCTGTCCTTCATCACACCTGGCCCTGTCCTTCATCACACCTGGCCTGTCCTTCGTCACACCTGGCCTGTCCTTCGTCACACCTGGCCCTGTCCTTCGTCACACCTGGCCCTGTCCTTCGTCACACCTGGCCCTATCTTCATCACACCTGGCCCTGTCCTTCATCACACCTGGCCCTGTCCTTCATCACACCTGGCCCTGTCCTTCATCACACCTGGCCTGTCCTTCAACACACCTGGCCCTGTCCTTCATCACACCTGGCCTGTCCTTCATCACACCTGGCCTGTCCTTCGTCACACCTGGCCCTGTCCTTCACCTGGCCCTGTCCTTCATCACACCTGGCCTTGTCCTTCATCACACCTGGCCTTGTCCTTCATCACACCTGGCCTTGTCCTTCATCACACCTGGCCTTGTCCTTCATCACACCTGGCCTTGTCCTTCATCACACCTGGCCTTGTCCTTCATCACACCTGGCCCTGTCCTTCATCACACCTGGCCCTGTCCTTCATCACACCTGGACATCACACCTGGCCTGTCCTTCATCACACCTGGCCCTGTCCTTCATCACACCTGGCCCTGTCCTTCATCACACCTGGCCTGTCCTTCATCACACCTGGCCTGTCCTTCATCACACCTGGCCTG
Organism: Urocitellus parryii; assembly: GCF_045843805.1. NCBI lineage: Eukaryota > Metazoa > Chordata > Mammalia > Rodentia > Sciuridae > Urocitellus > Urocitellus parryii. Next base: position 197,371,772 of record NC_135536.1, on the reverse strand, counting down.
TCCTTCATCACACCTGGCCCTGTCCTTCATCACACCTGGCCCTGTCCTTCATCACACCTGGCCTGTCCTTCATCACACCTGGCCCTGTCCTTCATCACACCTGGCCCTGTCCTTCGTCACACCTGGCCCTGTCCTTCGTCACACCTGGCCCTGTCCTTCGTCACACCTGGCCCTGTCCTTCGTCACACCTGGCCTGTCCTTCGTCACACCTGGCCCTGTCCTTCGTCACACCTGGCCCTGTCCTTCGTCACACCTGGCCCTGTCCTTCGTCACACCTGGCCTGTCCTTCGTCACACCTGGCCCTGTCCTTCGTCACACCTGGCCCTGTCCTTCGTCACACCTGGCCCTGTCCTTCGTCACACCTGGCCTGTCCTTCGTCACACCTGGCCCTGTCCTTCGTCACACCTGGCCTGTCCTTCGTCACACCGGGCCAGGCCTTCATGACACCTGGCCCGAGTGCCTCATGACTTGCTTCAGTGATGACACAGGCCCCAGGACCAAGGCCCTTAGCCAAGGTCACATGAGCTTGTCCACTGCACACCTGCTGGGCTCCGCCTAGCACCTGGCAGTGGGGTTCCACCTGGGAATGGGGCAGAACCCAGGCCCTTAGGCTCAGTGACAGGGCATTGGCCTGCCCAGTTGCTATGGAGTCAAACTGGAGCCCTAGCCAGACTAGGGACCCCTGAGGTGTGCATGTGGAGTGGCCGGCATGTAGGGTTCCATCTCTGGCTCTGCTGGGGACAGGCTGTGGAGTGACAACTTTGGAGTCCTGGGCATCTCTGATGTTAAAAGCCTCTGAAGTGTACGTCAGCATGGTGAGATCATGTTATGTGAATTTCAGTGGCTTCTTGAGCCCTGAGTTCCTGACTGCTAGAATGACAGGGAGAGGGTGCCTGGGGCCACCAGTGTCCCGGTCTCACAGTGTCCCTGGGTGGGTTGGGAGCTCCACTGTCCTTCTCTCTCCCTCAGAGGCCTCCTCACCTGCCAGGGCAGGGGCTGTGCACCTGGCACTCCATGTGCCCCTCAGGGGAGGACCTGGGCTCGCTGGCAGGTGGAGACAGGAACCTGATATTGGGAGGAGAGTCCCCAGTGCCACAAAGGACCAAGTCCGAGAGCCCGATCGAGGCGGAGCTCGGAGCCGGGGAGCCAAGGAGCGGCACACAGAGCCTCAGCGAGTGGAGGTGCCCTGCTGGCTGCAGCCCTAGGGAATCGGTTCCCCCAGGAGCGTGGACGTCTGACCTGCAGGAACTGTGCACACCACAGAGAGAACATGGTGGCAAGTCTGCCATAGAGTCCCTGGGAGTCACGCGCCCCAGTGGCCAGGTGCAGACCGTGGCAAGGAGAGGACCTCTGCCCTGGTCCAGTGAGGGGGAATCAGCTCCCGAGACTTACAGGTGGGTCCCCTCTCGGCAGGGTGCAGGACCAGCCCCATAGGTGCCACCTCCTCCTCCCAGGGGGCATTCAGGGCCCAGTTCACCGGGGCCAACGAGCAGGGCACAGGAAGCCCACTCCGCCCAGGAGTCTCCAGTGTTCAGAGAACTTGCAGCTGGGCTCCGCACATGTCAATGAGCCAGGAGGGGTGCCGGGCCCTCCTGGTTTCAGTTCTGAAACCAGAGGATCGCCACTTCCCTTCCTGTGCTCCACAAAGCACGGGCAGCCCTTCTGTTTCTCAAGGATGGTGCCCATGCCCCCGGCCCTGCCTCATGGTGCAGAGCCTGCTAAAGCGCCTGGGGTGGCCGGAGAAGGGGCAGCTCCTTGCTAGGAGGCTGTGTGGGCTTTATCTCACTGCTTTTAATTGCTGGCTCTAGGGAGGCGGAGAGTGGGGACAGGTAGTGAGTGGCACATGGTCACTGCTTCCCTGTCTGCAGAGGCAGCCTGACGTCCATGGGGGCAGCAGGCCAGTGTGGCCCTAGGACGGCTTACAGGGGAACTGTGCTGTGGCCACAAAACAATGCTCTGATCACACATGGGAACCCTGAGGTGGTGAGAGAGAGAGAGACGTTGGAGCTGGCAGCAGGGCTCCGAGGAGCCGGGCCGGATGTGTCTTTAAAACATAAGAAACAGGACCTGGGGAGCGGGCTATTTTTAGAGCTGCCAGCCTCTCTCTCTCATTAGCGACTTGCACGTCAGGACTGCTAATGAAATCACTTGCAATTAAGGCTCAGGTGGAGAGCGGCCCGGCCCACTGCTGCAGGGAAGGGCCTCTGGGTGGCTCCCGCTCCAGTTTAGCAGGAGTGCAGGCTGGGTGGCCTCCGGTCTCTGCTTTGCTCCTGCTCTGGCTTCGTCCCTTCAGGCTGGGGGTGTGGGGGGGTCGCGGTCTCTTCCCCTCCAAGCTGTCACAAAGCGGCTCTTGGCAGGAAAGGAGAGGGGAGGATCTGTGAGGCTGGCGGTGGGTCCCGGGTGCCCAGTGGAGCTGTGAACCCAGGCAGTGCCCCGCCGGAGGGGAAGGAGCTCTGGCAGAGAGGCCCCAGGGCCTTCTGGCCCCCGCCTGCCACGCAGCTTGGCGGGGCCGGTCCTAGGCTGGTGTCTGCTCGTGGGTGGCAGAACCTGGGTGCGGGCTGCTCCTGAGCTGGTGGGACAGTGAGGACGAGTGAAGACCGCGTGGACAGGAGGTTTCACGGCCCACACCCTCGGGACGGCTTTCTTCACCCTCTGTCCTTTTGAATTAAAACCAAACACATAAATAAAAAACGTGTCTTTGCCCCCGACTGCCCACGGACCACCAGGAGGAAAACGTAGGGGGGAGAGCCAGGAAGCAGACTCCTCCACACCCAGGGGCGGCCCTCAGGCGCCCCCAGCCTTGGCACGACTCTCCTGGGAAGAAGGCCTTGAACTTGGAAGCCGACTCCCGACTCCCGGGCTGGGAACAGGCAGGGCTTGGCCTTCCCAGGAGAGGGCCGGAGTCCGAGTCTCCGCCCATCTCAGGGCACACCGTCCAGAGCCCCCAGGGTTCCGAGTGGGGGGCCTTTGCTGGGATCTCACAGGAGACAAGTCCTGACCTCTGCCACCCCCTAGCCACTGCCTCAGCCCTCAGCTGCCCCAGAGGTGAGGGCGCACACATGTCACTCTGGGTTAGGGACGGGCAAGGGCCTGGGCAGGCGGGCGGCAGCTTGGAGCAGTGGAAGAGCAGTGCCTGGGGTGCAGGAGCCCCCGGGCCTCCCCTCCGTGGGTGCATGGGCACTGGCAGCTGGCAGCCGGCAGCCCATGCATCTGGCTCATCTTCAGCTTCAGGTTTCTGGGGCCAAATCCAAACAGGAGCCTGAACTTTACCAGCCTGGCTCCCTCCGCAAACATGCGCAGGGCGGCTGCCAGCCATTTTTCTGAAGTAAATAAGGAAGGCAAACACGTTTCCTCCCGTAGCTCACAGCAGCCTGCCCCGGCAGCCTCTCCCCGGTCCTCTGCTCAGGCCTCGTCCCAACACTCCTGTGGCTTTGGGATGCTGGGGCCTTGAGATGGGCAGACTCTCAGGGTGTCTGTGGGCCTGCATGTTCGTTCCTTAGCGGCCCTGGGCGGACCCCACCTTGAGCAGAGCGACCCGGCTCTCAGAAGGCTCTGGGTGCCCAGGGGACAGAAGCTGACAAGCAGGCGTGTGAATCTGTCTAAAGTGGCGCCAGCTGCTGCCTGGGGGGGCTTCTTGGGAGGGGAGCTGGGCAGGGACCGAGGGGAGAGCAGGACCTGACCCCCACGGCCCAGAGGCCACCCCACCCGAGCACGGTCTGCCAGGCCCCAGGGTGTCTGGGGAGGTTGAGCAGAGGTGGGGCTGCTCCTTCCCAGGACTGGATGCTCACGCCTCCGTGGGCCTCCGTGGGCCTCCGTGGACGTCTGATTCCTGGGGGAGCAGAGGTCCGTGAGGAAAGCAAAGTCCACCCGACGTGGGAAGAGCCCCACAGCTCTGCTTCCCCCACGGAACTCATGACATCGCGGGAAGCGACTGCAGCTCGGGGCAGCCTGCCGACAGGGCTGGGCTCGGTTGCCACGAGGCTGGTCACCCGAAACGCCAGGGCTTGATTTGTAGTCACAGGCTGGCATGGCGGTGGAGGGGCCCCTCTGCTCCTGTGACAGCTGAGCAGTGGAGTCGGCGTGGGGTCCAGGGCAGCGCACCCAGCTTCTGAGGCCCCGAGGGGCCACACCTGGCTCCTCTCCCATGTCACTGCAGAAGCCACCCCTGGCTTCCAGGGAGGGAGGAGGTAGAACCAGGCCGTGTGGGCTCTGTGTCGGGGACACGTCACTAGGACATGAGCGGCAGCAAGTGCTCAGCCGGTGGCTCCCCGACTGCCAGGGTGGGGGTCCTGCGATTGCTGCCCTGGGTGACATGGCCACCCCTTTCCTCCACAGATGGGAGAGCCCTGCACACAGGCCACCTGCCCTGCTTCCCTGCGTCCAGGCTGCCCGTCTCCAGGCCTCCACCCCAGGGCAGGGCACACGGGCATGCCTCTGAGCTCCTCCCGAGTGACTGATTTGTGGCTGGTCAGGGAGTCAGCCTGGTGGCGACTGCCGCGTGCCTTGTGTGGTCCTCGTCCCATTCCAAGAGTCCTCGAAGCTGCTCTCCAGAGATGCAGCCCACACCTGCCCCAGGGAGCCCTGCGCACAGGGCGTGATGCCAATGAGGCGCTTCTCCTGGGTGATCACCTGCACAACTTCCAGGGGGGAGCTTGATGAAGAGCCGCTGTGAGGATCAGGGAGCAAGCCCAGCCGATCGCATGATATCACAGGGTGCTCTCCTGGGGACAGGGGACTTCACAGAAAGGTCAGTGGAGCAGGGGTGATGTTTCTCCAGTTATTCAGACACTGGGAACCGGGACGGCAGGAGGCACAGGAGGGCACGGGCATCTGTCCTCCATCCTGTGGGCTCTTCCCTGAGGCGGTGGGCCAGCCCACCGTGCAGCCCATCATCTGGGCCACCTGCCTGACCCTCCTACCAGCGCAGCCCACGGATAGCGGAGCTCCATCTGTCCCAGTGACTGTCGGCTCCTGCTGAGGCACAGCCCAGGACGGTGGAGGAAGGTTCCGGGCTTTCTTTAGGAAGGATAGCTCTCAGAGAAAGGTGGCCTTCAGACTGCACCCTCCCGGCCTCTGAAGGAGAAGGCGTGTGGAGGATGCCAGGCACCCGGCCTACTTCCTGGCCAGCACCTGCTCTGCGCGGAGTGTGACCAGGCCAAGCAGCAGGCATGCTATCTGGGAAGAGCTCAGGGCTGGCGCCAGAGGGCCGGGCCGTGTGGCCTCAGGACATCATGTCTGACCAGCGCCAGCCCTCAAGCCCCAGGCATAGGCTGAAGCCCCCCACGAGTTTGCCGACTCGCTGTGGTGAGGGGGACCGGAGCCACGGCGCCTTCTCACTCACATGAAAATGACGGCCTCCACCCGGAGGGCATTGGAGAGCAAAGCCGGGGACACCCCAGCACAGTGCTGCCACGTGTGGGTGATCCAGGGAGGAGCGCGTCTGCTGATGGCCACACCATCACACGGCGGAGAAGAGCAAGCCACCGTCGCACAGGGGACGAGGCAGTGAGCACGGGCAGGAAGGCGCCCCTGCACCTCTCCCTGGCAGATCTCGAGGGGGGTGCAGAAGGCAGAGGCTGCCAGGGCAGGACGGCCAGCGAGGGGCAGGGCAGGGCCAGGCCAAGGAGCATGGGGTCTTCCAAGAGTCCACTTCCTGGTTTATGGAAGTGCTCGGGGACACAAGTGGGGACCCAGTCAGACAGACACACTCCTGCTCCTGAGCAGGATCCAACAGAAACTAAAGCTGACGTGGGGCGGCGGGTGGGCACACAGCGGAGGAGGGGAGGGAAGGAGGAGGTTTCAGGAGCCATGGAAAGAACAAGCCGACCCCCACCAGACTCCGCTCGGGGCCCTGCTCTCTGGAGGTGTCTGTTACGGTCACTTTTGCTGCTTGCTCGCCCTCTCTGTGGCCTTTCTGCAATTCTGTGCTGAACGGAGACACTGAACCCAGGACCCCTGGGTGGTGACACCTCACTGCTGCCCCGTCTCCTGTTGGGCCGAAGCCAGGACCCGGAATCCCTCCCAGAACAGGGCCAGGTAAGGGCACCCAGGGGCAGGCCCTGGACATGGCTGCTCGCCAGGAGGAGCCTCTCTAAAGACAGGTGCCCACGAGTCGGCTCCTGTGAAAGCACTCTGCCGGGAGGGAAGCCACCTGCACACCCCTGAGGACCCTGGTGATACAGCCAGGGCCTCTGTGCTGCTCTCCACTGTCTCCGTGGCTGAGAAATGCGAGGCACTTGGAGGAACCAGGACACTGGCTCCTTGGTCAGCGGGCGGCCCAGCGCTGGCTTCGCATCTGCATGGCACAGCCGACACAGCAAGGCCCCGCTGCCCCTCTGCGTCCCAGCAGCAAGCTGCTTCCCACCACAGTCAGGGCTGCAAGTGCATCTCGACGTAAGGAACGATTACAAGGGAAACAGGAGCTCCCAGGGATCAGCCCCTCCCCAGGAGGAACGAACAGGGGAGCTTCCTGTGGGACAAGGTTAACAGATGCTTGCACAGGACCCCAGGGGCTTCCCCAGCTCCCCCAGGCTCACCCCCCCACCCCGCCCCGTGGCTTTACAGGTGAGCACAGCGCAGCTCTGCAGCTTTGTGATTAAAGTAGCAAGTACACAGAGGACCCAGATAAGGACTCAGAGGAAGCATTCTGTGTTGGGTGGAAAGAGAAGCAAACGAAGGTTAATGTAGTTAGTGAAATATTTCCAGTTATTTCACGAAACCCTTTGCAATATAATATCACTAATGTTCTTGCACATTTCACCCTTTTCTGGAGGAAAAGAAGCCTCTGTGTTTGAAATCAAGGAATAGAAGCCTCGCAGCCTCCGTGGCTGTCCCCTGAAGACCCAGCAATGACATGGCGAAGTCCTCACGTTGCACTCGGAAATCCAGAGGTGAGCTGCATCTTTCTCTGAGCTGGGCATGAACAAAAATCACCCAGGCAGAAACAGATCACCAAACAAAGCCCTTGGGGTCAGCCTCCTGGGGCTCATGGTGCCAGTCCTCACACAGGGGTGGAGACATGTGGCCGCAGGCGTTATTAAGAGGCGGGGCTACAGTTTGGAGTCTGCCCTAAAAAGAACTTCCAAGACTTCTGGGTGAAAGTCCCGCCCTGCAGGAGGCCTGGGGGCAGGTGGGGATGCCACAGACAGGACAAGGCTCAGCATCCCAGAAGGGCCCCCAGCAGAGCACGTGCACCTGCAGCCTGGCAGCCCCAGGGCCAGGCGCCGGGCAGCCCGCTGGGTTGGGATGTGCCGCTGCCTTGCACAAGTGTCCTTCTTTCTGCTCTGTTGGGCACGCTTTGCACATCTGCCCAGGCAGAGAGGGACTAGGCTCCTCCAAGACGTCAGGAAGAGAAAACAGGCGGGAGTGGCCGCAAGGGAGAGAGCAGCTCTGTCCCACAGCCTCCTCAGCCGGCCTCCGGCACCTTCTGTCCTTACTTGCCAAGCCGATGCCCGGGAGCTTCTGCTGCTGCTTCTGCTCACGCTACATGTGACTTCCTGCCCCCTGACAGGAGCCCAGGGCGCCTCAGGGAGCTGGATATGCAGGGTTCACTTCCCCGGTTGCCCAGGCCCAGGTGTCCAGGTGTCCCAGGGCGGGGCTGTCCTGAACCGCAGCCCAGCAGGAGGCAGGGCTGCTTCGCTCGCACCAGCGGCTGCCCCTTCTTTGCTTACCCTTTTGGTCCACCCCATCCAGCCCAGTGCTGCCTGTGGACCAAGACCACCTGTTTGCCCAGGCCCTCCCATCGTCACTGCCCTCCCTCCTGCAGGGCAGCCACCATGGCACCTCTGGGGGCCTCCTATATGCGTGGCCAAGCCTTCTTTGTCTGACTACCCGTGGTCCCAAGGCCTCTGCAGGGCTCCAAGACCCTGGAGTCAGGACCAGGATCTGAACTCAGCCCTCCTGGCCCATGGGAGATGGCCTCTCAGGCCACCCAGCCTCATGAGCCTCTCCAGCTCTCAGCCCTGTGTCCACAGTGAGGACCTCCCACCCGCACTGGCCTCGCCTTGCTGACTGGCCCTTTGGTGACTGTCTGCAGCCTGCAATGCTGGTTGCAGGGTCCAGCCACCTGATATTGGTCCTCCGTGGCCCCTCAGCCCTGTGCGGGGCTCCCAGCGGCTCATGTCCATGTGCCCCCTCCCACGGTCAGCACCCCAGGGCATTTGCATCTTCTCCCCTCAAGGCACCTGCCCTTCCTTCCCTCAGGGGGCCGTCACTCCCTCAGCCCCCTTCCCTGACCACTCTGTCCTTGCCCTCTATCTCATACCTGCTTTATTTTCCTGCTGGGCACGTGACAGTGCTACGGGATCTGTGGGAAGAGGCCAGATAAGGCCCGTAATCTCAGAACCAGAGGCTGCCGCCTCACATGCAGAGGGCTGTGCAGGTGGGATTAAATAAGGATCTTCCAGTGGGAGATCGTCCTGGATTATCGGGTGGCCACTGTCACCACAGGGTCCTCTAAAGAGAGAAGCTAGAGGTCCGAGTCAGAGAGGTGGGCACTGTGGTACTCCAAGCCCTGAGGGTGGAGGAGGCCACTGGAGCACAGGTGGCCCCAGAGCTGGAATAGGCTGGAAAATCTGTCCTGCAGCCTCCAGAGGGACCAGGCCCCCCCCTGCATGTGGCCTGTGGGACGTGCGGCCGTGAGGACTGCCATGTTTCATGCCATTTAAGCCCTTAACTGGGTGGCAATTCGTTCCCGCAGCAGCAGGGGTCTGATCCCTCCCCTGCAGGTGGCCACATCTTGTGGCACCCAGCACAGGGCTGGGCACACAGGGTGCTGTGCGGTGTCTGTGGATGAATGAGCACCTGGTCCAGGTGGCCCGGACTGCAGGAGTGGTGGCCTCTGTCCACGGCCTGTTCCACATGGACCCTGTCCCTTCCTCCCCACACCTTGATAGTCCCCCTCTGGAGGCAGACCCTTCTGTAGCCCAGGGCCTGGGACAGGGGCGTGGGGTGACTGGACAGAGTCCATGCTGGCCACCTTGTGTGGCTTTAAGCACCAACCCTGGCTCAGCATCAGGCAGAGCTCCTGGGAGGGTGCCTGATGTAGAGTGAGATCCAGGGGCTGCAGGCAGGGGACGGTGCACGGCCAGCATCCTCTGTTCACCCTCTGGAACCTTCCGTCCTGAACACTCCCGATGGGTCTTCACTAGGACACCAGGCTCTGAGAGTGGCTAACTTGCTGGAGGACACATAGCCGCAGGCAGCAGAGGGACTTGGGCTACTGATTGTTCTGGAAAGTTCTCTGGGCTGGGGAAAACCACCAAGTCAAGGTTACAGGGGAGGCCATCCTGGGGGCGATGCATCAGCGCTGACCTCCTGGCATGGCTTGTCCCTCCCTCAGCGTGAGTCCATGGCTGTGGGGTCTGCTCCTGCGGCTCCCAGGCAAGAGAACTGGACAGTGAGAAAAATCCCGCTCAGCCTTTGTCTCAAAGTTCTCAACTCGCTGCTGGGGGCCACTTTTCACTTCAATACACAGATGGTCCCCCCGATGCTGCTAATGAAAACTCCTCACACGCTACAAAAACAGACGTGATCATCTGTTTTCCAACATTCTGAAAAAGCCCTCGGAGGTGTGAGGTGCTACACAAATGAGAATAATTAGCTCGTGCCATCTGTGTGGAAAGAGAACAAGGACCCCCTGCCTCCGGTCCGCGCCACAGCCTCGGGCTCCGGGAGGGCGAGGGGGTCTCGGGAGTGGCAGATGCCACCGTACCTGGGTGTCCTCTCTTCTTCCTTAAGAACCTGCGCGCTCCCCTGATGACCTTTTAGTGGCCAAAGAGACCACCGTGAAGGAGTGACCAGGGCTGGGGCGTGGCTCAGGAGGGACGCCTGCCTGGCATGCGTGAGGCCTGGGCTCCTGACCAATCTGATGTTTGGATGGCACTTCTGGTGGTCTGGGTCAGTAAAGCCCCTGCAAGTGGCCAGCTGTACCCTCTGGTGCTGGGGCTGTGCCTGTCTCCTTGCTCATTTGCCGGGCTCTGACTCTGAGACTGACACTATTGGGTAATGCTCATGGGTGGGAGCCACGGAGCTGGTGGCCCTGTAGGGGCCCTGGCCAGGCCCCAGGCCCTGCTCTGTCCATCTGGCTGGGGACAAGCCTTTGCTTTTAATGCCCAATCTCTGTCCCGTGCTGGCACTTCTGTAATATATGCTAACAGTGAACTGTCAGGGGCTGATCCCAGGCCGGGCCCTGCAGTTGATCCCCCAGCTCTTCCCTGGACCTCTGTGCCCAACTGGTCGTGACCTCTAACAAGCTGCCTGTGGGCGGGGGCCCAGCATGGCTTGGAGAAGCACCCACAGCAAGCCTTCCTGGAGGAGGTGACACAGGGAGCCGGGGCAGGGGGTAGGAGCCTCAGAGGAGTGGGACAAAGGAGGAGCCCCCACCGTCGTCCCCGACCAGCCTGGCTAACACCCAGCTCCCTGCTCCAGGCAGCCAGCCCTGAGACAGCACCCATCCCTGCCTCCTATGCACAGGGTGCCTCTCCCTTCTCACCAAGCAGGGCCAACTCGTGACCACTAGAAGTCCACAGAAATGACCACGGATGGCTTGCAAGACTGGGCCTTCCACCTGTGGTCTCTGGATGGCTTGAGGGTTCCCAAGCAGCCGTGGACAGGGACCCCGTGGAAGGACCCGGAGCCTTTGCCAGCAGCCAGGTTGGAAGCAGCTGGATCTCTAAGCCCCGCCAGGCCTTCAGGCGGTCAGCTTGACCCGAGCCAGAGCAGCCCACGAAGCCGCTCCCCAGGTCCTGAGCCACAGGACGGGGGGCCGGAAGTGCTAACTTTGGGGTGATGGGTTACTTTGGATACTCGACCACTCGTAAGTGCACAAGGTCACTTTCCACGCAAACAGGGATCTGGCCAGGCAGCCCACCCCCCTCCACTCCCGGGAGGAGCCCCACTACCCAACGGGGGCTCCCACATGCACCCTCACACCTCGCTGCTCTTCCTCAGCCTACAGCATCCTGCACGTGTCCCCCAGGTTGGTCCCTGTGGGTCCCAGCGCTGACCTCCTGGCAGGCAGAATGGCCCTGGCCATCAGTGTGGCCCTGCCACAGGCCTAGCAGACAGGAGGGCAGTAAGTACAAAGGACGGGAGTCCTGAGGCCGAATCCATCGCCTCCCGGAGGACGAGGGTCTTGCTCAACAAGGCAGTGGCAGGGGGCCCCATCCCCCGCCTCGTGGCACCTGTGGTATCTGGGGACCTGTCAGCCCGACTCGCCCCAGGGCCTCAGGGCACCTTCCTGGCTTCTCCGTACACCAAGATCTAGTCTGGCTTTTCGTTCACGTTTCAGGGAGAACAACAGAGGAGGCTGCCAGAGCCGGGTTCTGAGGGGGGCTGCTGAGGGCCACGCGGGAGGCCAGGCAGGGTGGTGGCGGGTCCCAGGACATCCAGCCGCACTGACATGGAGGAGGAGAGCCCACATGACGCATGGCTACTTCCAGGGACACTGCGTCGGAACTAGGTCACTGACCCAGGGCCCAGCACACCCCCACACAGCACAGCCTTGGGGTAGGGTAGAATTATCTACAGAACACAGAGTTCTGTGCCACAGTGTTGGCCATTTCGCCAAACTTAGGGTACTCAGAATTACAGGTTTGGTCCCCAAGTCTTCCGTAAAGCAGGGCCAGGGCAGGGGTCTGCCTTCTCAGCTGCTCCTGCACACACAGTGCCCGGCCCTGGGGGACGTGGCTGCCTGAGTGAGCAATGGAGGGAGGGGGCAGAGGTGGAGGGAGGGGCAGAGGTGGAGGGAGGGGCAGAGGTGGAGGGAGGGGGCAGAGGTGGAGGGAGGGGAAGAGGTGGAGGGAGGGGCAGAGGTGGAGGGAGGGAAGAGGTGGAGGGAGTGGGGCAGAGGTGGGGGGAGGGGGCAGAGGTGGAGGGAGGGGGCAGAGGTGGAGGGAAGGGAAGAGGTGGGGGGAGGGGCAGAGGTGGAGGGAGGGGGCAGAGGTGGAGGGAGGGGCAGAGGTGGAGGGAGGGGCAGAGGTGGAGGGAGGGGGCAGAGGTGGAGGGAGGGGGCAGAGGTGGAGGGAGGGGCAGAGGTGGGGGGAGTGGGGCAGAGGTGGAGGGAGGGGCAGAGGTGGGGGGAGTGGGGCAGAGTTGGAGGGAGGGGAAGAGGTGGGGGGAGGGGCAGAGGTGGAGGGAGGGGGCAGAGGTGGAGGGAGGGGCAGAGGTGGAGGGAGGGGCAGAGGTGGAGGGAGGGGGCAGAGGTGGAGGGAGGGGGCAGAGGTGGAGGGAGGGGCAGAGGTGGAGGGAGGGGGCAGAGGTGGAGGGAGGGGGCAGAGGTGGAGGGAGGGGCAGAGGTGGAGGGAGGGGGCAGAGGTGGGGGGAGGGGCAGAGGTGGGGGGAGGGGGCAGAGGTGGGGGGAGTGGGGCAGAGGTGGAGGGAGGGGCAGAGGTGGAGGGAGGGGCAGAGGTGGAGGGAGGGGGCAGAGGTGGAGGGAGGGGCAGAGGTGGAGGGAGGGGGCAGAGGTGGGGGGAGTGGGGCAGAGGTGGGGGGAGTGGGGCAGAGGTGGAGGGAGGGGCAGAGGTGGAGGGAGGGGGCAGAGGTGGAGGGAGGGGCAGAGGTGGAGGGAGGGGCAGAGTTGGAGGGAGGGGGCAGAGGTGGAGGGAGGGGCAGAGGTGGAGGGAGGGGCAGAGGTGGAGGGAGGGGGCAGAGGTGGAGGGAGGGGGCAGAGGTGGAGGGAGGGGCAGAGGTGGAGGGAGGGGCAGAGTTGGAGGGAGCTGGGCAGAGTTGGAGGGAGGGGCAGAGGTGGAGGGAGGGGCAGAAGTGGAGGGAGGGGGCAGAGGTGGAGGGATGGGCAGAGGTGGAGGGAGGGGGCAGAGGTGGAGGGAGGGGCAGAGGTGGAGGGAGGGGCAGAGGTGGAGGGACCGGGCAGGGCCAGCAAGGCCCAGATGCAGACCCCTGAGCCCTGGCCACAGAAGGCCACTGCAGTCTGTTGCCAGTGATCAGGGCCTCAGGGTGATGGCTGGGGCCGTTGGGGGGTCTCAGGCTCCTCTTGATTTCCTCGCCCCCTCAATGCCCCTCCAGTAACACCAATCCAAAGGCAGCATTGGCCAGCTGTGCGTTAGTCACTTGGGCTAAGCCCTAGTCACAAGGGGAACAGGGAGCAGTCAGCCCCCGGGGTTCCCTGTGCGGTGAGCAGGACCCTCAGATCCAAACCCAGCTGGGCAGGGGAATCTGTAGGCTCCTTAAGGGAACAGAACAGCCTGGAGGTTCCAGGAGGCTCTTGCCCTGCACCTCTAGCGGGGGTGGGCAGCTGGGCGTGGGTTTGTCACTGGTGATGTGGTTCTCACTGTTGGCACAGCTTGTGCAGCAGGGCCAGGCTCCTGGCCAATGGAGCCTCTTGGCTATTCTGCGGGCGTCGGTGCATTTAAAACCCCCTGCTTCAGACTCAGGGCTGCTGTGGGCGGAGAGGGCAGCCTGCTGGTGGCAGCCGGGCTGGGAGCCCTGGCAATGTGGCAATCGCCTGCCTTTTATATCCACCCCATCTGGACCTGCAGGGCTCAGCCCATGAGCCTGGGTCTCCGCGGGGAGGTCCCCTGGTGGCGGTGGGAGAAGGCATGGCCCCTGCTTCTCTGAGCAGCCTTCAGTCGCCCTGGCCTCAGGATGGAGAGAGGCTGTGGGGACGGTGGCCTGAGCACCTGCAGCCCTCATAGCCCTGCCGGCTGGAGCCCCTAGAACAAGGAGGTTGCCACACACGTGAACCAAATGCCAATGAGGAGACTCCGGGCTGTGGGCTCATGCTGCAGAGCAAGGAGAGGCTGCCCTGGGGAGCCTCACACACCACCTGCCCTGGCTGGGGGTGTGCAGCTTCCTGGGTCCCCTGGAGTTCCTGATGGTGGCCTGGTCCAAGGGCCAAGGACCGTGGCCTGCGCAGGTGTGCCTGTCTCTATGGAGAGGATGGTGTGGCTGGGCCGAAGCCCCCAGGGTGTGTGCAGGGTGGAGGTGTGACCGATATGAGGGGCCACAGCCGTGAGGCTGAGCACCAGTCCACCGGGGTCTGGGGCAGCCTCTGACGCCCTGGCTGGCACTGGGGGACATTTGGCACGATTTGGAGGCAGCTGGGGTTGTGCTGTTGGTGTCTAGTGGGCAGAGGCCAGGGATACCACTCAATATCCTCAGTATCCAGAGTAGCCCCCGCAGCCACCAAGTGCCACCACGGCACTCCTGCCAGGCCTGGAAGCCCTGCCCGGGCTGGAGATCAGAGAGCAGCGACTTCACAGGTTAAAAATCCGTATTTCCAGCTTGTCTTCAAAATTCAAGGTTGTCCAGAGGGGCCCTGTGCTCCACCCACCAGGAGGCAGCCGCCAGCCCCCAGAGAGGCTGAGCTTCCTCTGGACGTTAAGAGGGGTGGCATCCAAAGCACACCGGCCTCAGCCTGGGGAGGGGCGGGAGGCAGCGAGCCCCACTGGCCTTCCCCCCCGAGGGGACATCTCTTCCCTGCTGGAGGACAGGGAGGGATCCTGGGCACCATGGCAGCCCCAGCCCCTGCATCGCCCCCCTCCCTGCTCTTCAGCCTTTCCTTTGTGTTGGGAAGGCTTAATTGGGAGTTCTGAAAGGTCAGAATTAATATTTCCAAATGGAAAACACAAGGCACAGCAGCTCTGAGTAAATATGGCTCAAATCCAGTGTCTCAAGATTACAAGAAAAGGACGAGACTCGGAGGGCTGCACAGGGCGGGCTCTCGTGAGGGCGGCCTCCTGACCCCGGCACCCGAGCAGCCCCTCCAGGGCCAGACCAGCCCCTCCCCCCGCTCTCTCCTGGTGGACACGGCTGCCCACGGCTAGTCCTCACCCTGGGACCCCCGGCTCGGGGATGAGCCCCTCCCCACCAGGCAGTTGCTGGACCTGTGTGGCAGGGTCACCTACACCCCACAGGCTCCCCCTCTGTGGAAGTCGAGGCCGCGGCCACCGCCACCCTCTGACACATCGAACGCCAGGTCGCCTTCTCCCGACACCCAGGTCCCTTTCCTTTTGCCCGTGGGTTGTGCTTGCTGCCTGGGCCCCACATCAGGCAGGACTTCTGAGACCTCGGTCCCCACCCAGACAGCAGCCCTCAGCAGGAAGCAAGAATCAGACGCAGGAGGGCAGGGAGGAGGGCGGGCCTCCTGCCCAGCTGGTCCCAGGGACCCCAGTGATCGTCAGCACAGTCCCTGCTGCGTCTGTAGTGTCCGATGGCCCCTGTAGTTCCATAAGCCCCCGCCCAGCCAGGTGCAAGTCCAGCACGAGGGTCATCTCTCTCATGGTCATGGCTGCACTCCACAGTGTCACACCGATCATGGCGCACAGACGTGGCCCATGGGCAGGCCGAGCAAGACGGAGCCTCGTTGCACCCACTGTCCCCAGGGACGCCCCGCTGTGGCAGCTGCCTGTCAGGCACGCCAGGTCCCACTTACTTTGTGGGAAGGTGGCAGAGATCAAGAGCTCAAACCTCAGTTCGACAGAGCAGCAGGTTAACCACCAAGTCCATCAAAACACTTTGGGAGAAATAACCTGCGAGGCCAGACACAAACCCCCGGGCCCTCTCTGCCGACGGCGTGGCCCAGAATGGACCGGCAGGGCATTTAGAGCTTGTGATTCTGTGATTCTAAGACACAGACGCAGATGGCCACGGCAGTGCATCCTTACGGGCAGCGTCCCCTGGCTTAGACTCGGGCGGCCTGAGCCCAGCCTTCACGTGTGGCAGAGTGTCAGCATCAGGACTGGCCCACAAAGGCACCACACCATGTCGGTGCCCCTGACTGCAGGTGGAGGACCACCTCTGCACCCCTGCCCTGTCCTCACACTGGCCCTGCCAGGGTCACCAGGTGGGTAACCACAAGCCACTCTGCCATCTTCGTGTGGTTCTCAAGGAGCAAGTAAGGCCCCCTGGGCTTCCTGGAGGAGGCAGCCAGGCCCAAGCACGTCATGGCACCTCAGCCCACTCAGCGCAGGGCCGGAGGACAGGGGAAGCCGGACAGAGAGCCCTTCCCTCCCCAGGGGCCACGCAGAGGGCTCCTTCACCCCAGTGAGCAGACCCGCCCAGGCCGCCCAGCACCTGGGCTCTGGCTTCCCTCCTGGTCCCTGCCCTTTCCACTTGGACCAACGGCTGGATCCTGTCCCTGCCTGTCCTGGTCACCCCTCATCACAACCGCAGGGTCTCTGATGGCCCTTCCCCTGCGGCCTCCCCCTCCCCCTCCTGCTTTACTGCGGTCTCGCCCGTGTGCTCCTCTGCCCCCTGTCCCCTGGCCCGCGGGGACCTGCCCTGGATCACTGCGGGCCCCTTCCCACAGGTCCATGCTCAATCGGGAGGCCCAGGCGGCCTCTGCCTCAGTTTGTTCAGCCACAGAATGGGCATCTGCTGAGCCACGGCTGCCTCTCCTTGCCTGGCCACCCTGGGCCTCCTGCACCAAGTGCCCATCACTCCCACAGGTATCAGTTCTGGGGCAGCGTCACCACCAGGGAGGCGAGGCCTCAGAGCACGAAGATCCTGCTCTCAGAAAACATGGCTGCCTGGATCTTTGCCTGCAGCTGGCAGTAGAATTGCCACCCATACTTTCTACACCTCTCCAGACAAGTGTCTCTCACCCCTCGTGCCGCACGTCGAGAGCTGAGGGAGTGAAGGACTGGTGTCAGCCCCCGAGGCACATCAGGCCTGCTCCAGCTCTTCGGTGGCACATGGATCTGGAACGGTGACATTTCCCTGCAGCTCTGTCACTGCTATCTGCTCGGTGTCACTGCGAGGTGCAAAAGGCACCATGGTGGCCGTGCGCCGAGGAGGGAACCGTGGCCAGTCCCCCTTCCCCGTGTGTGGAGAATGAAAATTTCAGGTGGCTCCACGTGCTGATGTCACCTGGCTGGGGATCCCTGAGACCCAGTGCCCTGCGCAGCCCTCCTGAAAGTGTCTTCATCATCTTGGGGACCCTAGGGCCCCAGGGAACATAGGGTCCAGGACAGCAGCTCCCTTTTCAGTTTGAAACCCCAGCTCACGTGTCCTCAGGGGGCCACTTAGACAGGTGGCCCCCTTCGTCCTCTGCCAGGGGTGGTCCTTGTATGTCACCTGGACCTCAGTGGGGGGAATTTCTTCTGTGCATTAAACTTGGCGAGGGAGGAGGTGGGCAGTGTGGACGCAGCCCCTTAGCTCCTTGCTCAGGAGAGAGCGGAGCAGTTACCCCCTTTCCAAAACGCGGAGCCAACGTGCGGAGCTGCCCCCCCCCTGTCCTGCTCACAGGAAGTGGACCCCGAGGCCCTGAGGGGCGTTTCCAGGTGGAGGGTGCCTTGGAGCTATTCAGGACAGCGAGTCCTCTCACGGCACGGAGGCCTGTCACGGCACAGTCGAGGAGAGGGCACCTCCGTCTCCTTGGGGTAACTGTGTGCTGACGCTGGTCCCGCAGCCGGGCTCGAGGCCTTTCCCCTAACATTCCTGAAAATCCTGAGCCAGCACATGACGGAACAGAGTGTCACCCAGGAGGTGACACTGCTGCAGGAAGCAGGGGGGCGGACAAGAGGCCAGAGGTGGTGTGGCGGGGCTGGGCTGCCACGGGGCAGGGGTCCTGGTGGCAGGGGACAGAAAGGCTGACACCTTTGCCTGACAAATGTGCACATAGCTGTCTGATCGTGACCCCCCAGGGATTCCCCTCGCTCCAAGGAACCGGAGTTTCCAGCCGGGTCTGGGTCGTGGCTGGAGGTCTGTGAACACGGCTTGAAGGGATGCCCAGGGCAGTGGACAGGGACAGCCCAGTGGCCCTTCCCACCTTCTTCATCTCAGGGGCCCCTCTTGCTCTCTGGCAGGTCCAGCACGTGACCGGTCACTCTGGGTAGTTACGGGGGGGGGCGGGGGGTGTACCCGTCGGCGTGGTGGGGACTGGCGCAGGTCTCACACGCCCCGCGCCACCCATCCAAACCCAAGCAGCCCTTCCCTGTCTCCCTCATGGGCCATTTGAGTTGATAACTGGAAGTTCTCTGGTCACAAAGCCGCCAACACTATGAGCTCAGAGGCTTTCAGGACCATGTGCTCACTTTTGACCAAAACCCTCCTGGGCGTTTTCAAATTCCCATCTAGTGTTTGCCGAAACCCCACTGGACGCTGGTAGAAAACAGGGCATTAAAACAGAATCTAAATCCATTTTTCTAATCAATTGCTACAGAAATGTGTGTAAGTGGCTGCAGATTGAGTCCCCGGGAGCCAGATGGGCTCTGCGATGCTGTGAAGTTGTCACCCACTTGCCCCTGCCCCTCACACAGCCCCACGTGGCGTCCCGCTGGCACGGACGCAGAGCCGAGAAAACTTCCCGTCCAATCAATAAATGCTTATGAGGAACCGGGGCTGACACGCACCACAGGGCACGGGCACGCGGGCTTGGACGGAGGCCGAGTCTTTGTCTCATTTTATTTTTCTCCTTTAAGCCTGGAGGTAGATCAGCCTCAGGTCAGTCTATCTTTTCAAAACAGATCCTTTTATGAAGATGCCAGGATGGAAACAAAACGTCTTGGTATCTCTGAAATTAAATAAAATTCCCTGTAATAGATTCCTTGATTAAACTTGAGAACCTGATGAAAGCATATATAAAAGCAAGTTATACACACCCACACACACTGACACACACACTGACACACACACTCACATGCACACACACACCCCTTGTCTCTCGTTGGACTTCATTTTACCTGCCTCTAGAAATTTCTTTGCACCAAGACAAGGTGAAGAATTTTACACACCTGATATTTGTATCAGTACCCATATGCATACACACCCCCACACACTTAACATCTACACCTGTGCATACACACAGATGCTTAACACACACACACACACAAGCACACACACCCACACACCCAATATCTGTACCTCATTTCCACACAACACAGACATACCTCGTCTCCCCCTCCAGGTGTGCACAGATGCACACACGCACACCTAACATCTAAACCTGTGCATACACACAGATGCTTAACACACACACACACACAAGCACACACACCCACACACCCAATATCTGTACCTCATTTCCACACAACACAGACATACCTCGTCTCCCCCTCCAGGTGTGCACAGATGCACACACGCACACCTAACATCTAAACCTGTGCATACACACAGACGCTTACACACGCACACACACACACACACACACACACGAGGCCTGAGCTCCAGGTCACTCAGGGCTGAAAGTGCTTGTTAAGAAGCTTTGGGGGACACGGCTTAGGGGTGAACTGGGAAGGCAGGTGGGGTCACGTCCCATCCTGGAGCTCTCGAGTGGACTCAGCAGGGAAAGGTCCGGTGCTCTATATCCTTGTCTCACCAAGGGCAGGACATCTGGGCCACCTGCCAGGCCCAGGCCCCTGGGCCCTGCAGAGCCTGGGGTGTGCCCCCAGCCCCGGTCACTCCGCAGCCGTATCTGGTGGGACCCAGCTGTTTCCTAAGGTCTCACAGACCCTGGAAAGCTGCAGCCACCTTTTCTTGGCTCCCAGGCCCATGTGCCTTTGTGTCAACCCAGTAGTGTGAGCCTCAGGGCTTCCCTCACAGGGGGCTGGACACTCGTGGGGACAGGTGGTCTTCCTATGGTCTGGGGGCCCGGTGCCCAGAGAGACTTCCTGTGCTGTGTCCTGATCCAGGGGACCTGCCAAAGCCTGGAGTTCGGGGCAGGCTGGGAATGCAGGGAACTGCACACAAAGTCCTCAGGAGACACACAGGGCATGTCAGCAGGCGGCACGCACGGCCAGGTGTGTACACAGTCCTCCCCGGCCCTCGGCCTCTCCTGCTGACCCCAGCTCCGGCCACCCTGACCTCACTCGCATCCCTCGGGAACTGGGCTTGGACTGCCCCGAGCACCCAGAACACCGGCTCCTAGAGACCCCCCTCCTAGCAGCCACCAGGAGCCAGCCACCTGGGTCCCCTCACTGCAGACACCACCCAACACTCACATGTATCCAACCAAATTGTCAACACTCGTCCCAACCTCCAGCACCCTGATAAAGCTGGGTGTCAGTAGCAGCCCCCACAAACAGGAGACATCCAACCTCATGGAACCCGGCACCCTCCCAGACACGCTAGGAGGGAAACTGAATTGACAAGCAGATGGCTTTGACTTTGGAAGAACGCGGCCCGTTGTGTGCATGCCTTTCCACCCTGCCCTGCCCGCCCACGGGGTGGGGGTTCCCAGTGTCTGAGCTCACGGGGACATGTCCCCACTGGGACAGGCACCCCTGTGTCTGAAGTTTTTCTGCATCACCTCCACTGCTCTTGTTTTCAGAAAAGCAGTGGGAAGACACAGCCAGGAGGACACTGGTCCTGGGAGCACTTGGCAGGTGATGCCAGGTCTGGGCACGTGGCGGGAGCTCAGGTGGTGGTGTGCAGGGGTGGACAGCCTGGCCGCGTGCAGACGTGCCGGTGCAGAGTCGTGGCTGGTGCTGGGCTGCTCCTCTATGGTTCCCTCATGCCTGCTCATGGTGCGCGGGGACGGAGCCCGTGAGAGTGACGCATGGCGAGCCAGGGCCTGAGCGGATTGATGCCACCCCCAAGTGTCCCAGCAACCATCGTGCCACCCAGAACGAGTCCATGCCAGCCCTGGTGGTGGGTCTGGGGCGGGTGAGGAGGGAGGGAGAACTGAGCTGGGGGTCACCTTGCTTTGAGGATCTCTGCACGGCTGCTTACCTGGTGGGGTGGAAGGGTAAGCGATGTGTGAGCCTGCTGTCACACTGTCAACCCCTGACATTCCAGCTTAGCTGAGGCAGCCGCTGGCCAGCCAAGGCCTGAGGCCCTATCCACGCACCCCCTCCTCTGCAGGAGGCAGCTGGTCCTCTGTGCCCGCAGGTCCCATGGGGGGAATCTCCTCGGCAGCTTTGAAATCGTTTAAAACGGTCGCTCTGTACTGAAGACACAGACTTTTCTTGTCATTATTCCCACACAGCCCAGCATGACAACTCTCTGCATGGATATGCTTGGGATTGGATTTAAGGGCTAGGGAGGGAGTGGCTCCTGGACCCACCCTCGTGGAGGCCGAGGGGCAGCTATAACCACCAGAAAGTGCCAGGTAATCTTGGAGTTTTCAATGCTGTGACTTGAATTCCCGCTCTGAAAGGAATCGGGGTTAAACTGCCCTAACCCGACCCAGAACTGCCCATGATAAGGTGGGCTTGGGTGGGCTCTGGACACAGTGCAACTCTAGTTCACATTTCTATTTTTCTTTAATTAAGTTTTTGCCTCATGGAGTGCCCACAGACTAGCAGGGGCTCCTGCGATAAATACTACCTGTCAAGAATTCCCTGTGATCAGACTTTAAGGAGGAAAGAATTTCCAAATCATTTACTTGGGAATTTAAGAAATCTGAAGTGCATTTGTTTGCCGGAGAGGAAGCCCTGGCCTACTTTACATTGTCAGATCTATTTTTAAACAGTTCTTCTTTGTACTTAAAACTGCACCTAAAAATACCCCCCTGGCTGGTTTGTGGAATTGAGTAAACTCTGCTGAGTCACAAGTGCCCACCGCTGACTGTGGGCCTGGGGACTCCCACCTGCATTGCTGCCTTCCTTGCTCCTGGCACCAGGGGCCTCCCAGGGTAAGTGACCACAGGAGAGACTCTGGGCTTCGGAGGAAACTGTTCTTAACAAATCACTTCAACAGGGAAAAAGGGGAGAAAAAGACACTGTCCAGTTCTGTCCAGTGGATGAGGCTGGGGTTGGAAATCTGAAGGGAGGAAGCACTGGGGAGAGGCACTGCTGGGCCCTCTGGAGTGCTGGACGCAGCACTTCAACATGGCCAGTGAGATCTGATGGGACCAGCCTGGGCAGGCTGGGGGACGCTGGTTTATCTGCCTTTTCCCAGCGGTGGCTGTCAGTGACACACTGCCCAACCTGAACCCCAGGGTTGGCAGGACGACGAGACAACCAGACACCTTGTTAGTGGAGGCCGAGGAGCCATTGTGGGCTTGAGAGGGGGCTCCACCTGACTCAGGGGTGCAGCAGTAAGTCAACTGCCCTCTGTCAGTGCACTCGGGTCTCCTGCATGCACACACACATGCACATATTCACATGCACACACATGCATACACACACACACATATGCACACATTCACACACACACATACACATATGTACATATGCACAATTCACACGCACACATGTACACACACATTCACACACATACACATGTGCACATATGCACACATTCACATGCACACACATGCACATACACACATGCACATATTCATATGCACACACATGCACATATTCACATACACACATGAGCACACATATGCACACATTCACACACATATACACATGTGCACATATGCACACATTCACACGCACACATGTACACACACATTCACACACACATACACATGTGCACATATGCACACATTCACATGCACACACACATGCATACACATGCACACATATGCACATACACACATGCACACACATGCACAACACAAATGCACACACACATCCACACACATGCACATATCCACACACATGCACCTGTGCATGTACCCACAGACACAAACACACATACACTTGCACACACACACTCAGGGACCTCTGCTTCTCTCTAGGCCTCTGTCACCTGGTCACAGGCCTCCTTGGCCACGAATGTGGGACAGGCTCCAACCTAGTGGAGGAGAAGGCTCTGCCAGGACACCAGCTGTCACCACATTCATGGCAGTTTGTAGAACTCCAGGAGTTTCACAGAAATTCTGATTCTTTTAGGAAAAGCTGGCAAGGCCCTGATCCTCTTGGCAGAGAAGTGGTCTCTGTTCACTGGGACAAGGATCCACCTCTGCTGGTGCTAGGGTGGATCTTGTTGTGCCTCAGTATTTATCAGGAATTTGAGAATGCAGAACTTCCTCTGATGGGGAGGGAGAGGAGCTGGGAGGGCGAGCCATCTGGAATGTCAAATGGCACATGGGCACTGACCTGCAGGGACCCTGTAGGGTAGTCTGTCCCACTCATGATTAAAGGACGGTTTCCGTAAGAGGCGCACTAAAGGCTTCGGGAGGCAGGCGGGGTGCACATGGGACCAGGGGCCACTCTCTGAGGACGGGAGTCCTGTGGCAGTCCGAGGTTGAGGCCTGAGTCAGGAGTCTCTCTCTGCCCAAGTGCTGGAGAGGAGCTGGCCAAGGCCGAGTGTTTCCCCAGAAGCAAGGTGGTCAGTGTGAAGAGATCAGGACCGTGATGGCAAGGACCAGAACCAGTGGGCAGTGAGAGAGCAGCCTGTGCAACTCGCGGGGAGGGAGATGGGACTGATGGGGACCACTGTACCCTCCAGCAGGCTTTCCTGAGGGTCACTCTGAGGCCGGCTGGGGAGAACACTGGCTCCCGCACCAGCTTCTCTCTCTTGTCCACAGGAGGTCAGGGCCCAGCCACATGCTCTGCAGCTGGGATCCCAGAGTTCGGTCCTGGGGCTGCAAATCTCTGGGGGTCAGGCCCTAACCCACCCTTTTTCAGGGTCTTTTTGGGTAGCCTCATCTGCCCCAGTGCCTTGAGCTCTATCAGCACGTTGGCACCACAGCTCCCTGACTTGCTGATGCCGGGGGTGCTCCTGCTGTGGCCAGCCGCACCCCCACCTGCCAGGCCTAGCTCACCCAGCAGACCCAGTTATGCGGCCTGTCGCCACCTGCTGCCGACCACCCCTCCATGGTGGGGGGGTCTAAACTTCTCCTGAACCTTCAGATAATAAATGTGTGTTGAGTCCGTTTGTGACAGCTTCACTGAGTATAGTGACCACCAGAATGTCCACCTGCAGCAGGCACGGCTCAGTGGCCTTTGGTATACTGAGGGTCGTGTCTACAGCTGCTCAGTAAGCAGCTCTTACCATAACCTAACTCCACACCTTCCCGGGCACCACAAGGAAGCTCGTCCTCCCAGGCATCACTGCCCCGTCCTGCCTGGTCACCGCTCATGCCTGTCTTTCTGCCTCTGAGGTTCGCCTACTCTGGATATTTCACACCAGGGGGATTCTCCCATGTGTGCTCTTTTGTGACCAGCTTCCTGCACAGAGCACTGGGTTCCTGAAGTCGTCTGTGTGGCTGAAATCTATTTTTTGGTATACATCCTGTCTTGAGAGCCACTCTGCCTGTATGGGATGGCTCCAAGAGAGCCAGGTCAGGTGGCAGTGCAGGGTAGGTTCTGCTGGACTCTTCCCTAGTGAGGCAGAGGCTAACCCCGAGGTGGTCACTACATCTTAGGGCTTCCTCCCCTCTGCCTTACTGATGTCACTCCATACATGCATATTCCCTGTGGCATCTGGGTGTGAAATATGGCTGTGTGTGCTTACGCACGCTCTGCATAGTCACGGTGCATAAATCCAGACAAACACATTCCAGGGAGAAAACATGGTGTCAGAGTCATGTGACACAAGTTCCACTGGCAGCCTGAGTGACATGGCCACTTCACATCTACTTCACAGTCTAGGATGTCATTTTCATTCCTTGAGGGGTGGTTTGGGGCAAAATCCATGCTTCCTCCAGTTACTGCTTTATCATTAATAAATCTTTAATGATCTCTATTTCCCTTTCCCTCATTCCATTTTTTTCATCCATCCATCCTTCCATCTATCTATCCACATGTCCATCCATCCATCCATCTATACATGTATCCATCCATCCATCCATCCATGTATCCATCCATCCATCCATCCATCCATCCATCCATCCATCCATCCATCCAAATATCCATCCATTTAACCATCCATTCCTCTCTCCATATTCCCATCTATTCATCAGTCCATCCACATATGCATCCATATATGCATCCATATGCCCATCCATCCATCCATCCATCCATCCATCTAGCCATCCATTCCTCTCCATATCCCCATCAATTCCTCTCTCCATATCCCCATCAATCCATCCATCAATCCATCCATTCACATATCCATCCATCTATCCATCTATCCATCCACATCTCTCTCCATATCCCCATCCATCCATTCACATATCCATCCATTATCTATCCATTCATCCATCCACATATCTATCCATCCATCCATCCATGCCTCTCTCCATATTCCCATCCATCCACCAATCCATCTATATATCCATCTGTCCATCCATCCATCCATCCATCCATCCATACATACATACATACATATCTCTCCATAGCTCCATGCATTCATCCACCCACTGCCCAACTTCCATACCCACTGAAAGGAAACTTTCCAGATGCCAGGATCCAGACTAGAAGCAGGTACGTAGTAATTAGATGTTGATGAGAGTTACTGAAATGCTCGTTCTCTGCCAGTAACTGAAACCTACTGGGCATTGATGGCCTGAATCACGCGGGGGTTCCTGGCCCCTGACACAGGTTCACGGCCCCGGGCGTCAATATCTCATTACCCTCCACTCGGTTTGCTCCAGCACCTACCACATACACCCTCAAAACCCAAACATCCCAACACACCTCTGCTTCTCTCCTGGGCCAGGAAGCTGAGGGTGGGTCAGCAGCTGGCCGACTGCTGTGCCACTCGAAGCCACCTCTCCCTGCCCAAGGACTCCTTAAATGCACACGTAGCTCTCGAGTTCTGGGAGTTGTCTGATGCACCTTTTGGGTGATTTAAGCCTCATTTTTATGCATGGCAGTAAATCTTAACAACTCAGAGTATTTTATTGAATTTGCAAAGGAGAAAATTCATAGCAAGCCCTGCTAAAATCGATTCAGCTCTGAAGCACTGTACACAGTCTGCAGTCAACTCATATCAAATTGTGCCTCAAATTTGTGCCTGGCTGAAAGGGGGAAAGCTGTCAGGCTACGAGGCTGACGTGGCCCCTCCTGAGCAGGATCCAAGTTGTCAGAGGCCCTTGCTCTCCCTGTGGTGACGCCATTGCCTGGCTCCTTAATGAACTCGGTGCAGACTGAATGTGTCCTAGAGGAGCCACTTACTGACAGCATGGCCTCCTTGCTGGCAAGCATACCCTTTTCCCTTCCAGAGGGTGGTGGACATGGAGGGCAGGAGTCGGATTCCTCCTCTAGCCTTAAATTCCAGACAATGTGGTCCCTGGAGGCAAGTGTGGAGTCCCTGGGAGAAGACAGGTGGCCCTGGGGCTCCCTCTCCACCAGCCTCTGAAGACACTGGGTGAGAAGGAGCGACAGGCCCCCAGCAGAGTGGGGCCCCAGCTTCCTGCTGGGCCGTCCAGAATCCCGGCTGAGGCAGGCTTCCCTGAAGGAGCTCTGGGATCACCACCCAGAAACCCCGGGACGCAGCTGGACTAGCTGGGGGCGCCCTGGAGGCCCCGCAGGAGGACCTGATACTGAGACGCAGCGGCTGGCCTCACCTGGCTCACGGGGCGGGTGTGGCTACATTCCCACACCTCAGCAGCTGGGTGACAGGGCTGGCGTTGGACCTCGGGACTTTTGGACTTTAGAGGAGCCTTCCACGTTTTCTTGGCCAGTGGCATGGCGGTGCTCTGGACCCTGAGCTGTGGCCGTAGGAGAGCACGTGGCTGGGGTGAGCAACAGGACTCCTCAGAAGGCTTGACGGGACCATTCGGACCCCACAGCTGGAGGGCAGGTGGCTGTGCCCGTCCAGAGCCTCAGTCCCTAATAGCATGGCGGTTCCCTTCCCCCAAAGTGGGGGCACGCGCTGCCGAACTTGCTGCCCACCCCACAGGGCAGGCCACCCAGCAGCCAGCAGGACTCCTGCTCCTAAGACTGAGGCATGTCATCCAGCCCAGACCTTCCAAAGCCTTCCTCTGCCCCAGAATGGAGCCCCCTGTGGATGTGGCAAGGTTCACGGTGAGAGCAGAGCAGACCCAAGCCACGCTCCCGGGAAGGGCAGGAGCACGTCAGGCTGGGCAGGTGGAGAGGCGCTTCCTGAACCACTCGACTGCTCCAGCAGCAGCACAGGCACACCTGAGCCCAGGGCTTGTCAGCCACCCTGGACTCAGCAAAGCAGGGGGCGGACCAGGCTCCAGGACCTGGTGTGCTGCTGGGAAGCACTGACACACAGCCGTCCTCATGGACCTCGAAGACTTTGCCCAACCCAGAGTGTGAACTTGCTCATGGACACTGCTTCACACGACTGCATGTTGAGACTGCGTTCTGATACACAGGGTTAAACCGGACCGGACGGAGCACCGGAGGTGGCTCACTGTGCACTGTCACCTTTAGACACGGCTCTGGGAGACTGGAGACAACAGGCTGTGTGTGCAGATGGACACAGGCCATGTCTGTGGACGGAGCTGTCCTAGGCCCAGGGCTGCTTCTCCTGCTCCCTGTGAACTGGCACATGAGCTGTCAGCTGCTGTCCCCACTGTCACTAAGCTCCCGGTTGACACCCCTTCTCCTAGCCTGACTGCCACGTGTGCACGGGAGCCTGTCTGGACCCCCCCCAGCACACCGAGCTGCCCCCACCCTGACACGTGTCCCCGCCTCGGCCTCCGCGCCTTCGCCCCTCGGTGGTCTTGTCCCCTGTGGACTTGTGCCTGGTTTGGTCTTCCGTGCTTCCCGCCAAGAGCCTGGTGGACTTGGGGCACTGGTGGGAGATCCCGGGCTGCGGAAGGAGCTAGAACCCAAGGCCACATTCGCATCCCCCAAAGCCAGCCCCGCCCCCCAAACTCCAGGAAACTCAGACCCTTCTCTTGAGGGTTTCTGTTTGTTTTTATTGAGATGTAAGTTAAGTGTGGGAAACGGGATCTTTTAACAGGTGCCAGTTGGTGGGCGGCTGTGTGCGCCACGTGCAGGGCTCTGCTTCCTGAGGCACTGCCAGCCCTGCCCACTTTGTTGAACCGACTCGGAGACAGATGTGGTTCCTCTTCTCCCCGGAGCAGCAGGGTGACTGGAGTGTGCTATTTGCTCTGTGGGCATCCCCATTACCCACTGTGAATTCATGTCACGGTGTCTGCTGAAGGCGCCGTGAGCCCGAGACCAGCAATTGGACTAACGAGGCTGTGCTACCTGCAGACCCTCGCTGCCCGCCGACGGCCAGGTCTTGGGAAGGGTCCTGGGCCCGGCCACGTGTTCTGAGATAACGAGACCCTCACACACATGCAGAAGCTCACAGGGAGCATCAGAGCCGACGCTGCATTGGCAGGGAAGGCCGCCGCGCCTTCACGGCCTCCTGCAGGCGCTCCAGTGAAGGCCTGGGCGCTGGTCTCACTGTCCACAGGACCACGGGTATTCTCCACGCGTCAGCCGAGCTGTGGAGTTCTCAAAGGGAGACAGTGGAAGACAGCTGAGGGGACACACAGGTGCCACTGTCACCCACACTTCCAGTGGGCGCCTCGGAGCCAGAGCCACAGCTTGGCAAGAGGCCCAGGAATCCCGGGGCTCCTGTGGCTGCCCCAAGGAGCATCTGTGGGGACTCGGCTCTGGAGGCCGCGGTGGCACAGGTCTCCCTGGCCCAAGTCAAGCTGTGGCTGGCCTCCTGCCCGGGGCTCTGGGGCCTGTCTGCTGGTCTTGGTGGCTCCTGGAGACCGCAGGCCTCCCTTGGCTCCCACCCTGGCTCCAGGCTCAGGCCTGCACCTCTCCCGGCCTCTCCCGGCCTGACCCTCCTTCCCATACAGGCACTCTGGCTCCCTCAGGGCCACCTAGAAGGCGCTCCTCCCAGGGCTGTAAGCACATCCTCAGCCCCTGCTGCCCCTGGAGGCCACACATCCACAGGTCGTGGGATCCAGACACCCTAGGTCCCGTCACCTGCCTATCACACCTGCAGACGGGGAGCATCCACGTGCAGTGCCGAGGTCTGTCCTAGTGATTTCTAGTTCCTGGCAGATGCCCCAACCAGGAAGCCCTTGTTTGGGACACAGCAGATGACCTTCACTTTAGGCGCACACACCCAGCCACAGGCTCCAGTCCCCTTCTCTCGGCTGCCATGCTGCCTCGGGTCTCCTCCCTGTGTTCCCTTTGAGCCCTGGGGCATCTCCTGAGCTCCCCCTCCCTGGCCAGGACTGAAGGCTGGCCACGTGCTCACCATGGCCTCCTTACCTCCCCTGGCCCCTGGGGGACGCAGAGGCACCTCACCTGCACGGGGCTCCCAGGGCTGTCCCAGGTTCCTCTCCCATCCTTTCAGCCAAGCCTTCAGTCCTTGCTGGTGGCCTCAAGGGCCTGCTGGAGCCACTGCACCCCTGGCCAGTGGCCTTGCTGTCCACCTCAGAGACCATCAGCTCAGACTCCCTGCTCCTGCTGTGGCTGCAGGGCTGCCTGCCCAAGGGCACATCCCGCCCACTCATTTGATCATGATGCCCCGCTGCTGGCCCACCTGGACAGTCCAGGGCAGTGCCGCCTGTGTCCTCCTGCACCCTGTGCCCGGGGTCTGGTGTCTGACTGCACAAAGGGCTCCTGGACCAGATGGAGTTTGTTTAACTCATCTTGGAAAGACCAGGACAAGGACAGTGCCTGACACACATTCCTCCATGAGTGGAGCATGTATACGCCTTAGGAGGGATACCTCACTATCCACCCTTCATCCGCTCCCCCACTCGCCCAGGTAGCCAGCCGACGACCCCTCACCATCCTCCCTCCCTCCCTCCCTCCCTCCAGCCACCCATCCCCCCTCCATCCTCCCAGCCAACACCTCCCCCTCCCTCCACCCAGGCTCCCTCCCTCCCTACATCACATGCACTTGAGGGTTGACTAGCATCGGGTTTGAAATGCACCTGTCGTTCACTGAGGCAGGGACCACAGCTTGACTCTGGACACTCACAGGGTTCCGAAGGTGGTGACCATTTTCTGCAGTCTCCCTTCCTAGAAGCCCCTCCTCTGGAGGAGGGGGCTGCAGAGCCGAGCTGAGCAAGCTGCTTGCAGCCCTCACCTGCAGACCTGGACCCCGTCCCACACGCTCGCTGACTTCCCCTGCCTCTGCCCTTCCCTTGGTCCTTCGGCCTCCCCTCCACTGGGCCACAGAGTCCTGGGAAGCTGGAGGGGCCCCTGGGCCTGGCCTTCCCCAGCTGCTTCCCCAGCCTCCTCCCCGGCAGCCTCCTCTTTTGGAAGCAGCACCTTCCTGTTCTGCAGGGAGCCCTCCTCCCTCTCTTGGTCCTCTTGGGGGTGGGGTGGGCTGACCTCACTGCTGGCCCCATTGGGAGGCACAGGACGCTGCTCTGGCCAATGCCTGGACCCCATCGTCTCAGCCTCCATGACCAGGGTGGGGGTGGCTTGGCGCTGAGGCTGTGTGGAAGGTGGGTGTTCCCAGCAGTTCCCGGCGCTGGGGAGACTGAACAGCAAGAAGTCAGCACCTCTGGGGACAGCTTTTGGGTGGGGATCTCCCTGGGCAGAGTCAACTCAGAACAGCAAGAGCTTCCTGAAGTCTCCTCCAGGCACCTGGGTCTAGCCCTTCCTGAACCCACATTGCCCTAGGTGTTGTGGGAACCCTCCTGAGGCCACACGGAGCTTATTGCCTGCACCAGGCCCCGCCAGCTCCTGCCTCCTGCCAGCATTGCCACTTGGGCCACGTGCTCTTGTTCTCCTTAGGCCAGTGGGTGTGGCAGCATGGCTGACCTGGTGACTGTGGTGTCCACTGCCCAGCTCACCTCTGCCTCACGGCTCAGGTCTGTCAGTAACGGCACAGACGTGGGACCTGGTCTGCTTTGCTCCAGGGTCCAGGTCCTGTGTGGACGCACACATCACACTGCACTGAAAGTGCCGTCCCTCCCACCAGCCTCTCAGGAGCAGCTGCCCGAACTGTCCTTATTACGGCCTCTGTGGCACAGAGGAAGGGCACCCAGGGAGGGTCCCTGCGGCTCAGCGGGGTCCACTGGGGACTTAGGCTTCTTCCCACTCTTCCTCCCTCTTCACTTCCTCTGCACTTCCTCTGCACTTGAACTAGGCACCACAGCACAGGCCACCATGTTCAATCCTGCTGAGCACCGCTCTGAACAACACGTGGACACAGCTCACTGGGCCAGCCTGGCGGGGTCGGGCACCAGGGTGGCCTGGAGGGCCCTGGGTGACCTGGGTGGGAAACGTGTTTATTCAGCCCTCAGGGGTGCACTCCATGCCTGGCCTGGGCGTCAGGGACATGTGACTCTGCTGACCCCACATCTGTCAGCACGTCCCTATGCCTGGCCCAGCCTGGCCTTCCTCGTCTGGCCACAGCTAGGCATGCCAGCTCGTCTGGGCCTTCAGCTCCTGCTGCAGGATGGCCATGCCTTCTCACAGGCCTCCCCACGTCCCTTCTCACTGGGCAGCGGGTGGACTCTTACAAACACCCACCACACAGTGCACGTCCTCCACGGCCCAGCACGAGAGCCAGACCTCCCGGGCCACCATGCTGAATGCCCAAGGCTTCTCAGGAGCTGTGTCAGTGACGGCACCTGGGGCCTGTGCCTGGAACCCTGCTCATCTTGCCCAGGTCTCTGTTGGGGTGTCAGCCCTCACCTGGCCCTTCTGTGCTCCAGGCCCTCCTGGCTGGAATCCTGTCATCGGGCTCCTCTCCCCGTGTCTCTGCCACCTCACCACCTTCACTCAGAGGGTGAAGACTGCTCCACGCGGGGACGTCGGTGACCAACGCTTACTTTGGTTAGTGAACAGCGCTGGGACTCCTCCGGGCCCTGCAGACATGAGCTCTCTGTGCAGCCCAGGAGGCCAACCGAGAGCTCTGTGGGTGCTGGGGGCTGCCCTGGCCCCGCCCTCCACACACACTAGGCTGAAGTGGGACAGGAGCAAGGGAGAAAGGCCGCGGGAGCTGGGTCGGACTGGTAACACCACCACAGCCTGCCCTGAGCTCTGGCCCGTGCCAGCACCTTGACCTGGCAGCAGGACCCCAGCAGGTCCCTGCTGGGAGCCAAAGTCACATGCAGGGTCCTTGGCAGCAGCCCCCTCCTAGGTGACTCAGGGACAAACCTGCATCTTGTCAAGCCAGCCACTGGCCCAAAAGACTCCCTTAAATGTGGGCCCCTGAACCAGGGCAAGCCCGGCCTTCACACTGTCCCTGTGGCCCCTCTGCCCCAAATACCAAGGACAGAGGAGACTGGAGACCAGAGGTGTCCCAGCTACTCAGACATGGAGCTCTCTTCCACCATGCTGTTTGAGACACCCTGTGCCCACAGGGAAACCACATCCATACCCACACACGCAGGCACACACACGTGCACACAGGCACACACATGTGCACACAAGCACACACAGATGCACACAGGCACACACATGTGCACACAAGCACACACACGTGCACACAGGCACACACCTATGTGCACAAAGGCACACACACATGCACACAGGCACACACACATATGCACATAGGCACACACACATGAACACAGACCCACATGCACACAGGCATACAAACATGCACACAGGCACACACACACGCACACAGGCACACATACGCATGCACACAGTTACACACATGTGCACACAGGTATACATACATGTGCACACAGTCACACACACATGTACATAATGCATGCACTTAGGTACAAAACCACATGTACACACAAGCACACACATGTATGTACACAGGTACACACATGTATGCACACAGGCACACAAACATTTGCACACAGACAGGCACACAGGCACACACACATACACATGCACATATGCACACAGGCACACACTCACACATATGTATGCACATAGGCATGCACATAGGCACAAACACACATGTGCACACATATGCATGTACACAGGCACACACATGCACACATGCACACACGTGCACATAGGCATACATGCACACACATGTGCACATGGGCTCACACACGTACGTACACAGGCACACATACATGTGCACACACAGCTTTCCATCACTCTTCGCCTCTTTATTATGTCAAGTGTCATGTCACTTGCTGTAAAAATCAGGCCAACACAGTAAGGGGCGTCTCTACATCCCGCAGGACATCGCTCGGGGCAGGGTGGTGTGATGGCTATGGACAGGAATGTGGGGCTAGACTGCCTGGCTGAAATTCTCTCTGAAGCTTTTCTGCTGTGTGACTGTGGACAAGTTACTTTGGCTCTCTGCATCTTGTTTGCATGGTCTGAGATGGGTACTGGGAGGACCTGCGTCGTCAGGCTGTGTGAATCAACGGGCTCACCCCAAGGGCATGGAACAGTGTGGGGCTGGGGAAGAGCCAGGCTGCTGTTGTCACCATGATGATCATTGCTGTTATTATTGTCTTCTGGCTGAGGGTCAGTGCCCAAGGAGGTCCTGGCTGAGAAAGGAGGCGTTAAAGGCTCAAAGCTGACCCTTTCCCTGAGATGGCCAGGACACTGCGGAGCACTAGAATGCCAGCCCTCTCCTGTGCGACAGGCGTCCATGCTGTCCTCATGCCCATGCACCTCAGGCCTCCCTGGGGGCCCGCATGCTGAGCTCAGCCGCCTGCCTGACCCTGACTGCTCCACGAGGCCTGGGCTGCTGGCCCTCTGCTCTCCCGGAGTTCCTTGCAGCAGCTGTTCAGAAATGTCCCTGGGCCCTGTGCTGGGGGCGGGAGGTGGGAAGGCTGGGAGGCGAGTGGTTTGCAGACACTTAAGCAGAAGACCACAGGTCCTGGGCACAGCCTGCCATGGGCCCCCCGGGGGATGGAGCGCAGCTGAGCATGGCCTGGGGGACTCAGGTCTCTGCCCCCACCCTGCCCTGATATCCAGCTTTGATTTTGAGATGGGGCAGAGTCTCAGTGGAGCTGAGCTCAGTCCATGCTCAGACGCTGCCCAGACCGCGCTCCCGGCAGGTTCACAGGCAGAGGCCAGACACCGTCCTCGGCTCAGTGCTATGTCTCAGAGCTGCCCGGCCTCAGTGATGAGCCTGGCCTGTCACCCCCTCTGCCTGCCTGTGGCTGGCTTCCTAGACCCACGGTGCGGATCCCTAGGTCCAGCTGGTGAGTGGGATTTGACTCTGAAGGCTGATCCCTGGAGGCTGGAGTTTGGAGACGCCTCTGCACAGTCTCGGGGAACCGGC
Source organism: Urocitellus parryii (assembly GCF_045843805.1). NCBI lineage: Eukaryota > Metazoa > Chordata > Mammalia > Rodentia > Sciuridae > Urocitellus > Urocitellus parryii. The sequence continues at coordinate 197,337,971 of NC_135536.1, read as the reverse complement.
CCAGGGCCCCACAGGGTGCTGGCTCCAGGAGGAGGCCGGTATCCTGCCGGCCACTCTTCGCACAAAGGAAAGCATCGAGTGATTGGGCAGGTCCCAAGGACCCACGGAGCCCTTGGGGACCAGGCTGACCGGTGCCAGAAAGCAATTTTCTAAGACCAACCTCCAAGGGTACTCAAGACGCATCGCTCCTGCTTTGAGTCCCCTCCGTGGCCACTTCCACGCCTGTGCTCCTAGGAGCCTGCGGCTGACCGCAGCGAGAATCAAATGAAGGGGGCCCATCATGGGGCAGGCGGAGCTGCCTCCTGAGGACGATTCCAGGGGACCCAGCCCAGAGACCAATAGGAAGTGGCCTCCCGACAGCGACACACTGCCATCCAACCAATCCACCCTTTGGCCAAGTTTCTACTGTGAAAAAACTTCACGTCGCAGGAGGCTGGGACAAGCCAGAGGCCCCTGTGCTGTCCAGCCAGCTTCCTGCAATGGTCACCTCTCACATGACCACTGCACGGGCTCGCACAGGAAGGCCTCTCGGTGGGAGGGACACAGATGGGTCCCCCGTGGTGCCTACGGTGCTAGGCTGTCTTCTGCTGCTACAACGGGTGACAGAGACCGGGTGACATGAGAACAGAAGTTTGTGGAGCTGGAAGTCCAACCAGCGTGGCGCTAGCACTTGGCTGCCACACGTGGTGGCAGATGGCGTTGTGACAGGAGCATGTGTGAGACAGAGATGGCGCGGCAGGACGGAAGCCAGAGCCGGGGGAGGGGCTGGGCTCACTCCTCCACGACAGCTCCGCGGAGCTACCGGGTCCCCAAGGAGCTACCTCCATCCCTCTGAGGGTGGACCCCAACCGCCCAGTCACCTCCACCAGGCCACCTTCGAAGGTCCACCGCCTCAGCACCACCACTGTGGGGACCAAGTCCAGTGCACGAGCCCTTGGGCAGCAATCCCATCCACACTGCAGCACCTACAGAGGTGTGGCCACCGGGTCCAGGCTGGGTCCCTGTCCCGTGAACACTGGGCACCACACAAAGACAGCAGTCCAGACGGGATGGGCTGGGGTGGACAGCTGGGAGGGGTCCGGTGGCCAAGCTTCTGCAGAGCCTGCAGGAGACCCTGGGATCAGCCTTGGTGAGAGGGAAGCAATGCTGTCCGTGCCAGCCAGCAGCAATGTCCACCCTGGACCTGGAGGTCAGCTCCTCCAGGCTGTGCATAAGCCTGGCACCCGGCCTCTGGTGTCCTCCTGTCACTTGTCTATAAAAGCTGCAGCCTTCATGAATCTGGTCTTGGCGGAGAGGAGTTCCAACCTGCTCATGCTTGACAGGGCGCTAGCCCTGGGGGACCCTGCAGGACCCTGAGACCAGCTCAGGTGAACCCAGGCTGTAGGGAGATGGGACGCACCCTGCCAGCGACCCGCAGGGAGGGCAGAGGCTCGCAGGAGCTCCAAACGCGCGCACTGAAGACGAGTTTAAACCAGCTCTGAGACAGACAAGGCCTGGGTGAGGCTGTTGGTCCAGGTCCGGGTGGGTGCTGGGACCCCCGAGGCCTCAGCCTGCTTGGAGAGGACAGATTCGGTGACTTCTGGGTGGAAACTGCCACCGTCCTGCTGGGACTGGCTGGCTGGTGGCTGCACCTGCTCCTCCTCTGCCACAAACACCAGCCTGCGTTCCAAGAGCCAAACCCGCAGCACCCAGCAGGTGGACGATTAAGACTTGGTACGCGGGATGGGCGGGCAAGCAAAGCGTCGGAGGGGCAGGCGAGTGGCATCCCAATCCCTAATTATTAAGGGACCTGGTGGCTTTGCAGCCTTCATGGCCAGCTTCTGTCTGATGTGTCTGGTGTGTGCGAGCAGCACAGTGGATTAATGACAGCCATTGAACACTGTTGGTTGATAAGGGCAGAACAGAAGCCTCGCGGGCATCCTGCTCCAGCCCCAGGGAGCAGAGCTCAGGTCGGGGGACAGACAGCTTGGAGACAGAGGAGGCTGTGGCCTCTGCCCTGCAGGGCTGCCCAGCTGTGGAAGGAGGTTCATCAAAAGGAAAGTCACGGGGCCATCCCTGCGACCACCTGTGACCTTGCAGCCATCACTTGACCCTTTGGAGCTCAATCTCCTCTTTGGGAAAATAGGAATCTTATAGGATTATCTCCTGGGATCCGAGCAGTCAGTCCCCTGGCCTGGGGAGTCGGCACAAGGTCCTGGCTATTAATCAACAGGGACAGGCCACAGCCTGCACCCACACTCATGGGGACGGACACAGGGCCAGGGGTGGCTGGAGAGAGGGACGAGGAGGGAAGGGAAAGGGGTAGGAAGGGAGAGAGCAGTGCAGGGGACCTAACCTGTGGCTGGCCTTCCCCCAGGTGCTGGGCTGAGGCCTAGATATCCGTTGGACACAGACCACGTGCAGAGAGGAGCGAGCACATCCCAAGCCCCGGGAAATGGGTCATTTCGAAACACTGAGCAGTGGTTGTGCACCGTGATGCCAGCCCACCCTGGTGACATGGGGCCAGGCGGTGCCCAAGAGCATCTTGCGGATCCAGGCTGGCACACACAGCCACGCGGCCCCTTCTGTGCTCTCTCCTCTGGACACCCAGCTCTTGGGTTTGTGCAGGGCGGGCTTGCAGGGGTCCTGGTCCCTGGTCCTGCCTGGCAGCTCCCCCACTCCACCTAGAGCGGGCTGGGTCCCCCAGCTCAGTGTGACACGAAGGCCCCGAGGCATGGGAAGAAACACGGCTGTTCTTAGTGAATCCTTGGAGGGAAAGATGTGGCTGGAGCTATTTGATTGCCCAGTTTTTGTTTGTGTGTTTTTAATGTAACTCTAAAGGTTGAAATTGTTCCCTGGTGGCCAGTCAGTGCCCGAGCTGCATGCGGTAGTGGACTTGGAGCAGGAGTGGGCTTGGCGAGGGCGGCAGAGAGAACTGAAGGAGGGGAACTGGCCCTTCCCAGGGAGCACCTGCAGGACCGTCCAGAGCTGCTCCTGAGCCATGTCAGCTGTCTAAGGCAGACTGCCCAGCCTGGCTGACCACAGAGGCCTGCCCCTCACCCCTGGTCCCCACGGGGTGGTGCTGAGAGGTGTGGGACTTTCAGGAAGGGGGTCCAGTGGCCCTCCTGGTTCTGACTTCCTGTCTCATCCTGTGAGTGAGCTGCCAGGTGGCACCCTGGCTCTGTTGCTTGGACTCAAGCCTTCAACATGTTGAGGTTAGCAACCTTTCTTCTCTATGATGACCCAGCCTCTGGTGTCCTGGTATAGTAATGAACAACTGGTACTGTGGCTTTGCAGGTCCCCTGGTCCCTAAGCTAGTGCACCCTTCCCAAGGAAGGAGGAGGTGACCAGGGGATGGCGAACACATTGGAGTCCCCCGTAATAGAGTTCCGGAAGATGGAGCAGACTCAGGGAAGGGAAAGTGCAGTGGGACTTGGTGGGTGGGAGCTCCTCCCTCCATCCACTGGCCCCTCACCGCCCTGGGTGTTCTGCGCCCCCCGAGCCTCCCCGCAGCCAGGCATGCCAGTAGACTCTTAAAGGATTAGGCCTTTCAGGACTGGGATCTAACACTATTGATTTTGGCCTATCACGAATCCTGACTAGTGCTCCGGTATGGCTGGGTGAGCACGGGCTGACACTGTAAGGATTCTGCAAGCTGATGGACGTCCCTGCAGGAACACTGAGCGTCCACGCTTGTGCAGTGCACGGCGAGGCCCTGGCCCTCTTTCCAGAGCTGTCTTTCCCGGGAGGCAGCCACACACTGCGCAGGCCACGCCTGCCTCTAAGCTGTGACCTTTCTCATCAGAACCTTGGGAAGGGTCCAGAAGTGGGCAGAGAGGTTAGGAAGGGCGTGACGAAGCTGCCTGGGAAACGTGACCCCTCAGCTGCAGACTCGCACACGGCACCTGGAAGTGTGCCCCCTCAGCACGTGCAGAGGGACGGCCGAGCTCTGTCACCCCAGTGTGTGCTCCTGTGCCAAATGCACCCGTGGCAGGATATGGGATCCAGAAAAAGACTGAGCTCCGGGAGGACAGCCCCGAGGCTCCGTGGGTCAGGCCTGGGCAGGCGGAGGGCTGACCACTGGCCCAGCAGGACAACAGCTGGTCTGCCCTGGAGCAGGAACACTTCCAGATGCTGGGACCCTGTCCCCCAGAGAGCTCAGCCAGATGAGACCAGACGAGGGCGTATCTGGCACGTCCTGGGAGGTGACCAGCAGGAGCTAGCAGCTGCACTGTGTCCCTGGGACATGACGGCCCAGGACCTGCGCTGGGCTGTCCTTCCTCAGTGAGGTCAGTGTCGTCAGACAGTCCTGGGGCCACATGGCTGTCTGCCAGCTATGCCCACGTTCTTCTCAGATGAAGGGACCTGTCCTGGGACATTGCCTGCTCCCATGGACCAGGGCATGGTCCTGGGAGGAGAGACTCTCTGAGGTCACTCCCTGCACAGCGGGAGGCAAGCCCGTCAGGGTCAGAGGAGCCGTGAGCCCGGGGAGCGCTCTGTGGTCAAGGCTGGAGAAGCCTGCGCCCAGGCCGCCCGCGGGGAAGGAACCGCTGCCTTCTCCTCTGTCCCCCGCACCCCCCAGAAGCCCCAGCTCCACCGTCCCAGCCCTGCCGTGGCACTCACCAGGGTGCAGGTGGCCCACTCCATCCAGTGCTGTCCTCCCCACGCTCCAGACCCCGTGCCCCTGCTCTCCCCCCATGAGCCGAGCTCTGATGGCCACGCTCCCTGCTCAGGGTGCGTCCCCTCCACCTGGACTGCACCCAGCTCTGAAGACCCCACTCTTGACCCTCTGCACTTTCCTAACAGGGTGACTCCCCAAACTGTCCTTCTGGGGCAAAAAGTGTCCCTGGAGGGCGACTGTGTCTGTCAGTGGCCCATGCTCCTGGCTCTGCCTGGTGTGATGTGCTCAGGGTCACGCTAGGCAGCAGGCCACCTGGTCTCTGATGGCAGGGGCCTGTGCTGGCCGTCACTGCCGCAAACCAGTGCCTAGAGCAGGGCACAGCCAGGAGCCAACGAGGGAATGAGCCACCCAATGGACCTGCCTGCAGAGGGGCCGAGGATGGGCAGACAGACCACCCGGTGACAGGACTCTGTGCTTGGCCTGCCCAGGGCACTGCCTCCTCCACTCCTGCCGTGGCCAGCCAGCAAGTTCTCACCTGGGGGCCTCAAGGACGCCAGGGTCGCACGAGACAACAGTCATTTCTGAAACTAGACCCCCTGGCCACTTGACTCTCCGGAGGCGGAGACTGGGGTGTGTGGGCTTGCAGAGACGGCGCATGCGCAGGTTGTTCTGGACTCAGGCAAAGACAGGACTCAGGCAAAGACACCTGCAAGGCAGGACGGTTCACGCTGATCCCCCAGGAGCAGCCTCTGATACGCTTCACATCTGTCCCAGCCGTTTCCTGTGCTAGCACACGCATGTGCAAACCTGCACACAGAGGCACGCGTGAATCAGCACCTTCCACACACGCACTGCCTTGACGTGATCACAAGCGTGACGTTCTTGTTAAGAACACAAACAAAGCTTGGACATACGGAATAAATGTGGAAGTCCCCCTGCTCCCCAGGCCGGCGGCAGAGGCCTTGCTGGGTGGACTGGGTGGACTGCCCTGTGGGCGTCGGGTCCAGTCTTATCTGGCCTGCTCCAGTGTATGCAGCTTGCTAGGCTCCTGCAGACTGTGGCCTCGCCCTGGGGAAGTGTATGGAGTCCCCAGCCGGTTCACCAGCCAGTCTGTGCCAAGCGCCTCTCGGGATCACGCTCTGCGCAGAATGCGCGTCCTGTACCCTGAGGTGCAGCCAGCGATGCCACTCAGCTAGCTTCTGTGACGTTTATAGAAAATGCCACCGATGACAAAAGAACCTCAGAAGGGCATCGACACACTCACACATTAAAAAAAACACTGCAATAAATTACAGAAAGGCAAGGAGAAAAGATCAATGATCGTCCACTGGACAGTTTTTCACATCACACCGCTTCTCATACGATGTAAATACACCACTAATTGACAATTAAAACGCATTTAAAATTCTTGAAATTTCTTTGGCATTATGGGAAATGAAAACATTTTTCAATGAATAATTAGTCCCTGAATTAATGGCGCAAGTATTATCCTTGAGACTATAATTGGGTAAAATTAAATTTCAGCCTCTCCCGATCTGAGTGGCTTTTCTCAAACACTCATGGTTGGGATTCTGCAATCAATTATTTCCAAAGGACAATAGGAAGTGTTTACCAAAAGCATTATAAATGCCCATGCATTGTGACCTGACAATTTTATTTTTAAGAATTCATCCTCAGGAAACAATAGACTAATGCAAAGCAGATTAAGAATGCTATCACCACAGTATTTATAATGGAAAAAATTAGAGATAACCGAAACATCCGTCACCCAGGACCATGGTCTCCCATAATGCCGTTTGGACGTTTAGAAGGAAGACATTAACGGAGTGGACAGGTGAGCGGGGAGACCTGTGGAGGGCTGGGTCGCCAAGGACAGCACTGCACAATACCCACAGGTCCGCTGGGGCGCTGAGGGGACCCATGTGTGGGTGGACGGGCAGAGGAAGGCACGCTGCCGACTGTGGCGGTTTCTCGGCCCGGGACTGGGGTGTGCCCTTCCAGAAGGTCAAGGGGAGGTGACACGGACTCAGACACCGCCCCTCCAGCCTCCCTGCTCTGCTCTGGTGGGGGCCACACCCCAACCAGGCTCCGCCTCCAGGCAGCCTCCCTGCTCCCACACCCAGCCCCCTCCCTGCAGGGCTCGGCCCTCCCCTGGGCTGTCCCCAGCACAGGACAGCTACAGGGCTCCCTCAGAGCTGGGCCTTCCCTGGGCACACCCAGCACTGGACGTCCCGCATCACCCTCTCGCAGCCAGGTAGAATGAGGAGGAACGGCACCTTGTCATTGTGTTTAAGATTAAGGAACAGAGTCCTGGGAGGCGCTAAGATCCTGAGATCCCTGGAAAATAAAAGAGCAGATTTTTATCCATTGGGGATTCTTTAACTGGGAGGCTGGTGGGATTCCCCAGGGCAGGGCTGGCCAGATGGCCTCAGTCTACCTGCAAGGAGGGGTCCCTGGCTGAGGTCCCAGGGCTCTCAGGTCAGGAGGCCTGGGGGGAGGCCCAGGTGTGAGTCCAAGCCCATGCCTGGGAGGTGTCCTGTGCCTGGGAGGTGTCCTGTGCAGGGAGGGGGCTGGCTGTTCCCAGGGCCCTGTTACACCCAGAGGCTGGTCCTGGGGCAGGGAGACAGAGGGGGAGGACCGGCTGCCAGGGGGAGGACCGTGCTCCCGGGGATCCCGGGGCCTGGGAAAGCCCACTGAGGGGCAGGGGTCCTCCCGAGGCTAAAGTCTGCACAGGGAAGTCACAACTGCAGACCCCTTGGGCTGGTGACCACAGGCCACTAGGCGCTAGAGGCTGCCCCTCTTCAGCGGCAGTTTAATGTGAGCCCGGGTGGAAATAAACACGGGCATTTAAGAGCATAATCACACAGACGATCACGTATGGATGTGTTGCTCAAAACCCTGGCTAATGTCTAAGTGAAGCAAGTCTCACACCAGCGAGAGACGGAGCTAATTGTTAGTGCTTGGGAAAACTAACAAAACACTACTTATTTCTGCATTAGCAGTACTAAAACCTGTAATTATTACTATTACCTTCAGGTATGGAAATAACCCGTTTAACACAGAGCACACGCCGTCCAGGGGATCCCCGCCTCGAGGCTGGATTCGGGCCCTAAGGGGCGGCACAGCCTGCCCATCTTCCCAGGGGCTGTGTCCACCCTGCCCAGCTGAGGCCTCACAGCAGGTGCTGGGGGCTCCTCCCGGGGACATACTAATGCCAGCGCTCCTGGCCGATGTCAAGACACTGGGTTTACATGCGTCTGACGGGTTCACACGTGCTTCTGGCATGCAGTGACATGACTTCTGTGTGCCCACACTGGAACGTCTGTCACCGGGACACAACCCTACTTGATGAGACACACGGATGGCTGAGCATACGGAGGCATCCTGAGGCATCGGGGACTCAGTGCTGAGCAGGACAGACCTGTCCTCACGCCACTTTGGAGCAGCAAGGGACAGGGGCAGGCTGGGAGCACAGCCTGCTCAGACCCGGGGACAGGGCGAGGCTCCTGGGGGTCGGCCCAAGGACTGGGAGGGACTTGGCAGGAGAACAGGGGTGGGTGGCATCCCTGTCACCAAGAGCCTCCGTGCCCCGAGCTCTCAATTCTATCTAGGGAGCCCGAGAAGGGATCCAGAGGCCCACGTGCCGTGACCCTGTGGGGACTGTCCCAGTGCAGGTGTGGAGGTCAGTGGTGGCAGGATCACAGAGGGCCTCGCAGAAAGTGACTGTGATGCACAGCACCCGTGGGCTTGAAGCCAAGCAGGGACAGGATCTCTACAGAATACTGAGTGGGCAGGCAGCCGCCTGCGGGGAATGGACTGGTCAGGCCGGCCGAGGCAGCAGGAACGATGGGCCAGACCACAGCTGCCTCTTTAGGGAGCTACAGGCACCCCAGGAGGGCTGCGCTGTGGGCACGGCCCATGCTGACGTGGTGGCCGCAGCAGGGTCCGGGCGTCCACTCTGCCACAGCCTCTGCCTGTCCCAGGGGAGGGGGCAGAAAAATGGCCTGAGAACAGGCATGTCCCGAATCCCCAGAGCCTGAGAGCAGGGGACCCGTGTGGTGAGGGGCCTGCGGTGGGGAGGATCCTGGGGGGAGGCTGTACTCCCGGCCACCCCGGGGTCCCACATGCCATCACAGGGCCTGGTGGAGGAGCCAGAGGTGGAGTATGACTGCTGGCTTTCAGGACGGAGGCTGGCCTCAGGTGGCCTCTAGATGCTGGACAAGGCCCGGAGCCTCTGGAAGGAGCAGCCCCCCCCCCACATGGTGACTTCAGTCCCCGAGGTCCCCAACCTTCAGAACGAGAGCTCACATTTCTGGGCTGCTTTCAGCCTCTAGACCCTTGGCCATCCGGTCATCACGCAGGAGGGTGGACCTGAGCCACACCACGCAGGACGACAGGCGTGGAGAGGAGTGAAGGATCAGGTGACACCAGGAGCGAACTCAGCCTGAAGCCTGCCTGGGGTCAGTGAGGGAGGGACGTGCCCCGCCTCTCCCACACAGGCCTGTTGGGCTCCCCCAGTACAGGTCAGTGGACGTGGCACTTCATCTCATGTCACCTTCCGAGCACCTGAGGGATCCTTTATGCCCCAAGACCCCAAAGCTAAGGCTTTATAAGGTTTCAGCATCAGGTCGGGAGAATGGGGCAGGACTGGCAGAGGACAGGAAAGACAGGAGGTGGACAGACAGAAACCAACGTGGGCGGCATCTCCCCGATTCTGCAGCGAGTGAGGGGGTGAGGGGTGGGACCCACGGCCCCGGAGGAGCCCAGGTGGGAGGAGAGCCCTGCACAGTGCTGTCGCTCAGTCTAGGAGGGGCCAGGTGGGGCTGAGGGACCCAGGGCTGCTCCCACAGGCTTGGTCCTCATCAGCCTCAGGGGTTGAGGGGTGACCACAGGACCCTGGAGGGCGGTCTGCGGCCAGGCAGACGGAGTGCTGATGGGAATCCACAGGCGTGAAGAATGGCCGAGCTGCCCTGGCTCTCTGCCAGTGGCAGGCGACTCCCATGCTGGCTCCCGGCCTGATGTGCGACGTAGCCGCCGGGAGGCCAGGAGGGCACCAGAGCCCTCTGCGCTGTCCCTGCCACTTGCTATGACTCTATGATCATCTATTTCCAATTATCAAAGAGTCTGAATGATCAGAAGGAAAACAGATGAAAACAGAAAGCAAAGCAACCCAGACAAGCCCTGAACACAGGATCCTGCAAACAGGCGCCCAGGCCCCCGGGCTCCGCCAGGCGCTGGCGCTGGACCAGAGCCCAGCTGGCCTCTGCAGCACGGGTGGCACCGGAGTGTGCAGCCCGAGACCAGCTGTGGGAGGCGGGGGCGGGCAGGGCGGGCGAGCCCCACGCAGGCCCCGCACCCCACAAGCTGGCGGGCTTCCCTCGGGGCCAGTGGCACCCAAGACAGGCAGGCTGCAGTCACAGGCACCTGAAGGTGGCCGATGTCCTGTCCCTGGTCTCTGTGGGCCCACGGAGCAGGGAGGGATCTGGACACTCCTACCCCACGATTGGCAAGTGAATCCAACAGGCACCTAATCCCAGCGAAGACCTTGTGAAAACCCTTCTAAAAACAGGCTTGGCTCATTAAAGGGGCCAGGGCCTTAGCAGCTCTGTCTCACAAAATAGATTTTTCTCTCTCATTTTTTTTAACGATTTGAGCCAAACTCTCCACATCAGATGCCTTTTCTCATCTCTGCCTCCCGCTCCCATCGCAGTGTCTCCAGGGCCCTCCCGGGGTGACCCCACTGGGGGCTCAAGGAGAGGCAGGAGGGGCACTGCCTGAGCTGGGAGTGGACATGAGTCCAGACCCCCGGGAGGGCAGGGAGATGAGATGAGGACAAAGACCCTCCAGTGAGCCCAGGGGACACTCCCCCGCAAGAGGAAGGGCACTAAGGGGCAGGGGCAGCTGCAGAACCTCTTACCCTGTCTCCCCTCCAAGGACTCGGGGCTGCGGGCAGCCAGGCCCTGCTTTCCAGGCTCAGGAGAAGGCCTGTTGCTCCCTGGCAGAGCCCCTGGGCCCTGGGCCCCACCCTGCCCAAGGCACCTTCCAGAGGCCCCTCCTGGCAGCCACACGGCCTCTTTGTCTGGCTACGGAAGGCTCAGCTCTGGGGATGCTGAGGGGAGACATGGAAGCCCAGGAAGCTGGAAGAGGCAGGGGTCCCTGTGGGGGGCTGGAGCCATCTCTGCCTTTCAGGATCCAGCTTCCGGAATCCCAGGGCTCCTCCTCCCAGGTGCTCCTCCTCCCAGGTGCTCCTCCTTCTAGGGTGCTCCTCCTTCCAGGTGCTCCTCCTCCCAGGGTGCTCCTCCTTCCAGGTGCTTCTCCTCCCAGGGCTCCTCCTTCAGGTGCTCCTCCTTCCAGATGCTCCTCCTCCCAGGATGCCCCTCCTTCCAGGTGCTCCTCCTTCCAGGTGCTCCTCCTTCCAGGGCTCCTCCTTCCAGGTGCTCCTCCTCCCAGGGCTCCTCCTTCCAGGTGCTCCTCCTTCCAGGGCTCCTCCTTCCAGGGTGCTCCTCCTTCCAGGTGCTCCTCCTCCCAGGGCTCCTCCTTCCAGGTGCTCCTCCTCCCAGGGTGCTCTTCCTCCCAGTGCTTCTCCTTCCAGGGCTCCACCTTCAGGTGCTCCTCCTCCCAGGTGCTCCTCCTCCCAGGGCTCCTCCTTCCAGGTGCTCTTCCTCCCAGTGCTTCTCCTTCCAGGGCTCCACCTTCAGGTGCTCCTCCTCCCAGGTGCTCCTCCTTCCAGGGCTCCACCTTCAGGTGCTCCTCCTTCCAGGGTGCTCTTCCATCCAGGTGCTCCTCCTTCCAGGGCTCCACCTTCAGGTGCTCCTCCTTCCAGGTGCTCCTCGTCCCAGGTGCTCCTCCTTCCAGGGCTCCTCCTTCCAGGGTGCTCCTCCTTCCAGGTGCTCCTCCTTCCAGGGCTCCTCCTTCCAGGTGCTCCTCCTTCCAGGGCTCCTCCTTCCAGGGTGTTCCTCCTTCCAGGTGCTCCTCCTCCCAGGGCTCCTCCTTCCAGGGTGTTCCTCCTTCCAGGTGCTCCTCCTCCCAGGGCTCCTCCTTCCAGGTGCTCCTCCTCCCAGGGTGCTCTTCCTCCCAGTGCTCCTCCTTCCAGGGCTCCACCTTCAGGTGCTCCTCCTTCCAGGGTGCTCTTCCTTCCAGGTGCTCCTCCTTCCAGGGCTCCACCTTCAGGTGCTCCTCCTTCCAGGTGCTCCACCTTCCAGGTGCTCCTCCTCCCAGGTGCTCCTCCTTCCAGGTGCTCCTCCTTCCAGGGTGCTCTTCCTCCCAGTGCTCCTCCTTCCAGGGCTCCACCTTCAGGTGCTCCTCCTTCCAGGTGCTCTTCCTCCCAGTGCTCCTCCTTCCAGGGCTCCACCTTCAGGTGCTCCTCCTTCCAGGTGCTCCTCCTCCCAGATGCTCCTCCTCCCAGTTGCTCCTCCTTCCAGGCGCTCTGCCTTCCAGAGTGCTCCTCCTTCCAGAGTGCTCCTCCTCCCAGGTGCTCCTCCTCTCAGGTGCTCCTCCTTCCAGGTGCCCCTCCTCTCAGGTGCTCCTCCTTCCAGATGCTCCTCCTCTCAGGTTCTCCTCCTTCCAGGTGCTCCTCCTTCCAGGTGCCGCTCCTCTCAGGTGCTCCTCCTTCCAGGTGCTCCTCCTTCCAGGGCTCCTCCTTCCAGGTGCCCCTCCTCTCAGGTGCTCCTCCTTCCAGGTGCTCCTCCTTCCAGGGCTCCTCCTTCCAGGTGCCCCTCCTCTCAGGTGCTCCTCCTTCCAGGTGCTCCTCCTTCCAGGGCTCCTCCTTCCAGGTGCCCCTCCTCTCAGGTGCTCCTCCTTCCAGATGCTCCTCCTTGGGTGACAGGTATGGCAGCTCTGTCCCTGCAGCTGGGCCCCCATCCTTCCCTTATGTCTGAGTCTTCTCAGGGCCACCACCATGCCCGTGGTACAAATGTGGGGCAGACAGCAAGCCCACCGAGACCTTGACAATCTGCCTCCACCGTGCAGACAAAGGCCCGTGCCTCCAAGAGGCCCTTCTGGGCACCTGGATGGGGTGGGTGCAGGACCCAGACCGCAGGAGCCCGTCACAGTGCTACCAGTGGCCAGCAGGGTTGGCCACATCTGCTGAGCAACAGCACCCTCCCCAGGAGGCTTTATCAAGACCACATGACAAGTGTCGCTGAACCTGGAGAAGGGCCTGTGCCACTGGTGGGCAGTGAGATGACGTGACCGCTGTAGAAACCGCCGTTAGTTCCTTATGCAGCTGGAACCACCAGAGGACCCCACTGGCCTGCTCCAAGCTCTGCCTGCGGGAACCCAGGCCGGAGCTCGGGGAGCCGTGGGCACACCGTGTTCTCAGCCCAGGTTATGAGGGCTGCAGCAGCTTCCCTGGCTTTCCTGTGTCCCTCTGGTCACCACTGCCACAGGCCGGGTGAGAGGGGCACCCTCCGTCTGCCACAGGACGACCCCAGGGCCTGTGAAGTTCTCAAGGGCAGAAGCGGGAAGCCGGGTGGCACAGAACTGGAGAGGCCAGCTGGGTGCCTCCCCCGTGGCTCTGGGGCCGCCGGTGGTCCCGAAAGGCCTTGTTCCTCTCGTACCCAAACCCCCCAGCCAGCCTGGAGAGGGGCTCTTGGTGGCAGCCTGCAGAGCCTTTGTGGGGCCGCAGACGTGGGGGCTCATTACTCAGAGGGCCACTTGAGCGACGTTCCCATCACTTGACGGATCAAGGGTCACACACACCTCGGGCACTCGAGGTGGAGAACCAGAAGGAGCAGGTGACGTCTTCTAGCCCAGAAGCTGGCTGAGCCGATGGCTGGTGGTGGCACTGTGGGGTGCTCTGAGGGACCAGCCCAGGGCCAGCTCCCGACAGGTGGCGAGGCTCCTCTCACACCATTGCCACAGCAGTGCTCGGCCCAGGGTCCTCCTGAGGAAGGCGGAGCCGGAGGGCGCACCTTCAGAGCCACCCTTGGGTGCCGTGTCCATCGCAGGAGGGGTCAGCGTGACGTGCTGCTGTTCCTGACACCCTCAAACGCCACCTGAGGGATGCTTAGCTCTCAGAAGGACAGAACCACTTTGGTCCAAGTCCACACTCTGGCTCCTCACTCCATCTGCCAGCCAGGAGCTGGGCCATCTTGCCCTGGCCAGCCACACGGGAGAACACCTCTCACAGGCCCTCACTAGCTGCTTCTCTCACTCCCGGGGGGAGCACCTGTGTCCCCCTCACCCAGTGTCCCTCTCTCAGCCACTTCCCCTTGGAGCACAGGCTGCTGGTGGCAGTGGCTGTGGGAGCCACCCTGCCCGTCCAGGCGGGGTTATCCCGCAGAGAGCAGGTTCCTGGGTCCCAGACACAAAGGAAGCAGCCGAGTGCCCCTGGCCTCGGAGGCCTGGCTCCCATCCATGGTTTCCTTTCAAGAAGAGTGCCACCTCCCCAGCATGATGGTGATGCACCTGAGGCTGCAGATGCAGGTGGCTTCCACGGAGGCTGGTGTCCCTGCTCTGTGCCTCCCCAGGTCCTCACGTGCGCCTCACGTGCAGGGTGCTCAACAGACAGAGGTGCAAGGCCGGAGCCCTTCTGCATCCTGTCCCCACTCAGGCCAGCCCCTCTTACTGGGTTCTGCTGAAACGTCACCTGCTCATGGGTCCTGACTTCTCCTTGCTGTTTTAACTGTCCGCTTGTCAGTCTAACCCATAGGTTTCATCCCGTCTCCCGTGCACAGAGGTGTCACAATGGCCCCTTCTGACGCCACATCCCTGCCCCCAACGCCAGTACCTAGAAGCTGGCAGGTTTGCTGCACGAGAGCCCCATCACCTTCCAGTCGTCCCCCAGCCGATCACGTGCTTCCCAGGGCTTCCTGGGCACTGCACACCAGGCACTGACCCTGACCCCAGCGTGGGCCCGCCCACCTAGCCTGGAGATCCCCGAGCGTCATGGGCTCTGGGATTTAAATCACAACAGAGTGTGCTGTAGGACACACCTGGGGCTCCTGCCAAAGGACGGTGACAAGGCATGTAAAGCCAATTCCCGGGCCTGCGGCTGTGCCCTGCTGGTGGCTGGCATGCAGGGTACCAGTCCAAGCCTGCTCACCTGCCCAGGCTCCCTGTGCTGGCTCCCCAGAGCCACAGGCGCTGCCCACACCTGCCACTCCAGGCCCTGGGCAGTGACCCTTCGCCAGGGGCCATGCTCGCTGGGCATGCTGGAGCACAGGAGGCTGGGAGAGTGCTCTGGGCAAACCCTCCAGGTACCAGTCCTTCCCGGGTGCCCCAGGCTGGCCCTGATGCCAGAGAAGAGCAATGTTGGGGCAGGACAACGCACATGGCCCCGACACTGGGGTGTGGCCTCCAGCCAGCAGGAGCCCAGCTGAGCCGGAGAGGAAGGTCCAGGCTGGGGATGGCGAGAGGGCTGCAGAGGGACTGCAGCAGCTCACTCCTGGAGACCACTCAGCACTGTGTGGCCACGGCCTGAGCCGACTGCAGACTCCGGGGTCCCTGGCACTGGATGTGGCACCGAGGCGACAGTAAGTAGGCCCTATGGGTCCTGACCCTGAGGAGAGAGAGGGAGGTGACAGGACACAGAGGCCATGGGCCTGTGCCGAGGGACAGGTGGGCTGCGACGGTCTCCTCAGGGACGTGGTGGCTCCCCCACAGCTCCTGGCCAACTTGGTTAACGCTGGCCAAGCCGTAGCTGCCTTAAGTGATCATTATTAACAGGTTTCCTGTAATTGGAAGATAAACCTTCCAAGTTCATTGCTGTCTCAAATTCATCTTTAACTTAAAAAGGAGTATCAATAATTAAACCAACCGCACGCGGCTCGGCAACATGTGTGCGGGCAGATAACAGCCCACCATCCCTTTGATTAGGGCTCATTGCTGCCTTGGGGGATTTCAATCCCCAGGCTTCTGGAGTCCAAGCTCTTAATTATTTTTTTATTTTGTTTCTGCGTCAGTGAGCCTGGTGCCACCTGCCCGAGCAGCCCTCCCTTGTGGCGGCTCCTAGAGACCCAGTGGGTTTCTGGGGTGATCAGGCTGGTGTGGAACGCCACGGCGAGCTCCTCCTTCCACATCTCCTGTCCCTCCCATGGCCATTTCTATCCAGCTCCACAGACAGGCCTGCCTCCCGCCCCTGGCTCCTGTAAATGAGGCAGGCAGCCGCCTCGGGTCTGTGTGAGCCTGCTCAGCTGAGCTCCTGCCCGCCTGCTGCGGATCAGAGGCGGCTCCCACAGAGAGAGCCTGGACAGCTTGCAAGATGCCCTGATAAGAGGCGCTCGCTGGCGCACACTCATTAAGCATTTATCAAGCCCTCTCTGTATACGGTATGCTGCCAGATATGGGGATGGAGAGATGAAAAATCCTACCATCCTACCCGGAAGGCGCAGGCTGGGACCTGTCACCCATCCCTCCCACCCACATGCTGATGGTGTTTCAAGGTGGGCATTGAGAGACCTTCTCAGACGCGAGGGCTGCGGGACTCTGGCTCTAGCAGCCATCTCGGCCCTGCCTTCCCACCGCGCGGGGCCTGTGGCCGGTTCACGCTGTTAGGCCACATGCACACCGTCAACCCTCAGGGTCCCTCCCCTTGCCACCAGCCCAGAGCACGGTGCTTCTCCTGCCCTGGTGAACACCTGCACCGGGCACATGGGTGTGCTCTGGTCTCCCGAGCCCAGGTCAGACACAGTCAAACCCCCAAGCCAAGGCAAAGAAGGCCGTTCAGAAATGAGGCCTGGAGCTGTCCCTCCACTCTGGGTGGCTTTGAGGGAGCCCAGGTCATCTTCAGATGGTGTCCTCAGCTGGGCCTGTTCCCCAGCCCAGCCTCCTGGGTGTGTCCAGATGCCCTGCACCCTTGGGTGTCCACTTCCCAAGAACAGGGACTGTGGACTCTTTTGACCCCCTACATCCCCTGCACCCAGGACCCTGCCCGACACACGAGAAGCCCTTAATATTGTGGAGGCAGGGAGCACCTCGCTGGGTGACCAGGGCACCCATGCGGCCAGCCTCGTGGTGTGGTGCCCATCCTTGTAAGGCACTTTGGCTGACCAAGTGCCTTGAGCACACTGTCCCCTGGGTCCTTGAGGCCACCCTAAGAGGTGGGAAGGGAAGACGAGGCCAAGTGCCTACGGGTTGGAAGAGCAGAGCCCACTGCTCAGCTGCAGGACACAGGAGGCCAGAATCTCCCCGAGCCTTGCCTTCCTGCTGGATACACAAGGACCAGCCAGGGTACCTGCTGCTCTGAACCAGGACTTGGAGGCGGACACATGCTGACGCTCTTTCAAGCCTGAAATCCGGAGACTGAAATCTGAGCAGCAATTGCAGATAGAGCCCATCTCTCTGCAGAAGACTGCACACAGCCTGAGGGGCCAAGCCCACCCCACCCCACCGTGACTCTGCTTCAAATGGTGCGGTTTTCACAGCTTTTGGCTCTGTTTCCTCGGATCTGCTGCTACTTGCTCCTCACGATAGGAAGGTGATCATTATTTCTGACCCTAACACTGCCTGTGCTTTTCCAGCTTCTTACTCCCCCAAGAGCCTTTTGGAACAAGCCACACAGAGAGCTCAAAGCTGCAGACGCCACATGTCCCAATCCTTAGTAGAGCTGCCAAGTCGGTTCAGAGAAGGTCAGAGTTTCCTGGTGTCACGGAGGAAGAGAACACCCCCGTCTAGCATTTGAACGTGGAGTGAATATGCTCAGTAAATATAGGGGCCACACAGGCTTGTCGCCTGGCCTGGTGGCCCTGGGCACCTGGGCATCATCAGATGAGTCCTACAGGGCCCCAGGTGCCCTCAGGGAGACCTGGGCACTGGCCCCTCCTGGTAGGTCTCAGCACCAGGACCCTACACAGCCCTTGTCAAAGGGCAACTGGAGAAGCTCAGGGGTCCCCAGCCCCATGACTCAGAAGTGTCCTGCCCGGGTCTGAACCTCACCATCTGTCTCAGTCACAACCAACGGCCCAGAGCCCTGTGGTTCGCTGCGTGGCCTGGTCAGCTGTGTGGCCTGGTCAGCTGGTCTTAGCCTCGGTGCTTCGGGTGCCCAGCAAGGCCAGGGTGGACGGGGCTGGGAGGGCTCTGCCGACCATGTCGTGCCCCTCAAGGCTGTCTGCGGCCAGCAAGTCCACTTTCCTGGCCGACTTCGTCCACTCCTCTGCCTCCCCAGACACGTGCAGCTTCCTCTGCTCCTCAGAGGGCGTCTGCCTCCTGAGCTAGCTCCTCAGACACGCCTCGTTTTCTCAAGTTGACGTAGTCGCTGTTTCTCTTCACCCCATCCTCTCAGAGAAAATATCCATCCCCCTCCCGGCGGGTTTGCATGGAGGCCCACCAGGCCTTGGATACAAGCCCTTTCAGAATCATCTTCTTAGGGAGTCTGAAAAGAGAGACAGCCATGTTCCTGGGTGTGGCTCGGCCTACTTCCTGGGTGCTTCTGTGAGATCAGAAAGGAGTCTGAAGGCCAAGAAGCCCCAAGTCCACACCTACCCTATGCTGTGCTTTGACCCGTGGACCTTGGGCCCACAGTCACTGACATGGCGTTGGAGACCAGCCGTGGGGAGAACAAGACCGTGCCGTTGGGCCCTCCTCAGCACACCAGTAAGCTACGTTAAAATCTCCCAACGCCTGGGGTGGTGCCAGAGTGCAGGAGCCACTGGTTCCCTGCTTAGTGGGATGGCCTGTGCACGTTTACCGCATGCTCAGGGCATCTAGATTTTTTTCTGCCACCAGCTTCCTGAGCTGAGCAGTGATGGTGTCATTGTATAGATGAGAAACTGCGGCCTCGGGGAGAGTAGGATCCTTGCCCAGGACTGAGGGGGCAAAGGAGGGCAGAGCTGCTTGAGTACCAGCCATCTGGTCCTTGCTCCTCACCTGAGGACTCTGTCCTGGTTTCTCCAAAGAGGATGGTCCCTAGGGGTCTCTATCTCTGTGCTTCCTGTTTGGATTCTAAGGTAATTTTTTTTTCTTATTGCAAAAATACTTTGCATTCCATGACACAGTAAGACTAGTCTTTACAGTGGATGGCTGGTCCCCAGAGACATGGTGACACGTCAGAACCTCCCTAAAGATCAGCTGAGATGCATTTTCCACAAGAGGTGCTAAGTACAGGGCGACACCTGGCCGCTGCGTCTGCCCTCAGCAGCTGCCAGGCTTCACCCTGAAGAGCAACCAGGGGCTCAGCAGCCATCCGCTGGTGACGCCCTGTGCTGGACACTCAAGGATGGAAGGACGAGACAGGCGCAGGTGGGTGACGCGGGTCCCATCACAGCCTGGCTCCGCTCACGGGGAGGCCTCACCTCCACCTTGGAGCTGCAACCGAGTGGGGTGACCGGCCAGAACACTCTTCTGGGACCCCAGGTTGTGTGCGGGTGGCAGTCCTCAGAACCGTGCTGAGGTCCTGCTGCTCTCCCACACGACCCCTGGGCCCGGTGCCCTGCGCACGCCCCACGCTCCCCCGGTCCATCCTCACGGAGACACAGGGGGAAAGGCTCTGGGGCCACTTTCCAGATGAGGGAAGCTGGGTCTGGAAGGGTGCCAGGGGCTGGCTGCCACCCCAGATGGCCAGGACGGGAGCTGAAGCTGGGCCCACTCGGCTCCCAGCTCCCTCCCCAAACTCTGCTCCTCGGCGCTCCTTCAACCCACGGCTTCGTGTCCTCGTCTGCAGGAACCTGGTCATGAAGGCAGGCCAGCTGTGTTTAACGAGATGCTGGGTCACTCCCTGGCCCACAGTGACACCAGGCTTCTCCCATCACCCCAGGCGGTAGGTAACACGATGGCTTTCAGTCTCAGGGAGTGCAAAGGCGCCGGCCCTCGGGTGCCCCAATGCTCAGCTCTCCACACCTGCAGCAACTCCCTCGGCTCAGGCCCTTCCAACCTGAAGGCCCCGATTCTCCACAGGACGTTCCACCCCCAAGACTAGGTGGCCAAGTCCGGAGACATTATGGTCGTCACAGCTGGGTGTTGGGGGTGCTGCTGGCAGCGGCTGGATAGAGTCAGGGTTACTGCTCAACGTCCCATATGCACAGGACAGTGATCCAGTCCCAATGCCGGGATCAGGAAGGCCCTGGGCAGTGGTCCATGGTCCTGGTGCGAGCCCTCCTGGGGGAGAGTTCTAGGCTGGCGTCGGCAGCAAGGCTGGGCCCTCCGCAGAGTGAGGCTCCTGGCCGGGGGCAGCAGTGGGCTCTTTCCACCTCCCTGCCACATGCTCAGGCACTGGCCCCCGAAGCCTGGCCTTTGATAGGTGCAGGCTGCTTCGTCAGGGTCCAGGGTTGGCCCTTGACCCACTAGCTGTCCAAGGAAGGTCTCAGGCCTGCACTCGGATAGTGCCCAGGAGATGGGTGGCGCTTCCTCTCCTCAGCAAGTGCCCTGCCCTGGAGGTGGATGGCAGTGCTCTCCTTCCAGCATGAAGGTCCTGTGACCACAGAGGTTCCCCTCCCAGGACACAGGGCCCGAGAGCAGGTGGCCACCAGCCACACAGCACGGACAGGGCAGCAAGCTTTGTCATCCCAGATGTGAGCGTCACAGTCAAGCTGTCTCTTCTCCCTCGGCTCCTGCTGCTCTCAACCAGTGCAGGCCATGCAGGACTGGCCCAAAGGGGCGGGACCCCACTGTGCCACCAAGTGTAGATGGTCACAAACTAACAGCCTGCAGCTGAGGGCCTCCGGAGACAGTGGCAGAGCCTTGATGGGGAGCCCACTTAATAATTATAGTTTATAGACTTCATCTATTTTTATTTTTAAATTAAACACCTATGTGTACTAGGGATCTTCAGAGAGAAGCACACATACTTCATTCCAAAGAGGGTTTTCATCTGTGGCAAATTAAGGAAAATACAAAAATCAACAAATGTAAATAACATCAGCAATCTGGATGAGATGTGACAGCCATCTTGTGTCTCAATGACTGCATTTTACTCCCAGAAAGGACTGTGCGCTCCCTCACCAGCACAACGCCCAGCTGCGGGCGCTTCACGCGGGAGGAGCGTCTCCTCTGCAGCTGGGCTCTCGCGCCTGCATTCCTGCCAACGCCTGCGAGCCCTCGATGCTCTCCCAGAGAAGGGCCTGCTGATGGAGCCCGCTGGACAGATGCAGCGTCGACAACTCTGTTACTCTGATTGACTGCACGGTATTTTAGGCAAATTAACCTGTCCAAAAAAATTCTTTATGACCGCGCTCATGCACAGATGGAAATATGAACTTGACGATTCTGGGTAGTGGATTTGCAATTAACTGCAATGTTTCCATAGACTAATGAACCTCCATCTGAGGCATGTTCTCTGTCAGCAGAGGAGGCAGGCTGTGCTGGAGACAGTTACGGGACGTCTAGCAGCCCGTGACAGCGGCCTCGGCGGAGCCCAGGGAGGTGCTGCCCGGGAGGCTCCGAAGCCAGGGCCCGCTCTGCAGCTGTGGCCACCAGCAGTGTTCTCCACTTTCAAACTCTTCCTCCATCCACCCATCCACTCTGTTTGTCCGTCTGTCCATCCATCATCCATCTTTCTCTGAGGGCCCCAGACCCCTGACACTGTGAACTGAGTTAATTTTTAGTTAATTGGAAACACAGTCCCTTCCACGAATGTGTCCCAAATCTTCAGAGCACCACCAAGCTCTCACCTGTGGGCCTTTCTGTCCAGCATTTATTGAACTCTTGCTCTATGCTGGGCATCACGCCTGCCAGGCACCATGACCACTGGGTACACACCCCAGGCACCATGCTGGACACCAGATGTCCCTCTCTTGGTCTGAATGACCTGACCTGGGTCCTGAAGTGTGAGCTGCAGGCTGGGGTGGACTCCCAGCAGCGGGACCCGAGGGGAAAGAGCCCCGGTCTCCAGTCTGACTCCATTCACTCGCTCAACATGAACAGTGCCCACTGAGCCCTGCCAGCTGCGTGGCCCTCCCAGCTGTGGGGACGCCTCTACAGACAGATCTGGGTGCTGGGATGCGTCTGTGCGCACTGCAGTGCCCTGCCCTCTCGGGGTCACTTTCTGAAGGGAACGGAGCACAACCATGAACGTGGCCTTGGAGAAACTTCAGCTCCACAGCACGAAGGTGTCCTGCAGGCCAGGGCAGCTTCTGAGGAGGGGGCCAGGGACACGGGGCTGGAGGCACACAAGCCTGGGTCCTGCAGTGGGTGGCGCGTGACCCCATGCCCTCACCCCAAGCCTGCTCCTCTGTCTCTGCCTCCATTCTGTCCTCAGGTGTCACCTGCCCTCCACACCTTCTCCAACCCCCTGTTCCAGCCTGGAGCATCAGGAGGGTCTTCCCACAGCCGGGCCCCAGGGGTGACATGCACCCGGTGAAATGGCCGTGCCTCCCCCTTCACACAAAACCCACGTCCTCTCTGCCAGGTCCATCAGTGCAGGGCTGCGCCCCTCCTGGTGGCCAGTCCTGTTGTGGGAGCTTATCTTTTCTTGGGGTGTGTCCCTTTCCCCAGAATTTGGAAATCATGGATTCACTGAGGAGACGACTGGGCAGGAGGACACTGCCCCAGTCTTGAAACCTCTTCTGGAGCTGGGAGGCTGGAAGGAAAGTGGACATTTGGGTGTTCTGTCCTGAAGTTCAAATTTCTGGTCCTGGAGAGGGGTGTCAGTGTGCAGGTCTTCTAAGTCCTTTGGGGGTTCTCCCCACCCCTGAGTTGCAGGGGCAGGTCAGAGGCATATTTAAGCCTCTCTGTTTCTTGTTGACATGCATAGGCTTGGTGTCTGGTCCACTGGACCTCCCTACCTGCAGGGCTGCAGGACACAGCCTTCTCCTGGGGCCCTTGCAGCCTGCCGGGGGTTCTCCCCCACACGGTCAGAGAAGGCCCCCGGGCTCCATCATCTCTCCCAGCCTGCTTTCCTGGTTTCAGATCCAGCTTTGTGCCTATGGTCTTGGATTCCTGACCCTGTGGTGGCTTTCTCACTCCCAGGAGGAGACAGCCACCCTCGGGTGGTCACAGAGGCTAAACAGGCTGACACCACTGAGGCCTCTCCCTGGGGTCTGCCACCGTGGCTGGAAAAGGTGCCCAGTTAAATGATCATCCCTAGCTACAATTGTCCTCATGGTCCCCAAGTCAGCTGTGCCTGATTTGGCACGCTCTGATCTTGTAGAAATCGTCAATCCTGCTAACTCTCGAATCCCTACACTAGTGACTCCCCCGTCCACTGGGACACGTGAGCTGGCCTGGTCTACACGCTCCCTCAGGATGCTACAAAGAGAGGAGGGAAATGCCGAGCTGGGAATCACGGAGTCCACCGGCAGTGTAGTTGGCAGGAGGCTCTCCAGCCACCCACCGCCATTGATTCATGTTTCTTCGGGAAATATGAAAGCAGGAGGCGTAAGTCCGTAAATAAGCCACTGGAGCACTTGGAGGCTTAACTGATTATACATGTTCTTCACCTGGAAAGTTGCTCACTTACCAGAAATGCAAAATGTGGGAATGGTGTGGCAGGCAGAGTCCCAGCTGGGCTGCAGGAGCCCCCGCAGTCCCCGTTCCTGGAGCTGAGCTGCAGGCAGAGTCACTGTCCTCACACTGAACTTGGACACAGTGGGGTGACGGAGCCCAGGGGAAGGGAGGCCAGGGGCTGGGGCTGCGCACACACGGATCTGAGCAGGTGGCTCCTTGGCTCTCCTCAGGATGTCTGTGAGAATGCGTCCCCCACTGAATTCTGAAGAATGTGTTCGGCTGTGGTCACCCTCTTCTGTTGGTTTTTGCTGAAATCCCCTGGGGCCACTTCTCTGATGCCAGTCAGTTCTCCTCTTCTCAACACCCAAACCAGGGATTCCATTCGGATGGATTCCATTCTGATACTCAGGTGTGGTAGACCAGGTCCCTGGTAGACCTGCACCTCTGACTGACCTGCTGCAAAGCAGGCTTCCAAGGTCCTCTTCCCAGAGTCTGCAGCGTGCAGGGACAGCTCAGAGACCCAGGGGCACTGTTGACTTATGTTCCTGGTTCATTGTGAAGAATACAACGCAGGACTCCAGCGGAGAGGGGCGCGGGGCAGGGGAGGCGCGGAGCTGGGGAGGTGCAGCCCCTCTGGGGAGCCGCCCTCCAACCTCCAGGTGTTCAGCCACACAGGAGCTTCCGGAACCTCCCGTTTAAGGGTCTGTACAGAGTTGGGTCTCCAGCCCCTCCTCCTGCCTCTGCGAGGGCACTGTGTGTATGGGGGTGAAGGGGCCACTCTGTCCCTGAGTTCCCAGGTGTGGTAGAAAGGGCTCCTTAGGAATCACCAGAGATGCTCTAACACTCAGGAAGTTCCAAGGCTCTAGCAGCGCCGAGCCAGGAACCGGGTATAAGCGCCAAGTCCGATTGTTGAAGGTCCCCTGCATCCTAGGCAGCTGGTCCCAGCTCTCCCACGCCACACCTGTCCTGCCTCTGCGGAGGACACAGCTGCACCAGAGCCTGCTCCTCTGAGCACTCGGGGCCTCCAACGTGCAAACCACTAAGCCACACGTATGGAAAAGCAATCTCTAGGAACCGCCGTGGGGAGAGACAGGCTTGTGCCCGATCTGAGCCTGGGGGTGCCGGGGATGCCAAGAGCAGAAAGGCCGGGGGGCCAGGTGCCCTGGGGACCACACTCAGGTACCCAGGGCTCTAGGACGACATTTGAGAGGGGAGGAGGAAGGGGCGAAGGGAGACGCAGCTGTGGACCGCCCCCCACGACGCCCTCCCTCCTCCAGTATCTTGGAGCCAATTACTCCCGGTGGTTTGGGGATCCACTTGAGGTTTTCTTTTGAAGCCCTCTTCCTAAGTTTTTTAGTACCATATTCCACATTCGCAGAGACGGATGGTTTGTAAATGACTGTTACTGACACTACAGGGAGGTGACGAGACAGGACGCTCAACATGAATCCAGTATGCTTCTCGGAATACGAAGAGGTGACAGTACCGCACCCGGCCCTTGAGGTTTCTCCCTCTGACTGACACATGCAACGAAGCCGGCCAGCTCCGTAATGAGGGGACCGTGTCTGCTCCACTTCCTGTGAGCTGCTGGGGACATCAGATCAAGCCTCCAGCTTGCTGTGACTGGAGGGCAGCTGTGTCCCTCTGAGCCACTCTGAAGGCCTGTTTGCTTTCTGTGCACTTAGGTGGGGTCTGGCAGGGGGCATGAAGTGGCCGCTGAGAGGGGGCAGAGAAGAAGGAAGACCCTGCTTTTCACGAAGACACCCTGAGGAGAGAGGGATGGAGAGGGATGAGACGGGAACGACTCAGAGCAGGGGAGCGTCTGCTCCAGGGCCAGCGGACACCTCTGTTCACACCTGGCTCTCCCAGAGGTGTCCTCTGGTCGTGGTCATCTTCTGCTCTTTCCCAGCTGCATTCTCTGGGGAAATGAGCAGAAGAAGTGGCCCAGGGCCCAGCAGATGGTGAGGATGGCAGAAAGCACAGGCTCAGACGGGTCCCTGCCCCCTGCCCCAAGGCAACCGTGAGGCCCTCCGGGTCCTTCCAGGTCGCAGACCTGAGCGTGAGGTGTGGGGTGCAGATTTCCGAGCCGTGGTGGCAGGGGGGAGTCTTTAAATACGATCCAGGGTCTAAACAGTGACGTTGGAAGGAGTGAGTTTTCATTTAGTGAAGTCCGTCACTGACACAGCTGACCAACAGCTGCTGGATCGGAGGCTCTCTACCTGTGAAACCAACTAGGTGAACCCTGTCCAGGAAATCTTTGCCAATGACAATATATATACATGAGAAGGATAGGAGTGGCAGATTCACGGAGGGGCTCGTGGAGTGGTAACAGGACACTAGAAGAGGCGTCCTGAGAGATGCTGCAGCCCCCACCTTGCCCCCTGGAGCAGCGGAAACGCCAGCCAAGCCCAGCCCTCCCTTCCTCCTGCTGCAGGACAAGGAGCACTGAGGTCTCCTGGGGTCCGTGGGGACTCTGCCAGGTGTCTGGGGCTCACCCCCCACCTCCTGCCAGCTCCCCGCCCCTCACTAGCTGGGCTCGCAGATTCTGTTCAGGTTCTGTTCAGGGCCACAGCAAGACTCTTCCTGAGGCACCCTGTCAGCTCTCCATTAAAACAAAGAACCAACGAGAAAGAAAACCCAAACCCAAACCCAAACCCTGCAGACTTCTGCTGCGCTGGCCTGAAACCACAGGGCCCAGCCAATGCACCAGGCAGACCCCAGGAGAGGTGCCAGGGAATCCCGGAGCAAGGAGGAAGCAAGTCCTCCCTGACGGTCACTCTGGCTGCATGGCCACAGGGGCATGTGCTGTCGTCTAGCAAGGAGCGTGGCCGCTTTATGTGCCTGGCTCTAGAGATGACAGCCAGGACTCCAGCCTCCTCCGGAGGTGAGTGGACCAGCCTTCAGCCCTGTTGTTAGCAAGCCCCGACACACGATGCGGGAGGGGCCTGGAGCCCCGTCCTGGCAGGGGACTGAGGCAGGGTAGAAGGCTCAGGCTGCCAGGGCAGGACGGCCAGTGAGGGGGCAGGGCAGGGCCAGGCCAAGGAGCACGGGGGTCTTCCAAGGAGGTCCACTTCCTGGTGACAAAAGTGCTCGGGGACACAAGTGGGGACCCAGTCAAACAGACACTTCTGAACTCCTGCTCTACGTGGGGGACCCAATAGAAAAACTAAACTAGACACGTGGACATGGGGGCCAAGGAGGTACCAGGACAATAGTGAGGACAGCACAGACAGGGAGGAGATAAGGAGAGGAGGAGGCTCCAGAGACCGTTAAAAGAGCAAGCCCACACTCCCCCACCAGACTCTGGCTCGGGGCCCTGCGCTCTGCAGAAGTCGGTCACTTTGCCATGCACCTGCTGCTGGCTACTCATCTCTGTATCCTGTTCTTCAATTCTTTGCTGAGCAGAGACAGTGGACCGGGCACCCTAGACTAACAAAACTGACCTGCGATTGGGCAAAAGACGGAGGAGCCTGGCACAGAGCTCGGACGGAGCCTGGCACGGAGCACAGAGCCTGGTGCAGCGCTTGTGGCCCCGGGGCTGCTCAGCCCAGCCTCAGTGGGCTGCATCTTGCCGCTGGTGCCACAGAGTAGCTGCAGCTGCCACCTGGAGAGGCTGCCAGGCCTCTGCTCTGACCCAGGAGGTCACACATGGCCAATCATGTGACAGCTTCATTGCAAACATCTTGGAGACCCTCTGTGGTGACGACCACAGCCTGCAACCTCTGGCACTCGGCCACAGAGCGAGTAGCTGCTGCAGGTGGTTGGACGGCATGGAGCTCCTGGTGAGCAGCAGGGGACGCATTCTTGGCTACATGGAACATCCACACAAGTGCAGCGCAACGTAGAGAGGACACAAGACCAGAACAGCCAGTGCTGCACCCAACTCCTGGACTCCAGCTGCAGGGCCCCGGCTGGTGGAGTGGCCGACAGTCACCCCATGTGCAGGCCACAGGCAGCATGCTGTCCAGGGAAGGGCGCTTTGGATTGTACCACTGATGGGCTCTTTTCCTTCAGATGACAGCTGCAGCTTCCCTTTGACTGGGTGGCTTAAAAATGGACCTGCACTCACCCACGTTAGGTGGCACATGCCCAGGCCAGACCCACACAGTGGGTGCAGCCTCACCTTGTCCTCCAGCCCTCAATGGCTCAGGATGCACTGGGGAGGGAGGCCAGGGGGAGACTCAAGCAGGGGCAAGCTCTGCTCAGATGGTGGAGCCTGAAACTGGATAAGGGGAGAG
The DNA here is from genome assembly GCF_045843805.1 of Urocitellus parryii. Lineage (NCBI taxonomy): Eukaryota > Metazoa > Chordata > Mammalia > Rodentia > Sciuridae > Urocitellus > Urocitellus parryii. The sequence continues at coordinate 197,310,815 of NC_135536.1, read as the reverse complement.
TTCTGGGCATGTGAGAGAAGGAGCGACCCAGGGGCACCCCAGGTGGGTTGGCAGAGGCAGTGTGGAGGGTGGGGCCAGCCACAGCAGGCCTGGGGCAGGCTTGGCTCTGGAAGTGGCCGGCCACGAGCTGCAGACCCCACTGTGTGGCGGAAGGAACCCCTGATTGCCGGGAGGAATATTTGGCCGGGAGCTGGGCAGCCTGGCAGACACGGCTCGCCCTGGGAGATTCCTGGTGGCTCTGGGGCCCAGGGTCCACGATGCCCATTTCTCTTCACCTCTCCAAGGCTACCACAAGACTGCGATCGGAAGAGCTCCAAGACAGGCACATTCTCTTCCTCTCCTCGTCCCTCCCGTCGCCTGGCTGCTGACCAAGCTGGAGGATCACCTCCCGCTCTTTGCACTAACATGTTGGGTTTTACGTCTGCTTTTAAAAGTTAAAAGAAAAATAATTTATGAGAAAATCATAAATAATGGGTGTGGGACACAAATGTGTTTTCAGAATAGCACTTTCTCTCCTTAAGTGGAATAAAAAAGGCTTTTTCAATTTAAAAAAAACATCTCTTTGCATTCCACAAGGTCATGGTGCTATTTAGTGCTTTTATGTAAGGAAAAAAAAGCAAACAGATCGTGAAAAGGAAGACGTCTCGTCGTGCAGCCTGCGGCTGGAACACCTGCCCCAGCGCGTGGGCATGTGGACGTGCTTGCCCTGTGCTGGGGCTGGTTTTCCACTGGTTTGTATATTCAGCGTGGCATCTGGGTTTTGGGTCCTTGTGGAAGAGGCAGATTAAAAGTGACGGTGTTAGAACAAGACTGTAAAGGTTAACAGACCAGGAAATGGACAAATTATGTCGCCACACGGACAGGCCAGCGGCTCCGTCCCCTCTGTCTTGCCTCCAGCGGCTCATCAGCAGTCTGGTCCCGTTTCCCACAGTCCAGTCAGAAAAATAATTTCTGGACACTACGGCCTCCCTAGGGCATCTCAGCAGGCACCTTGAAGTCAATTTGGAGGTGATTGCCTCTAAGCACTGTCCCCTCCCAGCTCCTCTGCCAGGCCTTTGTGTCCTGGGGGCAAATCACACCAAGCCGTCAGCGTTACCAGCTCACTCTTGACCTGGGGTCCCGTTCTTCCTCCACAGCACTGGCCACTCCTGGGGACGAATTCCCCTCTCCGCACAGGGTCCAGATTCTATGGTTGCAAAGACAGGATTCCTGGGCAAACCGGCCTCTGTGCAGCGTGCGGCTCCCTGCCCAGGGCTTAGGGGAGCTCCAGAGGAGCAGGGGACAAGGGAGGAAGAGTGGGAGAGTCAGAGAGGTAGCGGGAGGGCGCGAGGGCAGAGCAGGGGCGGGAGAGACAGACGCAGAGTGAGAGGAAGCGCAGCACCCGCCACCCCCAGGCGCAGCGCTCAGTGACTTTCTTCCCAGGGCCTCACAGCCGGAGTCCCCCAGGGTGGTCCTCAAAAGCCAAATTTCTACTGAGGCAGAGCCTCACCATGTACCCATACCAGTGTGTCGGAGCCATTATTTCTAATAACAGTAACTGTTGCTGGCCTCAAAGGTGACCTCTCCTGACCATTTCATGAAGAGGAGAAACCGGCCCCTGGAGAGCCTCAGCCAGCCCTGCACGCACCGCAGTCCCCTGCAGAGAACACTCTAAAAACACACTCAGACCCCAGCAAGCTGGGACCTGGCCCCCTGCTCACGAAGGTGGTGATGGTGGCAGCAGGACCTGTCCTTCCATTTCCCCAAACGATAAGGGGATCCCCAGCTTGTTTTGGTTTCTTTGGAAGAGACGCCCGCAGCAGTGCCCACCAGGAGCTCCGTGATTAGCCCCTGAGCACAAGCTGCTGGGTTGGAGGGCAGACCCTTGTCAACTGCCTCATCCAAACACTGAGGAAGGGTGGTCCGCAGGTGTGGGCGCTTCACAGGCATGTGTGCACACCAGCGTGAGCAAACACAGGACAGAGTCCTCCAGGCCAGGGCCTCGTACCTCATGCATGACTTCCAGCTTGTGGAGGGGAGTCCTGGGGAGCTTGAGCACCCAGGGTGCCCTAACAGACCTCTTCTACCACGGTTTTGCTGTTTTGGGTCCTTTGTGCAATCATTTAACCTGCATCCAGGGATCAGCCTCGTCAGGCCCGTTAGGTGTAAGGGCAGTGAGTGGTCAGTGTGGAGCCTCCACAGAGGCTCCCAGCCTCTTGCTATCCAGGTGGCACTGTCTCAGCGTGCTTCCTGCAGGACTCAAAGTACCATCTTCTTGGCTTTGGACACAACAGTTAGTGGGGAAAGAGGTGCAGTCTTGGCAGGTTGACTGGAGCCAATTCCCCAAAGCAACACACTGATGGGCCAGGGGGCTGGCTTTTAAAAGACAAGTGCCCTCCACGTGTGTGTGCACGAGTGTGTGTCTGCAGGTGTGCCAATGGGTGTGTCCAGAGGCTCTGCAGGAGTGGTCCCTGGGGCTCAGCCTGTGCCTGCGCCTCTCCTACAGTACAAGAGCCTCTCATCCTTTTCTCAGTTTCAAAAGGGCTCAGAACGGGCCTCACTCCTGTGCATGGAGAAGGCCTGGGCACTCTCGGCACTGTCAGGGCATCTCCTCTACGGTGACGTCACAGCACTCTGTGTATGTCCCACACTCGAGTCTGCCCCGGTGGACACAGGGATGGGAGAGGCTGGGAAGACAGTCACTTCAGGGAGACTGGGCCAGCTGTCTGCTGGGCCCTCCTGGCCTCCCTCCCACCCTGGCGTGGCCTGCCATTGGCCCACTGCCTGATTGGGCTTCCCCTCCTTGGGCCTCCTCACCCAGGTCAGCGTGGTGGCCCCGGGGCCCTGGGACAGGGGAGGCACGGTTTGTCCCCTCCCTGCTCTCGGCCCTATTGTGCCCATCCCAGTGAGCAGGCCCCATGCCTGCCACTCACCACGCCCGGCAGAGCGCCAGCTCCCCGGACCTGGCAGATCTGGGGCACAGTAGGCACTCAAATATTTTTGGAACAGATGAATGTATGCACTCAGCATCAGAAAATGACACAGAGAGTGGGTGGCAGCCCCCGGGCCTGCCTCTGTAGCCGGGAATGCGCCTTCCTGCCACACCCGATTTGGCCACCAGGAATCTGTGTGTGGCCGGAAGGTGGCTGTGCCTTTGTTCCGTCTCCTCCGTTTCTCCTCTGTTTTCCTTTTGGCTGCTTCCTGTCGGTCGGTCTGAGCAAGACCCGTTCACCCTCTGTCCAGGTGTGCTGCAGAGTGGCTTCTGAGGCCAGGGCTCTGGCCCCTGGCTTCCTGTTGAGGACATGGCATCCTGACACTGGGTTTTCTCCTGGAGAGGCAGGACCCTCCTCCACTGGAAGAAGGGCCCCTGTGTGGGGCAGCAAGCTGTCAGTGAATGGCCACGAGATGAAGCCCATGCTTCAGCTCTGCTCCAGCGCTTCCCCTCCCAGCCCAGGAGTCTGGGACAGGTGCCTGCGAGCTCCAGTCCTGCAGGTCAGGGGCTCACTGTCTTCCTCAGAAAGCACCCACCACGGTGCACCCGTGAGGGTGGTGGCCAGCACCTGCACGTCCACCTGGAGATCTGCGCTCCAGGAGGTGGCTGGCCTCTCTGCGCCCTGAGCTCTCTGGGCAGCATGTTGGGACTCTCCAGGCCTGCACACACCCTGACCTTCCCGCCCTGTGGGTGTCTCCAGGCTGATGTTCAAGGCTGATTTTCTACAGGACGCGTTTCCAGCTCAGCACGATACTTCCCTTTTCAAACATGGTGCCCTGTAGGGAAACGGTGCCAGGCAGGCACTTTGGGCCTCGGTGGGCAACTGCATCGTCAGAGCTGAGCTCAGGGGTGAGGAGATGCTCGCTCACAAAGGGGAGTGGGGGGCAGAGACTGGGCACTAAACTGGGCACACACCCACTGCTGCCAGAGAGCGGCCAGAAAGCGGCACTATCTCAGTCTTCCCTCCTGTGCCCACCCTGCACTGTCAGGGACAGGTGGGCACACAGTGCTGCAGAGGGAGGTGGGCGTGGCTGGGGAGCTCATCTCAACAGGCCACAGCAAGAGCAAGGCCCGGCAGCACCATGGCCTGCAACCTGGGCTCACAGCAGACCCATGGGGGACGTCCCCCAGGTGAGGGGGATGGGCGCTGGGGCACCAAGGAGGGAAGCAGAGAAGCTTCCAACTAGTGACAACCTCACAGGTGCTGAAGGCTCAGTGGGAGCTGGCCAGAGAGCAAGGAAGGTAACAAGGGCTTCAGGAGGGTGGTGGCAGTGACAAAAACCCAAACAGCTGTGGCTGCCGAGCACTGGCTAGGCACAGGTGCCCCCTGGGCATCCACTTCTGCCTTAGACCCAGCATTCTGTGACGGGCATTAGTGAGGTCCCATCAGATGGGAGCCGAGGTGCAGCAACTTCCTGGAGGCCCCTGGGCCGAAGTCACACCTCTGCTCAGCATGGACCAGCGTCCACCAAGACAAGCTGCTGGGGCGGCCAGGAGCTTCCTGCTCAGGGAGATGTCGAGCACCTGCTGGTTGTGGAGCACAGAGTCCAGCTGACACTCAAACTGTCGCCCCCTTTGGCCAGAGCATGCTTCCCCAGATGCACGGCCTTCCGTCTTTCTCCAAGAGCTGCCCTGGCACAGCCCGCCGCACGCAGATGGGCCCCTCCCCACGGCACCAGCCTGCATCTCACATCCTGCCCAAGTCTATTCTCCCCAGGATTCTAAGAGGCAGCTGGTTTTGAGAAACATCTCTGGATAGTCAGATGGTCTGTTCAAATAGAGAGGCTCTTAAATTATAATAAGCCCTCGCGCTCTTGCCGTCATTACCGCCGTGTACCTGTCACTTCGACTCAGGAACCGCAGCATCTCCGGGGGGGCGGACGGTCTCCTGCCTGGCACCTTCCCTCCCTCCTTTCAAGGCTGCTAAGAGACGGCTCCTGCACTGTGCTTGGCAAGGGGGAGGGCAGAGGCGGCACCCTCAGGAGGAAGGAGTGGCGCAGCGGGTGCTGCAGGCAGAGCCCAGCCAGGGGGGGCCGCCTGGCCGACACGGAGCTCCAGACGCAGAGCGGGTTCTAGCAGCTTCTGCACCTGCACACTTCCACTAGGGCGAGGCCGGCAGCCACTTCTGACGTATTCCCACATTGACCAGGGCTTCCCTGGCCCTGCTGCTGCCCTGCAGGGAGAGGCTAGCTCCTGCTGACCCTGCTCTCGGTGGGAGGTGGGCAGAGGCAGGAAGGAGGATGGTGTTAACAGCTACTTCTCTTCACCTGCTGGGAGCAGTGCAGGGTGCTGATGGATTCCAATGTGATTTTCACACCCCTGGTGGGAAAGGGTGGGGCCGAGGTGGCTCTGCTGCACAGACACCTGCCCTCCCTGCTCATCCGCTCAGCAGAGCTCCCCCAGAGGAAAGGGCAGCCCAGCCAGCCCAGTGCCCTCCCTCTGCCTCATCGATGGCCTCCAGGGCTATCTCTGCAGCAACTGCTCACAGCCTGCCCTACTTGTTCTCTCCAGGATTCTGGGCGTCGGCTGGTTGGGGTCCCTGGGGCACACCACCGGCTCAGCACCCATCTGCTCTGCATAAAGTCCAAGTGCCTCTCGCCCAGACTGTGGAACTGCTGGCTGGAGCCTGGCATGAGTCACCCCTGCCCAACTGGGAAGTCGGCAGAGCCCTGGGTGCGATCACTGCTTGTGAGCAGGAGAGGGCCAGGCGACCACTGGGGGCTGAGGGGCTGGCCCCCCTGTTCCTGCCCCTGGGGGAAACACCCAGAGGGTAAAAGTCCCAGCCTAGAGGGCAGGTGGGACGTAAGTGACCAGAAGGCTTCGCAGGGGTGGTGGCCAGGAGGGCAGTGCCATCCTGTAGGTTAAAACAGAGAAGGGGCACTGAAGGTGCCACAGGCTGCCCACTGTGACCCTCAGAGGGACCCCAGGGTCTGCTCAGTGGGCTCAGAGACTCTTCTAAGATAACCTTGATTGGGTCAGCTGACACCTGGCAGAAGCTTCCGGAACTATGGGCTCAGGTCACAGTCCAGAGAGACACCTGTAGGAGCCCGTGGATGCCCAGAACGTCCTGCCATGGAGAACAGAGGCTTCAGGGCGTCTCCCGCGCACCCCACGCTCTCAAGGCGGCTGCGAGGTACGGCAGATCTTTGGGACAAGCAGAGAAGGAACCTGAACATGGAGGGACTCTCCCCTTCCCGAGCAGAGCTCCCAGGCGACCGGGTCTCAAGACGCAGGCCCTGTTCTACAGGGAAGCGAGAGCCGAGGGAGGGGAGCTGGCTCCTGGCGGGTCTCCGCCCTCCTCCAGACCCTCCCAGCCTCACTGTGTGGAGGCCAGCTCACGGCCTCCTCCTCTTCTCCTCCAAAAGGCCAGAGGTTGAGCAGACGAGGGGCATTGAGCCTGTGCATGGGAGGCCATCCATGGTGGCAGGAAGGGGAGCCCTGCCTTCTGCCAGGGACACACACACTCTGGAGGGACCCCTGGGGTGACAGTGGCTCCAGGGTAGCCGAACGGCCCAGCAGATGGCAGGGCTGGTGGTGGTGACAGGAGGGAAAGGCTGGGCCTGAGGACCCAGCCGGCTCCTGGAAAAGGCCGGGGGAAGTCCTGCCACTCTAGGGGCCCAGGGCAGCAGAGCTCTCCGCCTGGAGCCACCCCGAGCGGAAGCCCTTGGCCTCGGGCTGTCCCTGCTCACGTGGCCTCCATGGCAGCTGAAGTAGAAAACTAAAAAACAAAACCTGCAAAGTCATCTGTGGATCCAGGCTCAGAGCCAAGGCTGCCCTTCCCTTCTGTGGCTCCCGCCCTGGGTTCTCAGGGTCCTCAGAGCTGGGCCCACCTTATCCCAGTCCCTGTGCATCTCTGTGCATCTCCCTGAACAGGGGCTGGCTTCCCTGCCCCCAGTACTGCACACCAGTCTCCCCATAAGAGCCAGAGTGACCAAACCCTCCAACCAACAAAACCATCCACGCTCTTGACGGAAAGTCCTCCTGTGCTTCCCGCTGCTCTTGAAATAAAATCAGAACACTCAGGTGTCCCCTTGATGCAGCCCCTCACCCTGGCTTCCTCTGTCCTTGGAGCCCACCAGAAGGGTCTTTGCCCTGCCCCACCCTTCCCCTCCTGTAGCACTGTCCCAGCTGGGGCACTGTGGCTCTCTGTCTGCAGCGTGTGGCCGGGGCAGCTCTGGGCCGCCCGACTCCCACTGTCCATCCTGCGCTGAGCCTGCTGGCACCGGCTGTAGCTAACTGCATGGCTGCTGCTCCCTCTCTGTCCCCCAGTGGCCTGGGCGTCTTGCCTCTCAACCCGCCCTAGGTTCTCAGCAGGTTGCACGCAGCTGGTCACAGTGCACGGTGGACAAGAGAGGCTCGGGGTCTGATGGCCCCCGTGTGGCCTGCTCCATTTCTGAACCTCACCCTTTGAACCAGGTGCCTGGGGGCACTACATCACCCGGGAAATCGTTCAGTGGGAAACACTGGATGGTCCATGCATAGAAAACAGAGTTGAATCAGGTGGGTAGAGGAGGCCGGCTCAGCAGCCACCCTCACACAGATGACTTCAAACCCAAAGGAAGGAAGAGACCACGCTCCCCTTGAACCTGAGCCATCTTAAACCCTAGCTGGGCCCTTGGTTGTGACATCAACCCTCAGCTGAATTTGGGGGGCGGTTGGGGGTACTGGGGATTGAACCCAGGGGTGTCTACCACTGAGCCACAGCCCAGCCCTTTGCTTTCTGAGACTGGTCCTTGCTAAGCTGCTGAGGCCGGCCTGAGCCTGCCATTCTTTTGCCCCCACCTCCCGAGGCACCGGGGGACAGCGTGGCCCCGCACCAGGCCACTCTGTTCTTTTTTAGGGAAACGCTGAGAGCCTGACTCGCAGGCCACTGGGCAAGCACAGCTGGCCTAGAAAGTGTGTGTGGCAAAGTGAGTCAGACATCAGAGGCTGAGTTGTCCCTTTATGTCACGCACACACTTAAAGTTGTGAAGGAAGATTCTAAGCAAATAAATCATGTTCTACAAATTACTAATGCCCAAGGAACAGATTAGATAAGCCACGAGCCACGTTTAAGTCTCTGATGTTTAGGTGCACGCGTATCTCTGATCTATCGTCAAACGGCTCTAAATAAAACAATTATAGATGTTTGCATGTATTTATCTTCTCGTGGGTTTTCATGAGCCCAGTGCCAACAGTGCGCTTGGAGCTTCACAAAAGATGAAACAGGACGCGGTCTCAGCCCGCGGGCTTACAATCAAAGTCAGACAGATAAAACAATCCAGACACGGAGCGCGTCAGTTGAAGAGGCTGTTAAAATTTATGAGGTGTGAGGTTTCCTTGGCTTTTCCCGGGAAAGGCAGAACCCAACAGGAGGCCAGATGACTGAGAGCCACCATGGAGGGCGGGTTCCGGGGACAGCTGGTTGGAAGGTACAGGTGCCAGGAGCTGGGGAGGGAGGAGCAGGTGTGAGGGGCGGGTGGGGCGCAGGAGGGCCCCTGGCACATGATGGACGGCCGTTCCCTGGGGAGCCTGCCGCTGCTCAGGTTTACAGCACAGCCGCGTCTGGGCATGGCCGCCGCACCTGGGGCCCAGAGCTGCTCCTCACGGCTGCTTGCTGGGTGTGTGTGTCCTCCACTCTGCCAGGCCCCACCTCTGCAAGAAGGTGGTCACCAGCACTGCTGACCACTGGCCCAGGCCGAGCTCTCCATGGGGACACCACAGTGCAGCTTCCTGGGCCTAGCCACCTCAGACACCCCTTACACATCAGGAGTTTCCCTAGTTTCCAAATCCAGCTCCCCCCTCTGCACTCTGACTCGCGACAACCCTAACCCTGCAGGTGAGTCCTGGGGGCTGGGCTTCTTGTGCTGGGCCCTCTCTTCCAGCATCGCCTAGACGGGAGTGAAACGGGAAGCGAGGTCTCTGTTTCTGCTCTGTTGCATCATTGTGTTTCCAAAGTGCCATGAAAAACAAATGGGCGCACATTCACAGGCATTTCTAACTACTCAGGAGGAAGACACAGACGCAGAAGCACTGGTCAGGGAAGTGGGCCCGAGGCAGGTCCAGGAGGGACGGGGACACCAGCAGTCACGTGTGACGGAGGCACCAGGCTAGAACAGCGACACCGTGGAGCTGCCCACGCTCCGGGCACTCCCTGTGCTGGCCGCAGGAACGAGACAGCTGGGGATGCTGTGGCCCTCCGGTTACGGGCTGGCTGGAGTGGAGGGGGTCAGTGCGGTCGCTTCTCCCCTGGCCTCTGCCCAGAACCCGCCTCTGGAAGCAGGACGGCCATTTCTGATGAGTGAGCTCAGACTCGACCTCCATGGGAAGGCTGCAGCCTGCTCCCTGGGCTTCAGACTCTAAATTGGTCAGACCAATTTAGAAAGAAACTAAAGGTCTGCACAGGAGCTGCTGTGCCCCCCGGCCCCACGCAGTGTGGACAGATGTCCTGTGGGCAGATCCTCCTCAGGGATGAGGAGGCTGGCGGCTCTGACCCTCAGCTTCTCCTCAGCGTTCAGACCGAGAACGGACAAGCTGCATCCCCGTCCCCAGCTCCTGTTGGCGCCCTTGCCCGAGGCCTTCGCCCTCCCTCACCCCTGCCTCCAGGAGCACCTGCTGTGCACTGTTTTATCACCCGGCTTGGAGCACATTAGATACTCAGGCCCCAGGAGAGCGAATGAATTAACTGACGAACCTGGGTACATGGTTTTGTGTTCTTATCTAATGGCTGTGCGTGTGTGCGTGTGTGTGTGCGTGTGTGTATGTGTGTGTGTGTGTGTGTCCCAAGAAGCTGCTGGGATTTCCCAGTGTGGGCAGGATGGAGCTCGAGAGTGTGACCTGCGGTTGGCTGGGGTTCAGATCCCAGCTCTGCCACTCACTGGCTGGGCCGGTGGTGAAGTCATTCCAACTCCCTGTGTCTCAGGTTCCTTACCTGCAGAAGGAAGGCACTCTCTAAGGCTACTACTGTGAGCATCAAGTGACTTAATGCACATGAAGGGCTTAGGTCTACAGGGGGACCCATTGGTATTACAGGTAGTGGACACCACCACTGTCATTACCATCACCTGTCATTACCATCACTATTATCAACGTCACCACCATCACCATCATCACCACCACCACCACTGCCATCATCACCATCCCCAGTACCACCACCACCACCACCACCATCACCATCATCATCACCACCATCACCATCATCACCACCTCCATTATTATCAGGTACATCACAACCATCACACCACCACCAGGTGCCAGGAATCTCCCATAGTAGAGCCTCAATAAATCCCATTGAACTGACTTCAACCACATAATTAAGAAGACATCTTCCCTTGGCCACGAGAATCAACTCCTAACAGGAATATGGCAGGTAAGCAGCAAGCGCTCTGCAAGCCACAGAGACCTGCGTACCCACCAATACCCGCTGCACCCAGACCAGATCTGGATGAAGTAATTTTGCTGGTGGGCTCTCAGTTGGAGGTGGGGTGGCTGGGCAGGGAAGGCTGAGTCTAGGAGAGCTTCTGCAAGGTCAAGGGGAAGGCTGGGAAAGACCCGCCGCCCACTGTTGGCAGCTCTGCCCCTGCAAGCCCTCCTCTACAGCTGGTGCTTGGCAGACGTCCTAGAGCACTTCAGAGCAGAGCCATGGCGGGGTTCCAGCTCTGCCACTTCCTGCGCTGGCCACCCTGAGCCAAGACGCCTACGCTCTGGAGCCCCATTTCCTTATCTGGGATGTGCAGGTGGAGAAGTGGAGGGAGCCCAGGCCTGGGGAGCTCTGGATGGCCGTGGTGGTGGCCTGCAGATGCACAGGGGGTCGGGGAGCCCACTCCACACACAGCCTCCTCACACGAGCACGTGTCTCCCAGTGGCCTGTGGGTGGGGGGCCTGTGCCGTTCCCCCGGGGGGTCTGCCCTGCAGCCGCGGATCCTGCTTTCCCCACTGGGGGTCACTTGCCCCCATGACTCATTCCCCAGCTCCCTGGATCCAGGTGACCACCCTCCCCTGAACACACTCTCAAGGGTGCTCTTTATACATCTCACTACTCTTTTGGGAAAAGTCCACCTGTGCATTGACTCAGCTGAAACGCCCCAGCAGCCCTACACCAGGCAGCGGCCAGACCGCGAGCTGCCTGCTGCAGACAAAGCAGTGGGTGGGAGAGAAGCCGTCTCTGCCCCAGGTGGGCGTTTCAGTGGGAAGAAGGGACGCTGGGCCAGTCCTTGATAGACGGGGCCGGGTGAGGAGCTGGGAGAAATGTACCTTGTCGGTGGGCAGGCATTCTGATTGGCAAGGTGGTCCAGGAGCCGATGCCACCACGGCACCCAGAGGCCAGGATGCACGTCCCAGATGCAGGAGGGCCACCCAGACAGCCGAGCAGGCGGTGAGGAGCTGGGCTGTGCTCCAGGAGCACTGGGACGCCGGGAAGCAGGGGCCTCAGGACCCAGTATGCGCTGGCAAGGTCACATTGCTATTCTGGTGGCCTGTGAGGTCCAGCCAGCGAGCGCTGCACTCACTCTATGCAAGGGGGTGGAGGTGCGGGCAGGACAGGCATCTCCAGCCCTGAGTGAGCCATCAGAACTGTCCCCAAGTGCAAAAGCGAGGGACGAGGCCAGCCGGGGAGGCGAGCCTGGCACCCAGGAGGGCTGGGAGAGACCCTGGAGTGGCTGCTGCCAACCTGCCCCCCGACCAGCTGCCCGCTCAGCCTCCTTGCTCGCTGTCCAGCCTGTTCTGGGCCCTCTCCAGAGTGTCCTCCTCGCAGCCCCCAGGATGGTCAGGCAGACCCTGCTTCAGAGACACAGCTCTCTGCAGCACAATTCAGAGACAGGCCCCAGAATGGGTCCCCAGCCATGTGACCCAGAGCCCAGCTCACCTCCTGTCCGCCGTCTGTCCCTCTCCAGAGCCCCTGTCCCCTCCTGAACCCCGAGGGTGAGCCAGGGTAGCTCTCTGGAACCGCGTAGGCCTGATACTGAGGCCCGGGGCTCAACCCTGCTGATGGCCACTGACTCCTGTCCAGCTACTGTGTGACTGATGCCAGAGGTGGGTGGCCAGAGCAGTAGGCCCTCATGTGGGGTCAACTCAGAGAACTTGAAAGTTCAGTGACCGGCTTTCAGTTGGTGACCAACGTCAGGAGCAGAGTTTAACAGGTCGGCCCTGGAGCCGCTGGCAGCTTCTGCGTCCCTCTCAGGAGAGGGGCCACCAGGAGCCAGCGCAGGCTGCCCTCTGCTTCCGGGTGTGCACTTGCTTGTGCACCTGAGGACGGACCCTGATTCACAGTGACCTGGGAGCACACCCTGGGACTGAGGTGGCTCCGTTCAGGGGGCCTGCTCCCAGGCCTGCTGCGTGGCCAAGACCCACGGAGTCACTGTGGGCCAGAAATGACTCTCCCTGGGCAGAGGGCTGCCCAGCCTGGGCCTGCACCCAGCACAGGGGCTGGGGGCGGTGGGTTGCTGAGCACAGACCAGATGCTGCCCCCTGCTGGTGGCTCTTGTCACCTGGAGACCTTTCACAGGCGGTGCTCTGAAAACTGTCACCAGTCTTCTGTGACAGGCCTGTGGCTCCAGCCAGCAGCCCTGCAGGGGTCAACTGCAGAAGTCCAGGACTTTCCTTCAGTGGGCAGCTAAGACCAGGAGGCCGGGCAGCACGGGCTGGCGGGGCCCTGTGATAGCCAGGGTGCCTGGTCTTCATATGCTTGTTTGCACGTTTCTCTTCTACAGCAACCTGGAGTCTGTGGCTCAAGCCTTCACCTCGGCTGGCGCCTCGGTTTGGCGGTGGTGAGTGCGCTGTGGTCTAGCTGATGAGGAAGTGGCTCACGTGGGAGCTGGATGAGCTTCAAGAGCACAGATGTTTACGATACAGCCTTGTGTGTGTTTTTTATTCAGAAAGTATATGCAATTTAATTAGCCATTTTATTTTGCAAAAATAAAAAGGCATGTGTCTTGGCTGTGAGAGCTTCTGAGTGACTGGAAGGCAGACGGACGCCCATCCATAATCAGGCCCTCGGCCTCTCCAGTGTTGCCCACCTCCCACAGGAAGGAAGTGCCCCCCGGCCTTGCACAGAGGATCCAGGTCGGGTCCGACTGCACGGGTCTGTGCCAGACGCCTGCTGTGTGCTGGGCCCTAGACGCAGGGGTCGTGGGAAGGAGCCAGGTGTGGGGCAGGAGCTGGGTCTGTGCACTGAGCAGTGGACCTGCCATCTCCAGGGAGGTGTTCGAAGCAACCCGGCTCCAGTGGGCAGGCCAGTCCTGTGAGGTTCACCCATACTGTCCCTCTCAGGCCCTGGATTTCCTGGGGAATTCCCTCCCCCATTCCCCAGGTTTGGGGAGTCCCTTCCTTGATACAGAAGGGTGGGCGAGACCCATGCCAATGGGCTTGCTGTCCCTTGGCCCAGGGAGGGGCAGGGAGGAGCTCAGGCAGCCCAGGTTCTGGGAAGCAGAGGTGCCTACCAACAAGAAGCTGCCTCCCCGGCTCCCCCCGGGCTCGGGTGTAGTGGGGCGGCTGCTGTCAGTTGTTGACTGCTAGACCAGGACTCTAACCTGTCCAGGCTAGAGAGTGGGCAGGCTCAGAACTACAGGCTACAAGCAGGGTGCAGGGCCAAGTGGAGGATCAGGAGGTACCACCTGGAGTTGCATTAATTAATATCACCACCCAGACCCTCGGGCCAACAGCATAGGAAGGCCAGACGGTGGGCATGAGGGCCCAGCCCCCAGGAGAGTGGGCAGGCCACCTCAAGTGGCCTGCACAGTGGGCTCCCAGCACTGTCAGCGGGCCCTCAGGTAAGGTCACTGGTACAAGTGGAAAATTCCAAGCTGTTGAACCTGCTTCCCTTTGTGAGTTGTAAATGATCCTTTGGTGACTGTCACTTGTCTCTGGAAGCCCAACTCCTGGGACACAAGCAAGTCCCAGTTATTCTGCATTAATTTGAAGAGAAAGCTGACAGCTACACCCGGCGACGTCGGCCACATCCGCACTGGGGAGCAGACCCTCCTGAGGGCAGCGCTGAGTTCCCAGAGCGCCCGCCCACCCTGGGGAAGGACCTCCCTGAGGGCTGTAGGGTAGTGGGCCACCTGGCAGGGGCTGGAGGGAGGGAAGGGTCTGGAGGGCGAGAGGGAGAGAAACACAGACACTGCCACCCTCCAGCTTGGCCTAGGCTACTTGGCTTCTAGGAGGACACAGAGGAGGACAGTGAGACGTCCAGCCAAGGCGCTGGTTGAACTCCTCGGGTCCTCCTGGAGAAGCTGGCCACCACCGGGGACTCGGTCAGCCAGGGCCGAGCAGCCGCCTGCCAACCAGGACGGCAGCTGTGCTCCCCGCTCCCCCCCACACCCCGTGCCCACCCACCAACAGGCAGAAACTCCAGGGTGGCAGAGGGACAGCAGGCGCCTGGCGGCCCTCGGTCGTGTTTCCCACGTAGCTTTCTGATTTTCCTCTGCACTTTATGGCTCCTGAGTGACATTCTTGTCTGGCATTAAACGTGCATCCATCTCCCAAGACCCCGGAGCCCCAAGGTTTAATAGGGCTGATTGTAGATTTACGTTTTTAATCTTGCAAACAAGCCTCCGAAGGGCACAGTCATTGCCCAGAAAGGCGCACGCCTCATTCAAGCCTCTTCCCTGCGTCCACCCTGCGACCAGTCCAACACCCGAGTACTTGCTCAGTGAGGAGGGGGCCGAGGGACCCGGGGAAGGCCATGGGGTTTGACTGGTGATATCTGCCCAGCTGCAGGAAGGCCACATTTTTCACCCAGTGTCTACGCAGGTGTTGCTGGCACTGGTGAGATGGCCAAGGACATGGTGTGTCCAGCAGGAGCTGGGGAAGCCAAGGGCATGGGTTAGGGTGGCCGGTCCATCTGCATCGGGCTTCATCCACCCTCTCCTTCTCCTGACCTGGGCCCAGCTAGCTGCAGCCCCGCGGGGAGCAGGCCGAGGCAGGGTCACTCAGGAGAGCCTTGTCTATGTTCACACAGACAGAATGAAAGTCAGTAGAAAGCCTGCCCCGGGAGCCCGCCCCAGTTCCTCCCTGGCTTTGATCTGAGCCCGCCCACGCCCTCTGTGCTCTGTGAGGGCCCCCTCCAGCCCGTTGTCACCTCCCCTGTCACCTCTCCTCCCACTCACACATCCTGGACCCAAGACCCTGAAGGAGAGGGCAGGGCCCACAGGCCCCCGCTGCCCCACCCCCCGGCCCAGTCCACTCCCCTTTACCCCCAGGACCCAGGACCCTTCACCCCGGGGTGTGTCTCCTTGGTCAGATGCTCTGCAGCGGGAGCTGCCCACTGTGTTCTGGGGAGGGCCAGGCAGTCAGCAGGTGAGGCCTGTGGGCTGAGGGCCCCAGCCCTCCACTCTGGCTGCAGGGAGTTGCGGCCACAGGTGAATAGAGGCATGGGGGCGGTGACATTCCAATACAACTTCACTAGGAAGCCTGGCAGAGGCCGGGAGCGCCCGCCATTACCCCCCTGCAGAATCCTGCTCCTCCTCCCCACCGCTCTTCTTCACCCCGAGAGGCTGTGTTCTCCCGCCTCTCACTGCCTCTCACTGCTGGACGGAGCTCCCGTGGGCAGCTCCATGCCTTCCTCCTCCCTCTGTGGCCCACCAGCAGATATGCTGAGCCTGCCTGGGACCTAGGCACGACCCGTAAGTGCACACCCTGGGGTTCTGTTAACAACAACCCTTTCTCTTTCCCCCTCTATTTGAACGTGGGGTTATGTGGGCTTGGATCTGCTCTGCCAGCGGCCTCCGTGAGAGGTGAGCCTGACCATGGAGTCCACCTAACAGGAGCAGGAATGGAGAAGCAAGGCCCTGGTGAGGCTTCAGCCTCTGGACCAAGCCCTGCCTGAAGCTGTCATTCAGATTTCTCGGTTACCTTTCTGTGCCAACCACTCTGAGTTCAGTGTTGGCACTGGCACCTGAAAGACCCCAACCATAGAGTCTGGTAATAACGTGCCAGGTTTCGATCCCTTTGGGCACTTCTCGGGCCTTGAACTTTGAAGTGGCAGAGTTAGGGGCCAAACTACCTGGGCCTTGACCAAAGTCCACTTTACCCTGGGCTCCTATGAGAAACCCCACCTCTGCCAGCTCCTATTAAGCACCTCCTGTCTGGCAAGGTGTGGAGGCTGTGACTCTGATGCAACGTATTATTATGAAATGCATTTGAGGGCTGGGGTTGTGGCTCAGAGGTAGAGTGCTCCCTAGCACGTGCGAGGCCCTGGGGTCCATCCTCAGCACCAGGTAAAAATAAGTAAATACAATTAAGGTATGGTGTCCAACTACAACTAAATAATAATAATAATAATAATAATAAAAAGAAATGCATTTGTAATACGTTCTCCACTTCGTTCTCATTTCTCTTGGGCAGCCTGTGTACCCTGAACTGGTCATTCTGGCCTCCTTCCTATGTTGCTAGGGTTTTACTTACTGGTCAGTTTTGGGCTATAAAAATGAACCCTACCTTCTGCAAAGTGTAGCAGGTTAAGGAGGAGAATTGCTTGCTGCCCCTCCAACCCACCAGAGGATAACCCCCTGCCTGCTTCAAGACTGACCTGGTGCCACAACACTGCCATGTTAGTTTTGTCCTCACCGGGGCGCAAACTGCGGGCATCTCGCTTACTGCTGCTCTGGCATGTGGCAGAGGTGGGACCAGCCCCTGGAGCAGTGGTGTGTGCAACGCCCCCTTCAGAGCCAGAGCCTCAGCCCTGCTGCAGAGGCAGAGGGGAGGCGGCCAGCCCGGTGAGGCTCTGTGGGGGGACTCTCTGGGGGAGACTCTCAGCCGGCCAGAACCGCTGCTTCCCAAATGTGGGTCATCTGCTGGAGCTCTGGGATATTTCTTTTACTTAGACTAAAAACCATTTTTTCTCCATAATTAAGATTCACAAGGTTTCAAGGACTTTCACAAATGGGGAGGGAAGGCCGGGGGGGGGGGTGGGTGGAGGTGAGGGCGGGTTGAGCTCAGGAAAGTGAACCCGTGGACGCCAAACCTGCAAGTCTGTGGGAGAGGGGCCTGCAGCCTGTGTCCTGGGGCCCAGGCCAGGCAGGCGGCGGAGCACGGCAGAGGGGCTCCAGCAGCCCCAGCTCTGCACAGCCCGGCCTGCTGCTCCCACCAGACAGACGTGGCGAATCTCCCGCTCCCAGGTGCCATCTCCCCGCAACGATGAGACCCACCTAAGAGGCTCCTGCTGACGTCTGAGGAGAAGCTGTCAACCTCACAGCCACTACACATCCAGACGCCGCCGCTCACTTGGAAGTGGAGGAAAGCAGCAGCCCACCTGGCTGGAGCAGCCCACCCCTCACGCTCCCCACTTCAGCTCGCGTCCCTCTAGCTTGGCACTGCTCCCCTGGAAACTGAGATCCAGATCGGCAGCCCCAGGCAGTCCCTAGGAACAGTTACTGGGCACATTCCCATCCACACCAGGACCCGGGACGGCAATCCATGGGCCAGCAGAGCGGCACCAGCCTCCTCGCCCGGCCACCAGAGCCCAGGCCCAAAGCCAACTGCCGCCGGTCAGCTACCTCCTCAGTGCTGTCCTCGAGAGACGGCTGGAAAGAAGCAGTGCTCTGTGTCCCCACACTCCGTTTCTGGTCCCCGTGTGACTGAGGCCCTCGAGTGGAGGAGGAAACCCGGGCACTAGGCAGCCAGCTGCCCCTGGCGTAGGACAGTGGGGCCAGATTCCACCGGGTCGTGAGCTGCAGAGCGCACACCTGCCCTGTGCCCCGTCCCTCCAGGGGCAGCCTCACATCTCCAAGGGCACCTCCCCTGGGCCAGGCACTGCAGACACACCGTCCAGCAGGCGGAATGCCCAGCTCTTCTGTCCAGCAGTGGGGCCTGAGCAAGCGGACCGCTCAACCCCGAGCCCACCAGGGCGGACCAGCAGGCAGGGGTCCTGTGGGGCTGAAGCAGGCACAGAGCCCCATCCAGAAGACCCTTACCACAACTAAGCAGGAACCCCCACCCTATCTGTGACCTATCAGCTCCTCTTCTTGTCGGGAAGCGGAGGACCACTGCAGAGGGCCTTCGCTGGGTCGTTTTCTCTTGGTGAATGCCAGTTCTGCAGGAAAGGAAACCCGGGGAACCTCCATCTGTCTCTGGTCTAGAGGATGGGACAGAAAGCACTTTCAAAAACTCAAAAACAATGACCCTGATGTGAACCCCAAGCCCCTGTTCCCACCGGGTACGAAGTTCCAGAATTTCCAGATTCTTCTTCCAGGGACGGTTCTTTAGGCAATAGTCCCTCGGACCCTGCAGTCAGTAAACATGTTTCTTGAACATTCTGTGGGTGTCAGCCTCTTCCCTGCTCCTTCAGGACAGTGGGGTTCACACCCACCTAAGGGCCAGTAAGGAGCCAGCACCCAAGCAGAGCCCAGAGGAGGTGAGAGCAGGAGCGTAGGAACAGGAGTGCAAAGGCCCTGAGGCTGCGGCTTGGCAGGAGGTCGCAGGTCTGTGACAGTAGCTTCCAGAGGTGAAAGGAAGGTCCGGACCCCACGTCCATCAGGGAGAGTGTGTGCTGGTATAACAGGACTCTGTGACGGCTACCTCTAGATCGTGTTTTTCTATTTTGGGGTTTCCATCAAAAAGTGTTTACTAGGCCAGGAGAACTGAAGAGCAGTTTAGTGAGACCCTGTCTCAAAATAAGATATAAAAAAGGTGGGAATGTGGCTCAGAGGTTAAGCGCCCCTGGCTTCAATCACTGGTACCAACAAAACAAAACAAAACCCAAAACCGTATTTACTTAAAAATGAATATAAATTCTCTCCTTTATAACCACATAAAAAAGCAGATTTTCATGTGTCTCCACGGGAGGCTGCTTCTCATGCCCTCCTCCTCCTGGGAGGACCCAGCCTGGGCTATGGAGGGGTTTGGACCTTTGGACTGGATGTTTGTGTCCCCAAAGCCACCTAGCCCCAGGCAATGGCTGAGGAGGCTGGGAGCTGGAGATAATGGGGTCACCAGGATGCAACCTGCGTGGAAGGGACCAAGGAAGCTCCCTCCCTGCTTCTGCCACGTGGGGACACAGTGACAAGCAGCTGGTCAGCGAGGGCCTCTGCAGACAGCCAGCGTGCTGCACCTTGGTGTGGACGTCCAGGCTCCAGGACTGTGAGAAGTGGGTCTCGGGTGTCTGGAGGCCCTGCCTCAGCGCCTGGGTCGCAGCTCTGTGCTCACGGCTGTGGCCTGGGCCGCGAGGACTTGGGCCCCTGCCGGCTGCAGCCGGCCCTCCCCACTTCTAAGAGGCGCTGAGCAGCGAGGTTTGGGCAGCGGCTGGCTGAATCAGGGAGACAGCAGATGCCCACACCAAAGGACTCGGGGGTCAGGCAGGGCTCCCCTTTGTTCTGCCCGTGGCCACAGCACCCCCACCAGTGTCCCCTTTCCCTGTCCCAAGGTGGGTAGCCCCTCAGTGGTAGCTGGGGCTGGAAGGGACGCATGATGTAGCTGGGCTGGAAGAGGAGACCACCGGACCCTGGCTCCCTGCTGGGTCCAGCACACCCCAGGCTGGGGCAGGCCCCGAGGGTCACCCAACAGCCTTGGTGGTCCCAGGGAGCTTCTCTGAAGAGACCTGGCCCTGCTCCGGGGCTCTGTGGGCTTTCACTCCCCGTTGCCTCCCAGCAACGCCCACAGGTAGTAGGTGATGCGGTGAGGTTTGGGCAAACGCTGACCACGGCTCCAGTTTTATGGGCGCCCTGTGGACACTGCAAGGCGCAGAGTGCTGGGTGCTGCAGATGCAGGCCTTCTCCTGCCCACGTCCACACTCAGGGTCCGTCAGCCTCCATCTGGAGACACAGAGCAGCTGCTCTACCTTGGCACTGCTAGACTCGCTGGCTCTTGGCAAACAGGTGGGCGTTTGCTCTGCCAGGTCATGGTCACTGCCTGCTCCCAGGTGCAGAGCTGAGCAGAGGCCTGAGAAGTCAGACCTCTCCAGTCTCTTCCAACATCTTCAAAGAACCTGCTGAGCCCGTTTCTCTCCCTCAAGGAGGCCCACAGACAGTGTGATGGGAAGCGTGGAGGCAGCAGGGACAGGGTGCCTCTGTCCCTCCCAAGAGCTCTGAAGCCCTGGGACAGGGACGGGGGAAAGAAATGACCTCACGTGACCATGGCGGGCCGCGGGAGTCTGCAAGGGCCCAGATGTGCCCATGGAAGACTCCATGTGAGTCACATGGGTGAGGCGGTGGCTTGGGGCACATCTCAGGGAGCCACCCAAGTTGGGTCCATCCGGTACAGTACTGGACCTTGAGGACTGCCCTGAAGCACCCAGTGATGCAGTAGT
Source organism: Urocitellus parryii (assembly GCF_045843805.1). Taxonomy (NCBI): domain Eukaryota; kingdom Metazoa; phylum Chordata; class Mammalia; order Rodentia; family Sciuridae; genus Urocitellus; species Urocitellus parryii. Next base: position 197,290,626 of record NC_135536.1, on the reverse strand, counting down.
CATGGGTGGACACCCAGGAAAGGGTAGGCGTGTACAAACGGCTCCTAAGAAGAAGGGGGCACAATTCGCATGATTTTTATCCCAATGTATTAAGACAGTTTCGTTATTTGTGATCGTTGTCAATCTATTTCTGCACTTAACCTTTAAAGAAGGCGTCCCCATGGTCTGTCGCTTCGGAAGAGCGGGGTGTATAGGGCTGGGTGTGATCTGAGCATGAGGCATCCACGGGGTGTCTTGGAACACGTACCCACAGCAAGGGGTCATGTCGAGTGGCCCCAGGAGAAAAGAACCATTAGGAACAGCACCTCACACAAGTCGGGGAGGGTGGGGTGGACGCTGGGTCCTGGAATCTGCCAGCCCATCACCTGCGGCCTTCCAGAGCCACAGGCACTTCTGCCCATAGCTCTCCGGGAGCAGAGCTGGGAGCTGATCCCCAGCACAGACAGAGCCTGCGGCTTCCCGTGGAAAGGGTAGTCTCCCAGGAGGGCTGGAGGGGAAACGGCTCCACAGGTTCCCGCCCAGATCCACAGACCCACGCAGCTGCACCCGGTGCAGGCAGAGGCACTCGGGGCAGGCAGGGCCACCTGTGCCCCACAGACCCAGCCTGACTTCCAGGGGCCTCGCCCTCCCCCACCTGCCACATCAGGACCCTCGGATCCCAGTGCCGGGGCCACCCGTCCTCCGATGTCAGCTTCTGACTGATGGACATATAAAGTCGGCTTATTCTACTTTTGGAATTAAAGCCTAAGGGCCTGTAATTAAAGCAATAAATCAGAGCACCCGTCCCGTGGCTGGGGCGAGTGTCCAGAGCAGCAGGAGGGCTACTCTCCCACCCCGCAGGCCTGGCCACCAGGCTGCCAGGAGCTGCAGGACACACAGTCCCAGTGGTGGGAGTCACAGTGGCCAGCTCTGATCTGTCCCTCCAGTGTCCCCCACCATGACCGTCCTGAGAATCGGAGAAGCCACCCCCTGCCCCTCAGGCAGGCTGCAGTCTCCCCTCTGGGGCCCAGGGAGTCAAGGCTCCCTCAGGCATCGCCACCCCCAGCTTGCTGCAGAGCCCGGGAAGCCACTCACCCTCAGCAGAAGCCCAGGGGTGCGGTGGCCGCTCGGCTGTCTCCTGCTGTCCCCTCCCATCCGTGTACGAGGGCAGGGGTGGCAGTCTTTCTGTAAGAGCCAGACAGACTTCCCACTCTGTGGCCAGATGGTCTTGGTTGCAGCTGCCCGACTCTGCCATCTCAGCACAACAGGACAGAGGCCCTCCCAGAACCCGGGCGCCGCTGTGCTCCAGCACCCCGGGTCAGCACCCACAGCTGCCAGGTTGTCAGGGTCCACCACCAACCCCCAGGAGAAGCACCGGCGCCCAGGTGGCCCCAGGCAGCTTCCCGAAGTGCAGTCGTTTGCAGCTCCACTGGGCGCACACAGGCCCACTCAGGGGCAGCCCCTTTGCTGTCCCTGCTGTGTGACCAGGAGCATCACCGGCCTGCTCTGTGCTCCAGCTCCTTCTCTGAGGAACAAGGACGTCCATCACAGCCTCTTTTCATGCTGTGGTGGGGACTCGCGTGGGCTGGGCCTAGTGTGCTCCTGGGCTCAGTCCCGGGGAAGGGTGTGGTCCACGTGTGGTCCCAGGTCCAGTGGAGATGAACAGAAGTGACCTCTGTTTCCCTCTATTGCCTGCACTGCCAGAAAGAAACACTGAGGATCTCCTCAGCTGCACATGCCCAGGGTCTCTGGGGTGGGGACAGTTATGTCCACCAAGGGCAGAGCCTCCAGGGGACCGTCCTTGGAGGGAACCTGGGTTAGGTTTATCATCAATGGCCTGACTTCCAGCCTCACAGAACCGTGGCCTCTCCTGCTCATCTGCCCACCTGGGTACAAGCAGCCGGCCCTGAAGGGACTCCCTGGCTGGTCCCTCCCACAGGGCTGGGTGGCTCCAGGGTCCAGGCGGCTGGGCACCTTGCAGGGGCCAGCAGCCCACTGTTTCTCCTGGGCACTCCTGATGAGAAGGCTGAGGCTGCCCCCAGAGGCCCCCGTGGCTCAGACCCGGGCTCCTCGGGACCCGCGGGCTCTTGGGGGCACACCAGCCAGTCCTCACAGAGCCCCACAGGTGGGCAGAGTTCCCTTCACCTTCAGAAGGGTCCAAACACAGGAGGGTCAGGCAGCTGCTGGTGGCCTGTGCGCTGTCTCTGAACTTCTGGGACACACCTCCAGAAGCCTCCGCAGGACACCTTTGACTGCAGGGTGACGCGGGTGGGAACCTCCAGGGCCCGAGGCAGGGCCGCCTCACACCTGACCAGGTCTAGTCGGTGCTGACCACCAGAAGGACCCCAGTTCAGCAAGGGGAGTTCTGAGGGTCAGAGTGAGCAGCTGAGGGGCTTCAGCCCCGCCAGAGGGTGGCAGCGTTTGCCCAGGGGCAAGCAAGAGGCCCCGGGGGCAGAGACACACCTGCGTGTGCAGGCAGGAGGAGGGGGACGTCCAACAGAGGGCCAGGGTAGGTCTCGGCGGTCATGGGGCCTCCCTTCCCTGACGGCAGCCGCCTACTCGGCAAGCAGCCAGCTCGCAGCTCACCCAGCTCTGCCCGACAGGAGGAAGAGGGGCGAGAGCCACTTAGCTGACCACTCATCTGTGAGGGGACCCCGAGCCTGGCCCAGCTGGAGCCAGCAAACCTGTCCAGAGGCCCACAGTGCTCTACATGGGGGTTCCTCTGTGGGAACCCCTGGCCTCCACAGGGACCCCTGGCCTCCACTGGGATCCCTGGCCTCCCCTCCACCGGGACCGTGGCCCTCCAGTGACTCTGGAGGTGGGAACTTCTCCAGAGGCTGCTCAACACAGAGTGGACCTTCAGCAGAGGCTGGTGACGGCCACAGTCCTGCACATGGTGGCACTGGGTGGGGGGTGGGCAGGCAGAGGACACTGGCCACTCTGCACTCCTCTTCTGGAACCATTTCCTTGGTGGTGTGGTCACAGCCCACTTGGGGGATTCCCACTGACCACGGAGATGGCCGCCATCCTTCCACTGAGCACCCTGGCTGAGCCTGGACTTCGCGGCGCAGCACAGGGTGAAAGGGTGAGCAGACTCGGGGCACAGTGTCCATGGGGACAGAGGATGGCGACACATGCAGAGAGCTGCAAGACCCTCCTCTTCCACCCTTTTGCATGGGAAATCAGAGAAAGGATCTGAAACCCCTTCCCCATGGCGGCTGTGGGCCCTACTGGCATGAGAAAGGAAGCTGGGTTGGGAAGCAGGTGCACCCAGGTGAGGACTTCCAAGGACACAGCTGGACTTGGGGTCAACGCTTCCCTAGGGCAAGGCCACTGGCGTGGGTTCCTGAGTCTTCTCCTTTATCTTGGACTCAGAGGAGAAGGGTGTAACCTTGGACCAAGGACCACTCCCAGCCAGGCGGGTTAAAGAGATACCCTTGCATTATTAACCAATAATCACAGTTGACCAAGTTTGCTATTAGTGCATCGTTAAAATTTTGTTCAGAATTTAGTGAAAATGAGTGAAATTACTCCACCGAAATTCCAACCTGAATCAGAGCCGTTCTCCCTCCAATGGGCCATTTCAGCCCCAGCCCCAGCCTACTACAGAGCCATTTTATTGTCACAGCTTGAAATTCGTTTTGAATTACCTTGATAATAATACAGCCATGCATTTAGCAGTGGCGTAGCACACAGCTAATGGATCTCGGAGGCCTAATTTCTGAAATCCAGCGCTACGCAGTTGTTGTAGATCTAGAGTTAGTGATGCTCCACCAGCACGGAATGGCCGAGCTCGTCTCTGCATGATTAAAATGCAGGTAGTTGCCCATTAATGTCGTTAACTAGACTTTTTGGATTCCAGCAGAGCATCCATCTCAGCCAGTCGCCAGCACTCGGGGGAGCACGCTGGTTCCTTTGACTCTGGAAACCCAAGTGCATCCAGAAAATGAGCGACTCATTAAAACAAAGGCACAATTTGGAGCAAGACTGTAAAAGAGCCATGATTTTGTTCATGAGTTTCATCTCTCATTCCTTTGAGTGATATGAATAACAGCTAGCACATAAGAAACCCGGTCAATAACTGTGGACCAGCAGCGTCTGTTAGCAGAGCCAGGTCCTGGAGCACACAGAACTGACTCCCGCTCAAATGCCACCTCAAAGTTCAATTTGCTTTTGCAAGATCCAGTGTTGCCACTGTCGAAGTCCCACAGAGCCATGAGCACCGAGACCCACCCCCCAGCCCCGAACTCGGTCCTGCTGCTGAGCTGCCACCTGGCCCTGTCCACAGCACCCCTTGGCCCTCTCCTTCTGTTCACACCGCCTGTCTGCTTTTGGGCTGCCAGGGTGGCGCAGAGTCCTGCAGCCAAGAGACACTGTTCCTGCAGCACTGACCGCCTGGGTCTCTGTGAGCTTGTAGCTGTTCCTGTCCAGAGTCCAGGCCCGTGAGGGAGCAGCCCAGGCCTGCAGACCCCCAGCATCCGGCGCCCTGCCTGCTTCCGGCCACTGCTGACCTTTCCAGTTATTGCTTGGCTCTCAGGATGCCCACTCCCTGCGAACACTGCACCCAGAGACACCCGACAGGAAGGCTAAACCTAATAAAGTCCTCACCAGCTCATCAAGGATGACCTTGTATTTGGAAAGACCCAGAAATAAATTTCTCTTTTGATTAAATTGAAAATCAATTTCCAGTGACATTTCTATTCATCAGGTCCCAAGTGCGGCAGGGACCAGAGCTGTCATGAGGAGGAGGTGATGGGGAAGCTGCCGAGCACAGAGATCAGCCGGTCATGGGGCGTGAGGCAGACCCAGCACCCCTGTCCTGGGCAGAGCCCTGGTGGGGTGCAGCCATGAAGACGGGGCCATCAGAGGCACGTGGACTCCCATGAGTGCCCTCTGTGGTGAGCAGGGCTTTGTTGTGCCCACTGCCCACTCTATATTTCTAGTGGACGCTAGTAAAAATGGGACCTCGGCGCCCAGCAGCAGTGGGAGGAGAGCAGCTCACTGGTGTCGGGGAGGCTGGAGAGCGTGCTGCAGCTTCTGTCTGGACTGCGGCCACCCACCTGTGGGCTCTTCCCCTTTAGAAACTGCAGGGTTCCTGGGCCCGGGGTGTTCATGGAGCCATCTCTCTGCCTGGAGGCCTGACCCTCCGATTCCGCCCACCCCAGGCGCCTACCTCCCCCCGCCTGCTCCCTCTCCATCCCAGAGGGGTCTGAGGACTTCCATCCTGCAGGGCATTCTGTGGGCACACGCTGGGAGCCCACGTGAGAGCCTCATCTGCCCGTCCATCCCGGCCCCGGGTGGATACCGTCCTCAGAGGAGACCCCAGCTGTGCAGATACGGGGATGCCCAAAGGCACATTCTGGTCACCACCTCTCAAGCCATCGGCACACTTCTGTGGTCAGCACGCCCTTGCGAGGGAGAGCAGGAAACTGTCCCACGTGGCAGGGACCCCAGGTAGCTGGAGGGAGCTGGCTCACACTCCAAGCAGGAGGGCACGTGCCACATGCACCTTCCCCTAATAGCTTCCTCAACGCACAGTCTAGGGCCTTCCCTGCGGGAGGCAGGAGGGACCAAGTCACGCGGCTGCCAGCCGTGTCAGAGATGGTGGCATGGTATTTCCTCCAGCAACACCAACGCTGCCTTCAGGTGGGTGTGACTGTTTCCAAGAATGAACCTTCTGTGTGATTTAAATAAACTTAATATGATAAAGGAATGCGCTCGGCTACGCTAATGAGCCCATAACTCACCTACGGGCCCAATTCATCCCAGATGGAATTGCTCTTTATGTGAAGGTTTTGAATCAGGGGCGTGATTTTGTGATTCATCACCTCAAGTCTGTTTTAGACTCTGCACAAATGAATCCAGAGGTGAATATCATCAGAAAAACCAAGGGGGCTGCTCCTCCAGGCGTGGGGCGGGACCATCTCCACAAGAAGAGGGTCGAGGGTCAGGGAGGCACTGGGGGGGCCTGGGGGGCGGAGCCCTGTCCTCCGGGTCTCTGGATCCAGGCAGCAGCCCAGATCACCCTGCAGTGGCCACCCTGGGGAGTCCACTCTGGGTCCCTGCAGTCAGCTGAGGGGAGACACGGGGCTGATGTCCTACTGAAGCTGAAGGAACTTGGGGCCCAGAGTTCTCCTCCCCACCTCCTCTTACCCCTACAAAACAGAAAGCTCCAAGCCCACCCCACCCCAGAGGTGCCTGGACTTCAACAAGCAAAGGAAGGAGGGGCTTGCTCCCCGGGGAGCAAGGGCAGCTCTGCACATGCACACAGGTGGACACTGTGCACACCGCCCACCTGGAAGGCATCCCTTACGTGCCATGGTGTGCTCAGATGTGCACATTCGTCCGCCCATGCACACAGGTGTGCACACATGGATGGCTCAGGCTGGGAGGGACCTCCCATGTGCATATGTTGAGCTGAACATGCCCATGTACCTCCCTGAACACACACACACACACACACACGCGCGCGCGCGCGCGCACGCGCGCACACAGGCACACGTATCCTGTGTGCAGACACATGTGTGCCCGTTCCTCCCTGCTAGGCTGGGCCTCCTCCAGGAGCAGGCTGTGGCTTCCCAGCCTGCAGCTCTCCCTGCAGCTCTCCCTGCAGCCACCCGGGAACCTGGTCGTTATCTGACCTCAGCCTGCCGGGCTCCTGGCTGGGCTCCTGGCCGGGCTCCTGGCCGGGCTCCTGGCTGGGCCCCTGCAATCATCTCTGGTCCTTAGGGCACTGCCTTCTTCAGATGGCTGAGCCCCTTGCAGAAAGCTCCTTCCCGAATCTCCGGTTCTCAGCACACTCTGATGAGCTCTTGACTGTTGAGAACTCAGGTTTAAGAAAAAAGATCAGGCTCTTGGATCCCGGTGGATGGTGACAGATAAAAGCTGGGAGGCAGCCGGGAGGTTCTGAGTCTCACCCTGCCCTGTGTGCCACATCCCTGCCTCCCTCACACGGGGCCTTGGTAGCAGCCCCTGTGGTTGGCTGCTGCTGGAGTGGCAGCCCAAGGTAGAGGTGAGCCGGAAGACTGGAACCCAGGGCTTTGACCCTGGACAAACTACCCAGAGCAGGAGAAGGGAATGGACCTGTGGTTTGCAAGCGCCCCCAGCTGGGTCTCCAGCGATGACAGAAACAGGCAGAAGCCAAGCTGCTCTGACTGATGGGTTCTGGCCTATTTTGGGGAGACCTGCTGCACCCGGGCCCTGGGGGCCAAGGGGTCACTGACATGATGGCACAGGGTGTCTCCACCAGCTGTTGGGGTTGTACCTGGCCCAAGCAACGAGCTCACACAGTGCTGGGGACTGAGTGCCCTCGGAGTCCTTGGGGCTCCACTGCCTGGTGGCAGAGGTGGGACCTGGTCCAGGGACTATGTGTGGACCCCGGTGGGCAAAGTGCTGTCTCTGGGCACCCTGCAGCCTCAGGGAGTCCAGAGGAGAGAAGTGTCCAGGTGCAGAGCTTAAAGTGGTCACCAGTGCTACAGGGTAAACGTGGGTGAGAGGCCCGAGGTCCCAGAGGATGTGGATCAGTCGGGGATCAGGCAGGTGAATGGGGTGGCCTGGTCACGGGGAGCTCTTGAAGCCCACGTACCAGGTGGTGTCAGGGACAATGGTCTGAGGGAGGCAGTGGGGAGCAGCCACTGGGAGCTGTGGGCAGGTGGGGCCAGGGCTTTGCGGGCAGAGGGCTTCTTCAAGGAGTGGCTGGGGCTCTGTGGCCAGCTGGTGCCTCCACAAGGGAAGTGAGTGCTGACCATCAAGCCCAGGCAGAGCACAGCTGGCCTGGGCCTGGGCTGGCCCTCGATGCAGAGTCCTCCCTGGTGCTCCTGGGGTGCTCCTATGTGCTGGGTGCCCAGTGTCCAGTCTGGTGATGGCCCAGTGCCCTGACTCAGTGTCTCCAGCACGTCTGGGCTGCACCACTTGGTGCCTTGGCACCCCAGGATGTTAGGGCATGGATGCTAGCATCCTGGGGGCCCAGAGCCAGCATTTTCCCCACCGGGGTCCCACTTCCACCCAGCACACCGACCGTTCTGGGCTTGAGGGTCTGTCTGTGAAACGCCGGCCTTGGCCAGGCACGCCCTCAGCAGCCCCTCCCCACTGCCTCAAAGCCTGGGGAACTTTTAACAGAAGCACCTGGTTAGCCCTGCCGAGCAGGACCTCGCTCTTGGACAGACATCGGCGTGTGGTTCCTAGAGTCCCTGTTCCCTCCTTAAATAGGAGAGGTGACAGGTCCTCTGCTCCTCTGGCCTTCGTGATGAAATGTGCAAGGGGCAATGGTGCCCTGCTCTGCATTCATCACCACCCTCCGGCTCCTGTGACTCCTGCTCTCCAACACCACAGCTGGCTCTATTCCACATCCATGGCACCTGGATCCACTGGGGTCAGAAGCGCTGTTTCCCAAGACTGGGGAAGGTGAGGCTGCTTACACCATGTCCCTGCTAGAGAGCCGAGGCTGTGCAGTCACAATGACGAGATGCCTGCTCCGCTCCACCTTCCTGCTCACCCCCTAGGGAGGCTGGACCCACCAGCTTCACACGACTGGGCAGCCACCAGCCGACCTCCCAGTGCCACCTCCTAACACCCCAGTTCTAACCCCCTAATGCCCCAGTTCTAACCCCCTAATGCCCCAGTGCCACCTCCTATCGCCCCAGTGCCACCTCCTAACACCCCAGTTCTAACCCCCTAATGCCCCAGTGCCACCTCCTATCTGTGCCGTTTCTCCCTGGGAGGGTCAGTGCCATGGCAGCCCTCTACCTGTCTTCTGAATCCTCAAAGGTTGGACTGTCTGACCAGCAGCTATTAATTTGGATTTTCTCTGTGAATTGCTAAAAATCTTGCTTTTAGAGGCGGTTACTTGGGACACCCTGAGAATTCACATGCAGGCGGGTGGATATGGCCCTCTACTGAGGCACAAGGTGACCCCTCTCCATGAGAGCTTTTCACAAACAGCCGCGCACCGAGGCACCTGGCTGGGGCGGCCCCTGGCCCAGTCCGCCCTGCAGCCCTGCAGCCCTGCCCTGAAGTGAGAAGACGTCTGTCTCTGGATGAGTGTGGAAGCTACAGCCAGAGGGAAGCGGTGACGTCCAGAAGTGACCTTTCCTGAGTCCATGGAGAGGACACGTGGGCTCAGTCCCAGGCCTGCATGGCGCTCAGCTGTGACCTGCATGATGTTCCCCAGGAGCACAGGTTGGCCCCACTCGGGACCCGCCTGACACCCACCCCACAGAGCAGCTGTCAGTGCACTGAGGTGGCAAGGGACCAGGTGGGGCACTGCGGGGGCAGAGGAGCCCCAGGAGGGAGAGGCGAGAGGGTGGGGCGGGCCGGGGAGGGGCAGAGCTGCAGTGCTCACCCTGGGGAGACGAAAGGGGGGAAAACAGTGAGAACTTCTCATGGGGAGGGTGGAGGGGCCTCCCTCTGGTTACGGAGGAGTGTCTAGAACTGGGAATAACCACCCCCCAAAGCAGCGAAGCCACAGCCGTTGAGGGCCGCTGATCCCCGAGGGGGCGTCCCTGAGACAGAAGCCTGTTTTAAATTTCCTTTCAGCCTTAAAGTTATGTTCAAGGGTTCCTCTGACCAAAACCCAAGCCCACCCGACAAAGCCGCCTGACCCTGGCTGGAGCGCCCTGCACGGACGCCACCGCACACTCTGGTGACAGGAGTCACGGGCTGGGGAAGGGCAGGGGTCTGAGTGTCCAGATCCCATGGAGCCGAGAGTGAGGGGCTGTCCCCACGGTGTTGGAATCTGGAGGACGGAATCCGGAGGACCCTGCCTTCTATTTAGCTCTTGAAGGCCGTGGTGCTGAGGTCGCACCTGCCCAGCGGCTGGCTGGCTCCTGGAGGGCGCAGGACCTCCCAGGTGGAGCAGCGGCCACTCCCCGTCTTCCCCTCCCTGCGGCCCAAGGTGCCCACGGCTTCTCCTCACCAGCCAGGCCTGGCCACGGGCAGCCAGCCCAGGAGGGCAGCCCTTTGGAGAGCGAGACAGGAACCAGGTGGCCCCGGGAGCACTCTGGGGAGCACAGGCCACAGCCACCCGAGCAGCCACTCCGCTGCGGTGGCATGGCAGAGGTGGGGGACGTAGCCTGGGCTCCACCCCACATTCAGGCTTCCCGGAGAGGGTGCTGCTCTCCTGGGGCCCCGGGGTCGGCTGACGGTCACCCACAGGGAGGGTGGCCCCTCCTTGGCTCCCTGGCCCTCTGCTGCCTCCAGTCACCCACCCTCTGCCCAGCCGTCCTCCTCTCCCGCCTGTCCCTCCTCTGCCTCCACCACCCTGTTCTCCATCAGCCCACCTCCCCGCCCCTCTCCCTTGGCCATGCCGGCCCCTCCCTCCTGCAAACTGCCCCATCTGGGTCCTGTCTCACGTCAGAGATCCCGCCACAGGCAGCCACCTGCTTCTGCCCAGCCCTCACGCCCCGAGGCCTCCTGCCAGCCTGCCCCCTCCTCTGAGTGAGGGAAACTGCCACAGGTCTGAGGTCCCTCCATGGCTCTGCAGTGGGCGTCCCGGCTCTAGCTTGCCAGCTGCCCTTGCCACCCAGTCTCGACCCCTCCACTGCCCATCTTGAGCCTTGCTCCCCAGCACGGGGCCCAGAGCATGGAGCTGTGGCCCAAACACAGCTGAGGAGCCGCAGCCTGGGTACCGGGTGGTCCAGCGAGGACGGGGACGAAGCCCATGAAGCTGGTGAGGGGCTGGCCTTGCTTTCTGATTGTTCACAAAGGTCCATGTAACGTGCGTGCCCTGCCCGCAGGCCTTCACAGGTGCACCCTCTGAGGCCACAGAGCACACAGGGCAGCCTGCCATCTCTACACGCAAACACACATCCACACAGCCCTGTGCACACGGTGCCTGTGCCTCCGCCCGAGCGACGCAGTTGGCTGCTCTCAGGGAAACTCAGTGGCACTGGCCTCACCCGCAAGGGCAGAGTCCTGGCCAGGGACGACGTGGCTCCTGCTCAGGAGTCGTGCTCAGAGCATTCTCACTCAGGGTGTCAGGAGATGCCAGGCCCTGGCCTGGCCTGGGGACACAGGGACCCTCCCAGAGCAGGCCCCACTGCCAGGCAGGAGGTGCACAGCTGCACCATGACCACAAACCCACAGAAGGCGCCCGGCACGCGTGGCTAAGCATGCTGAGGGTGATTCCATAGACACCATTTGCTCCTGGGAGGGTCTGTGGGTGCTGGGAGGCCTTGCCCTGCTCAGCAGTTAGTTCAGCTTGGGCCGCCCAGGACCTTGGGTGCCTCAAGAGAGCAGCAGGCATCCGCTTCCCCGGCACAAGGCTGAGTGCTGACCGAGTCAGGCATGGGCACAGGGCACCCTGCAGCTCACAGAGGACAGGAGTGCGCCCCATCAGCTCTGAGCAGCCTCTGCCCACAGCTTGCCCACCTAGTCCATCCCAACACTGGCCCGCCTCCCTGTGCTTCGGGTGGCTCTGTGGGCTCCCAGTTTAGCTGCCTGCGCCAGCTCCTGCCAGGCTTCTCCCAGCAATCCCCCCCCTCCCCAGGGCTGCCCCGGTCTCCCCGGGGAGCGTCCTCCTCTTGCATCTCACACACAGGAAGCTCGTCTCGTTCAGGCTGGCTCTGCAGGCAGCATGGACAGCCCTTTCCAGCTCTGCTCTCACATGCTTCCTGCCCCTCTGGGGTAGTGGAGAGGGGAATGCACACACACACACACACACACCTGCCTCCCTGCATCGATTCTCGGGTAAGACATTGCCTGAGGAGCATGCAGACTTCCAGACATTCCAGTTAGCCAAGTACTGGGGTGAGACCTTCCAAAAATGCTGAGTGTGCACACACACACCTCAACCACATCCCACACTCATGCCCACTTGTGAACATACCCCACACACGTGTCCACTCACACACATACACACATGCACACACTTGGGCACACACCCCACATGTCTCCACTCACACTTACATATACACTCATGCACACACCTGTGCACACACCCCACACGGGTCCACTCACACTCATAGATACATACATGCACACACTTGTGCACATATCATGCACCTGTGCCCACTCGCACATTCACATGTACATGCATGTACACACATTACATACACACACCCATTCACATTTATCCACATGCACACACATTTGCACACACTCCACACTCCTACAGGCACATGCAGTGGTCTTGGTGAGTAGGACAAAGCCCGCCTCCCACCTCCCAGTGCCAAGCACAAGTAGCACAGCCCCTGCAGGCACCTTGCCCTCTATGGCTCTGCCAAGTCCCCAGTGGCTAGACAACGAAGGTGACAGGAGAAGTGTGTTTGTACAAGGATCATGAAAAGGCAGCACACATTGCCAGCTGGCTTTCACAAGAGAGGACAGGATGGGGTGGGAAAGACGCGGTCCCCAGACAGATGACTTGCTACGTGGCGTGTGCCTGGAGACGGTACACATAGGTGGTCCCGGTGTGGGGGGAGTCCCACGGTGGTGGGCGTCCACTCTGCCAGATGCCGAGAGCCCTGACCTAAGGAGAGGCACACGTGCCTCTGACAGGCGACCAGGCTCTCACACGCAGCGGCAGTGCTGAAAGTTAATTGGCTTCCGTGGAACTCATGCCACTTCCCAAGTGTGCGCTTGTTGAATATGGCCATAATTTTAGCATTTTACAGGTGATTTTCAACACGGCAAATGGCTTGGTCTCTTGGAGAAGTGGTGGTGTTCTGTGTGGGAGCAGTCAATGACCACATTGTCCCCACGCTGCTTGGCAGGGCTCCTGGCTCACAGGGCGCCTTCTCTGATGATCTGCTGTGGTCTCTGAAGGTGGCCCAGAGACGCTGCTGTGTCGCCCCTGGCAAAGCCCAGCTGCTCCTGTCATCTTGGGTAGCCCAGGGAGGATGGGGGTCGCCCACCAGAGTCCAGCAGTGGCGGACTCACTTACCATCTGCCAATCACCCCCTTGTCGCATAAGTGTGGCCTTCCCTGGTGTTTGTACTCCCCAAGCTCCCAGATTTCACCAGGAGCCCCTTCTCGAGCCTGGAGGACCCCCTCCTCAGGAGCAAGGCAAGGGACCCCTCCACACACCGTCGGGCATCGCTTTCAGCCCCTGGTCCAACCCCATCTCGCTTGGCTCCTTCTCCAGTACCCTGCTCCACAGTCCTGCCGACTGGCCTGGGTGCCCTGTGACAGGAGGCAGAAGTGTGGTCACAGGCTGGCCTCGGGGCCGGGAGGGCAGTGTGGGGTCAGGGCCCTGTGTGTCCCCGACCTTCTCCATCACAGACACGGTCACTGCACAGTCCATGGAGACTCAGTCCTCCAAACCCCAGATGTCCTCTGCTCCCGCGCTCCCCCACAGAACGCCCACGGAGCAGGAGCAGAGTCACCGGCTGCTTTCCTGGCAAGCGAGTGTCCAGGAGGGTTCCTGGTGTCACTTAAGCACACAGAGCCACCTGGAGCTCCCTGGTTCTGTGCTGGGGCATCCAGGCCCACCCCTTGCACCCCCTGCCAGTGGCCCCGACCCTGCCACGCCACACCCTCACCACACCCCGCGTCGTCGATCTCTTGGCCTTTCTCAGCCCTGGAGGATCAGGGGCACCATCAACTTTGCTGCTTTTTGTATTTAAATTTTATAACTAAGTTACAAAGCAAATAGTGCTTGGTTTGGCAATGTCGTGAGTGACAGATGAATCTTATTAGGCTGTGAAATCGGCAGAGCTAAGTGACATGAGTGAATTTAGTGACACTTTTATCACTCTACCAAACCCGTCATCCAGCTTTTACTGACAAAAGAAACAGTCCCTTACGTCCCAGAGTCGTGTCAAACACACCCAAGGGACCGGCTGGCACTCAGTCTTCGTCTGGCCCCATGCGGACACTCGGTAATCCAGAGGAAGGGTCCCACCTGCCCGCATGCCCACCACGTCCTTTACTCCGCTGGCTAAGGCGGTTTCTTAGACCAGTATTAAACATCCCCAATATTGCGTAGAATATTCTCCTCTGTTAAAGGGTTGTCACTCTCATTATCAGAGGACACCGGTGTCTGGGACCTCAGATCTGAGACTCTGTCCAGGAAGAGGGGACTCACTGCCCATGGAGCTGCGAAGCACCCAGCTTCTGGCTGCCCTCTGAGCTCCGGGGCAGGGGGTGAAGGCGACCAGTCCCGCCTGCCCCGAGAGCACGCTCCACCTGGAGGCACGGAGGACACTGACGGGGAGGGCTGCTGGCCAGTGCCTCTGAGCAGCACCCAGCTGGGTGTCCCCCACGGTGGCCCCTGTGAACAACGTCTGTGCCCCCCGCCAGGTGCCTGGCCCTGCCTGGAAATGGGGGGCACTGCTGCTGAGGCTCGCTGCTGTTCAGGCGGTGGCAGTGGGGGACGTACTCTACCCTGCAGCTCTGCGTGGGCTGGGGCGACCCACCCCTCAGTGGCTGCTGTGCTGCCCAGGGCCAGCACTGCTGAGGCCCAGAGAGAACGGCCGGCCCCTCGGCCTCCTGTGGCCCTTTGCTGGCACCGTCATGCTTCCGTCACTCCAGGGACCTTTCTCTCCAAACCAGCTCCACCCCTCGGCCTCGGGCCCTGGCAGGCTCCTCTCAGCTGCTGCTCAGAGAGGCCTGGCCCGGCCGGGCGTTTGCCTTTAAGGCCGTGAGAGGGAGGAGGCCGGCTGACAAGTCCCCTCTGCCTGGAGGGGTCTCCTGCCTTTCCCAGTCCCTCTGCTCCGGAAGCCCGAGGCCGGAGGGTGCTGGTTTCCTCCAGGTTTCCGCCCTCTCTGTTTTCAGCGTGGAGACTCATGGCGGGCAGAGCCCCCGCTGTTCCCCTGAGGGCAGAGACGGTGCCACCTCCCCCTCGCAGGTCTGCGTCTCCTGGGCCATCTGAGGACAACGGCTCCTGCCCGGCACCTGCCGCCCCGTCAGGGTGGAGACGCCTGGTCAGCGCCACCCGGATCTACCCTGTGGTCACTGCAGAGAGGAAAGCTCCAGATGAGAAGGGGCAGGAGGGCTCTCAGAGCCGACTCCAGGCCCAGAAGGCGGACGAGCAGGTCCTGACTCCTGCCCGCCGTGTCTGAGGAGATGTCAAGGGCGAGGCCACCAGGGCCAGATGGCAAAGGAGGAGCCGGGGCCGGACCAGACCCGGGAGCACGGGAGGCCCTGCCACTGAGGTCCACTCCCTGGCTGATGAGAGTGCTGTGGACACAAGTGGGGACTCATCAGACAGACACTTGTGTCCTCGTGCTCCTACAGGGATCCAGGGGGGTTTTGTACGGGGGACTGAACCCAGGGTGGGCTCACCTCCTTTCTTTATTATTTTGAGAGAGGGTCTTGCTACGTTGCTGAGGCTGGCTTTGGGCTCATAATCCTCCTGCCTCAGCTCTGACCGCTGGCATTACAGGTGTGTGTCGCTGTGCCCAGCTGCAGGGATCCCATGGAAAGACTGGAATAGACAGGGGACGTGGAGCACCATGAAAACTGTGGGGAGTGGGTGGACGGGGAGGGAACAGAAAGGGGGAGTCTCCAGGGACCATAAAGAGAACAACCCGGAACTCCCCCAGGACTCCTGCTCGGGCCCTGCTCTCTGGAGAAGTCGTCCCTGTCACTTTGCCATAGACCTGTGTCCCGTTCTTCAGTTCTTGGCTGAGCAGAGACAGCCAACCCAAGACCCCTAGGTGGTGACATGTCGACAGGTGACCCACGTGACAAACTCAGGGGCTGGGGAGAGGAAGGGGCTTCCTGGAAGCAGGACGGCTCTGCACCTGGTGGCTGGGAGGAGCCGGGGCCTGGCCTGCCCGTGGCCTTCTGGGCAGGGGTCTCGGTCTCTCGGTGGCCGAGGGCTGCTCTGAGCACCAGCCGCTCATTCGCTCCTCCTCCTCACCCAGGGGTCGCGAGCCCTGCTCCCCCGCTCGGTGGGCCTGGCGAGGACTTCCTGGCCCTGCCTGGCCTCTTCTAGGAGCAGCTGCCACCTTCAGTGCTGCCCACAGCAGGCCAGCTGGATCTCCTCAGGGCACTGCAGGGAGCTGGGTGCCTGCCACCCCTGCCTCTCCCCATGGGGCACAGGGAGCACCTGCCAGACATGCCAACCAAGACGTCTCCAGAGTGTGTGTGTGTGTGTGTGAGTGTGTGTGAGTGTGTGTGTGTGAGAGTGTGTGTGTGTGTGTGTGAGTGTGTGTGAGTGTGTGTGTGAGTGTGTGTGTGTGTGAGTGTGTGTGTGAGTGTGTGTGTGAGTGTGTGAGTGTGTGTATGAGTGTGAGTGTGTGTGAGTGTGTATGAGTGTGAGTGTGTGTGAGTGTGTGTGTGAGTGTGAGTGTGTGTGTGAGTGTGTGTGAGAGTGTGTGTGTGTGTGAGTGTGTGTGTGAGTGTGTGTGTGTGTGTGAGTGTGTGTGTGTGTGTGTGAGTGAGTGTGTGTGTGAGTGTGGGTGTGAGTGTGTGTGTGTGTGGGTGGGTGGGTGTGAGTGTGTGTGTGTGTGAGTGTGTGTGTGTGTGTGTGAGTGTGTGTGTGAGTGTGAGTGTGTGTGAGTGTGTGTGTGAGTGTGTGTGTGTGAGTGTGTGTGTGTGAGTGTGTGTGTGAGTGTGTGAGTGTGTGTATGAGTGTGAGTGTGTGTGAGTGTGTATGAGTGTGAGTGTGTGTGAGTGTGTGTGTGAGTGTGAGTGTGTGTGTGAGTGTGTGTGTGAGTGTGTGTGTGTGAGTGTGTGAGTGTGTGTGTGTGTGAGTGTGTGTGTGTGTGTGAGTGTGTGTGTGTGTGAGTGTGTGTGTGTGTGTGTGTGAGTGTGTGTGTGAGTGTGCACTCGCACTCTGGTTCTCACTACGGCGCTGACTACACCAAGTCTGGTGGGGCTGCTCCGCTGCCCCTGGTGCGAGCCACGAAGTCGAGCCTCAGGACGTGGTCCCTCCAGGCTCGAGGCCTCCCTCCCTCCTCCGAGCTGCTGTCGCTGCCCACTGGACACTTTGTCAGGCGGCCTCCCTGTCCCCCCCTCGGTCAGCAGAGCCTCCCTCATGTACCCTGAGGATGCTGGTGGGCAGCAGGAAGGGGGTGTGCTGGGCTTGGGGGTCCCTGTGTGGGTGGTCCCATCATGGGAAGCTCGAGGAATAGGCCTCCTCCCAGGCCACTTCCTGCTCTGGCCAGTCAGCAGGGCCTGGCCTGCAGGGAGCCTGGGCTGCCTGCTGGGGAGCCTCCGTGGTTTTCTTGGGACAGATGCACTGTGTTCCCAGGTGCCCTGAGCACTCTCCCTGGGGGGCCTCAGCCTGGCCGGTGCAGGGCCTGCCCCCAGTGAGGGTCTGCTGCTGTCCTGGGCGTCTGTCCTGTCAGAAAGAGGCCCCATGCTCTCCTCTTGCACTGGGACCCACAAGTGCTGCCCGGGTTCTGACTCTCCTGTATGTGACTCAGTTCTAGAAACATTCCACTTGAGAGCGCTCCTGGACAGCTACACGGTGATGGTTCCCAGCCTGATACCATGACCATGATCTCGGCTGAGAAATGGCCCACGCCTCCCCGCTCCAGGCCCTTCCTTGTTCGTGGGCTCCTGCCGGCATCTGCCTTCGCAGGTCTAGTCCTGGGGATCCCCCGCGGTGTCCCCCTGGCCAGGGCTGCCATCTGACTCAGCCCAGCCCACCGTGGGGGACGGGACACCACCGACCTGCAGTGCCAGCTGTGGATCACAGGTCTCTCTTCTGAGCCTGGGTGTCCTCATCTGGGAAATGGAAGTCCCCAGGGCTGCCCAGCCTGCGGGAGCCTTCTGGGCTCTCCACGTGCAGCAGGCTCAGCCAACCCCAGCCACCTGCCCCTTAGAGGGGAGGCTGTTTAGGCAGAAGCCCCATGTGGAGGAGTCCACGGTGGCCCACAGGAGACAGTGCTCCTCTACTCCTTGTCCTTCCAGTGGCAGGCTTGGCCTCTGAAGGAGCCCAGCATGAAGCTGCTTTTGCAGCTGCCACACTGGAGGCTGCCACCAGAGGGAGCCCCGATGAGCCAGGCCCTGGGGGGGACCCAAGGTGGCTGAGATGGGGAGAGACCTCAGAAGTGGAACCCAGCCAGTGCAGAAGCAGAGAGCACCCAGCAGGACCCTCCAGCTCCTCCCCAGCAGGCGTGCAGACTGCAAGCCTCCGGCCAAGGGGCAGACCAGGGATTGGCTACTTCACCAACTTTCACAACACCTTGGGCCAGGAGTGCACACGGAAAGACACAGGGTTACAGAGACCCAGCACAGAACGCAGCGCTTCACTGTCTCTGCCATCTGACTGTCCCCACACTGTTTGCATCCCAGCCGTTATGATCCCAGGTCCACAGTGATGCCCGCATGAGATGCAGGAAGAAAAAAATGGAACAATCTCCATCATATATTATGCCACAAAGTAATATTTCCCTAGCAGAGTGCAAATAGAATTTTACATAATGCACAGAATAAATGCCTCTGAAAATCAATATTTCCAGCTGGATGTACAAATTAAATGATGATATTCAAGTGCGAGATTAAAACAATGATTTAAGATAGAAATTGAGTTATGCTATCTCATGCCTGCCTGCCGCTGAATATGTTAATAGAACAAATTTGTTAGCATTCAGTCCATTTATCTCCCTAAACAGAAAGAGGTGGGGAGTCCTGTGTGAGGGGGAAAGAAATGGCCAGAGAGACTGGGATGGGAAGACTGCATACCAGATGGGCGTGGGGAGTGGGGCCTTGGTGGCACTTCGAGGTGGCACAGACTTCAGTTTCTAGAAGCATTTTTCATTCTCAACCTGCAGGTCTGCCTGTGCCTCTGTTTATCTTTGCTGCTTGGGCTTCTGGGGCCTGCACATGGGAGGCTGGCAGGGCCACCCAGGCTAGGCCCACAGCCATGCCCGCTCCTGCTTGTTCCCTGTGCAGAGTGGAGACCCACTCAGCCCCCCAGACACCTGCTCCACAGTGCCACAGGAGGTGACGGTGCTCACAGCCCTGGTGCCTGGTGGTTCTCTAACTGCAGGGCCAGCCAGCAGGGCCTCTTGGGCAGAAAGGCAGCTGGGGATGGCCACTCTGCATTCTCTGGTGCTGGCCTGGCCCTCACAGTTGGCTGGCCCTACTCAGTCCACCCACATCCTCCCTGAGGCCACCAGCATTCAGTGAGGGATGCGAACGTCGCCTGGCTCTGAATCACTCTGCTGCAGGGGCATGCCTCCTCTGGAGTGACATGTTCTACCAATTGCTGGGCATGCTCTCCTTCAACGACTGTGGACTCAGGGCCACTGGCAGCCGAGGCACTGCAGCCCAGCGTGTCCAATGTTAGCACTGGTCCTGCTAACCCCTGGCCACCCTGCAGCACTGGCTGCCACTGATCCTTTCTCCTTAACTTGCTCCCCAAGTTGCCCCCAGACCCCCGTCTTCCAAACTCCCTCCTTCCTGCAGCACACTCTACCGTCTCAGGCCTTGCCCCAAAGCTGTCCGCCCTGCTCCTCACTCCCCTGGCAGTGCCCGGCTGGCATGCCACCAGGAAGGCTCAGGAGGGTTGGGAAGAGCCCCAGAGCCCTGGACAGGAACTGCAGCCCTGATTCATACCTTGATCCTACCCCGTGGGGCCCGGGGCCAGGCTGGCCTTCTGTCCCATGACACCGTGGGTGACCATTGGTATGGCTCTAAGGAGTTTGAAGAGGCTCCTGAACTGGCCGCCTGTGGGACCCAGCCCTGGGCAGGGCCTCCTCCTGCCGAGTGCACCCTGCCAGGCGGGCTGCCTCCTGGTGGACCCAGCAGCTCCCCCACCAGGGCTCCTTCCCAAGTAGGCTCTGACCAGCTGAAGCGTCCCCACTGCCTGCCTGCCCTCGGCCGGCCTCCCTGTCTGGTCTGGACCATCTCCTATCCTGGTGGATCTTTCTGGAAGCATCAGGGTGAGGGGCTGCTTTGGGCTCCAGGTGGTGGGTCACCACCTCCTCATACTGTGGCTTGACTTGACCACCCCTCACACTTTGATCACATCCAAGGACCCAGGACTGGGTGGGAACAGGATCCTAAGAAAGGCCTGCGGAGCGGCCCTCATAAACCAGAGCCGAAAGAAGGCCCAGCAGTAACAGAATCCAGAAAAAGAACAAGAGGTTCTGAAAGCAATCTGCACCTCCTCCAGGCAGCATGCTCTGGGTTTCTACAGACAGTCCACATCACGTTAGGACACATTCGTGTGAAATTATAAAACCAATATTCCCCCCAGGGTTGTGCAAAAACCAGAATTCATGAAAACCTCAGGAAGCACCTCCAGCAAGAGCTCTGATCCAAACCTAAGGAGGACCGTACGATCGTCAGGAGCTGACCCAAGAGCCACCCTGAATCCACCAGGTCACGCCAGCTTTATCACGGGTCCCCGCTCATCTCAACTGGTGGGTACTTTAAGCATGTGTAAAGGGTGAACAGGAAGGACGTGAGGAATGAGGGGTACGGCGCTTGCTTTTGATGGCTTCTCCCCAGCATCTCAGATTCCTAGACTTCTTGGAGTTTGTGAGAAGAGAAAGGGTCACACAGGAGAGTGGAGATGTGACTTTGGGTCTCAGGAGTGAAGCGAGTGTCTGGCCTGGACAATGTCCTCTCATCTGAGCAGAGCTCTCTAGGTCACCTAAACCCGAGCTGTTCATCAGAGAAGCTCTGGCCTCATGCGCCTTCTAAACCGCCCGGCTCCATGCACTAAGGACTGCCCAGCCCTCCCTCACCAGGGACGGGGCCGCGCCTTTGTCCAAACCAGAGAGCAAGGGAGCACCGTCCCCCTGGAGCCTGCGAGGCAGGAAGAGCTGCCGGGGGTGTTGCTGCCCCAGGTCCGGCAGGGCCTGGTTCCTCGGGAGCCACGTGGCTTTGGCCGTCCTTTCTCTCCCTGGCTGGGCACGGGCCTTTCCTCCAGTTTCATTTCTAGTGGTTTGATGTGTGCGGTTCTCAGGCTGCTTGGTGAAATCCTCAGGAGAAGGAACCAGGCCAGCTTCCACTGTCCCCAACCCCAGAACAACAGGCCTCTGTGGGCTGCAGAGACGTCTCATGGCCTGACCACCACCACTGCCTCAGAACCACGGCTCCATGAGACACACAAGCAAGAGCCGGGCGAGGGGTGGGCGAGAGGGTGCCCCTGGGCCTGTCACGTCACAGGGAAGGGGACCAGCCGCCTCCCGAGGGCAGAGACAGCAGCCGCCAGGCCCCCCAGGCCCGCGCCCTCCCTGGAGACACCGGCAGGGTCTTCTCTGACCCTGTCACGGGAGCACGGAGAGCAGGCTGGGTCCCAGGCCAGGCCGCAGCTGACCGGGGCTGCCCAGCCGGAGGTCACCCCCTGCATCTGCTGAGGCCCTCAGTGGTTTTCTAAATTTCCTATTTAGGAAAAGGAATGGCTCTTATCCTGGGAAGGCCAGCAGTCCAGTCCGTGTCTGGAGGACACACTGTGACTGTCCTCTCCGAGAGCTCAGCCCTGTTCTATCCTCTGACTGTTGTCATTCCTGAAGTTCTTACATTAGCCAGGGATCCCAAAGGGACAGCGGTGCCCCAGAGGCCAGCGGAGCCCCGTCTGAGGCCCGGGAATGTTCCAGAGCATCTCCGATGGCTGTCACCGCTGCCTTGGTGGCAGAGAGGCTGACAGAGCAAACCTGAGTCAACTTCCAGAGAGCTTTCTGAAAGAACATAATTAGATTAGAACGTGACACTGGTTAATTTTTCAGTGGCTCATTAAAATTGACATGTCATTTGATTTTGACAGAAACCTTTTTATCTTGATGTAAGGCGGTAGGATTAAAAAAATAAAGCTATATTTAGGGAGTTCTGAAATATGACAACGACAATAATGAAACCGAATCCGCACTCCGTCATTCACATCCCAGGATCACGGAACAAATCACCTTGCCCCGGCCGCCAGACCGGAAGACCAAGGAAGACGTGGCCTCATTCAAACTTTTTAAAAACGGAGTCCACCACTGGAGGAGAAGCCTCGGCTCTGGTCGGGTGTCTGGCACAGAGATGGGCGGTCGGCCCCCAGGGGTCTCCCGGGGAGCTGACCTCGGGCTCCTGCGGTCACAGTGCTCCGACAGCTCGCGCTCACAGTGAGCCTCTCCGGGTGCTGGGCGCTGTGTGTGCCCAGAGGTGGTTTCTTCCTACCAAGAGGAGAGCAAGAACGCTCTGGGGTCCGGCTGGGTCTGGCTCAGTAGACAGAGCCACGTGGGTGGTGACCATCAGGCAGGGGAGGGGCCGGGGACACAGGGGGACGGTGGGACGGTGGAGGACCTGGGCCCACGTCCCCTCTGACTGGCTCCATGTGTGCAGACAGCTCACTTCTTGCACATTTGGTTTCCTGTTGGTGAAGGTGGTTTCAGTGCCAGGTTTGTGCAGAGCCAGTTCCCTGCCCACCAAGGACTGTACTGCCCACTGTGGGGCCACCCGGAGCAGCCCTCTCCACAGGTACCTCCTGCCCACGTGGTGTGGCTGGGGATGTAGGCCTCTCCTGGCACAGCGGTCAGGAGGGGAGGGGGCTCCCCTCAGTCTCTGCCTCCTCCCCAGCTGAATGGGGACCTGAGAAAGGGGGAGATGTGGTCTCTGAAGGAGGATGAGCAAGGGACACCTGCAGAGCCTGTCACATGAGAAGCGTGTGGCACCCCAGGGCTTCTTTGTCGTAGCAGCCAACCGACAAGACCATAATGGTCAGTAGCAGAGAGCCTGGAGACACAGCCCAGCGCTGACCACAGAGCAGACCACGGTAAGTCCCTGCTTCCCTTCCCCCTCTCAGTGTCAAACTGGCCCTGGGCCACTGCAGGTGGAGGGTTTGGCTGAGGAGCTCCTGATGAGACCACCCTTGGGCCACAGGTACCCCTGAGAACCTCGCAGATCCCCTGTGGTGTTCTTGGGGTCTCTCAGAGGTGCCTGCAGGAGGCCGTGAGAGCCAAGCCTCCCAGGCAGGTCTGTGGGCTGCGGAGTGATGGGACCCACCCAGAACTGTGTCCTGCAGACCCCGGGACTGGGCGGAGGAAGGTGCACCCAGCCTCTCCTGGGCAGATCTCTGGCTGGTAATCCAGACTCCGCAGACAGCAGCCTCCCGACTCCCATCCAAACCTCCCTCTGCCCGGCCTCCAGTCACCAGAACCTTCCAGCCGAGCTGAGTCACACAGGGAAGGACGAGCAGCTGGGCTTGGGACGCAGCAGGAATCTCCTGCGAGGTACAGCAAAGGCCACTTAGGTTTAAACAATGGTGCTTCCTTCAGAAAATGACGTGCCTGGGAATGGTGATGTGCGGCTGGTGTGAAGCCAGCCTCGGGTTTCCGTGCCCCAGTGGACGTTCCCATCAGAGGGAAGGGCTGTGTGTAGGGGAGCTCTGGGGGTCAGGAGGTGCGAGAGCTGAGGGGAACTGCTTCTGTGCATGAGATTACGGTTTCTTCCCTCTCAGAAGGTGGATTGTACAGCCAAGGGAAGGTGTCCGCGCGGGTGCCAGCCGCCTAATGAGTGAGAGAACAATCTTAAGAACGCGTCTCTTAAAACTTGTGATTTTGAAACCGTTTAAGACTCACAGAGGCTGCAAAATCCATGCAGCGAGTTCCTGAGTGTCTCGCCCAGCTTCCTCCAGTGACGGTGCGGTCCCACGGAGCGCTCATTACCCGACTCCGGAAGCTGGCACCGAGGCTATTGACGGAGTTCGGGCTCGGTTGGATCTCGTCAGTTTTTACATGCCCCCTTTGAAAGCAGTGCATTCAGTGGACTCCTTTCTGAACGCACCCCTGCAGGGAAGCATTCTGGGGAAGTGTGCCTTCCATAGCAATGTTCTTCTAGCCCAGCGGCCTACGCCAGACGCAGAATGGTGGGCTCCTTGTTCTGGGAAGTTCCAGGGAGTTCCGTGCCGCTTTCATGACGGTGCTAAGAAGCCCGGGGTGAGAGCTCCCATGTGACTGAGGGGGGAAGCCCGGCCCACCCCTGCAGGTCACTGCAGGGACCAGGTCCTGGGCTTGCTCTTCCTCCTGGCGAGCTGCTGCTGCTGTGGCCTGCATGGCCAGGGACATTCCTGAGGCTCAGGGAGGGCGATGGAGGCCACAGGCAGGTCCCAGCCTGCTGCCTGCTGCTATAAGCTTTTCCCTTTTAAGGCAAAGACCGACTTCTGGAGTGTTGCCCTACTTTGTAGGGAGAAGAGCTCCCGCAAGACTGGCTCTAGATTCCTGTGTATTTAAAGTGGGATCCTCCACGCTGGCTCTCCTGGGCCTGCTGTGGTCATCTCATACTCTCACAAGTATGGCTTCTGGGAGGAAGGGTGAGCAGGCCTTCTCGACCTTTGCACAGAGAACAATGAACAGGGGTTTCCTCTTAAGAATTTTACATAAATACAAATCCGATTTCCTTCCTATTCTTTAAAAAATTTTTTTTAGAAATTTTCATGTACGTCCCAGAGGCAGGCAGGAGGGGAGGCCATTTGGTCACCCCTCCCATCATGCTTGAAGCAGACCCCCACCAGCCAACCGCCACTCAGCGGCCCCTGGTCCTCCTGTCCCCGTAAAAGGCACATATTTAATTTATCAGTGTTTTCCTTTGTTCCAGTTCAAGTTCAATTAGTTGGATTAAATGGCATAATGATACGAGGAGGCTTTGAAAAGAGTTTAAAGCACAACACACTGTGTCATCATGAAGACCGTGGAAAACAATTTGTCCCAACCACAATGGGGCGACATGTGCGTGGGAACGGCAGCCGACACACGCTCCGCATTAGCAGAGCAGGCGTGAGCCGTGCCTCGGGAGGGCTGCTGAACAGGGACGAAGCTCCACAGAGCCACCGTGTCCCAGCCACGTGGCAGGGGACACCCCTTCACCTGGAAGACGCCCACCACAGCTGTTCTCACTAGGAACCTGTCTCAGGGTCAGCCGCTCCCAGGTCCACGGATTTAGTCAAGAAAAACCTGGCACACGATTTCACTGGGAGTGGACGCGGACCTTCTGGTGACAGGGACTCCCTAGCTCTGGGTGACAGGAGCAAAGCCACCCATGATTGCCCCACAAGTGATAGTAGCAGTGTCCCTTCTCCAGGCATTAGACAGACATGGGCAGTGCCCGGCACCCACCCAGCAGCCGTCTGGGTGGACTGTGAGGACATCCTGAGGCCCATTTTCTCTGCAGCCCTGAGTCCCAGCTGTGACTGACCTGGCGTTGATCACGGGAGTTTCCCGCTCCTACAGGTGGGCCTCTGGAGGGAGAGGTTTACAGTGGGCACCGTGGGCAAGGGTGGCAGAGGCAAGGGAATGGCAAGAAGAGCCCCTGTGGTGGGCAGGGGGCTGCTCTCTGCACAGCAGACAGGCTGGGGTCACCACGCTGTCCCAACACTCCCAACCAACATGGGCCCACTGGAGGACACAGGCTGTGACCCGAGGCCACCTCCCGAAGGGGCACAGAGGAGGAAATGGAGGCCTGTTTGTGAGATGGGTGGAGGTTGGATGGACGAGGCCAGCCAGCTGGGCAGCTGCACTGCCGTCTGTCCATGGCTGGCCCAGGAGGCATGGTGTGGCTTGGGGCACTCCAGGGCACTTGGTCAGCACCAGTGTGGGATCTACCCCTGGGTCCTGAGTGTGCAGGTGCCTGAGCCCAGTCCCTCCTGGTGGTAGGACCCGGCCATCAGCCAGCCAGGGGTGCCTGCCACTGCCCAGGGGGAGAGTCGGGCGGCGCTGTGGCAGAACATAAGGCCACAGGGCAGTGGGCAGCGTGAGGAGGTCCAGCACCACAGCCGGCTGGGAGGGTGGCACCACTGCACGTGGCCCGCGGCCAGCAGCTCTCCTAACTGAAGGGGGAAATGAATCAATTAATAAAAACAAATTACCTTTTACCAAGTTAAATAACAGCTAATATCACGAAGTCTCTGTGCGCGTGGCAGATTTATGTCACCCGGTGCCGTTCCATTCCAAGATGGACTCATTTAATGTGATATTAAAAGAGATCAAATTAAACTTTAATGAATGCGACACTCAGTGTCAGAAACCGCGCGCAGGCCTTCTCCACATGGCACGGTTGATGGACAGCGGGTCCACCTGGGACCCTTCTCAGTGGTGGCAGGGGCGGGGCTGGGGGGAAGGCAGGCCCCGACGGCTGGCCAGCTCCCTCTGACCTCTGTCCACCACTCAGCAGAGGTGACGTTGCTTACAGAGGAAGGAGGTCAGGTGACCACCATGCTGGGCTCCTGAGGACCCTGGAGGGCAGAGGCTGGGGGTGCAGGTAAGACACGGCAAGAGCCCAAGTCCCCATGAGACCCTCGCCACAGAGCAAGCCACCTCTTGCACCATTCCCCCAACGGGTGGGAATGTACCAGCTGGTCTTCACCTTCCACAGGATGAGCCTGAGGCTCGGGGATGGGGCAGGGACCGGCCAGCGTGGCACAGTGTGGGATCTACCCCTTCAGCTGGCCCAACAGACAGGGTGTGGCTGTGAGCCGGGCTCGGGAGCAAGGCCTTCCTGGGTTCAAATCCTGCTGACCCTATGGTTTGAGGACTTTGATTTTCTGTGCCTCGGTTTCTCCTGTACCAGGCGAGGCTCTGGGGGGAAGACTGGGCTGGGTGGTGGTTGGTCCCCAGGCTCAGAAAGTTTGCTGGCACTCAACCACGAGGCCCTCAAGCCAGCGAGTGACAGGCCAGCTGCTCAGCCTCGGTGCAGAGTCACTTCAGTGCTCTGCCCCATGAGGCCCTGCCGGGGTGTGCTGGCCCTGCAGGACACACAGAGCCACACACTGGGGCCTGATGTCTGCCCGTCACAGATCCTACCAAGGAGGAGACAGAAGCCCGCCCTTTCTCGTGGGTGAGGGTGGAGGAAGGCAGCGCCTGCAGGTCTCCTGCTGGACGGAGCCGACCAAGCACAGGGTCCCAGTTTCCTCCTGGTAGAGGGCACGTCCCTTTGTGGCCAGGAGGCCCCCAACACAGCCGCCCACAGCTGAGACTGTCCCTGCCTAGTGAGCAGAGCGGACGCCTGCCACCCTCCCCCCGCCCGTCTGTGACTAGCCTCCCATTTCCCACCGGGTCTGGGAGCGCCCATAGCAACGCTGCTCTGGGCCATGCAGGGACTCCTCAGGCCTTCAGGCCTGCGGCCAGGGAGGCCTGGGGTGCGTGCCCTTGGCTGGCTCCATTCCCGAGCATCGCCCTCACAGGGCTGCTCAGAGGAACATGTAGGCAAGATGCTGAGCTCTGCACCTCGCTGCCAGGAAGGACCGGCCAACCCTGTGCAGCCAGCATTCAGACACGCAGGATGGCCCCGCCGCTGCAGGAGGTGGGCGCTAGGGTACCCCCACTTTACAGGTGAGGGCGCTGAGGCACAGAAAGACTCAGGAACTTTCCCAAGTTCACACAGTGCCGGGTGGACCTGGGACTGGACCCAGAGCCATGGTTCTGGAGCCCGGATGCTCACTGTGCCTGGGATCCCCGCAGCAGCTCCTGCAGCAGTCTTTCAGGCACCTGTGCGTGCGTGCAGAGCGGGGGTCAAAGGCAGGGCCCTGTACAAGCTAGGCTGGCGCTGTACACTGAGCCAGGCACTATCATCACCCCACTCTGAAGATGGGAGACTGAGCCCAGCTGGGTTGGGACACAGGCCACCAGCAGAGCAATTCCTAAAGAAGAGGCTCAGTAGAGCGGGTCTGCTCAGGGCGTGCATGTTGACGTCCCCTGGCACGGAAACCATGACCACCACTGCAGGAACGTTCCTGGCTTCTAGAAAGTGCCTTAGGTCCCTGAAGGCTGTACTTACTTGGGGATGGTGGAGTGGCACCTGAGAAGGGTCAGGAAGCTTGGCCAATGCTGTCCTGTTCAGAGGCCTCTCCTGTGGGGAGGCTGCAGTAGTGATGGCCTCATCGCTGGGAGGCCTGTGCACAGGAGGCCCGCCCTGGGCTTGTTTGGGGCACGTGTGTGCTGTGAGTGCATCTGCAGAGGAAGGAATTGGGAACAGGTGCACCCTCAGGTGACTGGCAGCTCCAGCTCCAGCTCCGTCCTGGACCCACGGCACGTTCAGGATGAAAACCACGAAGCCAGCCATGCAGTGGCTAACGAGATGCAGCCGCCAGGGGACCGTGTGCCCTGTCCTGAGCAGGTATGCTCCCGGGGCTCCTCTCCACAGCAAGTACAGTGTCCTCGCCAGCCACGGGGCTAAGCCACTTGCCAAATCCCAAGGTCGGAAGGGAGGCAGGACCCCAACGCAAAGCCATCGCTCTGCGGGACTGTAAGCCGGGTGGCTCTGCAGCCCTGACCAGCAGTTTCCACCGCAGCTGAACACACCCTGCGCCAGGCCCCCATGCCTCCACCACCAGAAACTCATGGTTATCAAAATACACGTCCAAGCCTCTCACTGCGGCCAGAGAGCGGGACGCTGGACATTCCCCCGTGCCCAGCAGCAGGCAGTGGTGGCTTCTACACACAATGACCACCTACAGCCATGTGGCAGTGCACGGGCCACAGAACATGTCGGGCTCAAGAAGCCGGTTAGCAAGAATCTGCCTGAAGTTCAACACCAGCGACTAACGGAGGTCAGAGTTCAGAGACTGGCTCCCTGGGGAGGGGCCGGGGCCAGTCTTGGTGGTGGGTTCCGTGTCCTGGCCACTCGGGCAGCTGTCTCTGCAGACCCCACTGTGTACTCAGTGCCTTTTCCTGAGTGTGTGCACCCCGCGTTACAGCACAGCCTTTGCTCGAGGGAGCTGGAGGGTGCGCGTCCCCACCAGGAGGCTCTGGACGGGGAGGGCCCCATCTCCAGCTTGAGGAACCCGTGGACGGCGACTCCAGCCTCCTCAAAGGGGCTGGCAGGGTGGAGCCGTGCTCTGACCTGGGAACGGGCCCACCTGCTACCTCAGTGAAGCCTCCCGCGGGGCCGTCTCACCCAGGTTGGCGCAGCAGCCGAGTTACTGTGCCCACCCGGCTACCCTGGGTCTAGTGTCTTCCTTTAAAATAGCTCGTTGCTGAGCTTTCTGCCCAATGACCCTGTGCACTACTGTCTGCGATGCTGTGACTCATGGACACAGGCTTGAGGTCGCAGTGTGAAGGTAGCACAAACCAGAGCCTGCCACCAGACTGCCCGAGACGCGTGGTCCAGCCAGGCCTCAGTTTCCCTGTCTGTAAAGCAGAGGCTGCCATCCTGTCTGGTCATGTCTGGCAGAGAGCATGGAGCTCCTGCTGTGCCCTGATGAGCGTGCTGGTCCAGGTCTGTCACTAGTGACACACAGTCTGGTGGACACAGGCCGAGGAGGGGAGGGATGCTCACGGGCCCCTCCTGTTAGCATGTGCAGATCTGGGTGCTGCCCTGTTTTGCTTCGTCTCTGGGGACAGACCCCTGCACAGCGCCGGGGTGACGGGGGGATCGTGTCCCACTGCAGCCTGCCGTGGCAGGTGGCCTGGAGCGTTGAGCCCCGACTCCTGTGGCGGGTGCTGGAGCCTGGCTGGCCAGGGCTGGAGGGGCCCTGGAGGTGGCCCGGGAGCCACTGGAGGGACATCAGGTGGGAAGGGCAGAAGGACAGCCTGTGGGAAGAGCCAGGCGGAGGCAGCAGTGCCAAGGGCTGGGGAGGCCGAGAAGAGATTCTATCAAGAATGAAAGGACCAGGGGCAGCTCCATCGTCTGTGCTGGTGACTGTCCACCTCAGGTCCTCGTTCAAGAAGGGCAGCGTCCACACTGGGAGGACTGTGGCAGCGCTCAGCACAGAATCCAGCCCCAGGGATTTCCCTGCAGAGTGACCTTCAACCTGATGGCCCCACACTCAAGTCTACTTTATGAAGGACAGAGGCCTGGGCTCAGCTCCTGACCGGCAGCCTGCATAGCTCAGACGGGAATGGAAGGCCTCCTGCCCTCTCTGGCCTCTGTGGGGTGCAGGGTCTTTTCCTCTGCCTGCTCTGGACAGTGCTCACCAGCCATGTGCTCCTGGGTCACATGTGGTCTTCTGGGATAGCAGTGTCCCTCCAAGCCCTCTGGACACCCCTGAGCTCACCAGGGTTCCCAGGGTGAGGGACAGGGCACAGGGGCCCGCACGGCCCTCGGCCCCCTGGAGACTTTCGAGCCTGCCTGCCGTTTGCCCCGTGGGATGTGAAACTGCTTTGTGCTCAGCAACAAGACCCCAGGTCCCTCTTCCTCTCAACATGATCACCAGCGGACACTTTGGCAGAAACCAGGAGAGTGGGCATCCCGATTACAGAGGAGGGGCCAGCTGTGCCTGCTGGCTCCTAGCCCATGGCTGAGGCTGTGGGTGGTGAAGGCCCACCTGCCCTGACCACTTCCAGAGGCTCTGAGCCCTCCCGCCTCCCCATGCTGCTGCCAGCGTCCCCTTGTCACCACTCAGGAAAACAGATTTATGTCCCTCAGGACCCTCCTGACCATAGTTCCAGAGCTGTGCTCCTGATAATGAATATTTGGGCTGAAATTCCATCTATATTTCTCAAAGCAAAATAAATCTCTGGCTCTCAATTCAACTCCACTGTGGAGGGTCATGTCCATATATCACCTGCCAACTTGAGGCCCAGGAAGTACGTGGCCCTTTCACCGCCCAGTGACGAGGCCAAGGACAGCGGGGATCCAGGGCTGTCGTGAGCCTGGAGTGGCCTGGGGATGAGCAGGATGGGCCTCCTCCTTCCTAGGGGGTGTGGCCCAGCCACTGCGGCCTGTTGTGACCTTGCTGGCGCACAGGCTGTGGCTGTCAGATTGTTTCAAGGGGAAGGACGACTGGTTGAGTTTCAGAGACACGACAGTGCGGGAGGTCCGCATTGTGTGCAGAACGCCCAGGCCTCAGGCCCAGCCGGGCTCACCCTGGGCAATGAGCTACTGGGGCCACCTGGTCCTGCCTGTCTCGGCTTCCTCCCTGTGGATCGGGGAGGACGGCAAGGCGTGTCCTGCAGGGCTGTGTGGCCTTGGGACAGGATGAGCCTCCAGAGACCCTCAGCCCAGCCTCCCTGGCTGTGGAGGGTACTGCGGGCAGAGGTGGTTTCCCAGGACAGCGCCACGCCTTCCAGCCTCGGCTGGTCACCCACAGACCCATGTTGTTCCCTTCCCGTGCAGTCACAGGGTGAGGGCCTGGCAGAAGGGAGAGCGAGAGCCGGACCAGCTCCAGGAAGCCGTGCCCCGGCCAGAAGTGCCACAGGAGAAGTGCCACACGGGGCCAGTGCCCTCGGCTTCAAAGGTGGCCATGCTGACAGGCGGGGTGGCTTCTGCAGGGGACTTTGTAATTGGAGGGCATGTATCCTTTACAAATGGAAAAGAAGAAAAACTCCAGAGGTTTTCTGATCCTGTTATTAAAAAATTGATTTTGATGGGCTGGATTTGCAATTTGCCAAAATAAATCCAAACAAAACACTCCCCTCCAAGCCAGCCACCGAGAAGCCCTTCTTCAGGAATCCTCGCTCCATGGGCACGGCCATGGCTTCCAGGAGAGCGAGGCTGGGCTGCGCCTGCAGCGAGGGAGCTCCTGTCACCAATGACCCCTTGAAGCCCCCTGCCCAGCTCGCTGGCCGCACATCCAGAGCAGCGTCCCGCAATTGTGGCCTGGGCTGTTTGGTGAATCTTCAGAAGCCAGCGTCGGAACACGTCTAAGCGATGGCTCCTGCAATGCCTCCTCCCTCTCGCATCTCTCTGGAGCTACCTTCAGTCTCCACCACATGCCTTGGAGAGCTGGGCCCCAGTGTGCACAGGGCTTCTGCACCAGAAGCCTTAGCAGACTCTCCTCCAGCCTCTGTGCTCGCAGGCTTACCACAGGTGGGGCAGATGGCTCAGGGAAGGTCAGTCTAGATGTCCAGGGCTCATTTTCTCCCACAATGGGGGCCCCTTTGCAGGCCTGGCTACAAAACTCCTGGGGCATCCTCTCTGAGGAGCACAGGGACGTGCACACCTGTGCACACCTGTGCACACCCAGGCATGGCCCAGGTAATGCCTCAGGTGAGGGAACAGGAAACCCAGGTGTTGGTTACAATGGCCACCTCTGCAGGCCAATCTACCAGGTGGCCAGCTTCCTGACTGCAGGACAGGAGCCTGGCCCTGGTTTATGACTATGGTCATCAAGAGACAGAGACCTCACCTACAACAAGGGTCTTGATCATCCCCTTTGCAACAGTGAGATGCGGGGCTCTGGTGGTTCAGACCTGCTGGGGGTCACTGTGCTCAGGACAGAGTCTCTCTGTAGGTATCTCCCCAGGAATGTAGGGAGTTCCCAGGTATTTATTCTGCAGTATAGTCATGGGGAATGAACTGCACGGTTTAGCTTATCACTGTCCTCAGGGCAGGAGGTCAGCGCTGAGGGCAGAGGAAGGAGGCCAGGATGGCTCCATCTCCCAGGGACCGTCCATTCCTGATGCAGATGCTCCGAGCTTCCCAGTGTCTGCCAGACCCTTGCCAGGCTCTGGTACCTTCTCTTGTCTTTCTTTCTCTGTCTATAAAACAGCTACAGTTGCCGCAAGCACAGACTAGTTTTATGATCATAAGCACATTTCTGAGCAGCCCCGATCATCCTAATGGAAAGTCATGCGGCCCCAGTGCTGGTCGGGGGAAGACCAGCCCCCGGGAACCCGGCCTGGCAGCAGGGAGGGCATCTATTTTCACAGCCCTGGCTGGGTGGCTAGGTTTCCGGGAGAATTCTCCATTTCAGTGAAAGGGACAAGAGAATCACAGAGCCGACCGTAAAATCAGAGGAAGTCTGGAGGAATACAGGAAAACCTCAGTGTCCTTCGGGCCCACCGCTCGGGCGTGGATTTCCAGGTCCTGGTGGTCACCCTGCACAGGCCCCAGCGGGCGCAGGGGTAGGTGGCCGCCCATGGAGCTCACTTCCTGCTCCACTGGTGACACATCCGGCTACCTCCCCTGAGGTCCCTCAGGAACCGCCTCTGCACTTCCCTCATCATGCACGTGACCCCCAAACAACCCCGCTGTGGACACACACTAACACGGAGAGCAGCCAGGCGGAGGGTGGCCACCAGCGCCCGGCGCCCAAGGCCACTCTTCAGACGGCAGGCAGCGGTGGCCTTCCATGCAGGATGAGTCTCCTTCACAGGGAGTCGTGGGCTGAGCTGGCAAAGCGACACTCAGGTCACAAAAGGTCCCGTGGCCTCTTTGATGGAAGCCAGAGGGAGGGGCAGGACACCTCCAGATCCACTAACTCCCCTGTCCCAGGGTGGGGCTCCTCCAGGACACACGGGGACCTCGGAACAGAGCCACAGCCCTCCGGTGGCATGGCACGTGCCCAGTTCTGGTCCATCCTTTCCCAGGTGCGACTCAAAGGGCACATCACAAAATGTAGGCACTGGCACATTTCCAATCACTAAATTTCTGGGTTGAAGCTTGTTTTGATCAGATTTTCAAACAACTTTAATGAAGAACACCACTCTGGAAAGCACCAGTAGGTCTACAGGCTTCAATGTGCCAACTCTGAGTGCTGAATACAGACACAGCTGACACTGATGATGACGTCCGAAGGACGTGGACCCGCCGTGGGCAAAGTCGACAGTTGAGCCTAATGAGAACCTCTGCCGTGTGGAAAGTCCCCGCCCCTTCCCCTCTCTGCTCCTGCCTACCCCTCCCCGTGCTCCTCCAGGTGATCCACAGCATCCAGGGGACCAGCTGCGGGAGGGGCCGCCTGCTTCTCACCTTGGGGATGGGAGCTACGTCCTTCCCGGGCTTCAGTCCCACCCGCTGCCCACCTGTCCACGGGCCTCAGCAGCCTCGCATTTCAGCCTCTCCTCCAGGACCTCCCCAGCACCAGGCCTCCTGCCGCTTGCAAGCCACCTGCCACTAGGCCTCCCAGGGCACTCTCTGGAATCACAGTTCCCGTGTCCCTGCTCGAGGCACAGCTGGCGCCTGGCTGAGAGGGTTCGGAGGGCCAAAGTCCACGTAGGCACTGCTCAGAGACCATGTTGTGTCCATCACCCCGTGCAGCCTGGTCTTCCCAGAGGACCCACGCAGCTGGCCTTCCCGCTGCAGGGACACCACGGCCGGCCAGGGTGTGGGGAGTGGGTGATGCCCTCCCTCCTCCAAAGGTGGGCCCAAGGGTGGCCCCTGTTCTGGTGCAGGAGGTGGGCACGTGCCAGCAGCAGGGGGGCAGGCGCTGGGCGAGAGTTCCCCGTCCTGAGAAAGAGCTCAGAAGCCAATGCTGTGGGGGAGGGTGGGGGGTGGAACCCAGATCTCCCCACCCCCAAGCCGGGTGCCAACCCAGCTGGAAGCCTCCTCGGGCTGCAGGTGCGAGTTACCATCATCCTGATAGAGTACAGGCCTCTGTGCCAGCCAAGGGCAGCCTAGTGGACCACTGTCTGGGTCCACAAGGCCACCATTCCCATCTGCTCACTGCAACTGGCCCAGCTGGCCCAGCTGACCCCTCCTGGAGAGCAGCCCCACAGTGCATGCTGCCCAATACTGTCCCAGCAGGACTAGAGGCTGGTGGAGATGCCACACGGGCCACCAAGTCTCCCAGTACAAACCACGCTCCCTTCTCTGCACCGTGAGTCTGGTGGCCGCCAGCGGGTGGCCACAGTGCTCCGTGTCCAGGCCACCTCCCTGCTGGATGGCAGCCCTGAGCCAGGGCAGTGGCCTCCCACCTCCTGCCTGCCATCTCCTGGGCCCGTGCAGCCCACGCCTGGGCAGGGCCACTGTCCGCCCGGGGGGCTGGTCTCCCCTCAGCCTGGCACTCACTGGAAACCCTCCATCTCCATTTGGATTCCTGGCTTTAAACAAGAACTAAAAATACATGGAATCGACTGCGCAGCGGGTGTGGAGCGAGCTGATTTATCACCACGGCGTCTGAAGCCGGTTATTACCATCAAGATGGCTCTGCCTGCTCCGCGACCTCCTAATTAAATGTGGTACCAAAAGCTCGCCTGGCTTTCGGAAGAATCACCTTTGGAGAAAATGCGTACGTTGGTAAGTGTCTGTGTGCGCGCGCGCCTGTGTTTATTTTTAGTTGTTTCAACCGACTCCAGAAACACATTCATCCCCAACCCACACACAACACGCTGCCAGCTCACTGGGAAAGCAAAGTACTCCAGACTCTAGACACGTGTCCCCTGAAGCCTGGGGCAGGGCGGCCTGCAGGGCCAGTGCGTCCACAGCCTCGGCCGAGTCGAGCCCTTCTGCTCTTTTCCTGAAGCTTCCGAGCACTCGGGCTCCTGGCCGCAGGGTGCAGGCCCCTCTGGGGACTGTTTCCACCCCAGTTCCCACCCAGGGGCAGTGGGGAGAGCGGGGCCCAACCAGGGACCCACTCGGGACCCACAGGAGGCTTTGCCAGCAGCTGCGACCACAGCATCCAGGTCGCCCGCGTGCTAGACAGACTGCCGGGTCCTCTCTCCAGAGTCATGTTGGTGGCACGTCAGAGCCATCTGCACCCACTTAGGTGTCGTGTGGATATGTACCGGATACGATTCAGCCTGATTCTCCTGTTAGTAAAATGGGGCTTCATCTCTTTTTAAGGGAGAAAGGAAAACAAGAACACAGACCCAGCACGACGTATTTAGCAGCTTGTTCCTCGGAATGCCGGGGCCGGAGCCCAGCTCTGTGGTAAGGCCGGCACCCACGGCCACGCCCAGGGCACTGACTCCCATAGTCCTGCTGCATGCACCAGGCTTCGGCCTGCCCAGGAGTGTGCGCCCTCTGCCTCCTGAGGTTGGGACAGACTCGCGTGGCTCCAGGAGTCAGACTGTGCTGCTGGATAAGCCACGTGATGTGTGACGGCACGTGGCGCCCCTGAGTTCTGCCGGCATTCACGTTCAGAGTCCTGACGGAGCACGCGGTCCTCAGGCCCCCACGGCGGGTGCCTGTGCCACGAGGCTGTGATGGCACCTCTCCAATCCCAGCTCCACGTCCCGATGCCCTCTCTAGGCTCTGACGGGCTGGGCAGTGGTCTACAGACCGAGTCTCTTTCTCAACCTAGCACAAGAATTTCCCACGGTTACTAGTCGGGACGACTCAGCACAGATGGGGACATCTGTGGGCCTGGCTGTGCCTGGAACCATCTATGTGTCTCGACACATGGAGGTGTGAGGATGGGGTTTCCCTACAACGCGCAGAACCCAGCTTCTTTCGAAGGAGACTCTCTACCCCTTCTCACCCCCTTCCTTTTCCCAGCAGCACTTATTGAGCACCTACTGTATGCTAGGCATGATGTCAAGTATCAGCCTTGCAGAGAACAGAAACGCTCCCCCCCCCCGGGACTCCCAGCACACACCCACCTATATGGGCACCACGGGGAGGCACAGCAGATGACAGGCACATGTGACCCTCACTGTCACAGCCCAAAGCTGAGTGCCAGGCTCCCGGCCCCAGTGCTAGCTTCTCTCCTGGGGACCCTGGAAGCAGATGGAAAGGCGGTCCCTTGGGGCTGCCCACTGCCTGGACTTTGCACCCCATTTCTGCTGATCATGTGCTACCTGGAAGCCTCGGCTCACGCCTGGAGGAGCAGTTACAGTTGACGCTTTTCAGAGTTTGGGGTTCCTTGCGATGCAGCTGTGGGCAGCCTGGTCAGTGCCTGGTCAGTGCTGTGGCTGGCCACAGCTCTGCACCTTCCCACTCTTGTCTGCATCTAGCTCTCTGCAGCCAGCACCTTGCTCCACCGTGGAGCGACCGTCCCTGAATGGAACCTGCCCCACAGCCCTCACGTCCCAGCCTCCCTTCTGCGACGTGGGCGAAGCAGATGTGGATTTAGAAAGGATCTCCACAAGAGAAATAGCCTGGAGCCTGCAACTTAACAAGATGTCAAGGAGGGAGTCGGGAACAGGGAGGGGGCCTCCCCACCAGGGCAGGGGGCTGCCTCTGTGGTTTCATCTCTTTCCCCATTAAATCAGACACTTCCAAATCAAGCCCTCGGGGAGGAGCGGAGACGCGCACACCGCCCGGGTCTGAGCTGGAGCCTGTTCTCACCGCCGCTGCCGAGATCAAGGGGGTGTCACCACCCAGAGACGTGGCAGCAATCCACATAATTGTGCTTCTGATACCAATTAGGCCGCCAGTCAGATCTGCGCAGGGCCTGGGCACCGTGCCGCAGCCTGCACGGTGGGCCGCCCCGGTGAGCCTGCTGTCTGAGGAGGGGCCGGGGCCTGGTTCTCCCAGCACCCGGGTGGGGGGCAGGAGTCTGTGCACCAGGTAGGGGGGCTGCCTCTGCCCCCGCCCCCTCCTGGTAGCCCACTCCTGTGAGGGTGAAGAGCACGGGAGAGCGAAGCAGACTGGTTGTGCCAGGCTGGGGTCTTGGGCCGCTGCCCAACCTGTCTGGGCCTCAGTTTCCCCATCTGCAAAGTGAAGGCAGAACCCCAGGCACCCGTGGGGTTGGGGCTGACGGAGCTGGTGAATGAGGGCCACGAGCGCTCTCCGCTCCACCCCTCATGCTCACCGTCCACCTGCTGTCCACCCTCATTGGTGTCCACACTTGCAGAGGTATCCGTCACGACGTGACCCAGGCCCCTCAGTCACCCTCGGGTCCTTGGGGAGGACCAGGCTTTGCTAGAAGCTGCACCATGGGGCACTGGGCCCCTGGTGTCTTTGGCTGACCAGCACCGTGAGCTGAGGCACCGCCTGGACTTGACAACCAAGATGTCCCTGTGTGGCCCAGTGCCCCAGGTCCCATCCACCTGGCCGAGAGCTGAGGCAAGGAGGCCCAGATGTCACCAGAGATGACCCACCAACAAATCTGTTTCAGCCTTGAGCATCATTTTGAGGAGTGAGGCGTCTCTGGGGCCATGGAGAAGCGCCAGGTGTCAGGTTTGAATATATAATTGGGCCTCTTTGTGAAAGGGCCCTGCTGCCTGGAGCCAGCCTCGGCAACAGAGGGACAGGCATCCCGGGAGCTTGGGCGCCAACCCCCGCGTGGTCCAGCCCTGGCCTGGTCCTGCCCTGCGAGTGACACTTACAGGCTGCTGCCTGGGCACGGAGCCAAGGCCCTGGACGGAACACCTCCCCCCACCCCCGACACCTGCAAGTAGCGAGGTCCCCGTTCCCAGGACAGGCATCGTGATCCCTCGCCAGGACACAAGCCAGGTCCTTCACGTCCAGAGAAGTTGGCGGGAGGCGCAGCACACCCTTGCAAGCACAAGCAGAGAGCCAGTGAGCAGGGATCTACACAGCAAACAGGCCAGGACCCCGGGCATTCTCGGGTGACCAGCTCACGGCGGATCCCTCTTCTCCAGGGCGAGCCAGACACACAGGGTTCAAAGGCAGAGGCCCCGATCACCTGAGAACAAACGCACCTCCTGGATGAAGCAGAAGATCATGCCCACGGGACCCCTAGGCCTGCTGGCAGAGGCCCGGCAGAAGCAGGTGGTCACCAGAGCAGGCCGGTGCCGCAGAGGGGCAGCTGTCCTGAGCCCCGGGCAGAGCCCCCAGTTCCAGGTGTGTATCACTGAAGTCCCCAGGACAACGGTCTCGGACACGACTGTGTCCCTCCGTGAGACTGGGGGCTGGCGGGCGTTGGGCCCTCCCAAGGTCTGACACACACTTGCTCCCCATCCTGATGCCCGACCCTGCGCCCTGGGCTGCTTCTCCAAAGGAGATTGAGAAAGCGAGGAGCTCATGTTGCATGAAGCTCAGAGCGTGACAGTCACACCAGGCCAGCACCACAGGTAGGGTCTCGCCTCTGGTGCGCACAGAGGGGGCTCCCTAACCGCAGAGGCACAGGAGCGGTGACGTCTCCACAGTCTCTTCAACAAGCTGATGGGAATCTTCAACCAGGCGTTTTACATGTTTTCCTTTAACCAAGATCACCTCTGAACTCATTGCCACAAACCAAAAGAACCACCTTGGCCTGGTAAGAAACCATCTCAGACAGCCTCGGGGAGGGAGGGAGGGAGGGAGGGCAGACTCCAGAGGGCAGAGGGTTGGGCGCGGAGGCCACCTGCTACCCTCAGGGACAAAGACCGCCCAGGGCAGGTGCTGAGAGGTGGGAGGGCCCCGCAGGGAGACAGGCCGGGGAGTTCAGGGGGTGCCGTGCTGCCCCTCACGGGGCCCGTGGAGCCCCCAGGCGGTCTCCTGGCTCCCGACGCTGGCATGGGTGGGTACAGCACAACCCCCTGTCCCTTCCCCGCCACATGGCTTGGCCACCCGGTCCCCCTCCGCTGGCACAGGTTGCACCAAGATAGGTGAAGCCATGCCACCCAGGCTGGGAAGACCGACCGACGTCCCACCAGGCCCCCGACGCGCTCCCCAGGGCCTCTTACTTCACACGGGTCCTCCTCAGGCATCCTCAGGGGAGCCGGGGACACAATCTGGGGGGCACACCAGGCAGGTACAAGGACCCAGGCCTCCAGCTCAGCAGCAGATCACTTACCTAGAAAGAAGAGAAAAGTCTCATTAGTTGAGTCCCGCGGTCCACCCCGTGAGGTCCCCTGAGGTGACAACGGCCCGGCAGGGGAGGTGCTAGCTCTCACAACCTGTGCTCTGGGGCAGTGGTGTCCTCTGATGCACGCACACCCCAGCCTCCAGAACACGCTGCTCTGTGTGCCCGGAGCCTCACACGGCTCTGTGGGCAGCTGGGGACGCATCTCAGGGCTGTGGAGTGACACGTGCTCAAAGGGCTTAAGATTCAGCAACCACTGCCTCTGGCCCCCTGTGACTGCGCCACTCAATTGTACGGCCACTGCGAACAGGGCCCCGGTGGCCAGGTGAGTGCCAGGAATTCTGGCCCCTCTAAGTGGGTCCTGACGCCCCTCTTGCTCTCCTGAGCTCTCTCCCTGACAGCTCAGGACTGCTCTTCTGTGCAGGAGCTGGCAGGTAGCACCTGGCCCACACTGGGGAGCAGGCCTCAGGGACCACCGCTGTCGGACCACGGAGCTCGGGCACCAGGGGGCAGCCAGCAGGTGGGCTACGGTGCCACCCCTGGTTCTGCGCTAGCACGGGGCAGAAGTGGGCGTGGCCTGTCGAGGCCTCTGAAAGGTACACGGAGGTCCTAAGGGGAGAGGGCTGGAGACCATTAAGTCTCTGCAGAATTGGGGCCACTCCCAGGGGTCAGCGGGTGGCGCTGCAGAGAGGGCTGAGGGCCCAGAACTTCCAACATCAGGGGTGTTCGTTTCCTGCCCCACGGAGAGTCTCCAGGGGTGCTCCAGGGTCACCTCGGGCCTGGTGTCCCAGAGCAGACCCCGCCCTGAGCTCATTCAGGATTTCAGAGGAGAAGCCTGGGGAGGACTCGGCAGGCCAGGGTTTTGAGGGACGCCTGCTTCTCACGAGGACACGTTTGATGGTGGCAGTGCCTGAGCTTCCTGCATCCTTCCTCCCCAGGTCTCAGGAGGAAGGAACATGAATCCCCAAGCACAGCCTCTGTCTCCTTCTGCTTCCCACCCGACTCACACAAGGTCCCAAGTGCCTCGAGGTGAGCCTCCTGGGCTGAGGCCAGAGTCGGGCCAAGCAGGCGCTGGCAGCAGAGTGGCCCGCCTGGACCTCTCACCACCTGCACAGTACTGTGGGCTCTGCCCCCAAGTACATCTGAATCCACTCTGCAGGCTGAGTGCCGGTGCTAGTGATGACTTCGTCACTTGTGATCACCAGGCCCAAGCGGCCCTGGCGCAGCCCTTCCCGATGGGCTCTGGAGAGCCCAGCCGAAGCTTAGCTTCCATTCCAGGCACAGCCTGTGTAGTTCCGTGTTCTGACAAACCACAGGGACGTAAACGGGTCACTGACGCACACGCCCCGGCTGCAGCCCTGCGGGGCTGGTCAGCTGGGCCACCCCCTCCCCTTCTCTGAGGACGCCCTGCAGTTCCCGAGTGGGAGCATCCCTGCACTGATGGGTTGCCATAGTGACGA
The DNA here is from genome assembly GCF_045843805.1 of Urocitellus parryii. Lineage (NCBI taxonomy): Eukaryota > Metazoa > Chordata > Mammalia > Rodentia > Sciuridae > Urocitellus > Urocitellus parryii. The sequence goes on along the minus strand of NC_135536.1, from coordinate 197,250,078 downwards.
GAGCCATCACAGGGCTGATGCTAATCGTCATAATGGCCCAGTGGAGTGCGCCGGCGACATCCAGGCCGCGTCTGGCACCCTCTGAGCGTGACGGCTCCTGGACCCTCTCCAACTCTGGGCAGACAGCTGTCACCCACTATCTGGGCACAAGCAGAGGAGGGTTACATCACCTGGGGCTCCAGACTCCCCTGGGGATATCTGGCTGGGGCTGGATACTCAGGGTTCCACCCTGGACCCCCAAACCTCACCTCAGCTCAGTGCTCCCCACGGGGCTGGGAGAGGGCTTGAGAACGGGCCTCTCATTCCTGTCCCCAGAGGACGGCAGGTGGCTTGATGGCAGCCTGTGGGCTGGGTCAGTCCAGAGACCAAGGTCCCAGTGCTGGCCGGGCTACCTCCTCACTGTGTGACCTCAGGGACACAGGCGCTCCGTCACATATGGTGCGGCCCTTGAACCACCATGTGTGCCCTGACCGTGCCAAAACCCCGCTCCTGGGACTGGGGAAGGAGGCTGTTTCTGAGGAAGAAAGTGCCGGCCATCCCTTGCTGAGGCTCACGGCCTCCCGCACAGCCACTGAGTCCTCGACATGCCCAGAGCAGAAGGCACGAGGGACACGGAGGCTCGGAGGGGTGAAGGGTGTGGTGGAGAGGGGGGTGAAGGGCGCGGTGGAGAGAGGGGTGAAGGGCGAGGTGGAGAGGAGGGTGGGGTGGGCTAGCCAGGGCCTGTGCACCACCGAGGTCCTCACGACTGTCCTGTTGGTGCTGGGGATGGAGCCAGGGTGTCTGCCATGGAGCCACATATGTCTCACACCAGGCGACCCTGCGTGTGATCCTGATGTGAGGGCAAGTGGCAGCCAGTGGCCTGGGAGCAACCAGGCACAGCTGTGGGGGGAGTCCCAAGCACCGAGCAGGCAGCTCTGAGGGCCCAGGTGGCGCAACGCCTTCGTGGGGGGCCTAGGCCCCTGGCCCATGCCGTGCAGCCCAGAGACGCTGCTCCTGGAGGTCACTGCTGGGCACTCGCCTCCTGCTGCTCCAGGCCATGGTGCAGCTTCCTCCACCCCTGGGAGCTCACCAAGAGTCTCGACCTGGGACTTAACTCCAGGTGACCCCTGTCACAGAGGACAGTGGCATCTGGGTCCTGGGGTGTCCTCCCAGACCCAGGAGGCCCACCCGCACAGCATGATGGGCCAGAGCCTTACCCCATCACTCCCGAGAAATTGTCTCCAAATTCAATGTTTTCAGAGCAAGAATGGATTTTAAAAAAGCACAGCAGCTCTTGTACTGAACCTTCCACAGGCGTAACCAGAAGCTGGAGGAGTGCTGGGCCCTGCGTCTGCTGGCCCGCTGCTTATTAAAATATGGGTGGATGGACAGGCAGGGAGGGTCGGGAGGCCAGCTGTGGCCATTCAGGGCAGAATGTCTGCACATCCTGTCAACCAATGGTGATGCTGACTGGCGCGTCAATCATCCTCCAGGTCCCAGGTCCCTGTGCTCACCCAACCTGCTCCCACCAGTGGCTGCCTCTATCCTCAGTGTCAATGTTTAATTTTTTATTACTGTTTTAATTATACATACCTAGGGGCCACAGAATGACAATTCGATAATAAATATGGAGTATAATTATCAAATCGGGGGAGTCACCTTTTCTATCCCCCCCAACATTTTTAAAGTTTTTGAATAATGTCATATCCCTACATATTTATGGGGTGCACAGGTCTCTGAGCAAGCCCTGAAATAGGAGGCAGGAGGACGAGCTCAGATTTCAACAGGTCAGTGAGATAAGGTTCTAGAAAGATTAACTAGCATGTAAAAGAAGGGAGGAGGAAAGACGCCCTCAAACAGAGAGGCCCTGAAGGACCCACACCCAGGGACAGACCCACCTGCCCCACAGGAACCGAACAGGGACAGACAATGCGAGAGCTCGGGAAAGACGGAACAGAAAACCCAGATCCAAACAGCTGCCCACAGAGGTTCAGACGCAGAGTGACCGGTGGAGTGAAGAGATGGGGGCCGTGTGCCTGTCCCCGCAGGTGCCGAGGGCTGGTTACCACCCAGACCAACATCCCAGAGCAGACTGCAGGGCCCAGCACTCTCCCCAGGCAAGGGGGAACCCTGCCAACCGGAGGCGCGGAGGGGGTTGCACCAGCGCCCCAAACTGCCAGGGGCCTCCCAACTGGCATCAGGCCCCGCGGGAGCCAAAGCAGACTCACGTCCAGAAAGTACCACCACGGCCCAGTACCCGAGGCCAGGCCACCCACACCAGAGGACGCCCTGCCAGCACCAGCGCTGAGGGGCCCGGGGCCTCACCTACCCAGCTGTCCCACTTGATGGGGGTCTTCTCCATGAAATGTCATCTGAAAAGTGAACATAGGTGGAATCCGAGGATGCTCGCGGGTTGGAGTGAAGGCTACGAGGCCCCCTTCAGTTGGGGATCCATGGAGAAGCACAGGTCTGTGGGCTCAGCACTCAGCTCAGCCTTTCTGTGATCTGCAAACTGTCACCACCCCTGGGGACCCTCGAGGAACTTTCCCTGGCACAGTGCAGCCCCTGGGCCACCTCCCCCTCTCTCCATCTCCTGCCAGCTGCACCTGATGCCCTGGCCTTCTTTCCATTTCTTAAATGGCCATGCCTCCTCAGCCTCTGCCCAGCGGTGCCCTCCTCTGCCATCTTCCATGCCCTCAGCCTCCTTTCACACTGGTCAGTCCCTGGATACCCATCGCTCGAATGCACCTCGTCAGGGAGGCCCGGTGACCTCCAGGGGTGAGGGTGGCCTCCAGCTTCATTTCTGGACCCCTCCCCACACTCCCTCTGGTGAGTCTCACTAAGTGCCTGTGAGGCAGAGGCAGGGTTGAGTGTCTCCCTGGTTCCGAAGCTGGGTTCTGGGTCCGGTCCCTGCTCATCTGGAGTTCCAGACCCCGACACAGGGCTGAGGGACTACAGTCAGCTTGCAGAGGAACAGGCGAACACACTGCCCTCTCTCTGGCCCTCCTGTTGAGGCAGGTGGATTTTCTCAACAGGGTCCCCTGGTGACTTTTGTCCCTGCCTGGGCCTCCTCCTCCACTTGGGGCAGAGCTCTTTGTGGATAGGTCTCTTTCAGCCTCAGTTTCCCCAGTGCAGAGGGAGCAGGTGTCCAGGAAGACGGACCGGTGCACAGAGGCCAGTTCACCTGGTCTGTAACTTACTCATGCGGAACCGGGAGGATCCTGAGCCACCTGCAGCCTAAGACGCTCCTCCTTCCAGAAGAACCGATCTCCAGAGAAACAGGTACAGGACCCTCCAGACAGGGACCACACCAGCTTTCAATCAGTTCCTTTCTCTCCCAGACTTCGTTACACTAAATTGATGGCTTTGATTAAATGTCTTTTAGAAAAATTCTTAACTGCTATGTAATAAAATCTATTAGAGAATAATTCCAGTTCTCCCACATATGGATTTTTGTAGATACAGAATGCTTTAGAAGAATTATTCTCTCACACATATTTTATTAAAAAGCCTGGTGCTAAACATCGCTCTTCTTAAGACAAAATTACTACCTGCAAGGAAATAGCTGTTTTTGAAAGAAAGAAAGAGAAAAAAGCCCTTCCAGTTGGGCCCCTCTGCATTTCATTAGGAGTTGTTTGTTAAGTGTTGAAGGGATAATGGATAACAATGCATTTGTTAAATGACAAAACTTCAAATACAAAGATTCATTTATGTTCCCCTTTCAAAGCAGCGTATGATTTTCCCAATCTATCCAGGTTTACAGATTTCAGCGATTTGCACGCAGCGTGAAGGCAGAGGCGGAGGTTTCCTTATCAGGTTCTGTGCAATCAAGGGAGAAGAGCGCTCTTACACCAGGCCTCTCCAGGCTCTGAGGAAGAACAAAGCAGTGATTTCCATGGCCGTCGGACCAGGGCGCACCTCCAGGACTCAGGACTCTGGCGGTGGGAGAAGGATTCCATGCCCGCTGAGCCCCAGGGATCGGCTCCTCCTCACGGTTCAGGAAACCTAGTTCTGCATGACCGGAGCAGCTCAGCGGCCAATGTCCGCTTCCTTTCCCACCCTGTTTCTGTATGGGAACCTCGTGATGGGGGTGGCAGCTGGGCACGCCTGGAGTCCCCTTTCGCTGAGCTTTTAGGTCTCCTCCAGGAGAGGACGCTATGGAGGAGCACTGGGTGGGCTCTCAGGGTGTCCCCTGCCTCCAGTCTCCTGCCTGGCCCTTCTGCCCTTCCAGGGCTGGGTGAGGCCACAGGTGGAGGGATGGAACCACCTGCTCTCCCCCAGGGGGCTAGGAGGCCATGGTGATTCTGACCCTGTGTCACCCAGTAGCTTGGCTAGGACCGACAGCCTGCCTGACCAGGAGGGGAGGGGAGAGGAGGAGGGAGGGGGGGCAGTGGAGGGCAAGGTGAGGGGCGGAGCAGAACAGAGGGGTGCACTGCTCCCAGCTGCACAGGGCTGTGGGAGTCTGCCACCCTCTCACCCAGTGATGTCAACACGGGATGTGTCCTTGCAGACCGCCACCCACAGGGGCACACAGGGCCCTGTGCTCTTCCATCTGCTAGGTGGCTCTGCCACCACCAGGGAGAAAGGGTGCATGTGCCCAGCTCCCGGGCAGGGAGGCACTTCCTGTGCCACCTGTCGGTACCTGTCTTCTACCAGCTCCCGGGAACTTACTTTTATAAGGCAACAGCAGCAGTGACCTCCGAGGGGAGACTGTTCTGTAAGAAACAGATGATCGAGAACTGAAAGGTCACTCCAGGGCGTTACAGGAGGGGAACAGGTCTATAAACCAAGCAGGCACGGCATGGTGCCTTGACCACCCCACGAGCAGGCTGCAGGTTGGGGACGTACAGTCAGCTTCTCCAGGAGAAAGGTCAGGGGGTGGAAAAACCCATTTTGGTGAATTTCCAGGAATGTTGGATGGGTTTGAATGCTTGGCCTGACTGAGCCCCAGAGTGAGTTTACAGACGTCACCCATCCTGCAGAAGTCTGCAGCAGCGCTCCAGGCCAGCAGGATGCTCTACCCGTGTCCTGCAAGCCCTCCTGCCTAGCACACTGCCTCCCTCAGGCCCTGGATCTCTGGGTCAAGTCCCCCCACTTGTCCAGCTGCTGGAATGTCGACGGCGTCTGTGCCTCCCCCCACCACGAGCTCCATCTTCTCGCCTGCCCTCCACCTCTGCTCAGAAGCAGACCTCCTGGGACTCTTCCCTGGGGACGCCCCATGGGTGTTCTCTGTCACCAGGTTTACTGGGGGGTGGTGGCACAGGCACGGGAACCTCGGCCTGCCTCTGGCCCTCTTGCCACGTAAGGCTTATGTGAGCAAAAGACATGCTCAGCACTCTGCTGAGCCGTCACGGGAATAGGGAGGCACAGCCTGCAGATGTCCACTGGGGCTTCCCAGGGCCCAGCGGAGGTTCCCAGCTACGGCCCAGGAGACCAGCCCGCAGAGCCCCAAGCTGTCCTGGGCACCACCCGGCCCCCCAGCTCCTACCCTGGCCCCCCAGCTCCTACCCCGGCTCTGTGCTGTCTGCCCTGGTGGCCTGCAGCCTGGGGGCAATAGGACCCTTGAAGCTGAGTCTTTCAGCCAGAGAAGAGGGCGCCCAGCGATGTCAACACGGGGTGTGGGATAAGGAGGGGAAACTGGCTCACTGGTGCGTCCACACCTAGTGCTCAGTGAGGTGGCCTATTGTGGCATGCTGCTAAGTAGGATGCCTGTGTCCTTGCAGACCACCACCCTCGGGGGCACACAGGGCCCTGTGCTCTTCCATCTGCTGGGTGGCTCTGCCACCGCCAGGGAGACCACGTCACCCGCCCCCCCCCCCACGTTTCTAATGGGCTGCTGGAAAACTCTCGGTTCCACAGTGGGCGTCATCTTTCCATTGGACAACACTGTCCTTCCGGAACATGCCGGGCTGAGCCTCAGCTCCTGCTGCCCAGGTGTCATTCAGGACGCCTCCAGCTCTCCGTCCCAGCTCTGGCTTGACCGTGCCCTCCAGAAGGTCTTTCTGAGCCTGCAACTTACAGTAGCCCTCCCGAGCTCTCCCTCCTGCCGCCAGGATTTAATATTCTCGTTCTGCACACGGGGTCATTCTCGCCTTGTGATAGCGTCCATACGTGTTGACTTGGTCCTTCTGGGCCTCCCGCCCCCAGGCTCTCAGCTCCCTTCTAAGAGTGGCCTGTCATCTGTGCTTGCCACAGGGCATCACGAGTCCCAGCAATGCCTGGGACACAGCAGCCAGCCACCTATCTGAAAAGTCACCACCAGGAGGAGAAGACTCACAGGGACCCAGCACCAGCCTCTCCAGCAGAGGCACCAGCACCGCCATGGATATCCACACCAGCACCGTCGGCACCACCACTGCCGCCGACACCACCAACAACACTGACCGCCCCCACCACCCAATCCCACAGAAACCACCGCAGCCCAAACAAGAGAAACCATGGCAGACTGATCTTCCCTACTCCCTCTCCCTCTGCAAGGCTGTTTCACAGACATTTGATGCCTGGCATGAATCCCGCAGGACAGGCTACCTGTGCCCCGCAAACCCTCCTGCCCAGCACACCACTGGGCATCATCCTGAGCCGTCTCCCTCCTCGTGTCTTGCTCTCTGCTCCCCCCATCGAGTCACCAACCTCCCAGGTCACACACTGTCTGCTCAGAACACCTGTCTGCAGGAGGTCAGGGGACAGAGGTCTGAACTGCCCACCGTGGTGTGCAGGTGGTGGACATCAAAACCAAACTCAGAGCCCACAGTAACCCATGCAGGGCTGATCATGCTGAACCCCAGCGCTTTGGCGCAACTTGTCACAGAGGGAGCTCTGCTGGGAGCCAGGTGCCACCTCTGGGCTCTCCACATGAAGGACAGGTAAGGGGAGAACTCAGTCTGAGGAAAACCAAGTCTCCGCTCTCTCCTGGCATGGAGGGCTACCTCACGTGCACGCGTTGATGCTGTGGAGTCGGCGACAGCGCCCCGCAGTCTTGTACCAGGCGCTTGGTTCCCCAGGACCTGGCACAGCAGACAGTGACCCAGTGCTGATCAGTCGTGCCCTGAGTGACCACCTGGACCTTGCACAGGTCGTCCATTGTCAGACAGCTGACGTGCCATCGACCACCCTTGTGAGCACTTGGATTATCCTGGGGTGATTCTGTACCCTTTCATGACTCGGGAGGTACCACCCTGGGTTCTCATGTGACAGTCACACAGGCTCATGCCACAGGTGGGCTCACCTGGGCAGGGAGCGCCCAGGAGCACAGTCTCAGAGTCACCCATGTGGAGGCTGCAGTCCCAGGTAACAGGCGCGTCCAACCACGGGAAGGGGTGTGTCTGCGAACGTCGGCTGCACTGACCCCGGGGCTACGATGGCTTCTGCCCAAGTGCCCTTCCTGACCAGCAGCTTCTGTCGCTGAGCACAGCTTCCTCCTGGACTCGCTCTGGAACTTCCTATCCTCAGCCTCATGGCCATGGTGCTGCGAAGCACGATGCAGGTGACCGCAGCAGACGCTGGCAGACCCTGGGGACTCTGACCTTCAGGGCAGCTGCAGACTCCACGTGCCCTCAGCAGCCAGGCCAGAGGGCACCTGCGCCCAGGCTGCCCAGTCCTGCTGGCCTTCCCACCGGCTGCAGGTGTGCCGTGTGAGCACAGCAGTGGACGCAGAAGGAAAGGGCAACATGCACAATAGCTCAGCCCCAGCCCTGTCACTGCGCTCCACAGGGACATGTTAAAACCACGGTCACCCTTGTTCCCTGTTGAAACCGCTGCTGTTACAGGATAGCAGCCACTCTCAACGGAGGAGCCGTCTGTGAGGACTTGATGGACCCAGATGAACTCATGGCAGCTGCCCTCTGGGGCCTGTGAGCGTGACCGTGCTGTGGCCCAGCCCTGCCGACTTCTGTTAGACCAGCGGTCAGGCCTCCGAGGTGCAGCCTGGGAGGCCAAGTCTCCAGCAGGCTCAGGGGCCTGCCTGGGAGCCCCCTTCTCAGAGGGAGCAAGCTGAAGGTGTCCCTTTCATGGCAGGGCTGCTGGGAACGGAGTCTTGTCAGGACCAGCTGTCTCCTGGGCTGGGCTACCTGGGGCCAGTTCACTGCACTGAGCCAGCAAGACATGGGGACGGTACCAGCAAGGTCCCACCTCCTGATCCTGCATATCCCAGAGTCTAGATTCAGCCCACTCTGCTCCTGCTCATCTCCTGTGTCTCAGAGGTGGCTGAAAACTGCCCAGGACCCGTGCTCAGCAAATGAGGGTCCCCAAAAATCCTGCCAGCAGCTAATCACAAGTGACCATCCTGTACCTCAGGCTCCCCCTGAAAGAAGAGCATCTTGGCACGGCCGTCTGTCCACAGCATTATGATTTCAGGTCCTTCACTCTCCTACCTTCTAAAAATTCACCCCTGTGTTTGGGAAAATAACATGTCCCGCGGCCTTACACCCAAATGTGCTTCCTGGTGACCCACCCATTGGCACCTGTAAGACATGGAGGGGGACTTCCCAGATCTCAGTGTGGAGGCCTCTGGGCAGGGATTTCTCACCTGAATCACAACGTCTCTTGGCTTTATCACACATCTGTCCATCCCTTGGCCCCTGTCCAGCAGCCCACCAGGACGGAGCACAGAGCACTGCCCTGGTGTCCTTGCTCCCCCCGCAGAGTCCTGCTGCCAGCAGAGGCAGCCCCTGGGTGACTTTTTAAGACATCCATTCGGCTTCCCCCCGAGTGCCCTATGAGTGGACCCACGCGGGTTCCACACTGGGTTCTCACGTGACAGTCATGCGGGGGTGCTCCAGGAGCCAGGCCTCGCCCACCTCGTGGCCGCACTCCTAGGCAGTGCTCCCGGGAGGCCCCCAGTCTGGGGAGCTGGGTGCTGGTGTCCCGAGTCTCCAGCTTTGGTGGTGGCAGTAGTGCCGCGTAACGTTCCCTGAGGCGCTTTCATTTCCTCAGATAGAACCCGAGGGAGGATCTGCTGGGCCCCTGCGTGGAGGTAGGCTTCACTTTTTTATGGAAACACCAACTATTTGACTTTCCTCTACCAGGAATTTGTGAGCAGCTCCCGAAGTCAGGCCACCATCAAGGTCATCTGAAGAGATCTTTAAAAGGCAGATCCCTGGCCCATGGCTACTGCCCTGCGTCCCGAGAGGACGCTGTCTGGAGGCTACGCCAGCAGCTGGGAAGTGGGCTCTGGACCAGCCACGTGGGGCTCAGACCCCGACTGGGGTGCAACTGCTCGGCCTCGGGATTTTAACCTGTGAACCGCGGCTCGTGACCTTGGCCACTTGCTGGGGTTGGGGAGAAGGTGGCTGAATGTGGGCGCAGCCTTCAGGAGCAGGGGTTTCTTATGAAGGCCCACTGGGTGCCCAAATCAGCCCCGTCCAGGTCAAGTCAACCTGGGCCACGGCCATCAGCACTCAGCACCAGCCTCTCGAGGGGTGGGGAGGGAAGAGTTCGGTTTAGATTCAGGTCAACGCTGCTTTGCCACAGTGTGGTTAGACCAGGCTGTGGGTGCTGGGGGTCAGCCAGGGTCCACGTGCACCTGCAGGAGCGGCCGACACCGTCACGTGGCTGGAGACGCACCGGACGGGGCAGAGTGTGCCTCTACGCCCCTGGGAGGGGGTTACCAAAGCCGTCTCCAGCCTCACGATGGGGCCGCCTGAGCGACAGGGCCACCTGCAGCAACACGGGACTGGCTTCTCTCCCTTCCTGGCCTCTCCTCGCCTGGTGCTCCTGCTGCCCCAGGCCCCATGACACCTTTCACAGAGTGCATGCTTCTCGTACTTTAGAACTTATCCTGCCGTTGAGAATGACCCAGCCCTGTATAAACCCGACCACTAGTACAGTTCACTGCATGGGGAACAGTCCTGGAGCAGTCACCTCTGCGGGACGTCGCAGCCTGAGTCACTTAGAGGGATCACTCCACAGGGACCCACGCAGGCTCCATGCATTTGTTTACAGAGGCCTGAAACAGACGAGTCATTCTGGATGCTCTTTTCAAAAAGTGAGAACGGCTGTACTCCACTACCAAGGAACGGAACTTGGTTGTAGCTGTCAGTCACATCCACGTCCCTGCTCCGACCTGTGCAGACCCACCCTCAGAGTCACCACACCACTGTGCCAGCAGGAGGTGAGGATGACCCAGGGCCACCAGCATGGCCTGAAGGAGACGCTGGATGCTGAAGGCCTCGGCCAATCACAGCCCGCTCCCTGCAGCCAGGGAGGAGTCGCGGTCCTCCGACTCCACCTGTTGAACAGACACAGAGACTTCTTCATGGAGGAGGGCTCACAGCAGCCTGCAGCTTCTCAGGCTGTTGGGAGCACCCTGTCTCTGGACAGGGCCCTGGTGCTCCAAATGGCACATGGGAAACAGCAGACTGGCATCCTGAAGTCCTCGTGGGGTGAACGTGGCAGCCAGGGATCCAGCTGTCAGCCCTGATGGACGCGGCAGGGCGGCATCACCGCTTCCTGGCTGGGACACTGGGCAGCTAGTGGGTGCTCAGGAGAGTGGTGGGACCCAGACACTCCATTGGAAAGCACCTAGGGGTGACCAGAGCTGTTCCTCGGCCAAGCTGAAATGGGAACCCCACGTCACTTCCCTAGAGCCACAGTCCCACCCACTCAGGATGAGGCTCACGCCAGGGTGAGAAGGAAGAGAAGCCCATGTTTGAGAGCAAGTCATTAAGCTCACCTGGATCACAGTTGTGCTGAGGTGTCCCTGGCCTCATGCAGTGGACATAGGCGGCCTACCCCAGGTGTGCTCCCAGCCCTCACCTCCCCAGGAGCTCTGTCCCTCCAGCCCCTGAGCAGCCACCCCCCTCCACCCCTGAGTGACTTGTCTGCTGCAGCCTGACTTCCAGGCCAGTGTGGATAAAGGGTGGGGGGACGGGTCCAGGTGCGAAGACGGAACGTGGGCGCAGGCCTCACGCCTGGCACGGAGCCCAAGCCACCGTGGATCGTGGGCTAACTGGAAAGTGAGAACTGCCAGACTCTCAGGAGGCAGCAGGAGGAGAGTAGGTGACCTTGGCTGACCGGGGTGGGTGATGGCGTCTGGATAAAGCACCAGGGCAGGATCCGTGAAGGAAGGAATGGATGAGCTGAATGTCACTGAAAGTCAAGATCTTGCTCTGTGAAGGACGCCTTGGGGACCAGGCAAAGAAGGCCACAGGCCAGGAGAACACATCCTGAAGGACACGTCGGATACGGGCTGCTGTGGAGACTGTCCACGGTACTCACAGGACTCAGCAGACAGCCCACCTTAAAGAGGGGTCAAAGGCCCCAACAGACACTGCACGGAAGGAAATGCACAGATGACAAGAAAGCGTGTCACCAGGGTGCAAGTCAGGACAGCAGGGTGTCTCTGCGCCCTCACTGCTGGGGACACAGCCCAGTGTGGCCCCTCCCTAGACCCTCACTCTCCCTGTGGGCCCCGGAGGTGACCCAGGCAGGGCGGCTGTGGCAGCCTCACCCTCGAGCCCCAACCTGGAGCCACCAGATGCCCCAGGAGCTGGGTAAGCGGCAGTCCCCCCAGACGAGGGAGCACCGGTCAGCACGCAAGGAGAAGCCCCGTGGAGCCTGAAGAGACGGGGCACCCGATGCACGTCATGGAGGGAAAGAAGCCGGTCGGAGGAGGCCGCTGGCCACTGTTAGGCTCTGGAAGAGGAGCCCTGCAGAGACAGCGTGGGCAGTGTGGCAGGCAGAGGGGTGGCCCGTGGGAGGGAGACCCTGCGTGCCCTGCTGTGAGGCTGGACCCTCACTCCACAGTGGTCCAGACCTACGCACGTGCAGCGGCCACGGTGGCCTCATGCGGACCCTGCTCTGGGCCACCTCAGCATTGCCCTGGGCTCACTAATGGCAGCAGTGGACGCTCGCAGGGGAGATGCTGACGGCGGGGAGGCTACTCATGAAGTCTCCATACCCTCCCCTCCACTCTGCCGTGCACGAGGACTCATCCATGAAATAAAGTTCATCAAGAAAAGAGCCCCTCGGAACGGGACAGGACTGGGCACGCGGGCCTTCTCCCAGCCCACGGCTTGTGGGGCCGCAGCAGGCGGGGGTCGGTGCCCCTCTCTCCAGCCTGGCCTCCTGTGGCTCCAGGCTGCTATCAAACTCACTCCTTGGCATCTAGGCTTGGGGACCCTCAAATACAGGTCCCCAAGGTCCCTGCCCTCAGGAGGTCACGCTGGTTCCTCTGTCCTGCCCGACCTTCCCAGTGGCTGGCCCAGAGTGGTGCTGCCCACAGGACAGGGACATGGAGACACGAGTTCGTCCGTCCACCAGGGACCAGGGGTATAAACAGGAATGAAACACGGTCCCTGAGCACCTGAAGTCCTCAGGGACACACAAATCTGCATTTTAGAAAGCAGACCTTTAACTGAGGTGCTCACACGAGCCACTCATTCTAGCCACAGGGGAGTCACGGAGAGGACATGGACACCAGCGTCACTGACCTGGTGTCTGCTCCAGGTTATGCAGCCAGAGGTGGCTCCTCCCTGGGAGGGATGAGGGCAGGATGCCAGCAGGACGGGGACTCTCCTGCGACTGTGACATCCACGTGTGAATGTCACCAGCCACGCAGCACTTCCTGCCGTGGCAGCACCAGCCTCACCCTCAGAACTCCCGGCCTGCTGGGCCACAGGGCCTTGTGCACATGTGCCTTCATGTCACTGTGCACGCTTCAGGGATATCCACTTCCAGCAGGAGGGGGACTAACAACTAGAATTAGCAACCCTGCCCTTCCTGAGTGTCTGTCATGTGCCGTGGGCTTTCCGCTCACCGGATCTCAGGAGTGAAGGGAAGCACGGCTCACTGGGGCAGTAATCCTCCCCCCACCCCTGCCTTCTCTGCGACAGCCTGTCCTGACACCCGGAAACTCCAAGCCAGAAACCCAGCGCCCTCGGGAGAGAGTGGACGCTCTCTGGACTGAGGTCTTGGCTCAAAGGGGAGCAGTGTGCTGGGATCACCGTGTGGAGCGTCTCCCATCAGGGGAGGGTCAGGAGGAACTTGGAGTGGTTACCCCCATGGGCGGCGGCCGGCAGGCAGCTGATGTCCCCAGGAACCTGCACTTGCCAAGTGCTGGGAGAAACGGGTCCAAACCTGGCTCTGCACACAGGCAGCAGGACCCCAGACTGGTGGTGACCGTGGCTTCTGCCGCTTCTCTCTGCAGAAGCGCCTTTCACAGCGGCTCCGTGAAGCCCAGTCAGAGGAGGAGCTGGTGGGACCCATCACGAGGCCGTGGGCAGCAGAGCTGGGAGCAGCCTCTCCACAGAGCAGTGGCCACCCAGGAGGCCGCCAGGAAGGGCCACATTCCCATGTCCTCTCCACGGACATGGCCGAGGAGCAGCGAGTCTGCTCCGCCTTCCCTCGTCCTGGGGTTTCTCCTCGAGGGCTGCTCTGTGGGCGCCGGCTCAGCAGGCCCCAGGCACAGGGTGACTCCTGGGAGAAACCCGCAGGCCACGGGCCCCCTTCACGTGCTGGTGGGCCCTGATGATGGAAGTGTGTGTCGTCCCTGGACACATCTGCTCCAGGCAGACAGCATCCCTGGCTCCCGGTGCTGCCCGGCCACCTCATTTTTCTGTCCTGGCACCTACCAGGGCTGGCAGTGCCTCCCTGTCCTCTGGCTGACCTCCCGCACGTGCCCATGGTGGCCGTCCTGCAGCGTGGGTGGTGTCTGGGACCCAGGTCCCATCTTGGTTGTCTGGGTGCCTGCTTCTCAGTTCCCAATTTAGAGGTGTGATTTGTTCTCTGAGCAGCTCTGCTTCCCGCCAGTCAGGGAGGGGATGACGCCACTCAGGCTGTCACCAGCCGTCACCGACGGTCTGGCTCTCGTCCCAGGAGCTCTGCTTGCCCCTCACAAGCTGCCCAGGGCTCCACATGTGCACGCACGGCTGAGGCCATCCCCAGCCCGTGGACTTGTGCAGATGGGCCCCTCTCCCTCAGGGAAGGACACACAGTGGTGGGCGGCTCTCTGGCTGCAGAGGCCCTGAGCAGGTCTGAAGCCAGGGAGGCTGAGACCCCATCCCATCCCGGCTCCTGGCTGTCACCTGGGCTCTGAGAGTCTCTCAGCTATAAAACAGGATCTCTGTGGGCACCGCCCATGGCAGGGCTGTGAAGATTCAATTTCTACTTACGGATGGATATGGATGAACGTGTGTTACGAGCCTAAGCTTAGAAAAAACATGTGTACATATCTATGTTCAGAACACACACATGTGCACACCTGCTTCTCCGTGAGTGTGGCAGGCACGGGCCCTGCGGAGGCTGGCTGGGACTTCCGTCTCCCCAGGGACAGCCCTACTCCAGGTCTTAGGCAGGAGTTAACAGAGCCTTTGTGGAATGAGAGCTCAAACAATGCTAAATGATGGTTGGAAAGCAAATGTGGGGATCTTGTGGCTGATCTTTAATGCTGACTAAAATTCCAGAGAGCTGCAGAGCATCGTCCCAAACCAGCCCTGCACGCTCCCTGTTCCTGCGGCCACTGTGGCCATCCCAATAGCTCAGCCTGGCGGGGGTGGGGGACAGCTGAGGGTATGCCTCAGTCCTGTCCCGTGGCCTCAGTCCTGTTCTTCAGCACCACCAGGACTGTGTGTTTGGCTGCCGCACACACAGGCAGATGCAAAACCATATTGTAGAGGAAGACATTTGCAAATCAGTCTAACACGATGCTGCAAATCTATCTCAGAGCGGTGTTCACTTGTGGTCCATGATAAAATCGCAACCACAGGGGCATCTACAGACCACTGTGAAAGCAGGGTCTGGTTTACTTTACCACAGAGTACGAGGCAGCATCTCCAAGTCACGGCTACGTCCGAGTGTGTGTGCGAGTGCATGTGTGCGAGCACGTGCCTGTGCATGTGTGTGTATGGGGGGAGGGGGATGAAGGGAGGCCAGCAGCAGGGCCTCTGGAGGCTCCAGGGCAGAAGCCTTGTGTTTCCGGACAGTGCTTTTTCCCGATTGGAATTTCAGGTCTGGGCACTTAAAGGAGGCAGGGGGCTGCAGGACACTGCTAAATCCTATCCCTGTTTTCAGTGAGGTTCCCCTCCAGACGCAAAGTCGGCAGACGCATCACAATTTCCTTTGTGTTTTTCAAAGCTGTGGTCAAAATGATCACGGGGCAGCAGAGGCGGCACACACACTGCCGTCCAGCGGGTCTCCCTGCTGGCTCATCCGACGCAGGCTCCTTACATCAGGCTCATTATTAATTACATGGTGGTCACTACGACCTAAAGGCTCCACAGAGTGAAACCAAACAGAAGCTGTTCTTGCTTCATTTGACTCGAGTCTTCACTACTTTCAGAGATGCCAGGAACACATTATATCAGGGAGCAGTTTTCTGAAACAGCAATGAAGAACCCTAAGTTTACAACGACTCTGCAGCTTGCACTTGGACGTCACGTTCCAAAACATTCAATAACGCTGTAAAAGCTCACCCGCGGCAGAAACAACAGACGCTCCGGAGTATCTGCTGCCAGCATCCGCCGTGCGCCCAGGAATGCCCTCGGCAGCACAGAAAAGGAACCGGGGGTGGGGGGAAGCACTGAAGATGTTTCAAGAAAGCAGAATTTTGGAAGCAACCAGAATCGTGTTCTGAAGAGGGTTTGATGCGACTCGGTGGCCCTGGGCAGGTGATTACAAACTGCACCTCCCTCTCCTCCCAGGGGGGACCCTTCCTAAGAACCCGAGAATAAGTCTGTCTGTCCAGACCCATGGGCATTGACCCCCAGGCACCATGTCGCCTGTCCATCAAGGGACACCCATGAGAACCACCAGCCCAGGGGGTGTTTTCTAAAGCTCCAGGGAGCAAAGGGAGTCCACAGTCCAGTGCAGTGGCCCTCAGCTCCTCGTCCTGCGTTCTCGCAGCAGACTGAGGCGCCCACCCTCCACAGGGCCTGGCACAGCAGCCCTGGAGAGTCGTCACAAGAGGAGACTGGGGTGGCAAACAGGCCAGGGGCAAGACCCCAGCAGGCACGTAGTGCACAGATCTCCAAGGCCACCCTCGCCACCAGACCTGGAGGTAAAATAAGAGGCAGTGTGGCAGCCGCGCTCCTGGCCTGGCGAGAGCTGCCTGAACAAAGGCTCCGATGTGGTGGACGTCGCCCACGATGGGTTTTATTGTAAGATCACAGAACGGAGAACCATGAGCAATCTGCTCAGCGAACCAGAAATCCAGCTCCCTGCTTACAAATAAAGTCCTGGTGCCCAGCGGTCAGCAGTGACTCCTAGAGCAGCTGTGTCTGGCAGTGAAGGCTGGGGTCGGGGTAATGACCTGTGACTGACAGGACAGGTCTTCGCTGCTCTTCGTGGGAGGAGCTCCCCAGCCCACGGGCACAGCCCTCTGTGGAGGGACAGGGACAGCTGTGCACGCAGCGGGCTCCCACGGCCTTGCTGGAGGCTGTTGGTGAAATCCAGGAAGTCTGCCATCGTGGTCACACGCGCGCTGTCAGGAATTCCATCACAGACTCACAACGAAGGTGTGAAACTAAGACAAAGGCAACGTCTCCTTCCTGAGTTTCACCACGTCTAGGCCACGAGGCTACTTGGATGGATCGGGTCTATACGGAAGAAACACCAAGGAGGCCCAGCCTTACAACACAGGGATTGCCAAAGGGCGGGGTCAGGGCTTTCCACCCCTCCCAGGAATTGGGACCCCCACCACAAGAGCAGAACCCACGGTCAGACCTCGCCAGTGCAGCGCTGGGGTAGCCTCCAACCTCAAGGCACAGTTTTTAATTGAAAAAGTGTTTAAGTAAAAACAAGTTTTACTGCATAGCCTAATTCTGGGGGCCTAGTGAAGTCTAATCTTCAGCAAAAGGGGAGGAAATGATTCATGCTTCATCTTAGAGAAATTCTGCTTGGGAAATTCTGCTTACTGGAGAATGGAAGCCAGCAGTACTGTCTGCTGAGTTGATAGAACAATCCACACAAACCGAGCTAATAACTGTGCTTCCCGGGAGGCGGCGAAGTCCAAGTTCACAGACGTCCAGACTTCGTGCTAAGGGAAGTGGTGGTGAGGGGTCAACCTTGGCCGGGCTGCTTGTGCCCTGGCCCCCCAGCGTCCTGCCCGGTGGGAGCAGTCTGCCTTCCCTGGGCACCTTGGGCCAGCTGGTGGGACAGCATGATGCTGGGGACCAGAGAGACTGGAGACGGGAGGCTGGGTCAGCACCGGACAGTTGCTCCTGCCTCCGAGGCAGCCCCTGAAATACTCTGGACCCAGGCTCCAGGGAGCCTCCTTCCCTGACGGGGTTCCACATGCAGGGTCCCAGCTCTGAGAAGGGAGGACAGCTGGATGAGGTCCAGCTGCCAACGGGAGAGGACCCCAGAGCTCCTCTTGGTGACGTCCGACTCTGCCCTTTGTTTGCCCTGCCCTGGCTGATCCCAACCCGTGTCTGTCCCTGGAGAATCTGACCGAGGACATAAGTTTCTAGTGTGTCGAGTCCTAGAGAATCACTGATCCCAAGCAGGGTTTTGGGAACATCTGACCTTGAAACTGGTGTCCCAGTGAGGGGACTTGGGGACAATTTGTGGTTGTATGACCCCTCAGAGGCCAGGACTATGGTGGGCGCAGGACAGGCATCACTGAGGGCCCCCAGAGGTGGCACGTACTGTGTGTCCTGCAACTGGTCACGAGCTGAGTCTGAGAGCCAGCTGTGTGGCCGCAGGAGGGGACCTCCCCCTGCTGGGCCACTTCTTCCTTTGGGAGATGGAGGTGCCTTCAGCCTCCACAGGTGTTCACGAGACCTGGCTCCGATGGTGGCTGCGAGCCTGGCACCAGCAGGCACTGCAGACGGCCACTGCCAAAGAGCGGACCCAGGATGCAAAACCAAGAAAGTGTCCCAGGGTGCTTAGGAAATGACAGGCACCCTGCGTCCCTGTGCTGTGCTGGCATTCTGCAAGGAGGGGACCAGTGACCCTGCAGCGACACCCGGAGGATGCACGGCGGTGACTTGGGACTGTCTGAGTCACCTCCTGGGCTTCCCCTTTGTCACGGGAGACACTTGTGACTTGTGCTTTAACATAGTAGTGTTCAGCCCGCCTCCTCACCACACAAAGGCGCGTGAGCAGGGCTGCAGAGACTCGGCCATCCGTAGATAGTCCAGCTGTGTCCACATACTTCACATCTGGAGAGAAGCTTAACCACCTCTGATCAGCCAGTCTGACTGTGGGTTAAAGAGCGGGACTCTTCTGGCTCTCCGTAAATACCCACTGAACTCTGCAGTTCAAAGGCGCTGGGCCCGAGGACAGCCCCCATGTGGACATTCACAGCTCCTTCCGTGGGCGGGAGCGCATTCCACCCAAACCACCTGTGAGCTAAACTGGATCCACTCTCAAAGTTAAAAACTGTCCCCAGGGAAGATGTGACCCTGGCGCCTCCCAGCCCCAGCGGGACGCTTTCTTTTTCTGTGAACTTGGGCAGACAGAATTGTCTGGAAACTGGAGGATGTACCAAGACAAGACAAGATCTGCACCTCACCCCTGAGAGCCCTATTTTATACCCTCCAAAGCCATCCGCCAGACTTGAAAACCTGTGATTTTGGTTTGTGGTTTCCAACGATTTCCTAAGCCCCAAATTAAAAGTAACCTTTGCATTCAGGAGATCTTGCCCACAAGGAATCCGAGCTTAAAATGGATAAGGGCGGGCAGACAGACACCAGGAGACCGACACTCAGAACCCAAGTGCAGCCATTGACCTTCGTTGCTGAAAAATGTCCCCCAACACGATCCCTCAAGTGTGTGCACGACCTGCGTGAAATCAGCATGGACACGGGATTTTCAGGAGGGAGCCACATGCCACCTGTCACACAGAGCCCCACCATGCCAAAGGATGATAACGGCTAAGAAGATAAAAGTCAGCTCTGCTATTGCAGGTGAGCGAGCTTTGCCACGAAGTACCCGACAGGTTTGAAGAGAGGGGAGGGGCCTCAGGAGCCCAGCTGGGATACTCGCTGCTCCCCACCATCACAGCTCCCAGGGAAGTTTTTTTTTATGCATAATTCCCAAAGAAATTCCATTCTTTCGGCGCTATACTAGAAACTAGGAAGCAGCAGGTTTTCTAGTCTCATATAATCAAGCACAGAATCTCCAGCGAACACTCGGACAGACTCCTTCCTTGTTCCCAGAGAGGAAGAAACACAGCGCCCTGCCCCCCCGCTCCCCCAGGCCAGGTGCAGGTCTGAGTCGGGCACCTGGGGTGCTCAGCTTGTCATTCAAGAGCAAAGGCTCGGAACACCCACACGGGCAACCCCGAGCACGCTTCCGACCTGCTTAGTAAAGAATCCAAATTCAACAACTTTTAGCTTATTAAACAGTGAGAATGCAAATGTGCGGCCTGGATGAGAGAGCTCTTCTTCTCACGGTGCTCTCGGTTTTGAAGCCGGCTTCTTTGTTCTCCGCGAAAATTAGTTTGGTAACAGCTCCAAGGCCACAGTGCGTGCTGGCAGGAGTGTCCATGCTGGCTTGGGAGGGGACTCGGGCTCAGCTCACACAAGACTAGACCACCTCTCACCTGAAGGAGCAGGCCAGTCGAGGCAGGTACTGGACGGTTAATAGAGCTGGATCCCAGAGGCGCGGGGCCACTACAGCCCGGCTCCCAGCTGAGGGGAGCCTTTGTGTCCAGCATTGCTCAAACCAATTAACCTCCCTAGTAGTAAGCGCTATTCAGGGACCAGTGCTGCACGCAGGAGCAGAAGGGAGCCTGGCTCGTGACCAGGCGGGGTCTCCGAGGCGGTCAGTAGGTTCTAGCCGAAGCCGTCACACAGGAACACCCCTTGGTGTCTTCTGTACATGGTATGGTTTCAGTGGTCCCTTCGGTCCCTCTGGGCATGACCTGTCCCTCTTTTCAGTACGTTTCCAACCCCAATCAGGGCCCTGACATGTTGAGTTTCCTGAAAAGTAGTATACTCTGAATCAAGGGGTTTCATGGGACAATTGAGGACTTCAACAGACCAGTGGGGGTCATGCTCACAAAGAAGATACTCCTCCCATCTGGGTTTGCAAAACGGTCAGTCACTGACAAGGACAGAACCAAGGGAGCATCCCCAGGCAGAGCAGGGCAGGGAGGCCATGGCCGAAGGCTGGGGCTCAAGGCAGGCCTGGGAAGGGACTCTGTCTGCACTGGAAGAGGCAGAAGCTTACGGGGGACTCCACCCAATGCTGTGTTTTCACGTGATTTTGTAAGCTTCAGGACATGGAGGCAGAATGGATTCAGGAGCCCCGGCCAGGACGCAGGAGCACACCGCAGTCAGGTTACTGGCGGCACAGCTGCGGCCCTCCTCCAGGTGTTGGCCTCACCCCATCCCCACAGAGTGCAAAGCAACCTGCCCCATTTGGCTGGATGGAGATCTCAAGGTGCCCGCATCTTCAAGAGCCAGGATGAGGCTACAGTTGGGACCCGCAAGACGATTTCAGAAACGCCATTAGGAAGGCGGATGCCCTCGCCATCACGCATCCCCTCCAACAGATCCTGGCGCCACAGGATTGCCCACGGGTTAGTTCAGATTTGCTCATTAATCCAGCCAACACCCGTCCTCAGCAGCCCTCACACTGGAAAGCCTGGTTGTGCCCAAGAGCTCCTGATGACCGAGGTGCAGGCCAGCACAGGGCTGGGACCAGGGGTGCCTTGTGTCCACCCCAGTTTTAGTGGGTATCTCAGTTCTTCAAGCACTTGGCCTTGGGTTCAGGCCGACCCCTCAGCCCCTCTGTCCTCACGGGTGGACTTGTTCAGTGAGAGCCCTGCAGTGCTGTCCCCTAAGTGGACAACCTCCCAGATACAGCCACACTGGAGGACAAGGTGCCAATTCCAGAGAGTGGCAGGTGAGGACGAAAGCCATCAGCCCCTCCCCACCGCAGCTCCTGTCCTGTGGGTCCCTGGCACTGTAGGGCCTGGGCACCAAGGCTCAGGAGGGGGCCCAGCCCTCTGCCCAGTTCACAGCCTCCAGGAGCCTGTGGGAAGAAGCTGCCATCCCGGGCCTCCGCCTGGTCCGGCCAGCAGAGGCCGGTCACTTTCCAATTCCCTCTGCGGGCTCCTCCCCACACTGGGGTCAGGCGCTGACAGTCACCGTGTTATTGTTCACAGAACCAGTGTTGGTCATTGACCCTGCACAGCCGAGGTCGGGGGTCAGCGCTGGCTGCTTCCTGAGACCCTCCTCTGTGGGAGAGCGGAAGTGGCGCTCCTGGGCAGCCTCCATAGCCCCAGCTGTGCCTGGAACTTTCTTTTCTCTCCTCTTTTCTCTTTTTTCTTTTACATCTGCTCCTAGGTTGCCAGTATCCACCTGTGAAACACTGGGGACAGGGACACATTTGCCTTTCGGAGACCATGAATGCTGCTCAAGTTCAGCATCAGGAAACTGGCCCTCACGCCTTCCTGGTAGGTAAATGTGCACAGGTCATGGCCCCAGGAGCAGGGGGCTGGCCTGCAGCAGGGCTCCAGTCAGGGTGCTGCACCCTGTCAGGGCGGGTGGGGGCAGAGAGCCTGAGCTGGCCACCGGCTGCCAGGGGAGCTGGTGGAGCTGTTCACAGCATCAGGGGACAGCCCTGGCCTCTCACCGAGCCAGATACCCCCAACAATGACCCCTGGAGCATGCTGCCACCTGCACCCATGTTCAGAGCCCACCACCCTCTCCCACAGTGAGGTCTCTGCGGCAGGACAGACCGCTCTGCTACCCACGGGTCTCCAGGACACCCACGCAACACGCTGCCCTCCTGCAGGGGCTACCTGACCACCCGGGACACCTTCACTCACACCTGGCAGGCAGACTGACCTCTGCAGTCTCAGCCAGACTCTTCCAGGTCCAGAGCCCTGGTTCCAGACACAGACCCTGTGAAGCCAGGCTGTGCCCAAGAGCTCAGAGACCACCGACTGGGTCTGGGAGGTGGGCAAACTGGGACCCCACCCTGTCAGCCATTCCAGCAAGGCCAGGCATCAAGGGAACCGTCGGCCCGGGCCCAGCTGGGGAGATCATGGGGGCGCACTGCATTCCTTAGGGGCAGAGCAGCTTGAACTGTGAATGTCCAGCACCAGGCAGAGCTGCCCAGTCACTCACATTGGCTGACCTAGTAACAGAGCTGCCTGGGCCACACCAATGGTGGACCCCTGGAGTCAGTGTCCATTCCTTGCCAGCAGGAAGTGCTCCCCATCCTGCCTCCGCGGGTTCACACGTGTGCACACCTACTGGCTTCCTGCTGAGGTGGATGACCGCTGACCCACTGTGGGCTTAGAGCGTGCTGTCAGCCTCTGCTTGCCCAGGGCTTCTTTCCTGGGTCTCTGCCCTGGTGTCCTCACCGCTCACAGCTGTTTCCTCCAGGGGTGGAGGTCCTCGTGGGCCCCAGGGCCAGCTTGGCTGCTCAGACGGTGCATCAGGCACAACACGGTGGCTGTGAGGCCCTGCCCTGGGACCTTCCATGGGTCCCTGAGGTTCTGCCTCCTTTCTCCCATCTTGGGGTGGAGCTGACTTCTTCCAGGACCCTACCTGTGTCTCTGAATGCCTGGGCAGGTGGAACCGGGGCATTTCTGTTTCGAAGGTCTTGGCTGACTCTTGGTTCTTCAGCATCAACAGCAGGAAGTCACCTAAGGGCACAGAGCCCAGCCTTGTTCCCCACAAGGTGACGATGGGAATCCTGACGCCTGAGACACCCCTCACCACCCCAGATCTGTGACATCCTCCCAATGTCTGCCTGCCTGTGTCCCTCCCCACGCCCTCTCCTAGCTCTTACTGTGGGCACCCTGTGATGTGCACTGGTCCTCAGCCTTGCCCCATGTGGGCATCTCTAAGGAGCTTGGTGGATGGCCAGCACTGAGGTCCTGGGGCCCAAGCCCCTGCCACTCAAGAGGGTTTCAATATGTGGCTATGAAGAATCATGACGTGATTAGACAGGGGTCCTGGGTGTAGGGTAACTCATGGTCATCTTGCCACTTCCTGGAGGCCCTAAGAGCTGCCCAGACACTGACCCAAGGCCACAAGGTATGCAAAGCTCTCAGCCATGAATTCTCACTGACAGCTTCCTGCTTGCTCCCCTGAGCACTAGGGTGCCCTGCTGCCCAGCACAGCTGTCTGCTCTCCCTGGACCACCTCTAGAGCAGCGGGTATTCCAACAAGTCAGGGAGAGCAAAACCAGACTACTGGACAACGCCAGCCCATGGGGACGGACCGTGAGGGGGCCATCAAGGAATTCTCTGGGGGACAGTGTGAGTTGCAAACATATTGACCAAAAGGAGACAGTCAGAGGGAGACCTGGGTGGACTTCCCATGAAGGACAGAGAAAAGGCCTGAGACCAGACCGAGCTTGCTGGGCTCCAGGACAGAAGGACGTGGGGACGGCCGGGCTCAGATGCAGGAGGAATGGAGGAGCAGGGTCAAGGCACTAGGTGTGCAGGTCAGAGGATGCAGATCATCAAAGGGGTGAGCAGAGCCAGTGGCTTGCTCTGCTGACCCTGCCAGGGCTTCACCCACTGAGTCAACCCACCCCCAAGTCATTACCACTTCCTTTATCATCACTGTCACTGTCATCGTTTCCACTGTGGCCACCCCTGCCATGACCACCACCAACACTATGATCACCAGATCCTTATCATACACATGGCCCATCCCACCACCTTCACACCATCTTCATTGTCATATCACCTCCATCAGCACCATCTTTATCATCATCACTACCACCACCATCTTCATCATCACCATCATCACCACCACCACACCATCATCATCATCATCACCACCACCACCCCTTCATCATCATCATCATCATCATCATCGTCACCTTCATCACCTCCACCACCACTGTCTTTACCATCATCACCGCCACACCACTGCCACCACCACCACCATCTTTATCATCATCACCATCATCACCATTACCACCACCACCTTCATCATCATCTTCATCACCACCACCACTACCATTGTCATCATTGTCATCACCAGCATCACCACCACCACCACCACCACTGTCACTACTACCATTTTCATAATCATCACCTTGACCTTATCATCACCATCACCATCTTATCATGACCACTGTCATCTTCGTAGGCCACCACCACCTAATCACTGCCAGCACAGTCCGACGGTGTCACCACTACCATCAACTTCACCATCACTGCCACTGTCATTCTCCCATCACAGTCACTGCCAATGCCGACCGCTCTGTGTGTTGAATTTCAGGTGGCTCCATATCCTGCTCACGTTTCTGGCTCTCTAACCACGTGGCACCGTTAACAGAGGTACTTAAAGGAGGATGAGACAAGCCACCGTCCTCCATACCTGGTACATGCAGACAGATGCTTTGGGGTACAAGAAACTGGTTGGAGATGAAGCTCGTTACCCAGGTAAGTGGGGGAGCTGGCTGCCACAGCCTGCAGCAGATGGTGGCGCGATCCCACCTCGAGGAGGCCCTGTGGTCACGGCAGCACCGTGGAAGTCCTCATTGTCCTCTTTGTCGACTCTGCTTTGGGTGGATACTGTAAACACAGGTTTTCTCTCTTTCAAGGAAAATTCTCACTCTGAAAAGGAGAACTCTGGTACAAAGCACCTCTTACCAGTCAGTAATTTCCTGACAAATTAGAACACTGATTCTTCTTTGTGCAGTGAACTTCCATTTATGACCCTATTATGCATCCAGGCTTCTCCTTCTCTGTGTTAACTTGCTCACCCCAGAAGAAGCCCTCCTGTTATTCTCAGGAGCTTGGCTGCATTTATAGACCAACAGCGTCCTTACCTAAGCAGATGTAGCCACACTAATGTCACATTCAACATGCAGGACGCATCTGTTGCTCTAAAGATACCACAAGAAATGGCCTCCCAGAGCCCCTCTCTGGGCCGCCTGCCCCACAGCTCCTGTTTTTGTTGGTGCAAGAGCTGTTTCAGCAGGTATTTTGTCCAAGGAAGTCTTTATTACCCCGAGGATCATATGATTCACATCACAGTGACTTTAAAAACTCACATAGCTGGTCACCTTCAGCAGAGTGTTTCAACCCCAGCTCTTTTGGCAGTTGGGATGGATCATTCTGTGATGGAGGGGGTCATGCTGTGCATCACGTGAGGTCGAGCAGCACCCCTGGATTCCATCCACTGGAGGCCAGGAGGACCCTCCCTCGAGTTGTGACAATCAGAAATGTTCCTGGAGCCTGCCAAATGCCCATGGGGTGGGGGCAAAATGAGTCCAGGCTGAGATCCACTGACTTACAGGAAAACCTCAGATCTTAACAACAGCCAAGCTCTCATGTCCTCTACCACACCGCCAACACGGCCTGCTTGGCAGTGGAAGGACGGAGATGGTGAATAGCACATAGTCTAGGCAGCAGGCTCCTGAGAGCTTTGAGGGAACGGTGATATTTAAAACTCCTCCATCCATCCAGTTACCCATGAATCCTCCTTTCCTTCCACCTGTCCATTTATCCATCCATCCAACTACCCACCTCCCCTCCCTCCCTTCTACCCATGGCTCCCACTTCACACCCGCGTGGACCACGCTGAGGTGCCATGTACCAACCACACTCAGGGGCCTCCAGGACCTCACGGTCACGCACGCTCGCAGGTTGGCCCCACCACCAAGGGCAGTTTGGGAAAAGTGGGAGGACATTTTGGTGACCTGGAGGCCTGCAGTGCCATCCCACCCTCAGGCCTGAGTCAGGAGGGCCAGGGCGGGATCCCGAGGGGCAGGGAGAGGCCCGCGGGCACGTGGTCCACCGCCCGTGGTTCCCGTAGTCAGAATTGAGTCCAGACCTCGATCCCACACATCTCACTGGTCTTCTGCAGGATTCCTTAGAGTTGCACATTGAATCTTTCGGGGGACAACTGCCACAGACACAGAAGGACGTCACCAGAACCTCCCGGAGTCCTTCGCCATTCCAGAGGAGTACGCCTCTGCCTGAGCCCGAGGGGCCCTGGGGTCAGCTGTCCACACTGTGACGGTGACATTGCAGGTGTTGCCTTCACACAGGGGACCAGCCTTTGGCCCCTGCAGTGTGTCCCGCGGGGCGCTTACCCGACAGCCCCCTGCCACGCGGCCTTCCTGGTCACCCTCCGTCACGCTGTGATGCGCTGAGTGTTGGTTTATGGAAAGGTGCGCTCCTGTGGAGACGGAGCGGTCAGGGCCCTTGGCTTGGTGGTGGTGCGAACCCACACCTGAGGGAGAATCTCAGAGGACTTCCTGTGGTGCTAAAGTGTGTAAAGTAAGGGAGTGGCGAGCTCGGTCACCGGGAATAGGCGGAGACCCAGTGGATGCCCTGTAAACTATATCTCAATAAAGCCACTAAAATGCCCCTAAATGTCCGAACCACCATGTGGTGCGGGCCACGCCTTCTACCCGTCCACGAGGCTGGCCAGCAGGTTGCCGCCCGGGGCTCTGAGCGTCATGTCCCTGTGCTGTGCTGGGGAGGCCCACGTAGACTTCTGATGCTGAACGTGCCGCCGACCCTGACCCTGGGCTGCCCTCTCTGCTGTTCCTCCCTCACCTGCATCTGGCTGACCCCCCGCTGCCTTACACCTGCCCACCCCATGCGACGGCACCTCTCAGTCATACTTACTCCTTGCTGTCCCCCTTAGTCATCACACCCGGGGCACAGACCTCATCCGCTGCGGTCAGCAGCGGAAGAACACGGCTACGTGACCCCATACCACCAGCACAGGCAGGGGCACCCTGAGAAGCTTGTCAGGGCAGCACAGGTCACCTGCTGCTTTTCAGGTGCTCCCACGGCACTGTGCAACCCGCAGAGGGACAGCCACAAAGCAAATGGAAACAAATCCACAGCCGCGGAGTGTGGGCAGGTGAGTGGCCCCGCGGGCGCCATCTGTCTGTGAAGCAGAAGCCAAGGGCTGAGCTCTGCCAGGCCCAGAGGCCACTGCCCACTCTCCCCTGCCCCCAGGGCTGGGAGCAGGGCCATCAGCACCCTCCTCACACCATGGGCAGGACTCTGGGCAGGGCTCAGAGAGGCCCAATCTCTTGAGACAGGATTGGACAACGGTGAACGCAGTGACCTCAGCCTGGCCTGCTCGCCTGGCCCCGCAGCAACCTGCATCTTCAAAGTGCAATTTGAGCTCCTTCTTCAGGTACCTGGGACGTAGGATCCCATCACTGCCACCGCTCCCACGACAGGAAGATGAAGGCTTCCACTTGACAGTTTCGAGAACTACAGATTGTTCCTGGTTATCAAATGGTGACATTAAAATTACTTAATTTAATATCCTCAGTGTACTCTTTGCTGGCTTTTCCCCCTTCCTTTCAAATTTCTATGACTTATTATAAACTGATATAATTGTTCCCAGGAAGTTTGATTTTCATTTCTTCATCTGCTTCTTAATAAAACCTTTTTCTCGCCTGCTAACTTGGGAGGAGACACATCACGAGTGCAACTTTTAAGAAGCTGCAGGATTAGACGCCAGCTCTGCCTTTCCCCGGGGTGTCATTATGGAAGTCAGATCAGCAGATCAGCAGATGGCACGCGGGGCGGGGCGGAGGGGGACCCATGGATGGGAAGAGGTGAGACAGGGAGCAGTGACACTCACCCTCCCTCTGGCTGCGCCCTGCTCAGGACCCAGCTCTCTGACCAGGTTCCACCCGTGACCGTGACCAGGCCTGCGCTCGAGGTCCTCACCTGCCTAAAAAGAATGCATCCCAAGAAGTGACCTCGAAGAAAATAAGCAGCTGACCTGTCTCCCTCCTCATCCGACTTCTGTAGGAGGTGCTGGACACTCTTCAACAGTCGCACAAATTTAAAAGCTGGATAAATACCAACACTCGAGCAGCAAGCCACCAGATGAGACGCCTCAGCCCACAGTTCCACCTTTGAAATTCGTTAACCAAGGCGACTCCCCGAGCCTGCGCCCGAGGCCTTGTTCACAGAAGAGCCCAGTTGATAAATATGGAAACCTGGCTGTTGTGCAGGGGCTGAACGCTTTCACATAAATCCCCACTGGGGTTAGCAAGCTTTTCAGAACTCACGCCACACACACAGAGCTACTTAAGGATGGTTCTTCTTCTCCATCACGCAGTGTAAAGAATCCTTAAATGAGGAACCGGGATCCATACCGACCCGCGGAATCAGGCATCATCTCGTATAATTCCCTGACACATGAGAGACAAGCCAAGGTGCCGGACCTCGACATGTGCGGTCACAGCCTGTTGGGGACCCAGCCCCGGAAATGAAGGGCAATCACTTCCTGAGGCCCTGTGCCCAACATTCCGGCTGCCCCACCATCCTGCCACAGGGCCAGAGGGCCTGGGGACCGCTCCTCCAAATCACCACCAACAAACAGCCCCAGGAGAGGGAGTGCGCCTGCCTGGTCCCTGTGGGCAGGCAAGGTGGGCTCCTCAGGGTCCCAGGGTGAGCACGGGTCAGGCGATGGGGAGTCTCACTCTCTGAAGTGGAGAGCTAGCAATTGTCTGATCATTACTTTTCAGCAGTTTCTTCCTAAATCATCTACAACGAAGAGAAAGACTCAGTCCCAGCTCCCTCCTGGCCTGAGTCCTGCGGACGGGGTCTGGAGAGAAGCAGCCATGGTCTGGGACTCTCGCAGCCTAGAGTCAGCTGGTGCTACAGTCCTTGGGTGACTGGACCAGGCAGCGCTGGAGGCTCCCTCTGTTCTGGGGTTGGGGACACCCAGTGCCAAGCTGCTGTCGAGGGGTGGCTCCCCCCCCCCCTGTGCCTCACCCTCGCAGAGGGAGCGTGGGAAGCAGACTGCGTCTCTCTGACCCTCCGCTTCCTAGTCTGCGAAGGAGGACGAGGACCTGAAACCTGGAGCAGTGGCCAACCAAGAACCCGGTGGACTTGGGCCAGGTGGTGCCATCCTGGGTCAGCTGTCCACGTCGGTCTATGGAGCAGGGCAACCCCGCCAGGCCCTGCCCAGTCCTGGGCCTCTCCTCCCCCATGCTGCAGGCCTGTGCGGACCCAGCTCAGACCTGCTCCCCCTCCCTGGCACACTGGGTGCTCTGGCTGAGGGGTGTTCAGTCCTGGGGGCTCAGGCAGACACCACACTGGCCGCTGCACAGATCCTCAGCCCCAGGTGCCGACGAGGAAGCAAAATGGAGAGTTAGAGAGATGGGGGTCCGCTGGCCCCCCGAGCCCCTCAAGAAGGCCCTGCTCTACCAAAAGTTTCTAACAGCCTGTCTGGGATGAGAGCGGACCGTGTCCCTAGGCTTTTCTGGGTTCTGGGTTACTGTGAGTGCCATTTGGAGCGTGGCCCTCACGCCCAGTTTGCACACTAGGAAGGGGGTCTCCCCCACGGCAGGCAGCTGCCCTCTCCTGGGAGCAGGCCTGGCAGGTGGGGAGGAGGTGCGAGGAGCTGGCGTGTGCACAGACCTCGGCTCCTCAGGTGCCCGGGGACGATGAGGACCAGTGCCTGGGCCAGTGGACAGCAGGGGCTTGCTCATGCCCTGTCTAGGCAGCAGCCACGTCTCAGCAGAAGCTATTGCCCCTAGAGACTCCGGACCTCCCTAACCCCCAGGAGGAGGGACAGCCAGACCGGGAGTGAGGACTGTGACAGTGAGAGCTGAGAGACCTCTGGAGGCTGCAGGAGCCGCAGCGCCAGCCCTGGGCCTCCGGGGCCTCGGCCAGACGTGCTTCCTGCAAAGCCATCCCTACGCCCGGGTCACCTCTCCTGTCTCGGTGGGCACGCCGGGAGCACTCGCACCTGTCCAGGCCCCTCCCCTTGTTCTGAGTGACCCCACCCTGTGGGACCTGTCACAGACGGGCCATCAGGGTACACCCAGCTGTGGTGCCCAGCTGCCTGCAGGGGCTGGCCTGCAGCTCCAGGACTCGCTCAGCAAACTGCCAGTGGCCATCAGCCGCAGGGTCTGTGAAGAGGAAGTCTACTCCTCACCTCTTGGAGCAAAGGAGGAGAAGAGCTGGACTCGGCACGGAGGGCTCCCTCAGACAAGGCCACTGGACAGCGGAGCCCAGCAGCCCTCAGCACAGGCGGACGTCGTCCTGGTTTGGGACCGTGATGGGGGCCTGAGATGGTCACAGAAGTACCCACAAGTACACCCCCCACACTTCAAAATCCACCACTTGTGCCCATAAAGGTGGCCTTTCCTGGGGACGCTCTGCCGCGTGCAGAATCAACACGTGGGAGGGTCTGCCGATGTAAACTGTGGTCTGGTGGAGACATGGGGGTGTTGCTGCTCAACGGTAACAGAGAGGACAGACCCAGGTGGGTGACAAGGTGTCTGGGGACACGGCCCCGCTGGCTCTGGTCTAGGTGGCCAGGTGCTCCGTGCCTCCCGGCTGATGTGTGTGTGAGGCTCGGTCTGGGTCTCACTCAGCTTCCCAGGGAAGCATCACTCCCTGATCCCCAACTGGTCCAGAAGCTCCTGGGGTCCCACAAAGGTCCACCCTGGGGGACAGTCCCATGGAGGTGGGTCTCAGGACTCAGCATGGCACGCTGGGGTGAGACACGCACAGTAGGCCATCCAGGAAGGCTTAGACCGCCCTCTAGGACAGCCGCGACCACACCTGTGTCTTCACCAGTCTGCAGAAGGGGCCTGGGGCGTCACTGCCCATGCTGCGGAACACCTGGATTCCCCACGGGAACGGGTCACAACTGCAGAGTCCAGCCCTGTAAGTGGCCCCTCTTCCAGAAGGAACCAGAGAGTTCCTGCAGGGAGCCTAGAAGACTGCCTGGCACCAGCTCTGGAGTGGGGGGCCTGAGGGCAGGAGCAGTCCCCACTCGTCGGGGGACCCAGGGAGCCATGGGGACCTGGGGACGAGGCTCTGCACAGAGCAGGGAGGACAGCACTGGAGAGCATGCAAAGGAATGGCTTTAATTTCCCTGTCCCTGGTCTGGTGGCAGCTGGCCCAGTCACCCACACTGACCCTTGTTCCAAGACCCCCCCCCCCAGTGAAGATGGATGCACAGGTCCCCCAGGGCGGCTGGCACCGTCCCCACAGAGCAGCTGAGCCCTGGTCAGAGCAAGCAGGGGTGGGCAGTGCCTCCCCGTCCCAGCCGCCCCGGAGGCTGCCTGGGAAGTACCCTAGATAATGAGAACCCGGCCTGACACAGTGGCAGCAGGGGCTCTGCGCAGAGGGACGGGCCTGGCGCGGCCTCCTGAGCAGTCCAGGCTGCGGCTGCCTTTCCTAATGAGAATTAAAACATCCCTGCCTTTGGTTCTGTTTTATTTCTCCGTGCTCTTGTTATTATTATTGTTATTGCTGTTTCTCCATCGCTGAGTTTGAAGATTGGCCTTTGAAAAGGAGAGAATAGCCTCCCGCAATAAAAGGAAGGCGCTGCTGCGGGCGCCTGTGCGCCTCGTTCCGACCGCGCTCCTCGCAGCTCATCAGGAGGAGGCCGAGGCCGGCCGCGCACGCAGGTCGTCTCCCACCCCAGGAGGAGATAACAGTGCGAGCAATTCCTCCGCACCCACCACTGCACCAGACGGAAGGACCCCAGTTCCTTTGTCCTAAGCCATTATCTTCCCGAGAGCGCAGTAGGTGTTTGTGCCGCTGACCAACACGGACGGAGACAGAGCACCCTGTGCAGAGGAGAGTCAACCGCGTGGCGGGCAGGAGAGTGAGCAGCCCACGATGCCCTGGCAAGAAGGGCTCCCCCTGGAGTCCTGTGTCCTCTCCAGAAGTTCACAGGCCTGCCCAGCCTGGACGGCCCAGGCTTGTCTTCTAGAAATCTGCAGAATGACGCGGTGCCCTTGCCCACGGGCACACGTTCATCCCCTGGGGCTTGGGCTTCCACCAGGGGCGACTGAAGACCTGCTGGGCTGGAGCCAGCAGGCAGGGCCTGGGCAGCCCTCCCAGAGACCCCGTGGGCTGCCCCGAGGAGGATCCAGCATACCAGGCCCCTGTGAAGAACAAGGCTGGACTGTGGGGTCCAAGAAAGGAAGGTCACTGAGTTACTCAGGTGTCAGGAAACTGAGGGGAGGAGGAGGAGACTCGGTGGGAGAAAGGGTGGAGGGAGGGTGCAGAATGACAGCTGAAACGCAGGAGGTCCGCGAAGGAGGGGGACGGGGCAAGGCTGGAAAGCAGCCTCCCCGAGCAGGAGTGAGTCAGAGCTGCGGGGGCGGGACCGGCGACAGGAAGGGCCAGGCCAGGTGTCAGCAGCAAGTACTGCGGGCACAGAGGTCAGTGCATGAAGGGCACCTGGCCAACTCACAGGGGAGGAAGGAACTCCAGGCAGGATGAGCCGGGACAGGACCCGCGGGAAACCCCAGAGAACTAACTCACCAGGGAGAAGCCGAGGGCAGAGGGGGCGCCCTCCCAGCTGGGTTCCCCCAGTCAGGACACGCCCAGCTTGAAGCAGCAGGGCTCCCTAACTCATGGCCAACTAAGTCCTTAGAAACACCGGCGTGTTCATGTGCAGACGGGGGCAGGCACGCACACCCGGGCGGGGGGAGACAGGCCTCGCTCAGCTCAGGAATGGACCCACGGCTGGGCTTCTGGGGGGCAGGCGGTCCAGCACCGTGGGCAGAACCTGAGGAACACCCACCCTGCAGTCCTGGGAGTCCTCGCAGGTGGATGAACCGGCCCTAGCACACCTGCTCCACGGCCACTTTCCATGACGGGGACGAAGCTCCTGGGGATGCACATGGTGGGATATTTATCAGCCAGGAGTGCTGGATGGCACCGGACAGCAAGAGGCCCACAGGACAAAAATATTTGTTTAAAAGCACAATTCCCAATTTGGTTTAAAATTGTTTTAACTTAAAATAGGAATTTAATCAAAGTGGAAAGTCTTTCTTTTTGGAAAAGCAATTTTTGTGGGCAAAGCAATTAATCAAATATTTATTTACATGACATTAAGGCTTACACTTTTACTTATGTTTAAGTCTATAATTGAAATCAAGGTAAATTTATGGAAATCAGCTTCACAGGAAATAGCAGTTGGCCACCTGCCCTCCTAGATGAATCCTAAATGGCCATCTCTGACTGACCGTGTGTGGGGTGGGGTCTGGCTCTCCTCCCAGTGGATGACAGGGAGCTGGCTCCAAGTGGCCTTAGCCAGGTGGCCACACATCGGACACGGCTCCCGTCTTTCTGGTGTGCACAGCGTCTTGAGCCCCGTGTTCCGTAGCACTGGGTACCTCTGAAAGTAACACTGTCAATTAAAACCCTTCACACGTGACCACTTCCAGTGGGAGGATATGACCTGCGTCCACTCCTAAGGGACTCTGAGTTTGTCATCTTTCCTTTCTTTTGTCTCTCCCATGTGGACCTAGGAGTCACATCTTCTAACGAAGCCACCCTCGGTCCCCCCAGGTTCCGCTGCTGCCCTGTCTCTGCAGCCTGACCCTCGGTGCCTGTGGAGAGACGCCAGGCCTCGCCAGACTCAGCGGGGAGAGCAGAATGAGGGCAGCGATGGCACAGAGGACCACCGTCCCCACCCGGTTACCACCAACGGGGGAGTGGAGGACGGGACAGGCCCACCAGGGCTGATGCCTGAGGGATGGCGAGGTCCCGGGAGACGCCGCACAGAGCCCTTGAGAGAACGTCACGCTCCTCCTGTTTTGTCCTTAGGTTTTTTAACTGCAAGCTAAACAGAACAGAAACCAGGCGGATCCTGAGCCCACATTGAAAGGCATCGGGTTTCCACTCCACTCCCACCTTCCTGTTACGGGCACCCCCCTCTGCCATCAGGATCTCATGGGCACCCTGCTAGACTCCTGCAGGGCACCAGGGCCACCAGCTCAGGACCTTGGTGTGGCCAGCTGAACGCTGCTCTATGATGGCCCTAACTACTGGTACTGGCCAGTGCAACAGGCTGAGGGTCCAGTTGGACAGACTGGTAGGACCAGGTCAGCCCCTGCCTGGCCACCCAATACCCTGGACCCCTGCTTCCTGTCCCTCTGGGTCCCCACTGCGTCAATGCGGGTGTGCTGGATGTCCTCCCCATTGGCCAGATGCCAGCGTCCGGCTGAGTCCCACCATCAGGAGGGCGAGGAGTGGACATAAAACAAGGAAGAAGAGTTCCCCACACCAGGAGGGGATGGAATGTGCATCCCTGACACACACGTGTGCACACGCACACAGGAGCACGCCCCCACATGCTTGCAGACACACACATCTACATGATCACAGACACACAGAGACACACATAGAAATACACACCCCCAAACAGATGCACACACACACAAGTACGCCCAGGCATGCACACACACACACATGCATACAGGTACACCCAGGCACGCACACACACACACACACACATGCACACATGTACACCCAAGCATGCACACACACACACACGCACACAGGCACACCCAGGCATGCACACACACACACGTATGCCCAGGCATGTGCACACACACACACACACAGGTACACCCAGGCATGCACACACACACACACATGTACACCCAGGCATGCATGCACGCGCACACACACACACACACACACACACACACACACACAGCCAAGCAAGAGCCAGTTCTGCCGGTAACATAAATCAAATGAGTTGTATTCCTCAGACAGGCTCATTTTAATAACTTTGCCCGCAGTCTTCTCTCAAAATTCATATCTGTACCTGCGCTTCCAGCTTTGCCCGTGGAAATAGCAGCAGTTAATAGGGAAAGGGCGGCCGTGCGCCCGACGCCGGGTACCGCTGCGTGACAGCTGCATGATGGCGGGAAGAAAGGTGTGCCAAGACAAAAGGAATAATCGGAGTGAGCGCCAGCACCAGCCCTGGATTTAAATGTTTAAATGTTTTAATTTAAAAGAACAATGGCTCCTTGAAGTGTCTTCCCAGCCGCGGTGACAGCCTGCCATTTATTAATCAGTGTTAAGTAACCACGGCTCGGGTCTGACACCAAACAGAGATGAGGTGTGCGATCCTGAAATAGCAGCCACGTGGCATGGCTGACTCCAGGTGACTCCAGCCGACTCGCAGGCCCGGGACAGGCACCGCGCCAGCTGAGAGCACTGAGCGCGTGCTGGCGGGGCTCACCCTGCGCAGGGCTGTGGGGTAGCAGGGTGCTTCTCGCATAGGTGGGGTGGGGGTCGCTCAGCTGTCGTGTCCAGAAACACGCAGCAGGCGGAAGGTGCCAGGGCAGAGGTTCCCATCCAGGAACCTGGGTCTCCAGGAGACATTGTTGATCAATATAAGGGGGGGACGAGGGGTGCTGCTAGGGTCCCCTGCTGGTGGAGCTCAGGGACACTGCCCAACACGCCACAGTGCACAAGATGCCCCCACCCCAGGATGTTGCTCTGGTGAGGACTCTGTCCCCACTTCTGTAAGGAGCTGGTGTGCGTGTGCCTGGCCCCCAGCGTCTTGCACTCATCCCTTGACGACGCAGAATTCAGAGCCGCCGGCTATGACCGCTAAGTCGAGCCTGAGGGCCCAGTGGGCCACGGAGGAGTACCACTGCCACTCCCCCTGAGTCTCAAGATCCGTGATGTTTTTAAACTGTGAGCATTTTCACAGCAGCATGAGGAGCAGAGGGAACGTGGAGAGGCCACGCTGACCTGCAAGGTGATGTCTGCTTAGCAACAGGTTCTGAGGTGAAGTGTCTGGGGTGTCCCTGTCGGGAAGCCACGGCTCCGACCTGTCAGGTCAGCATGATGAAGCTCTGCCTCCGGGCACAGAGGGTTCTCACACCAGCCAGGGGCCACCCCAGCAGCCCTCTGTGTGCTGGGGCTTATGAAGGTGCACTAACTCTCCTTGGGCACGTCGGAGACAACCCCTTTACGTGCTCAATTTAGCAGAGATGGATACAATCCGTCCTGCTAACCAGCACGTTGCCACAGTGACAACCAATTCCTGAAGCTGAGCGGCAGTCACGTGGAGGTGGTCTTCCAGGGTGGAGCAGTCAGCTCCACGCTCTTATGGTCTCCTGGAAGCCACCAAAGTGTGAGTGCAAACTCTAAAGTCCCTCAATGAGTTCTCCGTCTCTGAGACTGAGTTCCTCTGGAGCCACATCTGGCTAGTAAGGACATCGGGGACCCTTGCAAATGAACAGAGCAGCCTCACTCCTCTTTCACGGAGGGGAGTCTTGCTGTGCTGTCTCACGGTGCTCCGGCTGCTCGGACTAAATGCCGTGGACAGGATCACTTTCAAGCTGTAGAAGTCTACTGCCCTCAGTTCTGGCTCCTGGAGACCAAGGAACCTGCAGATCCAGTGTCTGGCGAGGGGCCCACCGTGACCTCACGTGGAGCAAAGAGGAGGTGCTGTCTGGGCCTCTTCTGATCCCAAGGGGTGGAGCCCTCATGGCCTGGGCACCTCTGGACACCGCCCCCTGGGTGACTGGGTCTCCACCTGTGGACTTCGGAGGCACACAAACTTTCAGCCCACAGCAGGGATGCAGTGGCAAAATGGAAGGGGGAGAAGGTGGCTCTTCTCCGAATTTGAGGACAATGATCAGTCTGAGCCCTGGGGCTGCGACTCTCTGTGACCCTGGCCAGTCACTTAGCCAAAATCCTCCTAAGGGTCCCTCTGCCTTCCTTCCCAAGGTCCTGACCTGTCTCTACTTTTCCTGGAGGAGGGCGGGACAGCAGCAGGGCTTGGGACCCGAGGCTGCCTTCGACCTGCTCCTCCAGGAGCCGGGAGCCCGTCAGAGTGCAGGCCTGAAAGCGAAGACATGGCTCCTGTTCTGAAAGAGAAAGAGCTGAGTCCTTCCCACACCAAGACCGAAGGGAGGGACAGAGATGTCTTTGAAGCTACAACTGGACTCAGTGAAACTTCCACTCAGACGCAAAGTCTCTGTGCGGCCCAGCACTTCAGGAGAACAGCAGACCTGCAGAGCCGCTGACCCCGGCTCTTCCCGCCGCCACCTCCTTCCCCAACTTCCCACCTGCGGGAGCAGCACTAACCCCAGGACCTGGGTGCAGACCTCCTCCCTGTTCCTCCCGTCCCAGCAAGGCACCAGGACTCCTGCCCTGGACCCAGCCCTGCTTCCCAGAGCTCACCCTCCAACAGGGAGAAGCCCGGTCACCCAGGAGGTCCTTGCTCCTGAGCCATCCCGACTCACAGGCACATCCACTCACAACTGGGGTAGCATCTGAAAGTCATAGCTCAACTCAGACATTGGCTGGGTACTTCAGGGAAAAACAAAACTAAGCTGGGCATGGAGGCCATGCCTTGATCCCGGCCACTCAGGAGGGAGGCTGCGGAGGAGGACGGCAAGTTCAAAGCCAGGCTCCACCACTTAGGGAGGAGCTGAGCAGCTTGGCAAGACCCTAAATAAAATATAAACAGGCTGGGGGTGTGGCTCAGTGGTAAGCGTCCCTGGGCTCAATCCCGGTACCAAAAGAAAACAGAATTAAAAGGTAGGAAAGTCGGTGTCCTTTGTTCTGGTGAGACGTGCAAATGCTCATGTTTGAGTGAAAGAGGACGTGACCAGTGACAGCTGCAGCCTGCTAGAGGCTCCCCGCAGTGAGCCCCGACCCTTACGTCCTCCCCGTCCCCACTGCCCTGCAGTGGCTTTCACAGGGTCCCAGACCTTCCCCAGTTCCCTGTGTGCTCTTTGGCTGGTTATTGTTTCAGTTGTGATCCTCTTTGGATGAGCACTTACTACCACTGGCTGAAGTGGGTTTTGCCTGCACAGTGGGCCCTGGAGTGGCTGTGGCCCTCCCCTGCCGCGGCACCCTCACTGTCCCCCTGGACGCCTGCAGCTGTGCTGCTTGTACTTCCACTCTGCACCCAGTGTGCCTGCGTGGGGTGTCCTAGGGTGTGGACAAGACGGCCCCAGAGCCTGGCGCATTACGCAGACGCTCTACGGTGAGAGAGAGCAGCTGGGGTGAGGATTCTGCCGGGGAGTGCTCCGTGCAGGGCGCCTGTCCTTCCCCAAACAGCCACACAAGAGGCCAGCGGGCAGCTGCCCTCCCCGAGTGCCACGGGGGTATCCAAAGACAGCCCCACGCATCCTTCCTCCTCCGTAAGTGCAGGTTGCTGCTCCCTTCAGGGGTGACGCCAGTCCCCTCCCTGGTGCCCTAGACTGGCCAGCAGTGCTCTGACCAACAGGACGCAGTCCCAGGTTTCTGAGCTGGGAAACAGGAGACTTCGGCTTCCATAGGGCGCTCCTGATGTTCCCCCTGGGGACACCCCTGATGTTCCCCGTGGGGACACTCCTGATGTTCCCCCTGGGGACACTCCTGATGTTCCCTCTGGGGACATGCCCTCTCACAATTCCGTCCTACTGGTATGAGAAGCCTGACCATGTGCAGGCCACAGTCCCACCTTCCCAGGCTGTTGCCAGCATCGGCTGCCAGCCACACATGGGTGCCATGTTGACCTCCGGGCTGGGCGTGGCTTGGGATGACTCCGGCCCTGGGCCCCACCTGGGAGAAAGGGCCTGGAACCCCAAGTTTGAAGAGCCCGCTAGGCCTTGCCAATCCCCAGAACCAAGGAGGCTGTGGCTGTCGGTGGACCTGGGCCTCTGGGCCTCGGAGGGGCTGGCTAGGCTGACCGGACTGCTGCACTGTGCCCTGGCCCCCCTCCAGGCCTCGTGATTTTTAAAGCCTGGACCGCATCTTCCAGTCACACAGCTTTAAGCACCCGCATGGCTTTGACCGTTTTGATAAAAAGTCAAACTATTTTTCGGTTAAGAGACAAGTCTTAAAAGTTAAAAATATATGCAGTCAGAACATTCAACACGTAAGTCACACGTTAGTCTGAGCAGAAAAAATAAAAGGAGTGGGAACAAACGTCCCCAGGGACTTCTGACTGTGTAAACAACAGTCTTGCCACTTCGACACAACACTCCTCCTGACGTGAGTCCTCCGCTAACTTCTACTGTTTGTTTGGGCTTCCTCCCTCAGGTTCTGGGTATTGATCTCACATAGGTTTTCATCAGTCGGCAGGATCTGTTTTTGCCCACGATGATGCTGAACACCGTGGGGGCCGTGACTTTATCGGTCCACCCCTAGGTTGCCAAGTTTTGCCAAAGTTTTTTTGAAGCACAGAATATTCTCTTCATATAAACACTGCCACTTCTCCACCCATCCACTCAAAGTCCGGATGCTCGAGTAAATTTTGCATTAAGTAAAGATACATGACATCCACAGTTCAGGACTACGGTCAGCCGATCATACCCACGTGCCATTTTGTACTTTTATAAACCCCTGATAAGAGAGAAAAATCTTGAAGAAAGCACTTCACACATAAAATATTTCTTTTATAGCAAAAAAATGTCCAATTGATTTATGAGGTTCTCTCAAGGAGAACAAAGAACACACTATAAACCAGAACCCACAGAACGGGCTCCTGTCTTCGTAAGAAGCCCGCACTGGGATTGCCCAGGGGGTGGGTTTTCACAGCTCCTGAAGAGGGGTCTTCAGCC
Organism: Urocitellus parryii; assembly: GCF_045843805.1. Lineage (NCBI taxonomy): Eukaryota > Metazoa > Chordata > Mammalia > Rodentia > Sciuridae > Urocitellus > Urocitellus parryii. Next base: position 197,210,913 of record NC_135536.1, on the reverse strand, counting down.
TGGCACTTTTTTTCATTTTTATGATAGTATACACGTTTCTAAGAAGGCAGTAAATCTCGAGGTGCTTGGCCTTGGATTCCAGGCATAAATGGAAATTTTGATCATCAAAAATTTTGAATCATGAAAAATTCCCAGGTCTGGGACTTTGAATCAGACCCGTGGACAGAACCAGCTGGGAGCACGGCCGTGGGCCAGATCTGGGCTGCGCTGCGTAGGAGCAGACGTGCCAGCAGCTCCTTTAGTGTTGCCCCGCCGGCCTTTGTGCACAAAGGTGGAGCCCAGTGGGCGTCCAGGGGTGGCCAGAGCTGGAAGGCCACTGCTGCCTTCATTGGAGACGTCCGCAGGCTGGACTGGCTGAGCGACCAGTCTCTGTGGACTCATCCTCACCACCTGTTGTCCAGGGGAATGTCCACTGGTCGAAGGGATTTTCCTGTCAGTCTGCTGGGGCGTGTCCGATAAATGGCACAGTGGACATTAGGGTGGCCACTAAAGGGTTCCCAGTGGCTTAGCTCCTTCTAAATGGAGCAGAGTGGACCTGGCTCTGATGAGAAAACCCCATGGATCCCCATGTTCCTCCTGACACCCCGCAGACCTGCTGTTGAAGGGTGGCCGGCCGGCACTCGCACCTTGAGACCCCGGGACTGAAACTCGGTCCTGGCTCCTCTTCAGGTGAAGCGGTGGAGCCCAGGCACCTCGTTCACTCACCAGTGCCCTGCACAGGGACGAGCTGAGCCCGCCCGCGGGAAGCAAGTGCTCAGGCTTGCCGTTCTCTGTGCTGTGTCACGGCAGATGGAGGAGGGCTGCTACTTCAGCGGCTAAGTGCTATCATTTGAAGCATCATTCCAAAGAAAACAGGGATCGTGCCAGATGAAAATAACATACAGCAAAAAGGGAGGCGAAGAACATCAGGGCTCTACACATCTTCCAGGCGCAGGTGCCTGCGTGAGTCCTGGCCTCTTGCCTGCTCCTACCAACGGCTGCCCTGCCACATCGTGCTGGCCAGCTGCCCCTCTCAGGTGCTGGCATCTGGGGAGCGTCCGCCCTGGTACAGGCACTGCGTATGTGCTCAGTAGGTGCCTGCTGTGTATGTATCAAGCATGTTTGCATGCAGACATTGCATGCACATTAAGCACACATGCATATATGTAAGCATGTAAACAGGCCCTGTATGCATGTTAAGGAGGTACAAATGCATTTGCATGTAAGTATGTCTGCATGTCTGTGTCTTGTGTAAACATAGGTGTTGTGCAGGCATGGGACACTAAATGCCTATGTAATCATGTATACATGTAGCACGTGTGTAGACACACCTATTTGTGCATGAATGCATGTATGTCTACATGTAAACACACAAGCTCTTCTTTATGTGTTGAGTGTGTGTGGGTGTGTGTGTAAGTATGTCACTAGGAACCATATACATGCTAAGTGTATATGTGTTCACACAGGTAAACATGCAAGTACCAGTGTGTGTAGGCTCTACGTGTGCTCAACGTGTGTGTGTATGTAGGCCTGTGTAGTACACACAGGTTGAGACAGGAGATAGCAACACCAGGCAAGGTCCTGTCTTCAGAGCCCACTACCAGTGAGGCCAATGAGAATGCGACAGACCAACTGCTAGGTAGTGAAGACCTGGTCTGTCTGTGCCCCTGATCCTGGCGTACCTTCTAAGTCTCCTGGAATTTCCTGGGAAACGGGAGTGTCTCGGTTGTGCTGATGAGGTGGCCCACTTCTAGGGTGTTTTTAGAACTGGGATCCTCCCCAGAAAGACCAGCCACATGCTGGAGACTGGGGACCTTGAGCAGGCCTGGCCTCCAGAGGCAGGGGCTGGGGATTCGGTTCAGTCCTGGGTCCAATAAGCTACTGAATCAAGCCTTTGCAATGAAGTCAGAGAGAACTCTGGACACGGAGGCTCCGTGGGGCAGCCTGGTTGGTGAACAGCGGGGTGAGCTGGGAAGGGGCCATGTGCAGACTCACAGGGAGGGATGGAGCCTCGCCCCCTCCCCAGCCTCATCCTACATACATCCCTGATTGTAAAACTGTAAGTCAGAGCTTTCCTGAGTCTGTGATTCGTTCTAGCAAATCGTCCCCTATGAGAGGGTTGTGGGAACTCCTGGATGTGTAACCTGCTGGCCAGAAGCTGGTCAGACCTCGAGACCCACCCTGATATGTGGGCTCTTAGGGGTCCAGCTACCTTCTGGGAGAGAGCAGCAGGACGCTAGCTGGGCTGAGGTAGAATCCACAGGCGTGGGTGACACAGCAAGTGACCAAGTGACGAGGTGAGCCAGAGGGCTGAGTGGAGGCTGAGACCAGCAGGTCCCCACTGGCCCAGGAGGTCAGGGCCAGGCCCTGAGGAAGTGTGAGCAGAAGCTGAAGGTGAGCAAGGCGACCAGGCCTCCTGGACACTCCAGGCAGAAGCACGGGTCATGCCAAGGCCCGTGGGGGACTGGAGAAGGCGGGTGTGCAGAGAGGGTCTGGGTGGGCACAAACACATTGGCCTGGAGGCCCCACAGCCCTGGAGACCCTCCTCATCAAAGGGCAGCAGGACCCCAGCTCCCACCCCCAGGCTGCTGGTCTCATCTCCACGTTAACTCCTTGGGCCTGCCCAGGGACCAGCCCTCCTGTGCCCATGAGCCAGATGTCCTGCTCCACCGTCCTCAAGGTACAGGCTGCTGGGAGTCGTGGGTCAATCTGTGGGTGGAGGCTGCTGCAGGGAAAGAGGCAAGTCACATCCACAAGTGGCTCAGGGCCAGGCCTGCCCAGGGCAAGAAGACACCAGTCACCTGGATCAGCGATGGACTCACTCAGGGACGGGCAGCAGAGGAGGGAGGCCTAGGGAGCCAACTGCCCTGCCCAGGTCTCCTCGGCATGGAGAGGCACGAGCAGCCCTGGCCTCTTACAGGGGGACCCAGGGCCGCTGCCTGGAGATGGCCATGCCCACGTGTCAGTGGCCTCCAACCCTGAGGTTGGTCTGCCCCCTTCCCCGGGGCATCCTGGACTCTCCCCTCCCCCGCTGTGCCTCCAGCTGGAGTCCTATCTTGGCTGGGCAACTCCAGGAGCCAGTGGCCCTAGCAGGGAGCTCCTAGAGGCCCCCAGGTCGGAGTCTCAGAAATGGGCCCCTGGGCTGCAGTGCAGACGCAGGCCCAAAGCCTGCTTCCTCCACAGGCCGCGGTGCCACAAGCTTCAGTTTTCTGTAAAATGGGCGCGATAGTGGAATCTGCATGGGTCTTTGGAGTAGGTGTGTGTGGGTCACAGGTACTAGAACACAGATAGCCACCAGTCCTTGAGAGGAAAAGTCACGTTTGTCTCAGCAAATGGCACACTGATGCAACTTTTTATACCAGGGGTGGGGCTGGGCACAGCATCCAGGCTGCAGAACACCCGGACTCCAAGGAAAAGGCAAGGGACTGGTGATTTTATCTACTTCTCAAAAGCCTGAGCAATTAGCAGAGACAGACCAGCGTGTGCAGGGCGAGGAGGCGGGGCCAGGGCGAGGAGGCGGGGCCAGGGCGAGGAGGCGGGGCCAGGGAGGGCGGGCTGCTGCCAAGACCCACCAGCGTCACAGCCCAGGACTCGCTGGCCACAGCCTGGCTGGGTGCCGGTGGCCAGGCTGTCACCCAAGGAAGAAGGTGGCTCTAGCAGCCTGTGTGTGACAGCAGAGGAGGGGGCTAGGCCTGGCATGAAGCGTCCTGCGCGGCTCTTAAGTGTTGGCGACGTTCGCTAATGTGCTTAAATGAACACAAACCAGGTACTCGCTCACAGGACCAGAGCCACAGAAGCAATTTCCACTGCGGCTTTCCGTACTTAGCACTCGCTAATGCTTGCGCTCTCCCCCAGAGGGGAGCTGGATTACACAGAGACCTCTAATGCAACCCGATCTGTGCCTCGCTCGCACCGAACGCCATCTATCTCATAAATGCACCACAGTGTTCCACAAATCATCCACGTCCATCCCTCGAGGCGTCTTTAACTCAGGGCTTAGAGTTGCAAATGAATTCTCCTATGGATCTATTATTCTATCAGCTAGCAGTCAGGGGACCAGCTGTACAACTCCTTCTTAGAGCCAGGCTAAATTAGATCCCGGGGCTCGGAAGACACTCAGCAAACCTATGGCAGGTCCGGGCTGCAGGCCAGCACTCACCTGGGTGGCCGTCTGAGCATGAAGTCCCTAGTGGGTCAGGTCCTCATGCTACTTGACCTTAGACACGTTGGTTACACCTTTTGGAAGTAACCATCATGTAGTATCAGCTCCTCTGCAGAAACCCTGGGCAGTGAAATGTTCTAGATCATAGAACCTGGCCTTCTGCAGGACATCACACCTCTCCAGGTCACGCAGAGTGTGAGGGGGATACAAGAGAGTCACCAGGGCTGGGGTTGTGGCTCAGCGGTAGAGCACTCACCTAGCACGTGCAAGGCCCTGGGTTCGATCCTCAGCACCATGTAACAATAAATAAATAAAATAATGGTATTGTGTTCAACTACAACTAAAAAAATAGATATTAAAAAAAAGAGTCACCACTAGAAACAGGTTAGATTGGCAGGAAAGCACATCCACAGGGGCTAGAGCCGGAGGCAAATCCTGTGTTCACAGCTCACCTACCAGGTACCACATTTTATTTAATCCATTCAAAAAACGACTGTGCGCCTATGAGAGTCGAGGAGTACAAACAACCACACAGGCGTGAACACTGTGGAGACCTGTAGAACCTGCCCACATCCTCAAGCCACTCCTGGCCCCTCATCTGCCTCAGCCTTCCCCCTTCTCTGCCCCCATTGCCTGGTCCCCTGTTCACCTTGACTTGTGCACAGAGGTAGCGTGCAGCTTGCACACCAAACCCTCACAGGCTGCATTTTAGAGTCAATCTGAGAGATTGTCAAGGGAGATTTTGACAATCCCAATAAAAATCCCGCCAGGTTTTATTTGCTAAAATTGACAAGGTGAATCTAGAATTCACAGGAAATGCAAATGGCTCAGCCCAGCCAAAGCCGTTTTGGAAAAAATGGAGCTGGCTGAGTGGCACTGGCAGAGCTGCAGACGGGCGCTGAAGGCCCAGGAAGCCAGGCGGGTGGTGCCAGGAACGTGGCGGTGCAGGTCCAGAGGCCACACACGGGAGCCGCAGAGGCTGGAAGAGCCACCAGGGGGACTCAACAGGGAAACGGAGTCCTTTCAACAAAGAGTGCTCGGACAGCGGTGTCCCATGTAAAAAGTGAAAGGCAGAAGGACATCAGCCCTGATCCCCACACGGAAGTTCACCCCCAACAGACCAGAGATCACGTGCAGAAGAAAACAGGAGGAGCAGCGTTGTGGCTTTGGAGTAGGAAAAGGTTTCTTAGATAGACATAAGAAGCATGAACCGCGAAGGAAAAGTTGATAGACTGGATTCTATCCAAGTTAGAACTTTCCTCTTTGAAAGACCAACTCAAGAAAATAGCAGGCCAAGCCACAGATGGCAAATCCCACCAAAGACGAAAACAACCCCCAGGATGTACACACACAGTGTCTAGGCTTGCCTTGCAAACTCATGTCCAGGGGATGTGAACATTTACAACTCAGCAATGAGACATGCAACATGGCTTCAGGACGGGTAAGAGGCTGAGGTCAGAGGATGCATAAATGACATGTAGGAATATGGGAGGATGCCTAGCAGCACTGGTCTCTGGGGAAGGGGAGCTGCTCACTGGCTATATGCCATCATTGGAAGCCCGACTGGACCCCAGGGCAGGATGCACAGGAACTTGGCGCTTGTGCACCACCACCGGGAGCAAGCATTGTGAGGCTCCTTCCCAGGTAGGTGAAAACAGAGCACTGGAGTTGTATGTGGATGAGGACAGAGGCCTTGTCCACACAGCCAGGGAGCCATCAGGAGGTGACCACAGAGGAAACAGGCAGCAGACCTCAGGACCAGTAAGCTGGTGCCAAGCCGATGCAAGGGGGCCCACGCCCAGCGATCCACGGACATTGCCCCCGGAAACGCCACTGGCCCACACAGTGCCTCGGCTGGGGAGGGCAGGAGAGGCTGGAGAGGGCACCGCAGCTGGGGCAGACAGGCTGGGCACAGTGGTGGTTTCAAAAGCGCAGTCGATGATTGAAACTCACTTGACTTAAAAAAAGGAGTAATTTTGACCAAGCCCCTTTTCCTCCAGTGGAACCTGAGTGGCCAAGATCTCGGGAATGAGCTTCCTTGAACAGCATTTTTAGATTTGGAAGAGTGGGGTGAGGGGTTGGTTTGCTTTTTAGAAGAGAACCCCTAAAAGGGAAGCACGGAGCTCGAGTCTGCCCTCTCCTTTACTGACACGCTTCCCTGGGACGTGCCCCTGCCTGGACGTGCCCCTGCCTGGACGTGCCCCTGCCCGGCTGTGCCTGGCCCCCGGGCCTCCACTCCACACCCGGCTAAGGCTGATGGTAGCTCCTGATCCTCAGGAAAGAGGCAGCGTGGCTTTCTGGAGAAGCGTGGCAGGACAGCTTGCACCCCATTCTTGCTCGGGGCGCGGGGCCCAGGGCTCAAGCTCGCGGGGTACTGGGCTCTGTCTCGCCCGCGGCCAGTCGGGATGAAGAAGACACTCTCAGCTAAATGAGAACTGAAGTGTGTGGGCGGAGCGTCGTAAATTATATGCAGGCCACCAGATAAAATTCAATTTTCAGAAAACGTGAGGGGTAGTGCGGCTGGAGCCGCTGCTTTGCATATCGCAGGAGACAGCAGGTAATGAGGAGGGGGAGGGACTCACTGCGGATCTGTCACCATGAGCCGGGATTGTTTCCTTCCTTCCCTCCTCTAATCGCACCATGGCAGCGTTGATTCAGAACACGGCGGCCCATGAAAAATGTCACCGTTCTGTTGATGGTGCGGATCTGCTGGCAATTCCAGCAAGCGGTGGCTGCACACAAGGGCGATAAGGCACTGTACCCTGCCACGCTCAGCAGGTTTCCCATTTCCTCCTGCAATTACACATCAAACTGCTTTTGCTTCACAAGCAGCAGCACTATAAATGGCCTGGAGGCAGAAGGCTGCCTGGCACGGCTGAGCAGGGCACGGAGCTGAGCGTGGATGGGCTGCTGGAAGGCAGCCACCCTCCCGCATGCCCGCCTGCTGGGCTCTCAGGACTCGCCCACAGCATTCTCCCCTGATATCTGCTGGGTCCCACTGTCAGAGGGCTTAGGGACCCAGGGTGGTGGCAAAGGAGATGGTGCCCAAGACTCTGAGAATCAGGTGTCCTTCCCCTGCGGGACCCTGGGGTTGGCAGAGCAGCAGCCCTCGGAACCTGCAAGAAATCCAGGTTCTCAGGATCCACCGGAAACCAGGGTGTCTGGTGTGAGCACAGGAGTCTTCCCGAGGGGCATCTCCAGGTGAGAACACGGCTCCAGGCCACACTTGGGCTCTGCAGGTGCCCGAGCGGCTAGAGCTTCTCCCAGGGACTGTCCAACCCCAGACCCAGGGAGCAGACAGACTCAGGGGCAGGCTACAGAGGTGCCACTGCTGGCAAACCCCATCTGTCCACCCATCTGTCCATCCATCTACACATCCTTCCACCTATCCGTCCATCCATCCATTGATTCAACAGCTAGTGGTCACCAATTTGGTGCTGGGATTGGAGGCACAGGGAAGAGGGACCTCACGGGGTGCTGGGCTCTCTGTAGCACCTGGCACAGAGTTTGATGTAGGGAAACTCTTATCACTGGAAGAGGGGAGACAGACAGTCAGGGCCTCATGGGCTCCGAGCTGGATGCTGGGCTTCGTATCTGCTCTGCTGTTCCCTGGCATGTGACGCTGGGCACAGTGAATAAGCCCTACCTTGAGGGCTGCTCACGAAGGTTAAAGGGCTAGTCCTGCGAGCACTAGAACTGCATCTGGATCAAGACGGCCAGATGCGGCCATCACCACTGTCATCGACGTCATCTCTGTGGAAAGAGTCCACAGTCTCGAAGGTGCCGACGATACGCTGAGGGAGGACCACGTGGGTGGAGGGGGCAGGAGATGACGCAGACCCAGAACATGGAGAAGGAGACCGACCGTGCCCACGGGTCCCCGGGGACCTGCCTCTGTCTGCCTGGCTAGAACTCACACTGAACACACCTGCAGCACACTCACAGGCCTGGGGTGGGGGTGGGGCTGGGCACTTCCCGGGGAGCACAACCCAGAGTTGCTGGCGTCCAGGTCCAGGTGACCACGTCAGGAGAACACAGAGCCCCTGTGCCCAGCCCACTCCCTTCTGCAAGGGTCAGCGCTGCTCCACCTCCCAGCACCGGGGCTGGATCAGCGTTCCTGGTGTGAAGGGCAGAGGCCCGTCCTCTCTGCCTGGCCCCGGGACTCCCCTCGGGGAAGGGCCCACAGTCTGCTCATCCGTTCTGTTGCGGATTGGATGTTTGGCGATTCTAGTGTGAGGATTGACCAAGGATGCTGTGAACACGCTCATATTTGTCTTCTGCTGTATGTGGGTGCGTAGAGATGTCTTCCTCTGTCAGGGCCACCACAGAGGGGCAGTGCAGAAATTTCCCCATAGGGGGACGTCCTCGGGCTGTGTGCCAGGAGTCCAGTGGCTGCCCCTCTCTGCCAGCTCCTGGTAGTTCCCGAAGTCCCCTTTACCCAGACCCTGAGTGAACTCCCTGCCCACGTGGAGAACCATGGTGCTGGCACGGAGCCCAGCCTGCGCCACTTCTCAGCCTCTGCCTCCTGTTTGGCATCTTGTCTCTCACGCAGAACACGCAGCCGAGGATTCACACGGCTCAGAGGACAATGTCACGCAGGGTCGGCACCTCACCACTGTTCTCTCCTTGGGACTGTGGCTGATCCAGGCAGGAAACTCGATGGCGCAGTGTGGTCATGTGAGGCGCGTGGAGTGGGCAGGCTTGGAGAGCTGGAAGCAGCAGGGGGTCAGAAAGACAAACCCCTGGCAAACCTGCAGTTGAGGCGTGCAGACGGGCAGAGGGATCCCAGATCAGGTGGCATCCTGATTTCAGGCCCCCAAACCTTGCAGAACCCTGCTGATGCCTCTGCCCAGGTCTAGGGAGAAACAGGACCCGAGCCCAAGAGCGCAGCAGACAGCGCTCAGCGGGAGGCTCCAGGCACCGGCAAGGCGCAGCCCAGGGGCCCTCGCAGTCCAGGGTGCAGGTCCGGGAGGGCATCAAGCAGCCCAATGTCCGTCTCCATCTCGGCAAGTGCCTATGAACCACCTTCACGGTGGCTTTTAATTGCTTGTTGCAAAGATGCCAGCTAGCAGAGTACTTACTTTTCAGATTTTTCTTCTCCCTAATTAGACTGAGAGTGGCTGTCACACAGAGTGCTCCCTTCAGTCCTTCCGTCATAAATGAGTGACATGAACATTATTAAAGATGATCGTCACCTGCCTGGAACACAGTCCCCAATAACAAAAAATTACTCACAATTAGCCCAGGATGGTACAGCTGGTTTTACACAAAAGGCCTCCGGCAGGATCTGTACATGGAACGCCTGTGTGTGAACTCGTGGCCACCTGCTCCCTCCACACAGCCTGCCCTCCTGATGTGCCCAGGGTGACTCTGCTTCTGCAGCGGTGGTCTGCCAGAGGCGCCCTCCACCTTCACCAGCCTCCTGATCACGGGTGCTGGGCCAGGAGGCGGCACTACAGTCTCCAGAAGCTGGGGACGGCTGAGCCTGTCCTGCAGGGTTGTGTCCTCATCAGGAAGTGACCGTCATGACTGGGATCCAGGACTCACTCAGACATAAAGCAGAAATGAGCGGCCAGGAAAGGACCTGGCACATAGGAACTGTCCCCCGAGGTCACGGGAGTTCAGAGCTGAAGAAGACACTGAGGTTCTGCAGCCCCGCAAGGGTGGTCAGAGTCCAGTGCTGTCCTTGACCCTCCATGGCCACAGCGCCGTTGCGTCACGGGAGCAACCCAGGACGTGGACTCTGCCTGCTTCACGTGCTCGTGTCTCCCCTGCTTCTCACCTTTGTGAAACCAGAGTGTTTCCCAAGCTGACTTGTGCCAGGTAGATTCAAATACCCAGTGGTTTCAAAGTGAGATGATTCCTTTTTACAACAGGGACCACCCTCCACGGCATCCCGCCATTCCTGTTTCTCTCACTGTTGTCTCGTAGACTTGACCCCTCCGAGCATTTGGCCTGCAAAGGGTTGCTTGGGTGTAACTACCCAGAGGTGCCACCCGGAGGCCAGCTTCTGGCCTTTGGACTTGTGGTTCCCTGGGGTGTTCCACAGGGTGGGAAGGCCCCTTCCAGGTGGCCCGGGCAGTGGTCTCCTGGGGCTGACCAGCGCAGTGGGGTCTGAGGTCCCGGCCTTGTGCTTGTCGGCCTGTGCAGGGTGCCGGGCTTGGTGTCTCAGATGATGGCATCTGCTCCCTGCCCACACCAGCTCTGATGGCCACGTCCCTGCAGGAGTCCAGGCTGCAGGCCTCCTCGGCTCCCCCTCAAACAGAGACGGGACCCGGCATCCCCACCCCGAAGGCCTCCCTGGCCCTGCCCGATCTGGCCGCCGCGCCTAGGTTCCCTCAGCCCTCCCTCTGCCAGCAGAGCCTGGGCTCACACCAAGCATCCTGACGTGGCAGCTGTCACCTTCCTGGCCACCCCTCCCCTCCAGGCCCAGGTGCCACTGTGACAAGCAAGGTGCTCAGGAGCCAGGCTGGTGTCCCCCAGCCTGGGGGTGACCGTGGCCGCAGTCAGCTGTGCACACCGAGCCAGCACAGCACTCCGCTGGCACAACACCCTCTGTGACAGAGTGGCCTGTCCCACTGCGGAGGAGCAGGGATTCTGAGGGTGCAGCCTCAGGCTCCTCTCCTGCCGGGTCCCTGGGCTTTATGGGGTGGGCCAGGTTGGCCCCTGCCATCCCTCACATCCCAAGGGCACTGGGCAGGGACACTGAAAGGGGCAGTGTCTGAGCTGGTGGCCCTGGAGGACACCGGGAGGTAAGGAGCACAGAAGACTGAGGCCCAGGTCAAGCCTGGCCTGCTCCCCACCCTGGAGCGTGGGAGACGGGGAAGGGGTCGAGATGAGCAGCTTGGGGCTGAGGTCCAGAAGAAGTGGCCTTCAGGGACCCGTGGGAGGCCCACGGGGGGGCCAGGGACACACAGTGCGGTGCGTGTGTGCAGACACACGGGCCTTGTTGGTACAGCATGCACACACGTGTGCACCGGGAGGGACGGCTGTGAGCCTGAGGACGGGAAAGGTCTTGGAAGCCTGGAGGAAGGCCGTCCTGCACTGTGACGCGTGTGAGCGACCGCAGGCTCGGGGAGGCCAGGACACGTCACTGGGACTTGGAAAGCACCGTTAGCGATGCAGACGTCAAGGGTAGATCTCAAAATGAAAAGAAAGGAAGGAAAGAAACGAGGACCTATCTGGCAAGCAGAGGGGGGCGGCGGCACGGCAGAGCCCCCCACACTGCCCTGCCCCACGGGGCGGTGGGTGGGGACTCCAGCCCCTCTGCCTGCAGCTGCATACAGGGCCACACCCCAGCGACTTCTGGAGCAGATCCGGTCAGCGCAGGCAGGAGGCCCTGCAGCGGCCGGTTGGGCCCAGAGGTGCTGCAGAGGCACAGGCTCACCTGCTGGCTCCCAGGGCCCCCTCTCCAATGTGCCTGTGGCAGAGAAGAGCCCGCCCGTGATCCTCACTGTGTACCCCGTGCCACTTGACCTCTGACCCTCCTTCCTGCAGCTACACCACACTCCTGGTCTGCTTCCCTGATGGGATCCCGACAGCTCATGTCACGCGGAGTGCGGAGGGACTTCACAGCAACATGGGGCTTTAGGAGGTGATGAGGTCACGGGGCTCTGCCCTGGGCACGGGGTCTGCAGGGTGGGCCAGTGCTGGGCTGGGGGCTGACAGGAGGGCGAGTTGGGTCTCCATCTCCCCTTCCATCCTTGACGCTCTCTTGCCCTCCCACCTTCGTGACGGATGGGAAAGGGACAGGGCCTCACCAGGTGCAGCTCCCTGACCTGAAACTCCCGCCTCCGAGCTCCAGGCCCCGTCGCTGCTCTTCCCGCCATGTGACCCAGGCTCCCGTGTTCTTCCACAGCCGCACGGAGCAGACTTGGATGTGGGGGTCAGGGTCAGCTCGCAGACAGGCAAAGTGCCACGAAGCACAGGACGCAGGGGGGAGGGGCTGCCCAGGGCAAGCACTGCAGAACCCCAAGGCCAGCTGGCTCCCGGGCTCTCTGACCTGCACAGATCCTGAACTTGCTGTTCATGGCCCCACGAGAGGAGGAAGCAGCAAGTGCACCTGCTCACAAAGACGTGGACGCCTTTGTGAGGGCACCACCACCACCATCACCATCACCATCACCACCATCACCACCACCACCATCACCACCATCATCACCACCACCACCATCATCACCACCACCATCACTAATACCACTACCATCACCACCACTGCCACCACCACCATCACCCCCATTACCACCATCATCACTGTCACCACCACCACCACCATCACCATCACTACCAAGACAACCACCATCACCACTACCATCACCACCATCACCATCACCACCACCACTACCCTCACTATCACCACCATCATCACCACCACCATCTCCACCATCACCACCATCACCACCACCATCTCCACCATCACCACCACCATCACCTTCACCATCACCACCACCATCACCACCACCATCTCCACCATCACCACCACCATCTCCACCATCACCACCACCATCACCACCATCTCCACCATCACCACCACCATCTCCACCATCACCACCACCATCACCACCATCTCCACCATCACCACCACCATCACCCCCGTCATGACCACCACCACCATCTCCACCATCACCAGATGACACTTGAGGGCCAGGAGGCACCTGGAGGAGTCTGTCTGGAGGGCAAGGTGCAGAGGTTCTTGTCAGAGCATCCTGGCCAGTCAGCACTGGTTTCCTTGCCTCTGCATCTGGCCTCTGACTGTGGGTGGGCAGGGTGCGCCTGCAGAAAGGGCTCCACCTTGGCTGCCCTGCAGCGGCAGGAGGGGCTCCAGGCCATGTCTCCCTGGGGGAGATTTTGAGGCTGCGTTCAGCTAAAACCAGACCCTCAGTCCCAAGAGGACAGGCAGTGGCCCAGTGGGGCAGCCTTGGCTTTGGGGACACAGGGAGAAGCCAGGATTGCAGAAGAGAGGATGGGGAGGACCCCGAGACCCAGGGAGGCAGCACCTTGGGGGGCAGAGCTCAGTCTGTGGCTGGAAGCCGAGCACACCCTTGGCCAGCTCTGCTGCTGGGTGGGAGATCTTTAACGAGGCCGCACAGCGGAGTGTGGACTCTGACCTCTGCAACTGTGAGAGGACATACTTCTGTTGTTCTCAGCACTTGATTTATGCTCCTTTATCACAGAAGCCCCAAGAAACCAGCACATGATTCCTCTGTCCTGAGTGCTATTATCAGCCCACCTTATAGACAGAAAAACTGAGGTGCGGGGAGGAAACTGGCCCAACTCTGATCTCACTTAGGGAAAACGTTGGGGCTAAAACTTGAAGACATCATCCACTTACATCCCTCTTGAGATGAAAGGGCAGGACACCAGCAGCCACCTTGCCCTCTGGGCAGCATTTCTGCTTCACCACCCAAGAGAAATGGAATTTGCCCAGCCCTGTGGGAGCAGGCACAGGACAGGGGCTCCCACTTGCACATACCTCCAGACAACCCGGGGTGGCCGGCTGCTCCCCACCAGCAAGCCTCTCAGCCCGAGGAGCACGAGGCTGTGGTGCCCAGGCTGCCCACTTCTCCCCACACGGGGGCCCAGGCCTCTGGCAGAACTATGGAGCCTCCGGAGAGGGCCCAACCCCACTGGCCTCGGGGCCTGGCCAGGTCAGAGCTGTGCCCCTTCCTGCATGCCGCATCGGTGGTCTCCTGTCCTGCTGTGAGTGCTTCAGCCTGGACAGAAACGGCCGCGTGGGAGACGCTGGCGTCCGGAGGGGAGAGCTGGAGACCTCCTCCTGACCACAGCCTCGTCACGGGGCATTGACATCCCCCTCAAGCGGGAAGGTTCGGCGGCCTGGCTCCAGCACTGCCGCTCCTCACGCTGGGGGTACTTCAGAGGTGACAGCTGGTGCCGGGGCATGTGTCCCACACCCGGCAGCCGGCAGAGGGGCAGACCAGCAGGTTTGCTGGGCAGGGTGGGGGCAGGAGGGAGAGCCAGCAGGCTACTGAGAGAGAGAGCGGGAGAACGAGGGGGAGGGCTGAGAGAGGAGGGAGAGGGAGGCCGACCCGGGGGCGTGCCTGGGCCCCCAGGCGTCTTTTCTGAGGAAGGGTCTTTAGGAGGGAGGCGCCCCAGGTGCCGCGGTCAGCCCTGGGGCCACACTTTGATCTGCCTGGGTCAGCAGCAGCACGGGCCTGGGCAGCCTCACGCAGCCTGGCTGGTGCCCCCCCTGCTCCGCGGCTCTGTCTGGCCTCCCCTCGCCCGGAGCCACTGAGGCAGGGCCTCCAAGACGAGGGGAAGGTGGACGCTCGGTGGGGGTGTAACGAGGGGGCGTCGGGAGACTGCAGTGCCCACTTGCACACGGTGAGGGCTGGTGAGGAGGGACAGGGAGGACATTAGGCCTGTGTGAGCAGGGACCCCGTCACTGGACGGTGAGACCCTTGGGATCCAGCGTGGACAGAGGGATGATCAGATGGATGGGTGGGAAGTGGACAGGTGGCTGGACGGACGGTACGTGAACGACGGAACAGGTGGACAGATGGAAGGATGGATGGGCGGGCGGATAGTGGATATTAATAGACGGAATGGTGAGAGGTGATGGATGAATGGACAGGTGGACAGATGGGCGGGTGGGTGGACGGATGTGTGGATGGACAGATGGAAGGATGGACGGGTGGACGGACGAGTGTGTGGGTACATAAGTGGAGGGTGGGTGGGTGGTGGGCACAGGGGTTCCTTCCTGAGACCTGGTAGGAAAGGCTTTGAGCTCATGGGCTTCTGTGCGCCTCCTGCCCGCAGCCTGAGGTCAGAGCCAAGGCTAGGAGGCCTCGCTGCCCGTTCTCTGCACGGGGCTCCATCGGGGCGCAGGTGGACAGCAGGCCCACGTCCCCGCCACCCCTGGTGTTTTCACGCTCGTCTTGGGTTGCTCCTGTACCAAGGTGCGCTTGCTCAAGAGGAGCTGCTCTGTCCTCGACACTCGGCTGTCGTCCCACCATGTTCCTATGGGGACGGGGACCCTCTCAACCAGCTTCTCCCTAAGTCCCAGCTGTGGGAGGTTTGCTCTGATACTGGCGCTGGTGGGCTCAAGGCCAGGACTACGCTCCCAAGGTGGGCGTCCCCGCCACGCGGCAGCGGCCAGGAGAGGCCCCACAGCCGGGCCTTCTCTGCAGTCCAGTCCAGCCCAGGCCAGCCCAGCCCCTGCCCAGGCCAGCCCAGGCCAGCCCAGCCCAGGCCAGGCCAGTCCAGTCCAGTCCAGCCCCTGCCCAGGCCAGCCCAGCCCCTGCCCAGTCCAGTCCAGTCCAGCCCAGCCCAGCCCCTGCCCAGGCCAGCCCAGCCCCTGCCCAGCCCCAGCCCAGCCCAGCCCCTGCCCAGGCCAGCCCAGCCCCTGCCCAGCCCCAGCCCAGCCCAGCCCAGCCCCTGCCCAGGCCAGCCCAGCCCAGCCCCTGCCCAGTCCAGCCCAGCCCAGCCCAGCCCAGCCCAGCCCCAGCCCAGTCCAGCCCAGCCCAGCCCAGCCCAGCCCAGGCCAGTCCAGCCCAGCCCAGCCCCTGCCCAGGCCAGCCCAGCCCCAGCCCAGCCCAGCCCAGGAGCTCTCCCTTCATCAAGCCTGCCCCACACTTCTCGAAGCCGTACCACTTCCAGAACCCTAAACGTTGCACTAGAGAGAGGAGAGACGTGTGAGGAACTCGGTTCCACCCCAGGCCAGGGGGTGGGTGGCCCGGGGACCCAGCAGGCCCCTGACCCTGCAGCCATCTTGTGGATGGTGCTGAGGACCTCCTCCCACGACCTCTGTATAGTGCTCACTGGATCCAGCAGGGCCCCGAAGACCTAAGTCCCCACACTCCAGGGCTGGGTGACTTGCCCCGGGGCACCGTAGGCAAAGTGGAACCAAAGGGGGCCACCCAGCAGCAGGCCGGCCCCCAGGCCCCCAGCTGCCCGCCGCTGGTAGTTATCCCGAGGACGGCATCAGCGGGCTGCAGGGACGGCGGCACCCGGCCCAGGGGCCCATCCCCAGACGGGGGTGAAGGACGTGGGGTGTGGACCCGACGGGGTTTTACAGAAGTGGTGTCATCTGCAGGTAAGTGGACGGAGCTGGAGGACATCACGCTGACGAAGCCAGAGACTCAGGGTCTGCGCTTGTCCCCAGGAGCAGAAGCTAGAGAGGAAACAGGACAAGAACAACAGGGGCGAGTAGAGGGAGGGCAGGGGACGGTCCTGCCATGGACGTCTGTGCCCGCACTGAGCCGCCACCGCTGCTGCGTAAGACTAACGCAAAAAGATGCGCACGTGACCAGCAGGAGACCACAAGAGCAGGGGGCACGGGGGACGTGCTGGGGCTGACCTGGAGTGAGACACTTGGAGGAAAAGAGGGCGGCAGGGCTGGGGGCGGTGTGGAGAGAGAAGCAGGGTAGGGGACGGGCCGCAGCCGGAAGGCAGGGAGGAGCCAGGTGCCCCGCCGAGCCTGCACGAGGGACCTGGCCTACGCACGGTCCCCGATGTCTGCCCTCCAGAACCGGTGGTGTCACCTGGCCCCGTCTGTGGTGACCATGGGAGCTGCACCAGGGGCTCACGAGCTGGTCCGCCTGCCCCCGGTGCCTGAGCTCCTGGGACCTCCAGGCAGGGCTCTGCCTTGTGCCTGGCCCTGCTCGACCCGTCTGTGACCTGTGTCACCTGCAGGGCGGGCTCGGCACCCCTCAGGACACCCGGCCACCTGCGTCCCTGCCCCGTGTGCACAGAGGGACTGAGAACGCCCTGGACGTGAGCACCCAGCTCTGTGGGGAAGGCACCTGGGAGTGGAGTCCTGCAGAACCCACAGGGAGGCCGAGCGTGGCTCCAGGAGACCCCGGCCAGCTGTTTCCAAGGGGACTGTGACTGGGTCCCCTACTGAGCCACCATTCACCCCATGAGGCGTGAGGAGCCGCGCAGGCACAGGGCTGGTGGGATGAAGACCCAGACCATCTTCCTCCTGGACCCCGGCCCAGCAAAGCCAGCCCAGGGAAGCAGACGGCCCCGCCCCACGGCCCCCGTGCACGACAGCGCCCCCTAGAGGGAACAGCCTGCCTCACAGGACCCCAGGGTTCCACTCAGAGGCCTGGGACGCTGGGCCTTGAGCACACGGGGTGCCTCCACCCTGCCCACCTTGTCTCCTGCCCTAGCCCACGTGCGCCCACCACGGATCAGGCCTCCTCTCAGGGCCTCCTGCTCACAATTAAGACGCCAAGCCCCGGGAGAGGCCGGGGGCACCGGGTGCTTCTGTGCCACCAGGACTTCAGAAAAGGCAAGAACCGTGAAATTCATCTGATGCCGCGATGCGAACCTCCTGCCGCCAAGGAGCAGCGCGAGGTGTGGAAATCAGACGGCTCGACCCAGCTTTCAGAGAGCCCCGCTGCCCAGAACGCGCACAGCTGTGGCTCCGCTCCTCTCCGGGGACCCAGCCACCAGGCCTGGCAGCGGGCCGGGAGGCACCGGGAGGAGGCGGCGGGCAGACCTGCCCGAGCCCGGCCGTCCTTCTGATCAGCCGCCTGTGGAAAGACACGGCCTTTCATTACCGCTTAACTGAGGTTGTCAGTCACCTAATTGCTCCAATAAAGTATAATTAATTAGGAATAACACGCAGAGGCACGCGGAGGGCTCAGATCGCACTCCGCCAGGTCGGGGATCCCTCCTGGAAAGCCAGGTCCTGCCAGACGGCTCCCTGTCCCACTTAGACAAAGGGGACAGGCCCGTCAGCAAGCCGCTCTCCCGTCGCCCAGGGCAGGGGCGATGGCGACTGAGGTGCTGTGGATCTCTGTGCAGGAAGTGTGTGGAGCACCAGGCGCACAGACCAAAGCTCCCGGTGCAGAATCCAGACCTCGGGAGGGACGGGACCCGGGGGGCAGGGTCCTCTGCGGAAGAACGCGGTGTGAGGTGCCCAGGCCTGGGGCCACCTGGGGTGCCGTCCATGGTGCGGGGCTCAAGGGCACATTTCCTAGGGGGTTCGGCTAGGTCAGGGCACTGGCTGGGGGAGGTGGCCACTCTCCAGTGTCCTGATCACCAGAGGTGACCCATACCTCAGACTCCAGTGACCACCCAAGAAGAGCCAAGGAGGAACCCAGCACCCCACTCCACACTCCGGACACCCGGACACCTGCGTCCCGTCCCTGTGTGCACAGAGCACCCAGTTCTGTGGGGAAAGCGTCAGATATTCAGCAGGAAGGGCTCTCGGGGCTGAGACTCCACTGCACACCGCAGAACCACCTCAGTCTCGGGAAGGTCATTTGCTAGTTCAGATGGAACCCAGAGGGTGGTAAGCAGGAAGCTTGTGGTGGTGGGGGGGGATGACGGAGACGCAGACTCCTGGTTGTCTGCTCTGGGTGTATGTGTGTTGGGGGGGTTCCTTCTTTACCTCCTGGTCCAAGGTTGCTGCTGCACCTCTAGCCATCATTCTTATGTCCCACACAAGACAAAGGAGAAAGGGAGAAGGCAGGTGGGGAGAGAGGAAGTTGCAAATCAATTCTCTGGGGTCCCACAGATTATTTCCACTGAATTTCATTGGTCTGAACATGTTTGCAGAGTGACACCAGCACACAGGCTCCTCCCCCGGTCTCCTCTGTGCCGGGGTCACCCATGGTCTGAGGATCTGAGTCTGTGGATAGGTAAGGAAGGAGGAGGAGGAGGGACTTCTCCCCAGGCCTCACCATCGTACGCAGGGACGCGGCTAGCTGCTCTGTTTCTCTGTACACTGGCTGGTCACCTGCTTCAGGTCAGGCATCTGGAACTACGTGCTGAGCCTCAGGCTCCACGTGAATGTGTTCCCAGCTAAACACTGGGCAGAGGCTACCCGGGAGGTCCAGGCCTCCACAAGTGTCCCCCGAGGGACCTCCTGGCCTTGACAAGGTGGTTACAGACCTGCCCTGACCAGGTGCCCCGCAGCATTCCACGGGGAGCTGCGGCCTCTGTTCCAGGCTTCACCTCTCCATGAGCCTCCAGTTGTGGAGGCTGAGACAGGGTTGTCGTCCACTCACCTGCAGGTCCTCTACCCCGGTCACCGTTCTGTATAAACATAGTATTCTGTCCCAAGTCGGACCAGACAGTGGCCTTTCTATTATCAGAAGGGACTGGAAAACTAAAAGGTGTGACTATGTCCCAATGCCCCCTAGTGGCAAGGTGGAGGACTTGAATACCTGGATCCAGCCACGCCTGAAACCAGTTCTCCTTGCACTTCAAAACGAAGGAGGAACTGATCCCTTTCTGTCCACACAGCATGAGCTGGGTCTCTGTCATCTGCAAACGAGAGGCGCCTTTCCTGAGAGTCCCCAGGTGCAGCTCAAGGGGCGTGTGTGCACCAGAGCCCGTGACTGAGCACGTCGGGGCAGAAGGCAGGGTGCCCGTGGGCTAGCAGGTGCGTCCTCCCTGCACTGGGCCTGCTGGCCTGCGGTGCGCAGCCTGGCAGGTGTCCCTTCTGGGGACGGCCCTGGAGTCACCAGGGGGTCAGGGGCAGACCTGCGGCAGGCGGGGAGCTGGAAGGGCATCGGGGCTGGAAGACGCGGTCCAGCGGGGTGCCCTCGTGTCCCCAAGTGCCCTGCTGGCCTCGCCTGCTCCAGGCAGGGGGACGGTGGTGAGGACCACGCCCTCGATGGCAAGACCTCACCTACGAGGGGTCCCAGTGGCCCCCACGTAGAGGACGCGGCCCACCTGCTCCTCCTCAGAGGCCTGAGCGGCCGAGTCTACGAGTGGGGCCCCGAGTCCCCTTGGCAGGGCCAGTCCCCTTGGTTAGGACGACTGCTACTGACCAGCCTGAGCACCCGGAGAGGGGCCGTTAGGTGGGAACGGCCGGGGCCAGGAGCCGTGAGCTGAGCAGGAGGGCCCCCAGGGCAGGGCTGTGGTTTGTGTCTGAAGCAGCCCACAGAGGTCCACCCAGGTCCTTCAGGTCCACCCAGGTCCACTCAGGCCCACAGAGACCCACCCAGGCCCACAGAGGTCCACTCAGGCCACCCAGATCCACCCAGGTCCACAGAGGCCCACCCAGGCCCACAGAGGTCCACCCAGGCCCACCCAGGCCCAGCCAGGCCCAGCCAGGCCCAGCCAGGCCCAGCCAGGCCCACCAGAGGCAGGCGGTGAAGGCCTGCTCAGTCCCCAGCGTGGAACTCTGGGGAGGTGGGGGAATCTCAGTGAGGGGAGCCCACGGGTCTTTACGTCCCAGGGCTGTGACCTTAGAGGACACTGTAGGACCCTGTCCCATCCCCCTTCACCTTCACTCCCAGCCGGGAGGTGAACAGGCCGCTGCACATGGGTGCCTGCTGTCAAGGGCCACTCCAGGCCCCAGCCGCAGGGTGACTGCTCATGGATTGAAACCCCCAAACCCTGGGCTATAAAACCTTTCCTCTTGGTGAGTCGATTGTCTCAGGTATTCTGTCACAGTGATGGAAAGCTGGCCGACACAATGAGTCCATCTCATCCCGTCAGTTCAGCACTTCAGAGAAAAGGACCCAGCTCCCTACAAGAGAAGCCTGTGTGGGACAGCCTAAGCCATGGAGCCCTCCTCCTGGCCCACTCAGCGCAGGCCAGCCCTGCCACCTTCAGGCTCACCAGCCCCACCAGCCTGTGCACCAGATCCTAAAGGCAGAGCTCGCTCCTGCCTCCAGACACACATCCTCCTGGGTGTTTCTCCGGGAATCCCATCTCAAGCCCCCAGCTCTTGTCACACTGTAGTGACACCTCTCCACGGTAAACCTCCCACCTCCTCTTCTTTGGGTCTTTGCAAACAGCGCACTGGGAATATCTTGTCTTCCATCCCTAACTTGAAAAAATCCAGAACGCCAACCCGCCACCAAGCACGGCCGCCTCGCAAACACTTGAATCTGGAAATCTCTGGAGGAACATCATCAGTTCCAAGATGAATCACCAAGACTCGTGCACTCCAATGCCGCCAGTCCTCACAGCAGGAAGCCAGCTGCCCGGGCCGGGCAGGCGCCTCACAAGGCAGCTCTTAGGGCCACACCCCGCAGGACTTGGCCTACGCAGGGCCGGCACGCACTGCCTGCCATCTGGTCACCACGCTCAACATCTGGCTGCGACTTCCTGACATCACCCGCAAACGAGGCCCAA
The DNA here is from genome assembly GCF_045843805.1 of Urocitellus parryii. Lineage (NCBI taxonomy): Eukaryota > Metazoa > Chordata > Mammalia > Rodentia > Sciuridae > Urocitellus > Urocitellus parryii. Next base: position 197,189,711 of record NC_135536.1, on the reverse strand, counting down.
ACAGGACATCCCTTTGTTGAAGAGGGCGAGTCTAAGAAGCTCAGCAACAGAGACGTGGTCCCCTTGGGCCACTCCTGAGGCAGGGGCTCGGGGGCCCTGGGCACATGCACCGCAAGGCTGCGCTCATGTTCCCAGGGCGAGCTGCAGTGCGACTTCAACGCTCGTCCTTGATGTGTTCACACTTTACATGGGACCACCGTGCAGCGTGGCTCTGCCACTCCACAGAAACTGCAGGACTTACAGCAGGCAGGGACCCAGAGGGCAACCCGGCCACGCCACGGTCACGTCCACTCCTGCAGGTCAGGGTGGCGCCCACCAAGTCCTGCGATCCAGCAGCGTGAGTGGAGACAGGCACGGTCACGAGTGTGTGGTTGGCGGGTTTCAAGAACCAGTGCAGCGCGTAGCCACCGCCCAGATCCAGGCAGGCGCGTGACAGCCCTGGAGCCCCTGCATCTCCTCGTCCCCAGGAACCCACGGGGACAGGCCTCCCTTTTAAGGACTTTCTAGGTTTCTGCTCACTGAGATGAATATTTTTAGCGGGATCATTTTTGCAGGGTTTAAAGACTGAAGGGGGGTGTGGCTCGGTGGATGGCCCTGAGGCCCCAGCTTCTGTCCCCAGCGTCACCGTGTATGAACCAGTGGAGCTTGGAGCTGTGTCACCAGATGTGACGTGAAGTGCTCTGGACCTGGGGCGTCCTCCCTTCCTGCAGGGGCATCTGGCCCTGGTCTCACTCAGCTGGAGACAGGACACAGCAGGGGACCCTGACTGTGGCCTTTGGGTGCCTCTCTGGGCTGCGGCCCACGAGCTGAGCAGCCTGGGGAAGCTGGTGGGCAGAGGACCATGTCAGCAGAGGAGCTGAGCCAGCCTGGTTGGCTGGGGACTTGGCGGCACGCAGTCACAAGGCCCACGGCCTGTCCTCCAACCTCGGTCCTGGGCGGGCGGTGGTGGACATGGGAGAGGACCTGGGAAGCCCCGTCAGCCTGGACAGCCACCTTCACCTCCCCCCTGCCACACGCCACGGTTTCTCAGACCCTCGCGGCTCCCCCTGCCTCCTGCGTGATGGAGACCACAGAGGTGCGCCGGCCCCGTCTCCACGGGAAGCGTCGTGGTCTGCACCTGGGACAGGCCCGGGACCCTGCCGCACCTGTCCCCACACTCCCAGTGCCCGTCCCTGGCCAGCACTGCTTTCCTGGAAGGGCCAGGATGAAACCCAGGCCCAGGGTTTGTCCCAGCCTCTTGCCTTTCTACAGAGCCTTTGACTTCAGGGTCCGACAGGGGCCAGGGGGGCCAAGGTGGGAGGGGCAGCTCGGGGAGGCTGGGCTGGGCTTGGCCCTGGGTGGGCACAGGGGTCCAGGCCCCAGCTCAGGGCGGGTGGCACAGGGTGAGGGGCTCAGGGCGGTGGTCACCCCGATAGCCTGCACGCGGGCTGCTTGGCTCTCACAGTGTTGGACGTCTGTGTAATGAAGCTCCCAATGTCAAGCACTGGGGGACCTTCCGAGCGCCTCAAGACGTGGCAGCTGTACTCCACGCGAGGCTGGCAGGGCTGGCTGAGCACGGGGCCAGCCACAGTGCCGCCCTCCACCCAGGCCTGTCGGAGCTGCCCACAGAGCACCCAGCTGACCTCCGTCAGGGTGGGGCCCTGCAGGGCTTCAGGAGGCCTCCTCTCTCAGGGCCACTGTGTGACCTCAGAGTGCGCTGTGCCCTTAGGGTCTCAGGCCCAGGCAGCTGGCTCTGCTGGAGGAGGCCGGCAGGCCCCCAGGGACACTCCAGCTGAGCCTGAGTGAGAAGGGAGAGGCAGGAGGAGGGGCCTGTCTTAGAGGGGGCTGGGGTCCGGCCAGGGGCAGGGCTGACCCTTCCCTGGGGTTGTGGTCAGTGCTAGAGCAGGAGCCCTGGGTCAGGCCCAGCTGCAGAAGGTAAAGTACTCCCTGAGGGTGACGTGGCCACCTTCCTGTCCTCTGCTTTCTAAACACGGCACACAGCCCAGTACTGGACTGGTAATACTGCAACAGTCCGTGTGTGTGTGTGTGTGTGTGCGCGCGCGCGTGTGCGTGTGTGTGTTTTGTTACCGGGGATTGAACTCAGGGGCACTCGACCACTGAGCCACACCCCCAGCCCTATTTTGTAGCTTATTTAGGGACAGGGTCTCACTGAGTTGCTTAGCACCTCGCCGTTGCTGAGGCTGGCTTTGGACTCATGATCCTCCTGCCTCAGCCTCCCGAGCTGCTGGGATTACAAGTGTGCACCACCCACCCAGCCCATGTGTTTTTATTCCAACTTGGGATACATACATGCAGACTCATGTTGGAGGCCCTGCTGGTATAAGGTGACTTGTGACAGTCATCATCCTGGCAACAGTGCCCACGTGGGTGGTGACGAGGACCGACATCAAGCGCACACTCTCCCAGTTGCATTATAGACCCATTTTACAAAAGATGGGTGCAGGACACACTGACCTGGTGGGCAGGCACCTGCAGCTGACGTTCCCTGGGAGGCATCATGGTACAGTGGTCAGCTGAGCAGTGTCCAGGCTGGGAAGGCCCAGGCCTGAATCTAGGCCCTGCTCCAAGTTGTCATCTCAGAGGAGCCACTTACCCCTGTGCCCGATGTCCCCTGGTCTTGGTATCTGGAAGGGTTTCTATGACACTCTGGACGTGTTGATGACCCCGGGACGTTGCTGGACCACGGCTCAGCCTGTGACCAGGACCCAGGGAACCCTGACATTTGCTGTAGCTGGTGGGGCCAATCCTCGCTGCTACTAAACACGGCCCCGGCCCGGCTCAGCTCCGAGTGGGCATTACTTCACGGGCTCCGCACGAGAACCCAGCAGCTACCCACCTCACTGTCCCGGAGGGCACCTCCAAACTAACCCTGCTGCGTGCCGGGTGGGGGGCCGGGTGTCGCTGGGCACGGGTGCTGCTCTCCCCGGTGGGACCTTTCATTGGTGCTGCTTATTCCCGACCGAGTGACTGGCAGGGGCGGCCCTGGGTGGGGCCAAGGAGACTTACGCCCTGACCCCTCAGAGGGCTGTGGGGGACGTGTCCCCAGAAGCACACGCCCATTGTGCAGTTTCTGGCCAAGGCTGAGGAACGGTCCCAGGTGTCTGGAAATGCCAGGATGGCAGCGCGGGGACAGTCTTCTGAATCAGACGGGACGCGGGGAGCTGGGTCAGCGACAGGGCACAGCATCCCCCCAGAGGGCCGTATTTCCACTCTAGGGGACGCTGCCTGGGGCAGCGATGACTCTCTCGAGGTTAATGATAAATCCGCGAGGCCACAACAAGTTCCGCCCTGAGAGGACTCCAGCCCCACTTCAATGGGCTGAGTCATTTTTGTTATTAAAAAGGTTGATTCCAAGATTCAAGGAACTCAGTTCTCTGGGGAGCCATGGGGGTCTCCGTGTTCCGTCCCAGCGGCTCCTGTGACAGTGCACACTGAGCAGGAGGCCCAGCTGCTTCCAAAGGACCTGGAGACTGACGGCAAAGGCTCACCGATGGGGACCGCTGGCCCTCCCTGGCGGGCCCCAGGGAGGGAATCTGTCCACTCACAAGGTCAGCGACATGCAGCCTGAACAAGGGCAGGACTCCTTCTCACCCAGGCCACATCCTGCAGCACAAGTGACCACCTCTTTATTCTGCAAAGCTCCCTGAGGCTTCTCAGAGTCCCGAAGGTCAAGGCTGACCTGCTGGGCTCTGGAGCACACCCACCGCACACAGTGGCTCCATGGCAGGAGGCCGGGAAGGCGGGCAGTGGGCAGCGGCCCTCCCCAGTCCACGCTGGCCGCGGCTGCCTCAAGGCGCATGAGGGAGGGCCAGCTTCCCCCTCCGCTTGCCATCACCTCTCTCTGCAGAAATCAGTTCCCGGAGCCTGCAGGCCTGGAGCCTGTCCCTCTGGCACTGAGTGTCCCCAAGGGCTGCCTCAGGAAAGCTGCCGGGCAGATTGGACGCAGGGCGGGTAATTAGGGACAGGCCATGTCCTCCCACTATGGTTCTCCCCACCAGGCCACCAGCCCAGCGGCCTCCTTCCCCATTTCTCTACCTGAGGATCACGCAGCTCATGTCCCCTGAGGAAGGACAGCAAGAAGTCCGACTGTGCCGGAGCCCGGAGCATCTCCACCAGACACACGCGCCACACGCCCTGCCACCTCAGAGGGGCTTCCACCAGCGGCCCCGGCCTGCTTGTCTGGCAGAGAACATTCTGGAAGAGCTGCAGAGGCAGCAGGTGGGGGTAAGCATGTCCAGCTCTGATGCCACCCTCATCCAGTGGAGCAGCCAGAGTCCTGGCCAGTCGGTGCCCCATGAGTGGCTGCGCCCAGACCTTCTTCCTGCCGCAGGTGCAAGATTGAATGTGTCTGGCCAGTCCCCAGCGGGGCCCTGCCAGCCCTGACTATTCTGGGCTGTCTGTCCACAGCACTCAGCCCTGTCCCTAAGTGATGCTGACTCTGTCCATTTGTGTACATTTCTATGTGCCTGCGCTTTCTTATTTGGCAGCTTACAGGGTATCTCAGGGATATTTTCTAGAACATTCTCTGAGCTCTCCAGTGTCCTGAGGCCTGGACATGAGCAGGCATTCAGGCTCACAGCAAAAAATTTCCCGTGCAAGAAAAAATCCACCGGCTGGAGCACGAGCTGTGGATGGGACGCCCCCGAGAGCCACCGCTCTTCAGCAGCTGGTGTTCGTTAATGATACCTGGTGACACCTGGTGACACGCATTTTTAACGGAGGCGTATTTGGGAGAACGTGCCAAGCCGGCACAATGCAAAGGGAGCAAAGCGCCTCTGACCGGGTGCCAGCCTTCAGGGAAGGTGGCTCCCAGGGTTCAGAGGTCACAGGGAAAGTCACTACCCCAGGGGGTTCCAGCATATCCTCAAGGTCCTGTGCCTGGCAGTGACCAAAGCAAGACCTCTTAGGGGTCCACCCTTTGTCTTGGGCCTCGGAAAGTTCTCCCCAGTGACATCCCAGGGACAGGGAGCAGCACAGAGCTGAACTAAGATGGCAGCCACCACTTCTTGGCATCTTAGGGAGGGCCCGGTAGAGCCCCCAGGCAGCCTGCCTCCCCCACCCCCAGGGCCCCGGGGGGCCGACATGCACCCTCTGGCTGTGCACCCCCCTACAAGCCTGCCGGGAAATGCGCGCCCCCAGCCTTCTGTGCACAGTGAGCGGGAGCCGCTGAGCTCAGACCCCGCTGGCCCGAGGGCTAGGAAGGCTGGCAGAGTTGTTCCAGTTCTCGTCTCATCTTTACATTTAAGCCTCCTGGCAGACGGTGCTGTGGCTCAGCTTAGATGTCCTTCCTATTAGACATTTCTGTCACCCAGGGCTCCTTTTAAACTGTTCTCCAAAACACATGGTCTGATTGGTCTCCCTGTCACCCACCACACAAAGGCCAAGTCAAGAAAGGAAGGCAGAGGGCTGGCACCGTGGGGTGTGGGTGGGAGGGCTCACATGTTGGCGCGGGGCAAGTTGATTCTGCAGTTATGCCCCTTAGCAGCTGTGCTGCTTGTGCTCACAGCCTCAAGGCACCCCCAAGGGACGGCCACCAGGGGGTGGGGGCAGGGCAGCAGGCCTTCGCCCCTTGAGTTTCTCTCCTTCTAAACCTGAAGAGTCTTGCTCAGTGGATGTTCTCGCTCATCGTCAGCTGCTGGAAAGTGTGCGATGGAGCGATGATCTCCCACCCACAGTCTCAAACCAGCTCTGGATAGCTGTCTGCACTCCCCTGCACCTCTTGCTTCTTGAGAACTTGAGTCCCCACAGAGCCCTGGGGGTGCCATGAATCAACAACAGCAGCTCCTCGTCACTGAGTCCCTGCGACCTCCCTGGGCCAAACGCTCTTTGAAGACAGGGTGGGGAGAGCCCAGCACTCCCAGCCCCACCCAGGCACTGTGGAAGCGGGTGAGCCAGTCCTTCTTTCCTCGCTTCTTCCCAAAGGTGAGATGCTCCATCCCACAACCCGCCTGAACTTCCCATAGGTGGCTTTCAGATGGTGACGCTGCCACCCTGCACAGCTCATAGCTTCAGACACTTGCTGGTGTGCCAGGGATGGCACTCCCTGCCTGCAGATCCACCCACTCCTTCCTGCGCTGGGCGGCCTCTCAGGACTTCTCAAGGAGGTGGGGGATCGCTGAACAGCACCCGCAGACGGCACGCTGTTGCCTGGAAACCAGGCCTGCCCCTAGCCAGAGCATGATGGTCCCCACCCTCTTTTGCACTGTTGAAAATCTCAAGTTGTCATATGCAGGGCCACCACACTGAGCCGTCTAACAGTTCACACGGTCTTTAAAATGCACACCCGGCCACAGCCTGGGTTTATGAGGACAGCTTTTATTAGAGCTCCTTCCCTCCACCCACAAGACGTTATCTTCCTGTCATTGCAACTTGCCAACAACATCCTGAAAGATCCAGGAGGGGTGGACACCCGGGGACAGGCCAGCCAGTGGAGGGTCAGTCCTGGGCAGGTGTCGTCGAGGAAGGGGGAGCCCTGGGAATCAGGAGCCCCTGAGTGGAGGACGCATGTGTCCACGGCATGGATTCAGTGAGATGATCACAGCTCCATCAGGAGGTGGCCCAGAACTGGGGTGGAGTGGCCACAAGTATGATTAATCTGCAAATGGTGTCCACTCGACTAGTGAGGCGGTAATAAAGGTATTAATTTAGCTGCAAACATTAAATGTGTACAGTAAGATGGATTTTTTTAACAGTTCAGTGTGGCATAACCTTAATGCAGAACATTAAAATCATTCATTACAATGAATAAATAGCTTAATGAGATTTGAAGCACTGAGCACTCTCCCGGTAAGCCTGTGATCAAGTGAAGCGGGCAGGGCTGTTGCCGGGCATAAATTATGCAAAAATAATACTCCTAATTCCATCTCTCCCCCGCATTGTCGCTTTTGTTGAATATTCAAAGGGACGGCTTCCCAGGACAATATCAAATTAGCCTGTGTAATATAAAAAGTCTGCAACAAAATTATCGACACAATCCTTATCTGCAAAACCATCCACTTTAAAAACAAAGGCCAGTTCCGTCTGATTCCCTGGGAATGGTGTGTCCCAGTCCAACGGACGCTACCCACCAGGAGTAAGCCATTCGTTTGTTCATTTTCGCAATATCCCTGAAGTTGACCACTGCCTTCCAAAACTTGCCATGGAGGTGTAAACAGGGAGTGTGGGAGCCCAGGGATGTGGAGCAGGGTTCGCCCAACAGGGAAAACAGGGAAGAGCGTCCTGAAGACTTTCCTCTTGCTCTTTAGAAAAATTCCCCCTCAAATCCGAGCACTTAAATGCGGCTCGGAGTTCCCTGAAATACCTGTGAGGCTCTTCCCAGCCACCCCGCCCCGTGTCCTCACATTCTGTGTTGTGTAGGGAGAACCCCACCGTGCTGGGCACAGAAGTGCCAACCCTTGCTGGAGTCTGGCCTCGCCTTGGACTGACAGCCCACCTAAAACCCAGCATGACCCCTGTGTCTCCGAATTCCTGAGGCCAGAGGGCGCCCTTCTGGGGTTCACAAACCCCTGATTTAAAATGCAGCCCTTGGGGGAAAAACCAGACCTCAAGCCCGTGGATCATGCCATGTCCATCTCCTGGCCGTGAGACCAGGCCTCAGTCAACAAGAGGTCACCGAGGGGAAGCCAGGACCCTTCTGTGCTGTCTTTGCTGGTAGGGACACTCTGTGGAGTGTCAGAGCCCAGGGGCTGCCACCTCGTCATCTCCTGAGGGAACTGGCAAGTCAGAGCAGGAGGGCCAGCTCTTCCCGGACACATGGTTCCTCCTGGCCCCTGGCCCTCCTGGGTACCCAGCACCTCCTGGGTACCTGGCCCTCTGCTCCACTTTCTCGAGTTCCAAATTCCCTCAGCTTCAGACTGAGCCACAGGTCTCCAATAATGGCAGAACCCTGCTTGCAAAGTGTGTCACTCGGCTGTCCCTTCCAAATCCCCAGTTCCCTTGGCAACGCAGGCATGAGGGCCAGCAGCTCCCACGAGCTCTGGGGTGGTGCACACTGGCATGTCGGTCGTCCCGAGGCTTCGAGCTTACCTAACTAGGGCTGGGTGAGAGTCGGCCCCGAAGACACGCCAAGCAGGCTCTCTGCTCAAGAAAGATGCCATCCGTGTGGGCACTGCCTAGCAGGCTGTCTCATCGGGACGGTGGACACGAGGACATGCGGGCGAGGAGGGCAGGGTTGGCGTGCCTCATGCTGAGAGGGACCCTGTGACCCTGGCCCTGCACGCTCTCATGCAGGGCACCAGGTCATCTCTGAGCCTGTGCCCTTTGCCTCTAAGATGGAAGTCGATCCCCCCTGCCCAGGGCTGTGGCAAGAAGCTCTGTGGCAAGAACTTGCTGCCACCAGGTGGGAGCGCCTGAGCCCCTCCACCCCAGGCCACGGAGAGTGCAAGAAGCACCTGGTTCTAGGCTGGCCTTCCCCGCGGCTCACCCCAACTTCGCCAGATGGGAGCCACTGTGCGACCAGAGCCTCCTGGGTCACGTCCTCTCAGCCTCCCAGGGCCCCTCTGCCTGCTCCAGGTGACCTGCCCCCACTCTCTGCTGCTCCCATTTCTGCAGCCCTGAAAGCTGGCCAAAGCTGGCCGCCCTCCCCAGGCCTGTCAGAGCCTGTCCCGCTCCCAGCAGATGGCCCCAGCTCCTCCCGCTCCTCTCCTGGAACCCGTCCTGACAGCACTCCCCACACCACGCGGGTCCTTATGGCCACTGTCTCATGGAGTCTCTCATCTCGCCAGTGCCCGGGGGTGGAGAAACAGACACCACACCACCGAGGCTGTCGGTGCCACCCTTGCACTGCCGGCACTGACTGACCACAAGACCAGCAGCATCCACGACACCAGCCCGTGCCTGCCATCACCACTGCCCCACGGCCACCACTCCACAGTGGCCCTCGCCATCCTCCACCATCACCACCTCCACCATCCAGCCATCAGCGCTACCACCACCAGCAGCAGCCACCACCAGCCACCTCCACCAGCACCAGCAGCCACACCGTCACCATGAGCACAAACAGAGTCACCATCAGCACTGCCAAGTGCTCTTCTGAGCACCTTCCCAGGGACACCCTGGGGAGGTGGTGCCGTTACCCCCCCTGCAGCCGGGAAGCCTGAGCTCCACCCACCTCAGGAGCTTGCCCAAAGTCACAGGGGAGCAGGGACCTGGGTCCAGGCAGCCTGCACCGTTCTTGACCCACCTGGGAGCTGCTCGGACTCCTGGAGCTCCCTGGGCACAGCACACTGCAGGAGTGGCAGGTCCTGCCCACACCAAGCCACACATTCTGCCCTGTCACCACCTCGTCTGAGAGCCCCGAGTCCTGAGCAGAGGACATCCTGACCTGGTGACATGGCACGAGGACATGATCCATGTCCTTCTCCCCCCATGGTGAGCTCCAGGGAGGGGCCACATTGCCCACCATCTCCCGGCTCCAGGCCTGACCCAGCAGGCCCTGGGCGACTGTGGAGAGGCCTGGGACCCTTACAGCCCTCAACAGCCCCAGGCCCGCATGTGCCTGGCCAGTTGTGCCCCACACCGAGCACTCTCCCGCCCTGGGAGCTGGGCACCCATTCCTGTCACTTGCTGGAGAGCAAGAGTGTCGTGTCTTTAGTGGGACCAAGTCCAAAGGGTTTGCACAGATGCCACATAGGTCTGTGACTCCAAGTCCCCGTGCACTGGGACAACCCACGCTGCCCCTGATGCTTTCACATCACTTTACAATGTATTTGACAACCATCCAAAGAGCATCCGAGGGAGGTCTGTTCCTGGGACCCACAGCTGAAGGAACAGCCTGACACCCCGCACAGTTGGGCCCAGGTCATGTGCCATTCGGTGTCGGGAGAGGGGGCAGAGTCCTGCCCCAAGCCTGTGTTGCTGGGAGGCTGGAGGCAGGAAGGCCTTTCTATGGCCCGACCTGCTGCTTTTTCTCATTAAGCCCAAACGTCCCCGAGAGGCCCCAGACGACATTTGTTAGGAGGAATGTAATAGAGAGCCTCCGCCACCTTATCTCCAAAGAACAAGGAGGATCACCACTGCTTTTAGAACAGTCCAGAGCCTCTGAACAGTCTCCCAGGAGTCAATGCACACGGGCAAAGGGCTCAGCCCGTTGCAGACTCCGTGGTAAGGTGCAACCAGCTTCCTGGGTGTGGTCATTTGCAGCTGTCCTGGGCCCTGAGGCTCCCGGAGTGGAGGTGGCCATGCTGATGGCCAGAGGCAATCCAGGCCTCAGGCCCGCAGTGTGCGGCGGCTGTGGGGACCCTGGTAGTAATGATGGCAACAGAGCACATGCCCTGGTCACCCAAAGCCAGTTGCTGGACACCCAAGGAATGTGCCCCTGGAAGCCGAGTCCTCCAGCTGTTTGTAAACGAGCCAGGAATTGGGATTTTATCATGACCAGAAGAATCAGAACTAATGAAAGGTATCGTGTCATCGGCCCACAGGTGGGTGGCACCGGCTGCCCCATGCTGAAGGTCACGTGCCTCTCACTCATCCTGAGAACTGCCAGCGCACTCCTGGGCCACGGCCGCAGAGGTGGCGCCCTGTTCTGACCTGGTGATGTGCTCCCAGCTCTGCACTGCCCGTCCCCACCCCAGGCCAGGACCTGGGACACAGCTGTGCTGCTCCTCTTCCAGGCAAAACTGCTACCTGGCCTGCTCATGGGCAGGTGGGAAGACCCTGGGCGGAGCCTCAGCAGCCATGTGAAGGTGGCCAAGGTCTCCAGTCTCCCAGGGCCACCACAGCTCTGGAGTGACCAAGAGTGTCCCGAGAGGCTCCGGGACTGTCCCTGGGCCTTGCTGCTGGACGCAGAGACGAGTCTGCAGGCCTTGGTTTGAGCTGCCCCGAGTGCTGTGGAGAGGGCTCGGGCCCCCAGGTGGCGCTGCAGAGCCAGGCGCTTGGCAGGGGCACGCTGAGCCGGGCAACAGCAGGCGCAGGCGTGAACACGTGCTCGGGCTGTTTTCATGCTGGGCAGGGAGGGTCGGGTGCCTCTCTGGTGCGGCTGGCTCCTGCTTGCCATGTCACCACACAGGCCACGTCACCACTGCGTGACTGAAACAGGTGGCCAAGCCACAGGCAAGGGGTGGGCCACTGGGAAGACAAGACGCATGGCCCTCTGAGACCAGGGGGCAGCCAATGGGCCACTGCATTCTGAGGCCAAAATTGCGGCTCAGCAGAGGAGAAGCTGTGACTGCTCTGTGGATGGGACCTGGTCAGGGGTGGGCAGAGCATCGGGTTTACATCTGAAGGCTGGACTCCACCCTGCGTGGTCCACTTACGGAAAGAGACTGGCCCTGAAAGGGACACTGTTTACAAATGCGAGCTGTCAGCTGTCACCAGATCAGAATGACTCTGAGTCATCTCTGGAGCCTGGGCTTGGTGCCTCTTGGCCCAAACGGCAGCCACACGGGGGTCTGGCCAGAGTCAGGGGCAGTGCAAGTTCCCACCACCCAGGGCACAGTCGGCCTCCAGGGTGCACCCCACACTCCTGATCTTGCCTCCCTCCTCCCCATCCACAGGGCTCTGATCAGGGCTGCCTGGGATGACCAGGGACCCACTGGGACCCCGTTCTCCAGAGGCTGGCCCAGTGACAAGGCTGCAAAGATGGGGGCCCGTGGTAAGGACTGCCAGTTGCCCTAGGGGTGGGATCCCTCTTCTCAGAATGAGCCAAAAGGCTGCAAAGTCCTGGAAGAAAGACAAGGAGTTTGGGGTAACCAGGTGGTCCCGACATGACCATCAGATCGACAGGTTTTCCCAAACAATCAAGAGTGGACAGGTGGGGGCCCATGCAGAGAGCATCCAGCTCGAGACTGGGCAGGGAGGCTGCACTTGCTAAGTGCCTGCTGGATGCAGGGCCCATGCCAGGAAGTGGGTCTCTGGTTCTACACCAGCTCCGAGGACCACAGAGCCCCGAGCCTCCTCAGGCGCAGCTGTGAGATGACCATGGCCCCAGTGACCTCTGAACCGAGTGCAGGCCAACCACTACCGGGTGCCCACCCCTCCCCGTCAGCCTCCCACCCTCTTGTGCCCCGTGGCTGCCAGCACTGCACAGCCCAGGCCAAACCAATCACTGCTGCTCCTGAGCCTTCTGCAGGGCTCAGAGCACCCGGCTGCAATCAGATTACACGCTCCAGCGCCCAGCCCAGCTCACTCGGAACAGAGCGAGTCCATTCATTAACACCAGGGCCAATTAAAAAGTAGGCACGCTCCCAAATAAAAACCCCGCAAGCCGTGCATTCCCACCCTCCCCAGGAAGCTTCACCAAGCGACCACTGCACGGCGCAGCGTGGCTCCTGGGGGACAAGTGGGCGGAGGAAAGGCAGAGAGAGAGGACGAATAGCCACCACTATTCATTTCCCCGGCAATGACAAAAGGGCCGTTCATGGGTTCCTTGGATCCCCGACCACTTGAATACAGCATAAGCCCCAACACAGCTTGCGCCAGACCAAGTTTTATTTAGCTGTTTTGTGCACACTCATTAAAGAGCTTAATATCCAAGTGACAGGGGTAAGAATCGCCTTCGCGTTGCAGTGTCCGTAAAAACAAGATTGCAAAAATTCACCATTGAGTTACGTTCAAAGCCAGAGATGTCATCAGTATTTAAACACTCGCTGGGAAGATTCTTCTTCCAGGGGCGGACGTGGTCACGACACAAGGACTGACCAGCGGCATCTGTTGGAACCTTTCTCTCAACCCCAGAGTGGGCTGAAGGCCCTGTCCTTCAAGGATGAAATCCTGGACTTGGGCACTCTGGAGACCTATGAGAGGTATCCCTCAGAGCCACCAGCACCTCAGAGTGCAGTGTCCGACCCACCCCTCCATCCTCACAGCAACGATGACCCTGCAGCCACCCCTGGGTTGCCCTGAAGGCACAGGGTCAGCCAGGAACCTCCCTCCCCTGGCTCCAGCAGCCTCTCCCCCAGAGCCGGTCTTCAGCGTCCACTCTGCTCCCAGGGAAGGCCCCCGTCCCCCATGCACAGCAGCAGGGAGGACAGGGAGAGAGAAAGGAGAATAGCCACCACGATTCCATTTCCTGGCTAGAATGGGGAGCCCCTCCCACCCCAGACCCCACCAGTTCTCTGATCAGCCAGAGAAGGCCGTGGCCCGAGGCTCAGGACCCTCCCCGGGTCCCCAGGCACCTGCATCAAACCCTGTCCCTTAGGCCCTGTGTGCTCTGAGCCCCCTTGTCCACTGTCCCCTCTGTCTTCAGCTCAGCCGGGGATGCTGACCGAGAGGTCGCCAGGACCCTGGGGAGCTCCTCCCCTCCATCACCCTGTGACCAGTGCCTCCTCCTGGCCCTCACGAGACCCTCTCACCTGTCCCTGGCCTCGTCCTCCCAGCGAGGGGTCCCTGTTCCTTTGTTCTCCTTCATCTGACTTTTATCTCCGTCCAACCTCAGACCTTCAGGAGCTGCCCAAAGATGGCAGGTGGCTCTGCAGGCCCCGTGGAGAGTCCCTTAGCCCTGCTGCTGCTTCCTCATCTCTGCTGGTCCCTCTGCACCGCCTCCAAGACCCAGGACGTCCTCCTCCACACCACTGTACACGAGTCAAGGCCAGCAAGGTAGCATGGCCACGGCACTATCCCCTGTCCACACCAGGTGGGCCCGCCCCAGGCAAGGCCACTGCCCCAGGTCCCCCACCCCAGGTCCCCCCTCCAGGCAAGGCCACTGCCCCAGGTAAGGCCACTGCCCAGGTGCCCCCCAAGGCAAGGCCAGGTCCCCCCATCCAGGCAAGGCCACTGCTCCAGTTTTCCCCCTGCCGGCAAGGCCACTGCCCCAAGTAAGGCCACTGCCCCAGGTAAGGCCACTGCCCCAGGTAAGGCCACTCCCCAGGTCCCCCCATCCAGGTAAGGCCACTGCTCCAGCTTCCCCCCTGCCGGCAAGGCCACTGTCCCAGGTAAGGCCACTGCCCCAGGTCCCCCTCCAGGGCAGTCTTACAGCCAAGCAGTCCTGGTGGGCGGTTACACTCTGTCCCCTTGTCCTGGTGGACCATTACACTCTGTCCCCTTGTCCTGGTGGGCGATTACACTCTGTCCCCTTGTCCTGGTGGGCGGTTACACTCTGTCCCCTTGTCCTGGTGGGCGGTTACACTCTGTCCTCTTGTCCTGGTGGGCGGTTACACTCTGTCCCCTTGTCCTGGTGGGCGGTTACACTCTGTCCCCTTGTCCTGGTGGGCGGTTACACTCTGTCCCCTTGTCCTGGTGGGCGGTTACACTCTGTCCCCTTGTCCTGGTGGGCGGTTACACTCTGTCCTCTTGTCCTGGTGGACCATTACACTCTGTCCCCTTGTCCTGGTGGGCGGTTACACTCTGTCCCCTTGTCCTGGTGGGCGGTTACACTCTGTCCTCTTGTCCTGGTGGGCGGTTACACTCTGTCCTCTTGTCCTGGTGGGCGATTACACTCTTGACATGAGTTTTCTTTGGTTTGGAGTCTTCAAAACATCACCCTGCCCCCTTCTGAGGGGAGGCCGGGACAGTGACCCGTCTGATGGCTGTCCACGCGGACCCTTCAGAGGGGTGCTTCAGCCAGGCCAGGCGCCCGAGGCCATGGGCCACAAGCTGGGTGGCTCTGTCACTGCGGAAGCCTGGGGGCCAGAGTCCAAGGGGACGGAGCTTGAGGGGCCTTCCTCTGCAGAGAGACCCTCCTCGCTCTGGCCTCAGGGTGGAAGGACGAGGGCCTGACCCCATGCAGGAGGGCACCACCCTCCCAAAGCCCCACCTTGGGTGAGGGTCTCTGCAATGGCATGTGGGGACCCAGAAGCCGAGATGGCCTGCAGGCCCTGGACACCTTCCTCCAGTTTACCTGCGTTCCCCTTTGCAATTGGTGAGAATGGGGAGGAAGCCCACCCTAGGAACATGTCTGTGACTCCCCAAAGCCCCCCTCCCTTTGGCGTCTCTGGAACCTCCGGCCTCAGTCGATGGTCACTGTGAGGCTCGTCAAATGGGGATCTCTCATCCTCCTTCCGCCTCACTGCCAACCGGCCTGCTGGGGAGGTGTGGCGCTGCCCAGCTCTGCGTCCCCTCCTGGGCATTCCACCCCTCTGTGGGTCACCAGGCGGGTCACTGCTCACTTCTGATGCCTGTTTTCCCAGGCGGAGGCGGGCGGGGGCTCTCTGGGTGGCCCTGGGCCTTTTCCCTCACGTCTCCGTCACGGTGGGGCCCTCGCCCTCGCACTGTCCTCTTGTGGTTTTATTGGCTCCCTTTGCTCTGAGTGGAGACCTGCTGCGTGCTCAGCCACCCACTGACCAGGCCTCAGCTTCAGCCCGGTCCTCAGCCCACAGCGTCCGGCACAGAGACCGCACTGACCATCAGGTATCAGGTGCAGGAGGAGGGTGGGCGGGAGCTCACGCCTGGTGGCTCTGGGGACCTTGCCGGTCGGTGGCCCAGGTGGCACATGGGTCTTTCCCTGAGGACTTGCACATTTCCTCTCCCTGGACAGGGCAGGCTGGACCTCGGAGGGACCACCCCAAGGACCCTGGCCACTTTCCACCAGGCGTGGCCCTGTCCTCAGAGCCCCTGGCTCCAGCTGCCCAGGCCACGGCTCCCCTCTCTGCCTTGCTTCCCCGATCTTCCTTCCAGGTTTCCTGTCACCATCTCTCAATAGCTGCTGCAGCCTGCCCTGCCACAGAGCTGCTTCTAAGGGACTCTGCGCACAGTCAGGACCTCATCTTAGGATGAGCCTGACACTGCAGACACCTGCTAGAGGTGACTCAGTGCCAGACCCAGAGACATCTCTGTGGGGGTTTGGTTTATTGATCCTGGAGAACAGAAAGACTCGAGCCTTTCTCCAGCAACATCTGCCTTAATTAAAACAATCTCTTCTCATGGACTCCATCCTTCCTTCCCACCCCGCTGGCTGCTCATTTGAAGAACTGCATTGGGGTAATTTACTGGTGCAAGTTTCATTCTGGCTCAGGCACGCATTGCCATTAGGAGACAGTACCCTGCTCCTCCGGGTCTCAGTGGAATTCCCACCGAGCTCACATGGAGCTCACCGTGGGTCCCCGGAGCAGGCGGGTGCACCAGCTGCAGATCCTGGCTGCTGACCCTGACCTGGGGATTCTTGCCAGCCACGTCCAGGGGCTTGGTAGCTCTTTCCCAAGGGAATGCACACACCTCTTAGCAGCACATCCGGAGCCCAAGCCTCTCCCCACAGTGTGCATATATGTACCCCCACATCTGAAGCCACGCTGCCTCCACCCACACACAGGCCCTGCAGGCCCCTGGCTCACCAGGACCTCACTCTGACCTCACCTCCCCACATGCCACCTGGAAGCCTTGGATTCTGTGAGCTCACTCTGTGAAGACCCTGGCTGGTCCTGTGGTCCTCACAGAGTAGTGCAAGCCACACCTTGTTAACCCTGAGCATTTGGGGGGCAGGGACTGTCCACTTGCCGGTCCCACCAGACATGCTCCTGAAAGCTTCCTCACAAATGCAAGCAAATCTCTGAGAACAGAGTCCCCCAGGGAGAGGGCAGCCCACTCCTGTGAAGTGTCCAGTGCACGGGAAAAGGAGGGTGGAGTCCCTTCATGACAATGTCCCAGGGCAGGCGGCAGGTGAAGATGCAGGGTCATTGCAGGTGCTGTGGCTCACGGGGGACTTGTGAGGCCCGGGCACAGCAGGCCTCCCACACTCCAACCAACCACCCGAGGGTGCGCAGCAGCGGCTCATCAGGCCCTGCAGTGGGCTGGGTGTGCAGATCTCTTTGGAGGGCTGCTCTGTTTCCAAGGGCAAGGGCCTGTCCTGGCCCGACTCTCAGTTACACCATTCGGCAAGCTTCCCCTGAGACGAATCAGAGAAGGCCAATGTTTCGTTTTACAGGCCACAGTGTCCCTGTGACTTGAACGCTGCCTGGTGGTGTGAAAGTAGACAGACAGCAGGCCAAGGATGGGTGTGGCTGTGGTCAGGGGACCAGCAGGGCTGGACTTGGACCAACAGCCCAGGATCACACACACTCCCTGCTCTATGGCGCAGATCCCTGGGCCCGGGCACAGTCACTCTCCCAGCATCTCCACGGGGTCAGGAATCTGCATTTTAACAGGCACCTGGATGGCCCTGGCATTGGAGTCCCACTGGCCTGGAGGTCGGAGGCCTGGCTTCTCGGCTAGCAGAGATGTCACTCCCTGCCTGGTCCGTGGAGCTGAGCCAGGGCAGGTGTGGGGCTGGGCTGAGTGGCCTCATCAGTGCGCGCAGGCCAGTGCCAGCGAGGCCACACTGTCAGGCAGGCTCAGAGCCGTGGAGCTGACGGGCGGCTGATTCCCCTCCTGGTCACACCCCCGACCCCAGCTGCACAGAGCACGCTGGGCCCTGGCTCCAGGGCTCCCTCTTTGAATCGTGGTCCATGGAGCCACTCTTCTAGGCCATTTCTGCTGCTGTCTGCTCTGCCCATCAAAGGCTGTCCCCCATGTGGCTGGGCGGGGTCCAGGGAGCTCAGAGCTGCCCTCGTGGGGAGCAGAGGAGCAGAGGGCCACCAGCATCAGAGGTCCCCAGGGGCCTGTGTAGTGCAGAGAAGGGCCTGGACAGAGGTCCCGGCAGGGCACTGGTCTGCAGAGACCCAGCTGTGGGATCTCTGTGGTTCTGCAGCCACAGGACCTGGGCCAGTTCTGCCGTGTGCATGCAGCCTGAGCTCAGCTCTGCTGCCCCGGAGTGCTAGGCCCTGGGCCAGCTTTGGTTTCCTCACCCTAAAGCCAGCCTAAAAATAGTCCCTCACAGGGCTTGGGGAGGTTACTTTGGGGCCATCCTTGTGAAATGGCGAAGGACACAGAAAGGAAGAACCAGTCCTGCGCTGGAGGGTCTGGTGTGGAGGAGGAGGTTGTCATGTCTCCACTGTATACTGACAGCACCCAGGAGTCAGGGGTGGGTGAGCCTCGTTCTGCAGCAGGAGACTGACAGTGTGCCAGGGCTCAGCCCAGTGGCCTCAGCTCCAGGTTTGGGCCAGGACGGCCTGGCCCCAGGGCCTGCACCCTGTGGCACATGAGGGGCTTTGAGGATGTCATGGAACCCACCTGGAGACTGAGATCACAGGATGGGATTAGGGGAGGAGGTGCAGGAGCGCGAGTCGACCACAGCCATCAAGACAGCAGCATGAGAGGAGGAAGGGGCCGGGTTCTCAGGGAGATGTCCGCGCAGGGAGAGCCAAGGCGGAGGCTCAGCAGACAGAGCGCCTCCAAGGCATGCTGTGCTCCTCCCCGTCATCTTCTGAGCACCCAGGGCGGAGGCTGGGGAGGCCAGAGGGGCAGGACCCACAAGGCAGTCTCGGCAGGCAGCGGCACTCTGGGGCCCCAGAAGAGAGTCGTTCTGAGCTGTGACAGTGGCTGAAGGGGCTGAGCAGACTGCAGAAGCCGAGACCCCCAGGGTGGGCCGGTCCGCCGTGGGCAGAGCGTACTTCCTCAGGGCCCTGAAGAAGTGACATTGTCAC
Organism: Urocitellus parryii; assembly: GCF_045843805.1. Taxonomy (NCBI): domain Eukaryota; kingdom Metazoa; phylum Chordata; class Mammalia; order Rodentia; family Sciuridae; genus Urocitellus; species Urocitellus parryii. The sequence continues at coordinate 197,171,319 of NC_135536.1, read as the reverse complement.
TGGGTCATAGGGATGAGCAGGGACTGGTACACAAAGACAGCGGTCAACGCAGCAACCACCAGGGTCCCCAGGCTAGATAGAGGACAACGGACTTAGAAGTTAACAGACCGTGAAGTGCACTGGACGGGCACCGTAACAAGGGCTGCCAAGGCCTCCTCCAGCCTCTCAAGCCCCCTCTCCCAGGCAGTCAAGAGAGCGTTTTAATCTTTTATAGTCTCTCTCAGAGAGGAAAGGGGGGCATGCCCGTTTTTGTTTTGTGAAGTTGGGATCCTCTTAATTTCCAAATCAAGCAGGTATATACACAGATGTGGAAAAAAAATCAGAGGTGATTTTACCTTTGAACAGAGCTAAAAAGTTAGTGCACTACGTGCAGAAAGGCAGGATGAAGTTGTATGACCAGGCTGCCTACCTCGGCAACACACGCGCCATCCCACAATAAATGGTTCATTAATAAAATGCTCCATGTTAACAGATTAAAGGGGAAAAATGTCCAATTATCTCCACAAAAGAAAACAATCCTGATAGACACAGCAGAGCCAGAGTGACAGGAGCTTCCTAAGTTTCTTAGAGGCTAGTTCTTCAAACCTCCAGCACACATGATGCTGAATTATGCATCATTAGACCATTCGCTTTTAAATCAGGAGCAAGACAGCTATCCACCATCAATTAACACCTCTATTTAACATCGGCTAATTAACAAGAAAGAAGAATCGGTGATTGGAAAGAGATAATTAAAATTAGCACCACTCACAGATGATAAGATTCTCTACACTGAAAAACTCCGAGGACTCTATCGTTCATTAGGAATTAGAAGTTGAACCAATTGCTAGATATAAGATTAATGTCCATTGAGCTTCAACACTCCAGAACGGGCAGGCCCTGTCAGATGGTAGAAGTGACCACCTTGAAAGGAGGAAGTACCACGAGAACCTGAAACAGGAGTCACTCAAGGACCATGTGGAAAATGACAAGGCCTTACAGAAATGTCTGGAATATCTGCAGAGTTTAAGACACAAGTCTCCATAGTAAACCTAGGTGCTCAAGGGGTTATAGGTTCAAGGGGATTCCAATGAGAGTTCCGGAATGTGTCCTGTAGGAGTGATTCCAAACTTATATGGAAGAGTAAAAGAGCTGGAAGAGGCTGGGCAGTCCTGCTGAGAGCAGCCAGGCTGGGGACGGACGCTGCCCAGCCTGCTTCCAGAAGGAGCTCAGGGCACAGGAATCCAGGGTGACGCCGGCACAGTGCAGACAAGGGGAACTCCAAACCTCTGGCCACACCCATGTGAAAGTCCACTCGAAGGGTTGGAGACACGGTGCTGAGAGTCGGCGGGGACGGGGCCGTGACCCTGGTGAGTCCCGGAGCAGGAGCTGCCTACTCAGGACGAGGTGAGAGGCCCTGGTCTCACATGGCTCCAAGTCAGTCCCAGAAGGAACAGAGTGACATGTGAACAGCAGTGGACTTGGAGGAAACTTCCAGATGCAACTAGAGCAGGGTGTTCACAGGACATGGGTCGTTAAATGAGCAAAAAAGCCCAGAGGACGTTGAGGATGAGAGCTCGCGTCCCCATCCTGGACTGAGAACCGTGTTCACCGTCAGGCACCGCAGGGAAGGGCAAGGGGGATGTCACCTGCTGGAGCGATACCTGCCCCGTGCAGCTCTGGTCAGGGCTGGCATCCACACAATTCCTAGGTGGACAGTCCCTAGAGAGCACAAGGGAGCCACACCTCAACAGAAGGACAGGTAAAGGCCCACGAAATGCAATCCCAGGAGGACGTCCAAGCAGCACCCATGTGACCTCAGCGGCTTGGAGAGGGCCCTGGGCTCCGAGGCGCTCGCGGGTGAGATGGAGACTCCACCGGCCAAGCCCTCTGCGCCTGCACGTAGAGCGGGTCCCGTCTCCAGGACAGAGATTCACAGGTTTTGCGGGTGACGGCCAGTCAGAAGGCTCTCATTCTCACTCTCACTCAGTCACCGCCCAGTGCTCAGCTGTGTGTCGAGGACGCAGCGAGCAAGGACAGAGAAGCAGAAGAGTTGTCCATGGGGGGGGTAAGTCCTGTGAGCGGCCAGAGCTTCCCCTCCTCACACACACACTCTGCTGTAAAGGGTTGGGCAGGGACGTGGCCAAGTCTGGGTGGCAGGAGCTCCCCAAGAGCCAGTGTTCCACCAATGCCAAAGGATGCAGGCAGGTGGAGGTGGCCAGGAGTGTCCTGCGTCCACAACAGAGGCACTGTACCTGTGCCTGGGCCTGAGGAGAGCTAAGGGGCCAGAGCTCAGGGCCAGCTGGGGGCTGGGCCAGTGAGCAAGGCACCACATAGGTGCCATGTGCCACTGCGGAAGGACGCAGGACACAGGTCAGGGCAAGGGGTGTGAAAAGCTTAGCTGTTTGCATTTTTTTAAAAATTAGGAATGCCCCCCCCTTCTTCCTTCCTAATGTGGTCCTACACACGCCCAGCCCACGGATGCCCCCGCCCAGCCAGGGGCTCTGGTGGCCATCTAGACTGACCTGTATGTTGCGTCCCACGAGTAAACACTCAGGGTCACTCCGGGTGAACTGGGCTGCATGAAATAACCACACAGTCAGACAAATACCTTTATCTTTGGGTCCTGTGACGGCTGTGGAAAGAGAGAGTGATCACGGAGCACGTGCTGAACCCTCTTACTGGGAAGAAGCCATTCAGATGAGGCAAGGGGTAGGATTACAAGGGAACGGGTGACGGTAGCTCGGCCCCTCTGGGTGCCGCTACTCCCAGGGCCACTCCCAGGGCCACACCTTATAGTGAGGGAAAGACCGAGTAGGAGTCAGGGCACTACTGATCTCTCCGATCCCCGTGGTGCGTCAGGACTTCAAGGTGCGTGCATTTGGAGTGGCTCCCCACACTGTGCTCACCTTGGGACCCTTCTCTATACCCCCTGGCCCAGGCCAAACCCAAGCACTTCCACGGCCCACAAGCCAGACGCCGGGCGAGTCCCCGGCAGGCCAAGCCCTCTGCCCTGGCCTGTCCTCCTCTCTGCACACCTGGGCCTGCCTGGCCTCCTCCACTCCCCTGTCAAGCCCCGCTCACAGGCCTGGCCCCCTCACCTGCCCACAGAGCTGCATCCCTGGAGGGAGGAGCTCCCAGCAGCCTGCCTGGGACTTGGGCTAATGAGAAGGTAGCTCCAGGCAAGGAGGACCCTCAGCCGCACAGAGGAGCTGGTCCAGTGCTGCAGACCACTTTGCCCACTGTTGGCCGCCCTGGGGAAGCTCATCCCTGCCCACTTTCCTGCCAGGAGGCTCCCTCTGGCCCGCTGTCTTGTCTGGGCTGACTGCGGCCAATCCCTCAACAAAGAGCTTGCTTTCCAGGCCCTGCGTCACACGCCACCTTGCTGGGGACCCCTGTGGTCCCCTCCGGACCTCCCTGCCTAGAGTCTGGCTCTCCCCAGACATGTGCAGACTAGAGTCCAGCTCTCCCCACGTGTGCAGACTAGAGTCGGGCTCTCCCCAGACGTGTGCAGACTGGTGGGAGCAGCCGAGGAAACACACCTTTAGCCTTGCCCCTGCCTCCACATCCCTGGGAGGGCTGCAAGGTGAAGGATGTGGGAACAGAGACGGCAACTGCAAATCCCTCGCCCAGAGAGCGGCACTGAGGGTCTGCAGTGGTGGGGACCCGGAGCTGCATGCTTCATTTACCACTTTGTGGGTCAGAACAAAGACCCAGCTCAGACCCCAGTGGCCTGGAGCCTCCCCTGCCGGGGTGCTGGGAACAAGCCGACTCCTTGACAGGCATCCTGGGCAGAGAGGGCCGTGGGATGCAAGTGTACCTGGCACGAACCTGGACTTGGCCCCACACGTTCTGACCCCACTGTCCACATCCCCGGCAGGGCGGGTGGAAGTGCACACGAGCACGTGGTCACAGCACGTGGGCAGGACAGCGGGCCTGGCAAAGGAGCCACCTCCCACGGGTGCCTGCCTCTGCCTCCTGTGGAAGTGAGCAGGAGAGTGAATGATTCCCAGGCCCTGGGAGGGGGTCCGGGGGGGGGGGAGATGTGTGAGTTCATTGTTTCTTTATGCAAAGAAAGCCCCAGGAGAAGTCAGCGACCCAGAAAGTTCCCTCGAGTTAATGAACTTGGCCACTGGGGAGAGAGATGCTGCCCGGTCCTCGCTGCTGGTCTCTGGGCAGCTCTGCCTATTCTCCACATCCCGCCTCCCGCCTGCCTTTGACAGGAGTGAGGCTGTGTGTGCTATGGCCACTCTCGCTAGAGACCCCACGCTACCCGAGGTGCTCCGTGGCAGATGCTGGAGCCCCGCTGCACTCCGGCTCAGCCAGGATCTATGGCGAGCCTTTGGCTCCCCGCAGAGCCCGGGTTTATAGGGTTTATGGAGGCTCCCCCTCTCTCCAGCAGTAACGGGCTTGTTCCTTTGGTCAGAACCACTGTTTTCGGCCCCAGGCCAGGTTCCTGTTGCACAAGCCTCCACCCTCAGGCTGCAGGGACAGAAGCAGGTCTGTCCCCAAGAGAGATTCCTCGAGGTGGGTTGCATCGGCAAACTGGGGAAGGGCTGAGCATTTGCCCCTGGTGGAGGGACACTCAGCCACAGCTGTCTGCAAGGGGCTGGGTTCAGGATTCACTCATGAACAGGGTGACGCTGACAGTTTAAGACACCCTCCTTGAGACTCCAAAGACCCTGGGCAGGAGTGACAGGAAGTGCAGAGTCCGTGCAGCCTTCACTCAGCAAACCCCGGTGTTGCGGTCAGTCTGCCCAGCCTGGGAGGCACTGGGTGCTGGCAGAGAGCCAGCCAGGCACGGACCTGCCTTCCTTGGAGCTCATGGTCAAGGGCACGGCCCCGGGGCCCAGGAGGGTGGAAGCACACCTGTGGAAACCAGCATGGCCTCCTCATGCCCTGGAAGTCCAGGCCGCAGCCCAAAGCCCAGCTCAAGCGAAAAACATGTGTTCCTGGCTATGAACTGCTCAGTTTACGGGTGTTGCTGGGGACACAGGACAAATACAAAACAAAGGGTCATCCTTCCTGCCCTCAGAAGTCCTAAACTCAAGACAGGAGATGACCAACCGACTAGTCCTGTGGGCAAACGGTCAGCCTTGTGGTCCCACAGGGTTTGTAGGACACCCAAGTGCCTGTGTGAAGGTGGACACTTCACAAGAACTCCTTCATGAGCGCGTGCTGAGGGGCGATGCTGAGCCCACATCTGTGCTGTTGGGACCATCTTTGTCCCCAAGATGGTCATTAGCTTCCTGGGGCCTTGTAGGATGGGAATTTGAGACCAAGAACAGGCAGGCAGAGATGCATACAGAGCCCACCACCAGCTGGAGACTGACCAGGAGTCCAGCAGAACCGGGTGTGTCTGGGGCCAGGGAAGTCAGAGGCCCCAACAGACAGGGCAGTGGCCAAGGGAGCATGAGTCTTGCTCATCCGGCTGCTCTCCACACCTGCCTGGACTCTCAGAGATGGCCCGGGAAACTCTCCGGGTCAGGACAGACATGGACACAGCTGACGCTGCTGACAGAGCGGAAACAGGAGCCAGCGTGAGAGAGCAAGAGATGGGGATGGAGCCAACTGACCGGCAGTAGGACTTTCCCGCAGAGCCTCGTGGGCACTCGGGCCAGGCCAGCTCTGGTGGCCTCCACTGCCATCAGAGCTGACGGGCTGTGGGGGCCACAGATTGACCAGGCACCTGCATCTGAACTTGGTGGGAGCAGATCACTCTAAGGCTGATCCTGACCCGAGGACTCCGCCCTGCTCCAGGTGGCCCTTCCCTGTGACTCGCTCCCTATAAGATCCACGTCGTTCTTCCAAATAGCTGCCAGAGGGAGAGGAAGCACCAATCACCTTGAACCGCACCTCACACTTGCAAGTCTGTCCTGTGAATCCCAGCCCAGATCCCATCTGCCGAGTTTAAATCAGCATCCCAAGCTGGCTGATTTTCAGTCGCTCTGGCTTATTTATTTATTTCTTTAAAAGGAATATTTTCTAATAGACAAAAAAATTCCTTTTCATGCTTCACTAATGCAAAAACAGCTGAACCAATTTAGCTCAAACTTTCTCAATAGCTTGTTACAATCCTAATTAAAATATTCACATACGGTGCAAGCTTTGGGGAACAAAATATTGCACTGTCAGTCAAATTCTGGCTGCATATTTACAACCAGCTAAACAGAAAAGCAACAGCCTGGCGTTTACTCTTTGTTGCTTCTTGAAGAAAATGTAGTCGGACAATTAACGGTGAGTGTGTGAGAGCAAGGAAGAGGGCCAGCGGCTCTCCGCTTGGCTTACCTCACAAACAACGGGAGAGCCGCAGACCTCATTTACCCAGGCTCCCTGGGCAGTGGCTCTCCCCTCAGGGGGCCAGTCATGTGGGGGAGCGAAGGCATGGGGAGAGAGGACGGTGGAGTCCAGCCGCAGCGCCCTGGAGGACAATTCTTGGCCTGTTCCGTGGGTGTGATGGTCCCACCTCAGTGGGATGTCCAGGGGGAGAGGACCATTGAAATGAAAAGTACAAAGAAAACGTGTGTCCTTCTGGGAGAAACTTCTCCCAAATGTCCATCTTCCCGACAGCCTGGATGTTTCCAGAACACTCCACCAGCCTTCTGCTCCATGGACACCAGGCCCTTCCAGGCTGTGAGGACGGCGGACAACCTTTCACACAGCAATGAACCCAGAGTCTCCTCTGCTGTTCAGCTTTCATGGCTGGTGTGAATGTGCGTGTCTTCCACAGACGGGCGGGTACACACGGAGGATGACAGGCGGGTGCAGACAGTGCCGCAAGCGTGCGCGCGCGCACACACACACACACACACACACACACTCGCGTGGCTCCTCCCCATCTCAGCTCTCACTGCTCCTTCCCAGCGTGTGCACCCTCCAAGCCCTAGTTTCTTCCAAGCAGAAAGCCAGTGGCTGACCTTGCGTGCACAGCAGCGCAGTCCTGGGTGAGGGCCTTGCAAAGCCTGGCTGGGTCTGGCGGTCCCCATTTCTGAATCTTGTGGTCTTGAGCTTCACCTTGTGTCTGAGATCTGTGAACTTTCACAGAAGGTGCCCCCACCATCATCCTGCCAAGGTCCTGCCAAGGTCACGCTAAGCTCCAGGACATGTAGCCATGGGTGACCAGTTCACTCTCAGCTGCATGGCAGTCGGCAGAGGCAGGATCCGCAGAGCTCTGCGCTCTGGCGTCCCGGACGTCGGCTTCCTTGGTCATCGCAGTGACTCCGAGCTCCTTCCCTAGGGCAGATTCATTCAGGGCTTACAGACTGGAAATTAAACGATCTGGGGTCTTTGCTAAGGGACCAAAACTAGAGCATTTCTCCCTGCTCCGTGGGCTCGGTGGCCACATTTGAAGAAGCTCTTTCCACAGGGACTTCATCTGATGTGCTGAGTGTGAAGCCAAACCCAAAGCCAGCAAGAGCTGCACCGGCTTCCATCTTCCTCATGAGAAAGAAGCGTGCAAAGCCTAACATGCGGCGCCAGAGTGGCCGGAGATCCTGATTAGGAGGTGCTCTTAGGTGGGGAGCAACCCTGTCAGCAGCTGGGGAAGGCTCCTGGGCTCCACTGCCCCCTTGAAGGTCCCCTACCCAGCCCCCTGGGAGCCCCAGTGGCTCCCAGGATGGAAAACATGACCAGGAGGGTGGAATCAGATCTGGGAAGTGCATCCTCAGGACAGTGGGCTGTGAAGACCCGTGAAGTCCAAGGCAGGTGCTTGCCCAGGCAGCTGGGTGGCGGCCCCAGTTGTCCAGCAAGTCCCCCGAGTAGCCAGGCCAGGGAGCAGCCCAGGCAGGTACAGGTGGCAGGACCCAGGGCCAGGAGGTCACACGCCTGGTGGGAAGGCTCTGCCTCCCAGGCCTGTCCTTGAGCTACACCCGCACTGCAGCAGCAGAGATTGCCTTGGATGCTGCCCCCTCGCCAAGCCACTTTCATGGACCCATCCCTGGGGGCAGAAATCCTCAGTGCATTCAGCAGGAAACTGGCTCAGAGGTCGAGATGCCAAGAGGCCACGCGTGGGACACTCCAGGGGTTGGACCTGAGCCCAGAAAGTTCAGGAGCACCCGTGCCGTTGGAAGAATGTTCGGGTTCCCCAGAGCAGTACCGGCCTCCGTGTGGGAGAGTCCTGAGCACGGCAGGGTGCTGAGCAGCGTCCCTGGCCTCTGCCCACAAGATGCCAGCACCACCTCCAGCCGTGACAACCAGGCACCTCCTGACACTGCCAAGTGTTCCTTGAGGACAAAGTCACCCCTGGATAAAGCACAGGGCTTCAGGATCTTCAGATTCCTTTCCTCCTCTGTAAAGGATCGGGTCCCCTCTCCCAGGAACGGGAAAGAAAAGGCCTTAACGTGGAGCCCGGAGGCAAGTCCTTTAAACACAAGGCAGGCCCGGGGTGAGAAAGCACGGCTTTCTATTATGCTCAAAGATAAATTTCATTAAAGCAGCCAAGCTAGAAAGCAATTTCCATTTTCAGATGTTTGTAATAGCACATTCCAGGCCTGGGTGGGGAGTGCCGTCCCCAGCTATGGGGAGGTGAACTGGGACGAATCGTAAATACTGCATTTCATCGACTTTTCCAGGCAAATCAAAAGAGGAGGAGGAGGAGGAGGAGGGTGGGGAGGGGAGAAGGAGCAGAATTAACCTGAATTAAAAGCCGGGCTGCAGAAGGAGTGATTAATGTGAGCAGCGTCCACTCTCAATGCTGTGGAATAAACCTCACCTTCCAGGAGACTGTGCTCTGCGGAGCCTCAGTGTATTAAGGCGGTTCACAAGGTAATGAGTCAGATAACGGTGGTGAGATGAATTTACAGGCCAGAGTCGCGGCCATTATACAACCCACGGTGGCTTGGCACGTCACCAGAGATTGCAAAATTAATTTTAATGGAAGAGGAAATGTTAGTCGGAAGACGGGCAGGCCTCCTCAGGGTCCCAGCCCGTTGCCTCTGCACCCCAGCCCCGTGCCTCTGCACCCCAGCCCCGTGCCACTGCATCCCAGGCACGTGCCACTGCACCCCAGCCCGTGCCTCTGCACCCCAGCCCCGTGCCTCTGCACCCCAGCCCCGTGCCACTGCACCCCAGCCCCGTGCCTCTGCACCCCAGCCCCGTGCCACTGCACCCCAGCCCCGTGCCACTGCACCCCAGCCCCGTGCCACTGCACCCCAGCCCCGTGCCTCTGCACCCCAGCCCCGTGCCTCTGCACCCCAGCCCCGTGCCACTGCACCCCAGGCACGTGCCACTGCACCCCAGCCCCGTGCCTCTGCACCCCAGCCCCGTGCCACTGCACCCCAGCCCCGTGCCTCTGCACCCCAGCCCCGTGCCTCTGCACCCCAGCCCCGTGCCACTGCATCCCAGGCACGTGCCTCTGCACCCCAGCCCCGTGCCACTGCATCCCAGGCACGTGCCTCTGCACCCCAGCCCCGTGCCACTGCATCCCAGGCACGTGCCACTGCACCCCAGCCCCATGCCTCTGCACCCCAGCCCCGTGCCACTGCATCCCAGGCACGTGCCACTGCACCCCAGCCCCATGCCTCTGCACCCCAGCCCCGTGCCACTGCATCCCAGGCACGTGCCACTGCACCCCAGCCCCATGCCTCTGCACCCCAGGCACGGCCTCGGTGACCTTGAGAACCCTTCCACCTGTCCAAACTTTTCCTCCAGGGGGAAAAGAAGCAGCCTGTCCTTCACAGTCTCACAAACCTGGGACCCCAGAGCAAGCCCCCAGGGGGAGCCTGGCCAGGCAGGCAGGCGGGGAGATGGCACAGGCAAGAGCCATGGTGGGGCTGGACACCGAGGGGCCAGGGGGTCCTCTTTCTTCCATAGACTCGAAGAGCGGAGGAGAAGAGACCCCAGGGTCCCTAGGCACCCGTGAGCTGCTGTGACCCAGGCAGAGCAAAGCGCTCCTCTGTGCGTCCGGGCTTCCAGGGCCCTGCACTCCTGAGCTGTGAGAGGGGAGGCCGACCCCGGCTCCTGCCCTCCGTGTTTCCGGGCACTCGGGCCTCAGGCCCTACTGCGCAGCTCAGCTCAGGAACACAGAAGAGTGGAGCGGGGCAAGCAGAGGGCCTCCAGAGAGCAGCGAGGAGGGGCATGTACAGACATCCACAGGGCCACAGCCACGGCCATGCACAGGCAGGGACCAGCTGACCACTCGATACCAGGTTATAGAGATTAAACAAAACACAATGCTGCTGCTTCTTTTTTCTTCTTCTTCTTCTTTTTTTAAAAACCAAATTCCAAAATTAAAAGAACTGAAAACCCAAGTGCTGAGAGTCCAGGAAGAGCACCATAGACTGTGGGGCGTGGAGCCCGGGAGGTCAGGGGCAGAGACGCAGCCTCACAGTCGCAGACCTGCTGGCCCAGTGGAGGTCACTGGCTGGAAGACAGAGTGCCACCGGCAACAACCAGAGGTAACCTTGAGAAACGGTCAACAAGGTCATGGACAGCACAGTCTACAGGACATCTGTGGTTTTGGAAAAAAGTGAATAAACCTATGTGTCTGACACGACCTGCGCTCTCATGTAAGTTAAAATAAAAAGTCAACTCGTGGAAATACAAGAACATCGAGCCTTGCTGACACAGGGGACACGTGTGCTTCTGTCTCCGTGCAATGCCATGGCCGGTGCTAGGGGCCAGCTCTGCAGAGGAAGTGCCAGAGGAGGTGAGTGGCCCTGTCCCTTGATCAATGCCCACTACACTGGCTGAGCTGGACAGTGAGGAATGTCCATGTGCACCCGCCATGTGGGGAAGCTGTTCACATAGGACCCACGTGACAGGGGACCCCCTTAAGTTTAGTTACATGGACGATGGTGAAACACAGGTCAGGGAGGAAGAGAGTTTGGAACGACATGGTTTTCACTTGCTTTTGCTCTCTGCACCCCAAGGCCCCACTGCAATGGCATTAGGGCATCTCCACCCACTGCTTAGGGTCCCCTTGTATTCATGCTGAAGTGGGAATTGGGCTGGACTGGAGGCCACTCCCAGGGTAGCTCCTCCAGACCAGCTTGTCCTCCTGGGACTGGCACTGCCCAGCGGGAAGCCATGCACAGCTTGGCACCTCCCCACTTTCTCCCTCCCGACTGGTTCCGTATGTGGGCACAGTGTCCAGCTAGAGGAAGGTCCCTGGCTCTGTCTGAGGCAGAGGCGAGAAAGGCCTCTGCTCCCACAGCTGCTTCCCCAGCAGCAGGCTGCTGACACCTGCCAATGTTTCCTTCTGGACACGGGGCTGGCCACCAGGGACAAGACGAGCTCCTGATTTAAAATGGGCTGGGAGAGTCACGTGTCTCCACCACAAACCTCCCTGCTCAGATGTATCTGTCCCCGGAATCCAGGCACGTCCCCAGTGCCACCAGCACCAGATGACACCTTCACTCTCCGCCAGTCACAGAGAGGGTGCAAGGCAGTGAACAGGGACCGGACGCTTCCTTGCTGATCTGAAGCCACTGATCTCCACCTGGAGCGGACATTCCTCCCCAGGGTAGATCCACCCCGAGCCGGAGGCAGTGCTCAAGATGAGCCCTTCCACAGCAGACACTGCACCCTGCCATCCTGAGGAGCTATTGTCCAGCAGCCAGCAGCCAGGGCAGGGACAGTGCTCCAGCGGGACAGCACCCCTCCCTGCACAGACCACCTCCTGTGCGTCTGGACCACGGTTCCGGGCTTGGCCCTGCTGGGGTAGATGTACCCCGTCCCTCAACCTGAGTGTGCTCTTCCAAGCACAAAACCCAGATGTCAGCGAGGCTCAGGGAGAAGCAACTGTGGGGCAGGCGGCCCTCCCCCACTTGGCAGAGCCCTGGACACCCGCCAAGGGCAGGGCGGTGCTCCAGAGGGGAGCCAGTGGGCATCTCTCTGCCTGTGCTTCAGAATGTAGCTTGGAAATAAAAGGAAGGGGTTTTAGAGCCCGGCGTTCATTATATCGAAAGCCCAAAGCCTCGTCCGCGCAGGAGAAGCCCACTCCCTGCCGTCCGAGTGCTTCTTTGGACCAGGAAGAAAGCGAAGCTCCCAAGCCGAGTCCTCTGTGTGTCCTGAGGTCCCCCTCTGCTTCCCCACACTTGACCTTCCCGCCCTGGGCCTTGACCTCCCCGCCACTGGCAGAAAGTCGGCCAAATCACATCAGAAGACGCCTCCAAGGGCCAACGGATTCTGGGTCACTTAAATGCAGGAAACGGAAGAAAATCAAACAGAAAAAAAATGATGTTCTCACCGGGAGCTCAATCCTAAGGCCAGCGGAAGTCTGGGCAGAGTTCAGGCCTCGGCCTCTGACGGAGGCAGCCATCTCCTGCTCCCTGGCTCACCTCCTGGACACTGGGCAGCCCCAAGCAGTGCTCTTGGGAAACAGGGTGTGTCCCGGCTTTTCTCCAACTGCCACAGGGCTGCCCTGACTTGGGGAGTCCATTTCCCTCCGTCGTGACTCAGGACACCGGGTCCTCACTCGGGCCCTTGGCCAAACTCCCCACCTGAAACCGGCTGAGGGTGAAGAGACGGAGGTGGTGGGCCGAACCCAGAACGCAGCCTCCCTGCCATGAGACGAGGGCATGACCCTGCGTGGCCCTGGGCTGGGGGGTGCTGCCTGGGGCACCCCGTCCGCTTAGCCAGGTCCCCCAGGGAGGCCGTGACGGAGCTACCACCCAGACGTCTCAGCGATACTGTCACGGATATTGACATTCAGTTGCCACAGGAAGAACCGGGGGGTGGGTACCTGTGACTCTTTCTCTTTGGGGAAGCATGAAGGGGGAAATGAGGTGGGGCTTTTCCCCTGAAGTGAAATCCGAGTAAGAACATTTAGAATAATCTGAAACAGAAGGATCTTCTGGAGGATCGTGCGTCTATTTCTAAACACGGATCACCGTGACCCAGACGCATCCCCAATGACGGATGACAGCAGATGGTTCCCCAGGCCAAGGGACAGGTGGCTTAGAGCGCCTTTGAATTCAGGGCCTGGTCTCAGGGCCACGCGGGGCCTGGGACCCTCCCAGAGGTCAGGTTCTGAGGACCCGAATCAGTGGGTCGAGGTCCCCGGGTTCCTGCTGGGGAATCGGATGGACACAGGGGCTGGAGGGAAGGAGAGAGAACACACTGTCAGTCTCTCAATGCCACAGGCTAAGGGACAGGCACGGGGCAGAGAGCAGGTGAGGGGACGCGTGGGTCCTGGTGTGCCTGCCAGTCTGCATCCCTGGGCATGTGTCACAGCCATGAGGGGACAGACTGGTGGGCCACCTGATGTGGAGTCCATCTGCATAACCTCCTGTCCTGAGCTGCTCACCATAGCCATCCTGGCCCCTATACTCCACCTCCACACGGCCACACTGCGCTTTCCAGACCACGAGCCCCGTGCCCCGCTCCTCTGAAGACTCCGGAGCCTTCTCAGGGCACCGCTGCTGCAGCCTAAAAGAGCCACTGGCTGCCCCTGCCCTTCCTTCCCTCACAGACGGAGCCCGGCTCCTCTGCCGGCTGAGCCCACAGGGGCGTGAGGGCTGCACTCCTGCAGGACAGTGGCCGAGGACAGAGCTATTGGTCTCACAGAGGAGACCTGCCCCATCTGGAACCCAGGGGCCAAGGGTCACATTCCTGGCCATTCGCTCCCTGGATGGGGTGATGTCATGTCACCAGTACTAAACTTAGGAAGGCCTCCCTTGAAGTCTCTGAGCTATGTCAGTGTCACAGGTGCCACCAAAACATCAGACTGTGAACGAGAATGAGAGGCGCTGGGAAGACAGGATTCAACCGCAGTGTACAAAGAAAAGCCCGTGCAGAAACCCAACTCCAGGACTTCACCAACTCCCGCGTAACAGGGGACCCTCCTGCGAGCTTAGGGACGGCTGCCTGTCTCCAGGAGAAACGGGAAATGTAGAAAACAGCCCGATTCGGGTATTCACAGGAAAAGGAGCACCCTCTCCCCGAGACCCTCTGGCCTTCGTCTTAGCACCCGGGAAATACGTCTGTATTTTACTGCCAATTACCTGACATGGTTGTGGACACAGCAGAAGATCAACCACAAATAAACAGACGTGGAAACCCAGAGCAGCCGCGGGGGCCACGTGGCTCCTGAAGGCACATGTAGACCCAGGGCCAGCCTCGTGCACCTGCCATGTGACAGGGGGAGGAGCCGCTTGCCCCCTCCCGAGGTACCCACACAGACCTGAGCTGCCTGCACGGCTGGGCTGCCGCTGCTCTCTCCTTGTCACTCTGTCTCATGCTGCACACTCAAGTAGAACTGGATGTCCCTGGCATGTCCTAAGGACTGCCACGTCCTTGTGTCCTTGCTCGGAGTCGTCCTTCCTCCGGGAACAGGCACTTTTTGTTCTGCGCTGGGCGCCCCTCCGCCAGGCAGCCAGCCTCCCTGCACGGCGACTTTCATCTCCGCACCTGTAGCCCGAGGGGCTGTGCTCTCAGCTGACATCGCCCACTGTCTTTGCTGCGACAGCCACGTGGAGCTGGCACGGTGCCCTGCCCTCCTAGGGCTCGGAGCCTCACAGCCCTGCCAAGCGTTTCTGATACGCACTGTGACTCGTGCCTTGAAGAACAGGTATGAGGGACAAGGACAGCAGCTGGCCTCTGCAGCCAGGACTCTGGGAGAGGAGGACTGATCCCCACCGCAGCACGTGTGTGAGCAGACGTGGCTTCCTAGGCCGCTGGGGTTCTGGGGCCAGCTGTTCCTACAGCCCACGCTCCCCAGGGCCGACGGACGTGGCTCAGGGGTTTTAGGCGGCAACCGGGCGGCAGGAGTGGGACTCGTGCCCGGTTCCTGCTGTGGGGTCTTAACCGCACACCTGCACTGCGGCTGGAGATCGTCTGGGTTCGACACTGAAGCTCGGCGCCCACACCTGCACACACACATGTTCTCACATAACCTCTCAAGAAGTCTAGTTAAATATTGTTCCTTCTGTGTTCTTGGCTCCTGGCCAATCTTGTGATAGAATCTGAAGGAGAATCACTTTTTGGCAAGGTCTACTAACCTTAAGTTTCTCTAACCTTAATTCATAATCACTCTGAATCTCGTCTTTGGGCCCAGAACAGATACTCAGCTACTTATCCACATTACATTTGCCAAACAAAAAGCCTCTTCAGGAACGTCACGTATTCCACAAGTGGTGCGGCCTCTCCAGCCTCCGTGAGTGGCTCCCACCTGCCACACGACGCTCGGAGCCCTGGAGCTAGGAGCACGGTGCCTGGGCGGTCAGTGGGAGCACGTTCAGCCTCTGCCTCTCCTGATCAAGGAGGCCGTCTGTGAGGAGCCGCAGCGTGGTGATTTCAGGTCCATCCGTGTTTGGGAGTTCGATTCCTGGTGCTGCTTGGGTTAAAAACAATACAAGACACATCTTCCTCCTAGATGCTGCTTCTGTCCGGCCACCATCTCTGCATGGAACTTGAGAACAGGGATGCTCCCTGTGAGGTCACGGCTACCCTCGCGGGCTCCACAGCCTTTCATGAGAAGGGGATCACTTCTGAGGCCAGAGGTGGCGGGGAAGGGGTCTGCGCGCCACCCTCCCTCCTGCCAGGGCAGGATGAGCAGTGCAGGTGGCAGTACCCGTGCTTCACCCCAGGGCTCTCCCAGCAAGCTGAGTCCCGGCACTGTGTGGCCCAAACCCAGCAGGCATGGCCCCGGAGCTGTCCCCACACACCACTGCCACCTGTGTAGGTGGAGAGCTTGGTGAGCTCCTGACTCCTGCAGTAAACAGCCAGGCCTCCCTACAGACCTCACCAGCCCGACACTGGGCGAGAACAGGTCTCCAGGAGATGGCCACGGACCCTCTGCACCTCACCTTGAATGTGCTCTGCACTGGAAACGCCATAAAAATGCAATCAGCAGAGCAGCCTACAAAGTCTTCTGCCAATCACGTCCAATTACTCAGCTTCCTATTAATAGCACGCAGCAGTTAATCAACAAAGGTGTTTATCATCTGAGAAGAAAGAGCTCGGGTCTGGGAATAATGTTATTTGCCAATCTTTCCATTTGCCAGTTTTTGAACTGCCACAAATTGTCATCTCGAGCTCCTTCCTCCACGCGTTTATCCTAAAAGAATACACCTCCTGACGGTTTGGTCAAGTGAAAGTATCGCTACAGCTTGGAGACATGGCGACTCCTGGGTTCGCTCCATCTCAGGCCACAGAACTGTCACCGAGCCCTCTGTTCCCCCCTGAGCTCCCCTAGCTGGCGCAAGAGCCCCGCGAGTCCACCGTGACCAGCACTTGCTGAGCTCAGGCCTGACCTGCACCCCCCACCGCCAGGGCTCAGCCAGGTGCCTGCCTCCATGAGCACCGCGGCCAGGCTGCTGTGGGAAGCCATGTCCTGCGGAGGCCGGGTGGGGGTGAGGGCAGCTCTAGGGCACCGCCAGTGGGCGGCAGTGCTGTGTGGTGTGCTGGGCCCCACTCTGCTCCTGGGAGAGGTGAGGAGGCCGAGTTCTCCTTCCAAAACCACGTCATGCATGGCCAGGGCCGCCCTCGCGGGCCAAGGGTTACTGTTGACCTTCTTTGCACCTCACAACTCAGGGCTCTGTCAGTAAACCACCAAGCACAGACCCAGGGGGCGAGAAAACCACCTCCGGGTGCACTCTGAGTCCTTCCAAGGTCGAGCAAGTGTCTCATGTGAGTCACGTTAACATGAATCATGAGCCACCTCCTGGAGCCACCCCACAGCAGTAGCCACAGCCCTGGCCTGGGCCTTTACTTAGGGGGGCAGAGTGGGTGTGGCTTGCTGCAGAAGGCCCTGGCTGTTGGTGACTTGTCCATAGGTCCACCTGAGGAATCCCCTGATGTTCCCATGTGCACAGTGACCTCAGGGCCAGAGGGTGTCCTCTTGTTTGCCCTCTATTCCAAACACCTGTCCCTGTCCTCTGCCCTCCCCTCCTGTGCACGGGCCTTCCTTGGGGATTGCTTGGGTGGTGCTGTCAGATGGTGTTTTCTAGTCTCCCATTTAATTTAAGGTTTTAAATGGGATTACACCTACCTGGGCTTTTAAATCATGTCAAAGAGGCTTTGGGGGAATTATAATCTGTTAATTAACTCATCTTAAACACAGTAATACCCTTTCTACTCATAAAAGGAGCTTGGAAGCAACAAGGCGACACTGGGAATCAGCAAACAGATAACTCTAGAGGTGGGGCTCCGTCAGGGCTTTGTCCCTCCATGTCACACAAGATGCTGGACACAGGGCCCTGAGCTCACTGCTCTGGCCCCACAGGGGGTGGCCCTTCTCGACTCCTCCAGCAGGTAATAGGTGCCTCCTAGCTGGCCTGGGAGGGTCCCTGCTCCCGGAATGCTGGTTGGGGAAAAGGCAAGGGGCAGGTGGCCCACTGTGGCCCACATCGGCCGCCCTCCAGGCAGCCCGGCAGCCCTCCCACAGCTCTGGGCCTGGGCAGGGCTTCCTCTGGGTTTAAGGGTCACACCTTCCATGGGAGGCCATGATGCTTGAGGACAATCCTTTACTCTCTCTCCATTTAGCGGTCACTGGACAGCACTGTGAAGGGAGTCCAATGTGCAGAAGTGGCCTCGTCCACTCCCCATCCTCGCTTTGGGTCCTCAGGAGCCATCGTGCCTCACAGTGGACGCTGGTTCCCACATTCTGCCGCCTGGTCTCTCCTCCCACGGCAGCGACTGCTCCGTGCTCCTCCCTCTGTGCCAGTTTATCTTAAAACAATACACGTTCTTGAAGCCAAGTCATCGCCTCTTGACAGTTGGGCTCACATTTGCCCCCTGGTCTTGCACACGCCCAGACACACCACCCAAGGACGAGTCCCTTGGTTCCGTGCACGCTCCCCCTCCCTGAGAACATGAGCACAGTGCAAGGTCTGGGTGTGCTCTCCACGTCCTGTCCACACTGCGCCTGTCAGGGTCGCTGTGAAGGTCCCTGTGCCTTCCTGTTGGAGGGGGAGCCACCAGGCTCTGCATCCGTCACCAACTGCCCTGTGGGGACATGCCACGCGGACACAGTCTCCTGTTGGGCAGGGGGAGCTGCGGTCTGCTTGGGCTGTTTGCAGTATGAAGGATGCTGTCGATCCCCCAGCCTCCTCCTTGGACACACGTCCTAGAGCCTCCCAGGTGTCTGGTGCAGGAGCTGAAAGCCCTTTCAGTGCAGGACTTCCAGGGCTTTATCCGCGAATCCATCCTCCCATGCTGTCAGGCCCCGAGGATGGCTCAGTGTTTAAACACAGTTTCTGGGGATCACTAGTGTCCTTAAGAGGATACTTTTCAATTCCCGTCCAAATCTTGATGTGGGGCCAGAGCTGGATATTATTACAGAGCCATCAACAGTAATGGTCAATCAGGGAGCAACTGGTCTGGAGGGCCAGGGAAGACCCCATGAAAAATCAGAGTTAAATCTGTGTCAGGGGACTGAGAAAAGCAGAGAGGGGCCATGTCGGGGCAGGAGAAAGGGCAGGAGACAGACTCTGAGGCCCCATGCTGGGATGAGCAGCACTCACCCTGTCCTCCCCCTGATCTCGCACACGCCCTGTTGGAACCACCCAGCCACACCGACCGACCGAGGACATTCCCCTAGGAGGCTTGTAGTGCAGGAAAACCTTCCCGCAGGCTGTCTTCTCTTCAATCCTTCCCTGATCTCCTTCTTAAAAGTGTCTTGATCATCTGAGCTCTGAGACTGCCCTGAAGCCAGGTCTGCAGGAAAGGAATAGTGAACAACCGGACTGGGTCTGAGGTTTCTCTCCTTGGTCCAACCACAATGGAAGAAATAGCAGAGGGAGCCCTGAGACCTGAGGACAGCTG
This sequence comes from Urocitellus parryii, assembly GCF_045843805.1. Taxonomy (NCBI): domain Eukaryota; kingdom Metazoa; phylum Chordata; class Mammalia; order Rodentia; family Sciuridae; genus Urocitellus; species Urocitellus parryii. The sequence goes on along the minus strand of NC_135536.1, from coordinate 197,152,635 downwards.
GGGTCGGGGAGCCCTGGGTCCTCCACCCATTCTGTTGCTCCACCTCCCAGAAACCAGGTGAAGAGGCTGCATCTTGGGAGTCTGCCCAGTTAATAAGAAAACCCTAACGTGACTGTGGAGTAACCAGACTAATCAACCCCCTGCCGAGGGAGAAAACTAAACCCCGGGCAGAGACTCCCACACTGCAAAGAGGTGGAAGGAGCAGCACCTGTGCCTTCACGGCTTCAGGACAGGGCAGGAGTGGAGACACTCAGCCACGGAAAACCACAGCTCCAAGAATCGGAAATCCCACAGATTGTGAAAGGCCCAGAGTGGATGTCAAGTCTCCCAAATGGGCTCAGCAAGGTGTGCAAATGTGAGAGGGAGGCACTTGGCGAGAGGCCCTGAAAATGAATGTGTGCTAGACTCGTGGATGCAAATGCTGAAGAAATTGCAGAATTACACTAGGAGGTGTCTGTACACCACCACCACCACCATCACCACCACCACCACCACCACCACTACCACCACCACCACCATCACCATCACCACCACCACCACCATCACCACCACCACCATCACCATCATCACCATCATCACCACCATCACCATCACCATCATCACCACCACCACCATCACCACCATCACCACCATCACCACCATCACCATCACCACCATCACCACCATCACCACCATCACCATCAGCATCACCACCACCACTACTACCACCACCACCACCACCTCCACCACTACCACCACCACCACCACCACCACTACCACCACCACCACCATCATTACCACCACCACCACCACCACCACCACCACCATCACCACCATCACCACCATCACCACCACCACCATCATTACCATCATCACCACCATCACCATCACCACCACCACCACCGTCATCACCATCACCACCACCGTCACTACCATCACCACCATCATCACTGCCGACACCACCACCATCACCACCACCACCATCATCACCATCACTAACACCACCACCACCATCACCACCACCACCATCATCACCATCACCACCATCATTACTACCACCACCACAATCACCACCACCACCACCATCATCACCACCACCATCACCACCACCAACATCACCATCACTATCATCACCCCATCATCACCCCCATCGGGGCTGAGCCCCAGGCAGATGCCAGCTTAAGTGGGCAGGGGAGGACCCTCCAGGATGAGGGGTGAGGCTGAGGGTGCTGGGAGGAAGCAGGAGGATGCACAAAGGTCCACAGGCGTATGCAGGAAGGGGAGAGGGGCCTGGGGCTCAGCGTCCTGAGAAGAGGAAGGGGGCAGGGTTTGGCAGACATAAAGCAAATGAGGGAGGCAAGAGTGGTTTTCAGCAGAACCAAGGACATCTCGAGACTGTTCTTATGAAATCAAATGCCAACACTCCTTTCAGACAGGAGTGGAGAACCTACACTCGGCCCACACAGGGTAAGGCCACTGACAGGCCCAGTTCACCCTGAAACTTAACGCCAGGGTGAGGGGGCGGTGTCCAGCAGTGGGGCCTGGGGAGACAGGCCACGAGGGCCCTGCCCTGCAGAACCGGAGCCGTGCCCCTGGGAAAGACACTGACAGAGGCTGGGTTTCCCCTCTGCCAGGTGGGGGCACGGCAACAGGTAGATAGGAAGCAGAGTGCAGCCCCCACCTGACTCCAGAGCTGCTGGCCCTTGACCGTGGCCGTCCCAGGCTCCAGCACAGGGAGGACACTGTCCGGCTATTTGCAGACCACCAGCTCCAGGGGCATTGCCGTAGCAGCCTGATCAGACCAAGAGGGGTCCAGAAGAAGCAGTGCCCTTCCCAGTCCTTCAAAGTTCAGGCTGCTGCATCCTCCCATCCATCACCTCCCGGTGGCCACTGCGGGGTGCCCCATCACTAAGCCTGGCAGGCTGCAGAGGAGCCATGGTGCTGATGGAGGCAACGGCTGCATGGAACCTGTTCTCCCAGCAGGTCTCCCAGACAGACCAGAGCTTACGAGGGAAGTAAGGGTGGTTTTCAGCAGAACCACCACCACCACCACCATCACTACCACCACTCACTCTGCTACCAGGACAAGGTTACACTAGGACACACCCCATCCAGAATAGCAGCCCTGGGCCAGGAAGAGGCACAGGTGGCCTATGATAGTAGGGGAGACCTGCTGGCCATGTGCCCAGGCCGTCCCTGGCCTCACTGTCAGCACAGGGGCCACATCAACCTAACACAGGCAGCTCCCTGCAAAAAATCCTGCCAGCATTTTCCCTCCCCTAGCCAGAGTTCTCAGGTGTCCACTGGGCTGAAGGGTTTGCCTTCCAGGGCAGTGCCAGGAGCCGCCCGGCCAGGCACATGGCCTATGCCCTGCAGTGTGCAAACTGAGGATTTTGCTAAACATTAAAGAAAAGAGAAGCTGATTGGCTCCCCAGCCAGGTGTGTGTGAGTGTGCGCATGTGCGTGTGCGTGATCACCAGCAGCTGACACACCTACTTTTGTGTCTGTGTGAGAGTTGTTAAAACGTCTCTAAAAATAATTCCCTTTTCTCTTAAGGCCAAGGCAGGCACACTCCCAGGGCGGGTTCCTTGGGAGCTCAGGAGCGCCCCATCACAAACAAGAGTCTGGCTGCTCCTGTCCCCCAACCCCAGCCTTACCGCAGCTGGGCCGGCAAGGGCAGCCCTCCAGGTGACACTTTCAAAGGCAGCAAGTCTGGGCAAAGAGGGCCTCAGACCTCCCAGGCTGGGCAGAGGCCTGGCAGATGTGGCTCTGTGACCACAGCCCATCTCAAAAAGGGATACTCGGAGTCCCCCATCACAATCAGGGATGGCAGTGACCATGAGGATGCTCTTCTGGGGGGTGTGGGCACCCAGGACCTGCCTGACCCTCCCCTGACCTGTGTGGGGTCACTCTGAATTCTTGTATGTGTCTGACATAGGAGGTAGCACTTCTGTGGCTGGGGACACTGCTCCTGGGTTCTAAGGGAAGCAGCCTGGCCTAGCTGGCTTGGCAGGTGCATGACCTTAGAATCCCTGACCTAAGCAGCCACGCCACTGCCACACACCTCTGTCCTCCTTGGAGAACAGACCCGGGGCACTGCCGGGAAGCAAGAGTGCATGAAGGGAGGGCCATCACCAGGGACAGGAGGGCGAAGAGGAGCCGGCTCTGGAGATGGGGCAAAAGGGGCCCAGGGGCAGGGCGTGGAGGAAGCAGAGCCCTCCCCAGGGCGGCCAGGCCAGAGGGGGGTTGTGGGAGTGTAATCACAAACACTCCTTGGACAGCATTCCCCAAGTGACAGCTGGACGCTCCTGTGACTCAGATCAGTCCTAGGAGCTGATGCTGGAGCTGTCTCCCAGGGGTGCACCGCTCAGCGCAGAGCTGCTACCACAGCAAACTGCAACAGATCCTGTCCCCTGGGACGGTCTCAACCAAGCGTAGAGCAGAACAGAAAGGAGCCCGCAGCTGCTGAACAGTTACCGGGGACTCCACAAGGGCCACGGGACTTGGACACCCATCTCACGGGAGTTACTTTAACAGCTTCTCTCCTTGGGGAGAAGCACGTTTGCAGAGTGGTACCTGTGCTAGGAGGCGTCACAGGTGCGTCCTGCTGGTCGTGTCTGTACCCAGGGGTGAACTCCTCGAGGCAGCCGGCTGCGCACTGCCTCACGTACCCAGCGGCAGCCAAGGGGCTCCTGCCCAGAGGCAGACGGCTGAGGCTGAAGCATCAGGAATTCTAGAAGGGTCCTGCCCACCCAGCCAGACCCTTACGCAGCCAAAGCCCAGGTGACAATCCAAGGCCACAACCCAGGGTCTGTGGAATGTGGTGGCTTCTCAGCCACCAGGGAGAAGGTGAGCTTGGCCTTCCAGGGTGGGGAAGAGCTGCCATCCAGAGGGAGTGCAGGGGCCGAGCGGGAGAGGGCAGATGAGAGGAGTGGACAGGGCAGGCACCGGAGCCCACCACGGCCACCAGCACGTGGGCAGACCCTCAGGACATGCGAGAGAACAGGTGCCAGGGCCTCTGGCACCCAGTCCTCGAGCTCTGGCCTAACCCAGGGCATTTCAGGAACAGACATCTGACCGACTCGGAGGCAGCGAGTGGAATCAGCGTTGGAGCTGGGGGTGCTGGTGGGTGCCGGGGGGGGGGGGGTGCTGGTGGGTGCTGGGGGATGCCATTACTTGAGAAGTAGGGCAGGAATTTTGACCACCATCGACACCTCATAGACAGGGCTGAATTCCTCCTTGAGCAAAGTGCTTTCAGTGAGCAATTTCATTAGACAGTGATTCAAGCCCACTCCACGGAGCCCACAAGGAAAGTCTCCTGCCTCCTTTCCCCACCTAGTCCTCAAAGGAGCGGCTAGACGTTTTAAGATCTCCTTCCTTTTTAAATACCCGGCAAGTCAGGATCTGCACAATAGCGATCAGCGCCCTTCCCCACTCGGGGCACTGCGCCGTGCGCTGTTTGAAGACAGTTGCTAGGAGTCCTCGGCCACCCAGGAAGGCAGAGCTCGTCCTTCTGGGGGTGCCTGGTGGCCGTGTGGACCTTCTGCACCAGCTGAGAGGGTGCTCAGACAGCCCTTCTGCCCACCTGCGGGTGCCTCTCAGAATTAGGTGGACTGTCAGTGCAGTGGATCCCATGGTGGACGCTAGGCCAAAGTGTGCACTTGACCCCGCAGGGCATAGTCACATGACCCCTAACAGGGGGTGCCGCCTCCCACCACCCCCCTGCAGGGCGCGATTTCCCCATGGCCTCCATGCCTGAGAACTGACATCTTAATCTCTGACAATCTGATCAATAAAACAGCAAACCAGAATCTCCCCTGGCTGGAAAGCAGACTCCGAACCTTGGCTCCAGGCCCCAGGATCGGAGGACGTTTTCTTCAACTGCTGGTTCGCATCATGCAGCCACCCCCTGTCCAACACCCCACCCCACCACACCAAGCCGCTGGTCTTCTCACAATCTTAAACAATTTTAAATTTATTAAGAAAAACTTCCAAATGTATTTTATAAGTGTTTTCCTGGGTTTCTATTTTTTTCCTATAAAATTTAAATGGTAAGTTTTTTGATAGTCAGGAGCTTTAATTTTTATGAGTCCGACATATCTGTCTCTTCTTCTATGGCCTTTGGGCACATGAATTTTTCAGGTAAAATATGAGACTTCAAAGCCAGCATTTGCTTCCAGCAGACCACTGGAGGCCACGTCCACAGAATCCCAGCACTAGGCCCGCCCTCTCTCTGCTGCGGAACTGTGACCCATATCTTAAGCCTCACAGCCAGCAAACTTGCACCTGGTGCTCAAGTGACATGGTGTGACACAGGGAAGGCAAGTCCACAGATGCCATGTCACGGATCTCGCACATGTCCCAGTGCCCACCTGGGCCCCCGGATGCTGGAGGATGGCCACCATGAGAAGCACCTCGCGTTTGTCTGTGTCTCCTCTCCACCTAAGCCCAAGTCGTTACCCCTCCAAAGAAATGGAAAAACTCACTGTGACTCCCAAGCGATGAGACCCAACACAGCACAGGCTTTGTCCCATGGCCTCTGGCCACCAGGCACCCGCTGTACAACCCTGAGCCACCAGCTTGTCTCCGAGGAGGCAGGATCCCGAGAAGGCTGCCTGCTTCCTGGATCCAGGAGGAGTCCAAGTCCACACAGTGAAATTTTATTGTGGTCCTATTTCTTATGCTGAAACTTTTTAAATGGTTGTCTACTTTCTCCACCGCAGTGCAGGCAGGGTCAGAACCCCACCGCGGCGGGCTAACCTCTAGGACACTGCAACCACATACTGCAGTCCGTGGGTCTCCAGGGAATTGCAAAGCCACCTGTCCAGCCCTGAGGGATTGTTGTGTTTCCTCTAGGAGAGCCTCCGAGCGGCAGGCTGTTCTGAATCCAGGTCAGCGGAGTCGGAGGCCTGTGCTCCCCCGTTGGCTCGTTCGGCATTCGTTCATGGAAACGAAGGGCACCAGCTGAGCTCTGAGCCAGGCCAAGCTCGACCCAGGCCAAGCTCTGAGCCAGGCCCTGCACAGCAACCCAGCAAGGGGTGAGGCGGAGGGGAGCAGCACACCACCCACCACCTAGTGACACTCCTGAAGAGACACTCTCTCTGTTCCTTCATGCCAAAGTCACGTAAACATAGTGTCTGGAAACAGATAGGGGACATGCCACCTCCTGAGCTCACCCACTCTGACAGTACCTGTGACCAGCAGGTGCTGCCCACTGGGGAGCAGTGTGAGACCCCGGCCCAGTCCCCCATGGGAAAGGGGCCAGGCCCCGCCGTCAGCCGGGCTCCCTGGGCTGCTGACCTGGGGAGTGGCTCAGAGCCGTCCTTCCCAGGGAAGCTCCGCTGCTCCTCCTTCACCACCACCCAAGGCTGGGCTGAGCGCGGCTCCATGATTCACGTCCATCTGGAAACTCGAACCGTGCCCCAACTGGAAACGGGGTCTCTGCAGAGGCCATCAAGGTAAAGTGAGCTCAAACAGGTCACCGTGGGTGCTGGACCCAGAGACCTGACACCTCAGGGAGGCTGTGAGCTGGAGGCGGCAGAGGCTGGAGGAGGCACCAAGGACCCTCTCCTGGAGCTCTGGAGGAAGCAGGGCCTGCCGACACCTTGATTTCTCACTTCTGGCCTCCAAACTAGGAAAGAAAGCACGGCCCACTGTTTACAGCCATTCCCTCGGGGACTGTGACCACAGCCCTGGACAGCAGCAGCATAACCAGTTTAACATGCCTCCTCCAGGCTGCCTCCCGGACTGCACCATGCACACCCACCCAGGCTGCCCGCTGTGCTAGGGTGCAGGAGGCAATCCCCTCTGTGCCATGGCCAGGCACTGACTACAACTGGAGGCCAGGGCCACAGCTGGACGTCCAGGACCCAACCCAGTACCTCACACGTTCTTACACACAGCAGCCAAGAGGACAGACAGATGGACTAAGTTCTAGGTCTGGGGGAGTCCTTCCTGGGACCTCCCTGCACTCACCCTGGCTCCAAGCTCACGGGCTATTTCAGGAACGCAGGCTCCTGGCTGGGGGGTGGCACTGTGGGCTCCTCTTCCACTCTTAACTCATAGCGCCCTGAGCTCCCTGGTTCCCCACAGGAAGGGTGACTGCAGTGAGAACCCCAAAGATCTCAAACAAGCGCTCTGCAGGCAGGAACGCGCACGGCGCAGAGCCTTTCTCTCCCTGAGAGCCTCCCTCAAACCTGGTGACCCGTCCAGTCACAGTCCAGTGGGCCCCAAGTGCCAACACAAGGGACCCAGATGAGCTCAGGGTGCCATCCTGATGTTGGCGGCTGAAGCCACGGTATTGATGACTGTCTTAGAAAGTCACCTCCATCAGGGACACGGAGCAGAGATGGCAACATGATAAAATGGTGGCAGAAGCCATGTCCCCGGCACTGGCTTCGGGCAGCCCTGGAACCACGCACATGCCTGTCACTTGTGCCTTTCCTGCGTGGACGTGGCTGACTGATGGAACTTGGCAATCAGACTCCGCGAGAGCAAAACGTGGGCAGAGAAGTCCTCACTCGATGCCCGCTCGAGCCTCCCGCCCTGGCAGGGGTGTGAACTCCTGTGCAAAGTGTCTGAGCAGAGGCCAAGGGGAGGGCCAGGGGCTGACCTTGCCGTCCACTCAGGTCACCAGACCAGCTAGCCAGTGACCACTTCTCAGGAAGAGAAGTTTCCTGATGCACAAGCCACAGCGGGAACTGGAGCTGACTGTGACAACCCACCCTTGGGAAGTCCACTCACCACCACCTTCACTGACGTGAGCCTGGGGGCGCAGGGCAGGCCCTGGCGCAGCATGGACAGACGAGCCCAGCACGCCCCACTCTGCACCTGCGGGGTCACAGCCAGCTCGGTTCCCCGTCCTGAGGATGCAGGCAGTGAGACCTCGGCACAGCCTTGCTGGGGTCACCAAAAGGATAATGTAGGTGGAGCACGTAGCTCAGGACTGGCACAGAGGGCACCCAAAACTCTAATGAAAAACTGTAGTCAGAAGTTTCACCATGGCCTCTCCACAAACTCCCAGTGGGAACTCGACCGAGATCTCAACCACAGCCCACACGGTCACACCTCTCTCCAGCGGTGAGTGGTCCACTCCTGCCACCACCGGCCCCGGCATCCCCGAGCTGCCCCCAGTGTTAGATGAATTGAGTGCTGTATGGCTGGCACGTGCCCATGCCCGAGAGGGCTCTGGGCCACAGGCTGCTCCCTGCTCAGCTTTGCACTGCCAAACCTGCACCCGACTGCCCCGGTGACAGCCACTGTGCACACAGGGACACAGGAGGGAACTCGGGTGTGGAGGAGGGAGGCCCGCTCACCCCACCCCAGCTCCTCCTGAGAAGAAAGCCTCCACTTCTTCTCCCTCCACCAAAGCCAGGCAGGAAGGACAGGAGGCCCGGCCACCTACAGCCCTGGGCGAGGGCCAGCTTCTGGGGCGGGCTGAGGACACCACACCCGAGCCTACCAGGGCCCAACAGAGGCAGGTATGGTGCACACGCCCCCAGGAGAAATCTCAGGTGTGGAGAAGCTCTGCGCCCCTCCTCGCTCCCGTGTGTGTGTGTGTGTGTGTGTGTGTGTGTGTGTGTGTGCCTATGTGTGCGCATGTGTGCATGTGTGTGAGTGTATGTGTGCATGTGTGTGAGTGCATGTGTGTGAGTGTATGTGTGCATGTGTGTGAGTGCATGTGTGGGCATGTGTGCGTGCGGGTATGTGCATGTGTGCATGGGTGCATGGGTGCATGGGTGTGTGTGTACTTGTGTGTGCATGCATGCACAGTTGGTGCAATGAGAAACCTGACATGAGAACCTCAGCCCAGCCGAGTGCAAGGCAGAAGCTGTCGGCTCTGCGTCTGTTGGATGAATGCGTGGCCACTGCACAGGTGACCAGTCCTGCAATTTGTATCTGGTTTGACCTCTGACCAGGCATGGAACCGTGAGCACCGTTTGTCCTGGGCCCTGGGCCATTTGTGAATTGGGAGGAATGCGGCTGCTGACCAAGTCAGACATGCACTGACCACTGTGATAGCACACACTGAGGAAGCACATGTTGCAGGATCATCTGTTTCAGGACCATGCAGCAGCCTGGCTGGGCAACCCCTGGTGGGCTTTTTGCTGTCTCCTGGGTGGGTGTCATGGGCTGTCACTGACTGAGGACACTGGAGCAGACTCATCTGCTGCAGGAGGGAAACAGGGGCAGAGCAGCCTGGCCAGGCCTGTCCTCAGGGTCCCGATTGTGAAGGCCCTCCAGGGAGCCTTCCTCCACCAGGCAGGGGCCGCAGCCCGCTCAACAAGGCCCACCGAGTCCCTGGCTCACGGCAGAGCCTCAGGCAAGACCCCACACAGGGGGCGTCTGGGGGCAGACAAGGCCAGGTGGCATCTCCCCACAAGCTCACCCTGGGGGCGAGCCCTGTGTTCTCACCACACACAGTCACACACAATTTGTATGGTTTTAAGGAGAAACTTAATAGCATTAGCATCCCACGGCCACATTTTTAAGACATCAGAAAGTGATAAAAGGATGGAAAATCAAAGAAGCCAAGATGATCAAGGCTTTTTTGTTGTTAAAAGGTGACCTCGCCTGGGGACTGGAGCCCGCCTCGCCTCCCTGCTCTGCACTCCTGAGCTGAAGTGCACAGTCCTGGATCAATGGGAAGACTCTATTCATTTCCCCGGAAATTAACTGGTCTAATTTGCAGAGTTAGATAAACGCCAGCGCTCTCTGACCTCAATCAGCTGCTAATGAGACCGTGGGGCCCCTCCGCCCTCCCGTTCCCCTTCTTCCCTGGAAATCCATCCTGGGCTGACCAGAGGTCAGCCTAGACAGGTCACCACCCCACAGAGGCCCCAAGTGTCAGGAGACCCCAGAGGAGGAGCAGGTGGCTTAAAGGGCTGGAGGCAGACGAGGCAGGTCTATGGACATATCACCAGGTCTCGGGGCAGAGACAAAGTCCCCACTCCTGCCACAGCAGCAGCTCTGGGTAGCCCTCGCTGTACGTGTGCTATTTCCCACCAGGGTGCCTGCCTCTGGCCTCTGCCCACTTCCCGGTTTTCTCTCCCTCCATGTTCCCTGTCACGGGCCCTTTGCCCATCCTTTGCCCATCCCTTTGCCTCCTCTCTGGGCAACTGGTTGGCTCCTAGCCACATTGAGATCCTAAACTAGTGATCCAGCCACCCCCTGTCGGTGGTCATCCCCAAGACTGGAATCCGGGTCCTGAAGAGACGTGTGCACCAGTGCCCACTGCAGCACTGTCCACGAACGTCAAGGGCCAAACCACCTACGTGCCCCTGAGGTGACCAAGAGCCCCGGGAACACGAGGCTGCACCCTAACACTCTGCTTAGTGCCACCCTGCGGCTCCCGGGGGAGCACGGGGCAGCCACTCTCACTGGGGACCCCACCCAGGAGGCCCAGCAGGCTTCATCCAGGTCTGCACAGACCACAGCACTGTCCCTTGGGGGGCCGGGGGCTTGGGGCACCCGATGCCATTGCAGCACAGGCACAGCGGGCACCAGCAGCTGTCAGAAGATGAATGACGTGAAAGACCATGTGGGAAAGGAGCAGGTCCTGCCCTAACCAGCCAGCGGGTGTCTAGGTCACCTTGTCCACGCCAGGCACGCTGGCGATGGTGCCGGGAGCCTGACAGGTCCAGCACACTTCTGGCCTCCTGGGCTCATGACCGTCCAGGCAGCCGCTGAGTGCTGTGTCCTGTCCACACCCCACCCACGTCTTCTGTGCCATTGAGCTCTTCGGAGAGCCCTGGCTCCCAGCCACCAGCTCCCACCTGCTCCCCTACCTGGTGGTGAAGCCTGTCCCTGGAGAAGCTGTCCCAGGAGAGGCAGATTGGTACCAAGAGCCGAGCCAGGGCTGAGGGGATGGAGGAGGCGCGTCAGTTCCAGTCTTTCTCACACACAGGGAATTTATCATATGAGGCAGTCAAGCCCCGATGACATCCAGCCAATACAAGGCCACATGCCCTGGCCCTCGCTGGTCAGTGAGGGCCCGTGGACCTGCTGCTGGGCAGGGCTGGGTGCTGGATCGGGGCAGCAAGTCTCCCTGCAGTCTCGGCAGCGCTGTCCCCCAGGCCTCCTCAGAGCCGCAGCCAGGGGAGAGCAGCGCCCCCTCCAGGGCGGCCCACAAACGGAACCCGCAGTCCTCTTCCAGAAGTGCCCAGGACACTGCCCTCCAGGAGGGCAGGGGATCCCGCTTTCCCCAGATGCCGTGGGGCGTTCTGCTGGTACCCACTTTCCCCTGGAGACCCCAGCACACTCACCCTTGCCTCCTGGACAGACACCCGCAAGCAGACACAAGGACCTTTGCTGGCCTGCCCCTACCTAGAGTCACAGGGGTCTCCCCAGCGGGCTTCTGTGCCCAAGGACGTGGCCCAACATCTGGAGGAACTTTGGGTTGTCTCGGATGGGGTGCTGTTGGCACCTACTGGGTGGAGGCCAGGTGCTGTTCTGCACCCTACAGCACCCAGGGCGGCCCTGCAACAGCCTCTCCCAGCCCAGAAGGCGACAGTGCTGCTGCAGGAAGGCCGGCCGAGAGCAAAGACGGGGAAGCGCAGCGGTCACGGCCGTGTGCCTCAGCGGGACGCAGCGGCGTGCAAAGCCCCAGTGTCCCCAACACTTCAGATGACTTGACAGTACAGGGCAGGTGCCTGGAGCCGTGGCTGCTTCACATCTGACCATTCCCCTCCGGAGAAAGGCGAGGTACACAGGACTTGGGGTCCACACGAGGAGCTCTTCCTGGGAACTGCGGGAAGTGTGCCCAAGGAGCCGAGGCCCTCCAGTGCCTCCCACTGCCGGGGTCTGGGGACTGTGACTGCCAGGCTGCACTGAGACAAAGGGGTGGCCCAGCTCTGGGGAGCAACTCGCACTCTCTCCCAGCCCCCAGCAGTGGAGCAAGGCCACTCTCCGTCCGTGGGCCCCTCCACGTCCATCCTGTCCTGCAAGGTCAGCGTCTCCCATTGACCCTTCTGTTTGATCCAACCTGCTCCCGTCCATCGCAGTGTGTGTGGCCACTAAGTTAGTGGTGCTGAGCAGCAACGGCCCTCCCTTCCACAGGCCACGCTGTCCTGCTGGGAGGCCCGGCAGAGGGTGGACGGGAGGGGAGAGCGGCAGAAACCGCAAGAGCAAGCCGCTGGCTTCCTTCTTCCAAAGGCCCATCCGCCTCTGCTGGCGGGACACACCTGCTCTCTGCGTGGGGCTGTCCAGGAGGACAAGTGGGCATTTCCAGACTTTCTGGAGCTTTGGACTGAAGCCCAGGCAGGCGCAGCCTCCATCTGCAGGAGCAGCACCTCCCCCTGCAGAGCTCCTAACTTCTCCCCACGGAACGGCTTTTGGAAAACGCAGATCCAGTAAAAAGCCCACGTGAAAACACCCCTCCACTGGGGGCCGGCTTCCACGTCTTGTTCATAGGCCGGAGGCAGAGGTGAGGGGGCCGGAGGCGGAGGTGAGGGGGCCGGAGGTGGAGGTGAGGAGGCTGGAGGCGGAGGTGAGGGGCAGTTTGAAGCATCTTTAAAAGGAGGCTGAGCTTCTGTTCTGCTCAGAGGCCATCGTGGGTTCACCTTCCAGCCCCCACAGAAAGCCCCTCCCTTGCCTCTCCCACCTTCCTGGGGCAGGGCACAGCCTAAGAGACGCCCTCCCCTGGCCTCCTACCCCTGGCTCTGCCATCCCTTGGCCTGCAGTTCCCAGACAGAAAGCCTCACGCCAACCAGCTTCGGCTGCAGAGGCGGCTGGGCCTGGCGGCTGAGAACCCGGAGCCGTGGCTCTGCTCCGAGGCACAGGGCTTCCCTTCCCCAGGGCCAGCTTCCTGTCTGCATGAGCTCCCGGCTCCCTGGGAGCGTTAATTCCAGGGGCTGCTTCTCCAATTTTGGAGACTCTGTCTGCCATCTTCCTGCCAGACCAGGAGAGGTTCACTCCCAGGATCTCAGAAAGCTGAGAGCCTCTCATGGGTTCTGTCCTGACCACAAGCCCCCATCACGGCGCCCCCAGAGATAGGAGGTCCTGCTGCAGGGGCTGGGGGCCCGAGTCCCCTGGGTGCCTGAGCCTGGGAGGAGCCTGGTGTGGAGCACTCCGCTGCAAGTGGAGATGTCTGCATTCTGTTTCTTATGAGGCCCACTGGGTCTTAAACCCTGGGGTCGACATGAAACAGAGAAGAACTGCCAAAGAGTCAGTAGCAAGAGAACAACCAACGAATTAGAAAACACACCTGAACAGACATGGGAATGGCCACTGGGTCTATGAAACAGGAACGTGCACACTAAAGCTCAAGGAGGGTCGTCTCCCATCAAAAGGCCACGGTAAGTGTTGGATATGGAGAAGAGGGCTCTGGGCGCTGCTGACGGGGACTGAACTAGCTAACTAGATGTGAGGGGAATGGAGCGGCTCCCCAGAACCCGCAAGTGGAACCTCCGTGTGACCCACGATGCCACGGCTGGGTGGAGGCCGAGAGAAGGAACCAGGATGCTCTGCGCGCCCAGGTCACTGCAGCACCCTCACGACAGCCAGGCGGGGACCCCTGGGGACCCACTGGGCCTCCGTTAGGAGTGAGTGGGGAAGAAATGGTGGTCTGCAGCCCACACTGGGTGGGAGAGATGGCAGGGGCGGTGCTGACCTCCTTCACGGTGCTTCTCCCCCAGGTGGACTCACTGGATCATCAAGGTGTGTTCTGTTAGTATACAGAGGTTTTCTTTGTCACTTGTACTTCAATATGACAACAACGACAGAAAGCCTGAAACAGTCAACTGCGAGGCTGGCAGGGCCCTGGGTGCCCATCAGCCCTGCAGGCTGCGGCCGTGGTCTGAGCATGAAGAACGGCGCTCTCAGGAGTGGAGCCCATGGACCGGCAGGGCTCTGCCCATTGCTTCTCGGACACCCGGGCTAGACCAGGCCCTGCGCACTACACAGATGGAGAAGCCAAGGCAGGAGGGGGCTGTGAGTACCACGAGGCCTCCGTAAGCCAGAGCATGCAGGTCTGCTGGAGAGCGGCCAGCCACCATGAACGTCCTCTGCCTTGTCAGGTGGCCTCCTTGGAGGCCCAGGGACTGCCCCAGGCTGACATGGGAAGGGGCTTCAGCCTAGGAAAGGACCTGTGGCCAGTCCAGTGGGAGTGAGGGTAATGTCACCACGGGCATGCAGGTGGTGAGGCCTGAGGGTAGGGGAGGCCTGCTAACCCCAGACAAGGCCACTAGTGGGCACTGGGGGTTGAGAGCAAGTACAGGATAAATAGGGTCCTAAATACAGGCAGAGAGGCTGGTGGTGTGCGGAGCTGCCCCATCCTGAGGGTATCTTTGTGCACTGCACAAAACTGACCCCTACTTGCCCATCCTGCATTGCCTGCTGTGTGCCATGGGGACAGAGATGGGGACACAGAGGTCCCCAGCACACAGGGTTGCTGGAAAGAGCTCCAGGTACATAGGAAGGCAGAGGTTGACCCAACCAGTGGGTGCCACCTCACAAAAGAGCCAGATAGAAGAGGGTTCCAGCAGGGTGGAGCAGCCCCAGCAGGAAAGTAACCAGAGACCAAGGACCAGGGAACTGGGACCAGGTTCCGAGCTGGGAATCTCCAGGGAGCTGCAGGCTATGCGTGTGGAGAGGGGACAGAACGGGGGAGGAGATGGCAGCGGAGATTTGCTGGAGGGCCCAGCAGCCACAGAGGGTCACTGCCTGGCCTCACTCTGCCTGCTGACCCAAGGTCACCTGCTACTGTGCCCGCATGTGTGCGTACGTGCACACACACACACACACGTGGTATATGTGAGCACACATGTTGTGCCAGCATGCATACACACCTACAACACACATAAGATACTATATACATGTACTCATGTGTATGTGCACACATCACACACACACACACATGCACACACTCACACACATGCCTGCACACACACATTTGCCCACCCCCACATCTCTCTCTCTCTCTCTCTCTCTCACACACACACACACACACACACACGTTTGCAACATATACCTAAATGCACGTCTGGGTTCACACGCATAAATTTCTCTCCAGCCAAAAAGCATCCTAGCTCTAAGAGTAACGCCAGCAAGTGACCCGTTTAGGGTAAGAAAGCCAAGGCCTTGGGGACCAACACAGTGGTTGAAGCCCAGGAAGACACCAATGGCAGAGGTCAAGCTAGGGTGCACGTCCACTGTCCATCTATGCTCTGGGTCTCTCTCGTCTGTGGGGACTCAGCTGGCCCAGGCTGTCACTGCAGAGGACTCTTCTCAGGGCCCCAGGCCAGGTGCAGAAGAGGAAGCTGGTTCAGCTGCAGAGCACCCACCAGGGTACGTCCTGCATGCCACATTCACTGTGGTGACATTGCCCCTTTGGGGGCTGACCAGGGCTGGACTCTGGCGCCCAACATGGTTTTTCTGTGTCAATTTAACATTGGTTCAATGCCATGAGATAACACAAGCCCAGCAGACCTCGGCCAGCCGTGAATAAACTCACGGGGTGTGCAAGCCCACTGGGCTTGCCTGGTGAGGCCAGGAGCAGGCGTGTTTTCTGGTCATTTCCGGGGCTGCTGGTGGGGCTGCATGTGTCCTGTCGACACCCGCATCTGCCGTTGGGCAGCGCTTCCAGGCCACGCTCTGGCCACTGGCTCCCCTGCGCCCTTCCTGGCCCCTGGAGCCCCCCTGTGTCTAGGGGAGAAACTCTTCCTCGCCCTGGTGGGGGCAGCTCTTTCCCCATCTGCTGCCTTTTAACCCAAACCCATTTGTCCTTCTGTGAATGTTTACAATGAGCTTTGGTCAGACTCAGGTACCTTCCTCTGGGATGTCACCTCCTCCTTCTCTCTCTGTTCCCACCCCCACGCCAGCCCTGGCCCGTCCAGGTTGACACGCTCAGCCCTGTGGGTGCAGGTGTGTGTGACTGGCTGACTTCATGTTTGTCCTGTGTAGCGCTCAGCTAACCGCTGGTCTCTCCCCAACACGCAACTCGGGGGGCTAATTGGCTGTGAACCCTGCTCCAGCAGCAAAGTGGAGTCTGTCCACGCTGGGAATCATGTCCCTCCAAGGTCATGAGTTGAAGCCTGACCCCATCCTGGAGGGAGGCAGAGGAGGGTGCACCCTCACCCCATGACTGCTGACCACCAGGAAAGGGAGGTCTGCACACAGGCCCGCCCAGAGGGAAGGCGGAGTGAGGACCACGGAAGGGACAGCTGTCCACACACCGGGGAAGGAAGCGGGCCCTGGGGCCCCTTCATCCAGAACTCCCGCCTGGGCACCAGCTGCTGTGAGCCACTGTCTCAGGTCCTGGTTACCCCAGCTGCGGAGGACAGCAGCCTCCCCTCCTCACCTGGCCTCCCCTGCTCCAACAAAGATCCCTGCTGGCAGAACATCAGGCCTGCCCTGCCCCTCACCCTGACCTGGCTGCAGAGGCCAGCCTGTGCTGCACAGGCCCTTCCCGGGCCACAGCTAGAAGGGGCTAGAAGGGGCTAGAAGGGGCTAGAAGCCATCCACGGTGTGAGCTCTGGATCTGTGCAGGGCCCCCGTTTCCATGTCCCAGGAGAGAGGCATCCTGCGTCACCCTGTGCAGGTGAGGGGTGCTGAGAGTCCAACCACACCCAGCCGGCACACAGGGATGGGTGCTGCACTCCTCTTTCCTGTGGGGTTTTCAAGCTGCTTTGGATTTAGCTGGACTCCACCTGAAGATCCGAGCAATGCACCCTATGTGGCAGACTCTGCCCTGGATCTTGCTGCTGCTGGAGCTGGGCCTGGCCCCTACAGGCTGCAAATCCACAGCAGGTTACCATTAAGGCCACATCTCCCTCAAACAGCCGCACGAAAGGAACTGACCATTTTGGAAGATAGTTCTGGAAGCTCAATGTCTATGAGCTGATTCTCTTCCTTTTCCCAAGGTTGTTTTTGGTTTCCTCCATTTTGCCTTTTTTTTTTTTTGCTTCCGGAGTACTATCTTGTCACAGTGTCACCTTGCATAAAGCACGCCACGTGAACATGCCTAGGAGGAGAGCAGGCAGGTTACCCAGGCAGAGGGAAGGGGAGGAGGACACCCCTGCTTGGCGCAGAAGCTGGGGTGGCACAGACGCTGGACCCTGACACAGAGGCTTCACGCAGCCCCCAGGCCGCTGCCAGGCAGCCTAGCTCCAAGGTGATCAGGGGCCCTGCTGGGCTCCTGCTGACCCATGCAGGACAGGCCTTGCTGGGAGAGGCCTACACCGTCACATGAGCGCTGTGCTCAGAAGGGCCTTGTGCTTGATGCCGTCTCTGCTCTGGGCATCTGGAGTCTTGGTGGTTTTTAAATAGATCCCTAGGTTTTCATTGTGCTCTGGGCTTGCAGATTTGCAGCCAGTCCTGCTCTGACCCAGGTCTGCCAGGAAGGGCACGGCTGGGAGCCCACCCCAGGGAGCCCAGCCAGGGAGCCCACCCCAGGGAGCCCACCCAGGGCAGGGCTCCTGCCCCGTCCAGGCAGGAACCGATTCTGCACTCCCAGGCTGCACACTGCTCCTCAGGGCCTGGCCCTTTGTCGGGGACCTTCAGAAGCACAGGAAGGAGGAGGTTTCAGGAAGCAACAGGTTTCTGCCAGCAGAGTCCCACCTCCAGAAGCCTCTGTGCCCACTCTCCTGAGCCTGCACTCCTCAGCCCCGGGAAGGTGTCTCAACAGGGTCCCACCAGCAGACCAGAGGCCCATGCTGGATGACAGAGCATGTGGCGCCTCACGTCTGGGTCCTGCCAAGTGGCAGGTCCTGGCTCTCACCGCTCCCTACACCCTGTACAGCAATCAGCCAATGGAGGAAAGCGGTAGCCTCGTCAGCAGAAAGTCAGAGCTGCTGGTGCGCCGGGCTCCTGCCAGGGTGGGCAAGGGCACGGGGACTAACTGCATGGCTCTCCTTCCCAGAGACACAAGGAGGAGGGTGCGTGACTCCACCCTCCCACAAAGGACATGGGACCCCATGAATGTGACAGCACAAAGCCACCCCACCTGCCCCAGGCTGCAGCTGACGCAGTTCTCATATCTCCCATCACTCATCTGCTCTGCTGGGTGACAACACGTGTGGAGATGTGCCCTGCACGCCCACTGCCACAGGCTCACACACGACCCCTGAGAGGCGCAGGGAACCTGAGCTTCCTCCCTGGGGGCAGCGGCACCAGCCCTGGCACACTCCACGGTTCCCTCCGTCCTCAGGCTTCCAGGTCACTTCGTTTCTACAAGAAGATCTGTGCTTCAAGAGTCCACTACTGCCACTGAGCAGGTGGCCATGGATGGGCGGTCCCCACGCATGATGGCATCGTCAATAACACCAAGTGTCACAGAGCGTGGCCTCAGGCGAGCACGCTGCCATCACGGCACAGAAGACTCTGCCGTAGGGGAGAGGAGGCCGGAGCCACATCCTCCAGGGGTGCTGAGCAAGGAGCGGGGTGCAGACAGCGGGGCCATCTGCTGCCACAAGCGCAGAAGCAGGAGAAGCCCATCTGTCGTGGGCCCCATCGCAAGGGGGAGGACTCGTGGACAGGAAGAGAGGCCGGGCCCCGGGGCTTCGTTGGTGCTGAGGACAGAGCCCAGAGCCCTGCACGGCCCGGCGAGTGTGTGTTCTACCACTGAGCGACACCCCGGCCCTGGGTTTTGTTTTTCCTTGATGCTGGGACTTGAACCCAGGGCCTCCTGCATACTGGACACATGCCCACACGCCTGCCTCCTGACCAGTCTGGAGTTAGGCTCAGTTGGAGGTGACTCACCGTTGGACACTGGCAACTTGTGCTCGTTTGGCACGTAGTTACACCTCAGTGAAAAATCCTCAGAGACTAATGGCATCGCTGTCACCGCCAGACAACAGCTTCTTGTGGGGGATGCCCATGGCCAAGGAACCCAGGATCTGTGCCCACAGTAGTCTAAAGCAATCTGTTGAGTTAAGACTCCAATGACCACCCTCTCCAGCAATCTCTTGGAGACTCCCAGAACCAACAGACAGAATGAAGCCCTAAGCGGTGGGGGGGAAGGGAAGCTCCCAGGATGTCCTGGAGAGTGGCCGCCAGGAGCTGCAGCGCCCGCCCTCCTGTCCTGGGCTTGGATTGCCCTAGAGAGCCGGCTCACAGACCACGGGCAGGACCAGAGAGGAGAGGCAAAGGTGCTATTAGGAGGTCCACCGGGTTCACCATCACGGACGGTGGGCATCCACCACCCTCAGGGCCAGCCCACGGCCGGGGGTCACAGTAGAGCCGTGTGTGAAGACACGCAGCAGCATTCGGTGGTGCTCAGCCCCAACTCCGGGTCTCCGGGGGCATCAGCCACATCCACTGTGACGTGCAGCCCCTTCGTGAGTGACAACGGCAGCACCAACTCCTGGCGGCTGGGGCGACCCTGAAGTAAGTGCACGTGAGCTGTGAGCCGGCCAGCGCCCAGCCCTGCTGGCTCACTCTGGCTGCCCTGGGACCCCGGGTGGGCAGCAGAGCTGGTGGACTCACAGCCTCTGTCTGTCATCCCTCAGACACTGGCCCAGGGGACAGAATGGCATCAGGGCCCAGGCCTTCTGACCCTTGCCCCCAGGGTGGGGTTCCCAGCCCAGTAGTGCTGGTGTCACTGGGAATTTAAAGGAAGGCACTCTGGGCCCTGTTGACCCTGCAACTCAGAGCCAGCGTCCTCTGCACTCCAGCATGACCCGGGGACACACTGGACCCGAGGAGCCGGGAGGAAGCGAGACCACAGCTTTCGCCAGGCTCTGCTCTGCCCAGCTTGGCTCTGCCAGACTCTGCGGGGCACAAGGTTCCTGTCCCTCCCTTCCTGGGACACAGATACAAAAAACACAATGGAACACCAAGTTATGGGTCCACAGTCCATGCTTTGGGACATCAGGCACCGATGACACCAGGAACACACCGTACCGCACACGCATCACACACACATGTGCCACACACACAGCCAGAGCACAGAGGGCAACCTGCAGACGGTCTTGGGGTAACAAGAGGTACGTCCAGACTGATCAAAGGCGGGCACAGAAAACCAAGTTCGGGAGGCTTGGCGCATGGCCAGGATCACCTATCGCAGGCAGGTGCTACAGAACCACGGGTGCCCTCTGTTCCCTCCAGAATGCTGGCCTCTGCAAACTGGGCTCAGAGGGTTACGGGGAGGAACCGAAAACCAAGCCTGGCCTTCAGGGAGTTTGTGGCTGAGGAGGCGATCTCTCCATCTGTGGCTGAGAAAGGGCAGCTGGCCTTCCACGGGGGACACCAGAGGCCACGGGGTCCTGACGATCCTGGGAGAGTTGGGTGAACCCCTCCCTGCAGAGGAGATATGGACGAGCCTGTGGGCCATCCTGACCTGGGGTCAGACCCGGGGAGAGCCGGCCCCTCCTCGCACTGCAGGGACCAGGCACGACGCACTGCACAGAGGCCTGGGAGGTCCCCGGCTGGGACCCCCGGCCCCTCTGCCCCCCATCTGAAGCCTGCTGTGGAGAGGGGCTCCTGCATCCTCCCACGGCCTCTCAAAGACCACTGTGGGGTGGGGCCTCCTGACTGACTCCATGGAATCTGACGAAAACAACCCAGTCCACTTTGGCCTCAGTACTTAGTACTTAGCACCCTTCAGTACTTAGGCTGTAACACCCTCTCGGTCTACCTGCAGACGTCCTGGGCCACTTCCTGCACTGTACGTTGGCAGTAGAATAGTGTAAAAGCGCATGTGATTCCCAAACCCCCAGTTGTTAATGAAATCCCAAACATTCAGATTTTAATTGAACTAGATAAAGATTAAGAAGCTTAGCAGCAGCTGGCATTGCGAATTAGTCCTCAGCAGAGTTTTATGTTGTACTCTAAATCATGGCTTTTGTAATCGTCCTAAATTGTCCTTTATCTTGCTAATGCAGATATGATTCTCAGGGACCATCAGGCTTCCTGTCTCCCCACTGCCTGAAATATTTTGATGAGCAAAGTCTTAATAGTAATTTTAATAATATTGTGATCTATACATATGATGTATATTCAATAAATCCTTACACTAATTAGAAGAAAAGTCGAGGCCTGTGTGACCTATTTTTGGAGATGAGTTTTATTGTCTGAGAATAATTGCTGGAAACAACTTAAAAAGCAGCAAACTCTGGAGGTCAGTGCCCAAGGTGGGGGCCAGCCCCAACCATCACCAAGTCAGCAGTAATTCTGCCAACCCAACCAGCACTGGTGAGCCCAACCTAACCAGCACCCGGTTAACAGCAGGTCTGCCTAACCTAATTAACACCCGGTTAACAGCAGGCCTCCCAACCTAACCCTAACCAGCACCCGGTTAACAGCAGGTCTGCCTAACCTAACCAGCACCCGGTTAACAGCAGGCCTCCCAACCTAACCAGCACCCGGTTAACAGCAGGCCTCCTAACCTAACCAGCACCCGGTTAACAGCAGGCCTCCCAACCTAACCAGCACCCGGTTAACAGCAGGCCTCCCAACCTAACCAGCACCCGGTTAACAGCAGGCCTCCCAACCTAACCAGCACCCTGTTAACAGCAGGTCTGCCTAACCTAACCAGCACCCGGTTAACAGCAGGCCTCCCAACCTCAAAAGTTGCTCAGGTCAATGTGGAGTGAGCCAGGGGTTCCAGGTGGAAGTTGAAGGGACAGGTCTGTGTTCCCAGTGGCCAGCAAGCGTGTGGACGGTGGTGCCCCTGGAGTCCGTGAAGGCCTGGACTGTGCTCCCCTCGATTCCTGCGTGACAGGGTGACCCTGTTGTGTTTTGGGGATGCCCCAGGAGCAGGGTCTTCCATCTGTGGTGACCATGGCTGTGGCCCAGCTCAGCGGAGCCATTGAGAGTCCTGCACACAAGAGACTCGGCCCAAGGCCACGCCCTGGTGGGGAATGGTGGGGACAAGCCACCTCCCTGGCACGCTGGGTGGAGCGGAGGTAAGCCTGTGGCTTCCCGGCAGCTCATGTGGGTAGGGTCAGGGCCCGGCTGTCAGCAGTGGTTACCAACTGCTGTGCTCCTTGGCTTTGCTGCAGCTTGGAATGTTCTAGAACCAAGGGTGCGGAAAGTGGTCTGACCCCCTTATTATCTGCCTCCTGTGTCCCTGCCAGAACCCGAGCTTTCCTGCCTGAAGGGAATGGTGTCAAGGGAGTGGAAGGCTGTGTGATCCTCAACCCAGAGGGAGGCAGGGGTGGGGCTGGGCACCCCACAGGGCAGAATGGGGCCCAGGGGCACAGACTCGGGGACAGGCCAGAAGGTCTGGGTAGGTACAGACAGGGCACAGGGAGGGAAACTGCAGCAGAGACCGAGGACACAGAGGGAAGGGGACAGACACACGGTGGCAGCTGAGCCCAGGGGCCTGCCAGGCTGAGAGCAGCATCCCCTCCCAACCCAGAGGCAGGATCCCTGCAGACGACCTGAGGGGCCAGACTCCTGGTGCTGAGCAGAGGCCCGGGCGGGGCCTGCAAGCGTGGTCCCTCTGTCCACTCCTCCTGGCCTCCTCGGGTGGAGACCAGCACTCCTCCCCTCACTCAGAGGTTCCTTTGGATGACTCTGACCCACGGGTCCCGGTGCCTCCCATCATCTGGCTTTGGAGCCCTGGCTCGGCCGGGAGCTCACCCACGGCTCCTGTCTGTTGCCCTTTGGCCCTGAGCTCCCAGCAGGGCTGCCCTGGGCACCCGGGGCACACTGCACTTGTCTGCCACACCCACAGACTCAACCGCGCTCCCCAAAGCCTTTCAGTCACGTGCCTCTGTGAGAACCCAGAGCAGTGGCCCCTCCAGATGGGCATTTCACGTGCTCCCCGCGGTCTGCCCTCCAGGCCTGGGCACCGGCTGAGGAACAGCCCTCGGCCAGGTGGGTTGAGGGCCCAGTGCCCTCGCGCGCTGGTCTTGGCTCTGTGCAGAGACTGGCCCGGGAACCTCCCGAGGGATGTGGGAGCGCCGCTGCCCAACACAGTCCTCCAGCGGCTCCGCGCTCCGGCCGAGGACCCCCCCTCTGTGGCGAGGCGACCCCCGGGTGGCGAGGTGGGCTGGCAGTTGTGCGGCCCCTCGCAGGAGGGGCTCCTTGACCTCCCCCGGGGGGCCGCTGAGGGGTGGCAAACACCCACCGAGACCCTCGCTCTCCTTCTTGACTCTGCACGGCTGTCCCTGGAGAGCCCACAGCCTGGGCACCTTGAGCAGCAGAAAACCATCTCCCCTCAGTCCCCGAGGCCAGAAGCCAAAGTCCAGGTGGGGGCAGGGGTGCTCCCTGCGGAGGCCCTGGAGGCTGCCTCCTGCTCTCCAGCTTCACGTGGTCAGGGGCAATCCATGGCCCCTCCTGTGTCCAAACCTCAACCTCTTCCTCTGCCTTAGGAGGTGTGCCCTGGGGGTCTCTGCCTGGCCCTGGGTCTGATCTCCTTGTCTTAGAAGGGCCCGGGCCACTGGCCTGAAGGCCACCTCAGCAGCACAGGCTCAGCTCCACTCGACTCCACCAGCCAGGACCTCTGTCCCCAATAGAGCCACACACGCAGGTACTGGGTCAGCTCCTCGACAGACCCCCACAAGAGAGACACTCAACAACACTCCGTGAAAAGTCCTGCCCAGCACCCGGCATCGCTGTCCTCGGAACCCAGCCCTGACCCCCAGAGCACTTGGGCTCCTGGGTTTTCACCAACCGTCTCGTCTATCACAGATGCAAAACGCACTTGCTCTCCTCGCTACCAAGAAAAAGAGACTCTCAGCAGTTATTAATTTCAGACCCCTTTGCAGCTTGGCTTGGAAAAGACTCTCTGCTTTGTGTCCTTTTACGTGTATTTTAAATGTTTATTTAGTTATTTTGCCAGAGGCAAGGGTGACGGCTGCTGTGGAATCGGAGGCAACTGTGGGTGCCGGAGCCTCGGAGCGTCGGTCAGAAAGCCGTGCTCAGGAGTGCTGACACCAGGACGGGGCCGCAGAGCACCTGAGGGGACAGCAGACAAGCTGAGCCATCCTGCAGTGTCCTGCTCCTGAACAGGAACCTTCTAGAAGCCCCGGAGAGAGGACAGTGGGAAAGCCAGAAGAGATGTGGGCCAGGCCTTCTGTTCCTCGAGGGCCGTGGATGGTGCAGGACTAGTGACCTAGGTGGACACCCCTCGACGTCAGCCTCACTGATCTCCCAGCCAGTGCAGAGCTGCCAGCTGGCTCACCCAGGGGTGCCCAGACTGAGCCACTGTGCGTGAGTCTGCAGCCAGGCAGCTAGCAACTCCACCAGGTCCCCTCTGGACGAAGGGCTCATCCAGCATCCAAGCACCAGCAAACACCGGCTCCCGGAATCGCCCCCACAGAAGGTACTGTGTGGGCACCAACGTGGGATCATAGGTCGCCCACCCAGAACCCCAAGACCAGAAGGGGGAGCACTCTGCAAGAGCAACCCGCCTCCACAGCCACCAACGAGCCCCGCGTGATTGCCATTCACACCACGCCGCGTAATGCATTCACGGGGTTCCCCACGGACGCGGGAGCAGTTCAGCCAGGGGCGCCTGCTCATTAGATTAAAGGAACACGCGAAGACAATGGGAGCCCCGGCAAAGGGTCTGACCCACGCTAACGTCTCTATCACACCCGAGGGGCACAGAGAGCAGGAGAGGCTCTGCCCCAGCCTCCACAGGGAGGCTGGGCAGGGAAGCTTCCTCGAGCCACAGACGCATGCTCATCCAGCATCTACCACGGGCCAGGTGCTGCCCTTGCCACGGAGAATGGCAGCTGACCAGGCAGGCCGAGCCCCTGCCCCACAGAGCTGGCCTCCAGTGCCATTCCACACACACCCAGGACCTGCCAGACCCCATCAACCACCGTGCAACCGAGACTTCACGGTGAACCAGACCTTCACCCACGGATGCTCTCCCATTTTAAAAAACAGGAATCCAGCCAGCTGTGGCAAACGCACTGTGGGGCCAGCATGGGGGAGGCTGAGGCAGGAGGGTCACCAAGCCCAGGAGCTGAGGCCAGGAGACCGTGTCTCCAATGAAAAGCTACAGAGGGACCCTGATTGGGAACCCTGTCACACGTCATATGCACAATGATAATTATTCTACTTGCAGCTCAGGTGGGTTCCAAGGCCCTGCTCACTTAACTCAGCCCCCAGGATCTGCCAATCACAGCTGCAGTTCCACAAAATCTGCTGAGTAATAACCAGGATGAAGGAACTCAAATTCACCCATCACTCCCTCCACCTACTCCCTCTCCCTGATCACCGCCACCTCCCTCCATCCACCCGTGTCTCCCTCCACCCATCCACTCTCCATCTATCTCCATCCTCTACCCCCCACCCACCCTCCTCACCGTGCACCCTTCACACATCCGTCCATTCCTCTGCCCACCTCCCTCCCTCCCTCCCTCCCTCCCTCCCTCTGTCCTCCCTCCCTCCTTCCCTCCCTCTGTCCATTCCTCTGTCCTCCCTCCCTCCCTCCCTCCCTCTGTCCATTCCTCTGTCCTCCCTCCCTCCCTCCCTCCCTCCCTCTGTCCATTCCTCTGTCCTCCCTCCCTCCCTCCCTCTGTCCATTCCTCTGTCCTCCCTCCCTCCCTCCCTCCCTCCCTCTGTCCATTCCTCTGTCCTCCCTCCCTCCTTCCCTCCCTCTGTCCATTCCTCTGTCCTCCCTCCCTCCCTCCCTCTGTCCATTCCTCTGTCCTCCCTCCCTCCTTCCCTCCCTCTGTCCATTCCTCTGTCCTCCCTCCCTCCTTCCCTCCCTCTGTCCATTCCTCTGTCCTCCCTCCCTCCCTCCCTCTGTCCATTCCTCTGTCCTCCCTCCCTCCTTCCCTCCCTCTGTCCATTCCTCTGTCCTCCCTCCCTCCCTCCCTCTGTCCAT
Organism: Urocitellus parryii; assembly: GCF_045843805.1. Classification (NCBI taxonomy): domain Eukaryota; kingdom Metazoa; phylum Chordata; class Mammalia; order Rodentia; family Sciuridae; genus Urocitellus; species Urocitellus parryii. The sequence goes on along the minus strand of NC_135536.1, from coordinate 197,126,930 downwards.
TCCTCTGTCCTCCCTCCCTCCTTCCCTCCCTCTGTCCATTCCTCTGTCCTCCCTCCCTCCCTCCCTCTGTCCATTCCTCAGTCCTCCCTCCCTCCCTCCCTCCCTCCATTCCTCTGTCCTCCCTCCCTCCTTCCCTCCCTCTGTCCATTCCTCTGTCCTCCCTCCCTCCCTCCCTCCATCATTCCTCTGTCCTCCCTTCCTCCCTCTCTCTGTCCATTCCTCTGTCCTCCCTCCCTCCTTCCCTCCCTCTGTCCATTCCTCTGTCCTCCCTCCCTCCTTCCCTCCCTCTGTCCATTCCTCTGTCCTCCCTCCCTCCCTCCCTCCATCATTCCTCTGTCCTCCCTTCCTCCCTCCCTCTGTCCATTCCTCTGTCCTCCCTCCCTCCCTCCCTCTGTCCATTTCTCTGTCCTCCCTCCCTCCCTCCCTCTGTCCATTTCTCTGTCCTCCCTCCCTCCCTCCCTCTGTCCACCCTCGGTCCTCCCTCCCTCCCTCCGTCCACCCTCTCTCCACTCACCCGCCCATCCTTTCAGCCATCTCCTCCCCTCCGTGCGCCTGTCCCCCGTCTGGTCTAGCTGGCTTTCTGTCACTGGGACCAAAACAGAACACTTGGAGGAGAAGACGCTCCTTTGGCTCATGGGCTCAGAGCTCTCAGTCCATGGCCGGCCGACCCCCGTGGCAGACCCCATGGCAGAAGGCTGAGGTGGGGAGGCCACTCAGCCAGGGCAGCCAGGAAGTGAGGAGAGGGCATGAGCCAGGGCCAAGATGAACTGCAGGGCAGGTCCCCGCGACCCCTTCCTCCCGCCACACCCACCTGCCCACAGTTACCACCTTCCATTCCATGAACCCCTTGAAGGGATTAATCCACCTCTGGACATGGCTACGCTGCCCAACACCTGAGCCTTTCAGGGGACGTTAAAGGTCCAGGCCACAGCACGTCCATCATCCTCCTGCCCCTGCTCTGTGCCTTCTCACCTCTTCTTTCCAGGTTGTGGCCCCATGCCCACTTGGTACCTGGCCTTCCGGAATGTGCTTCGCACACATGGCACCAATTTGGTGGGTGCAACTAGCATCCTTAGTTGAAAAAGAACAGAAGGAGATGGAAACGTCCACTTCACCATACCGCAGGTGCTAAGAATGCCCATTTCTACCTGGGCGGGGTCTGGCTCGGAATAAAAACAGACTCTTTGTGAGACCCAGCCTGGGTGGGGCCTGCTCTTGGGGCCACAGGTCCCGTGTGAGCAGGAACCTCACTGCCCTCTGACTCCAGCACTGAGGATGCTGCCCGGCAGGCGGCAGGTCACCCTCACACAAGTACCACCCAAGGACTCCAGCTCAGTGGCCTTACCCAGCTCCCACGGACCTCACAGAGACTGGAACCAGGTAGCCAGCTGGCCTGCGTGGGGCTGCCCTCGGGGACTCTGCCTTAGGGGCAAGGTCGTATGGGGCTGCTCGGTACCAGGCCCTGCCTGACCTGCTTCCCAACCTTGGCTACTTCATCCTAACAGCAACCCAGGAGGGCAGTCCTGCTATTATCCCACTTCCTATAGAGAGACGGAAGCCCAGAGAGGTTGAGGAGCCTGTTCAGTCACACAGCACTATGAACCTTGGACGCAGTGGCATCAAACATGGCCAGGGTGGTGTGGGGGCTGCAGTCTCACCCTTCAGCCAGTCTCTACGGGACCTCCCTGGGCATCGGAGGTGGGGCTGGCCAGGACAGCCTTAGCTCATGGTCAGCACCTGATCGTATCTGCAGGCCCCTGGCTCTGGGGCCATGCCTATCGGGGGCACCATTCACCTCACTACAGCAGGAGTTGGGCAAAAGGGACTCCCCTACAGGATGTGAAGTGAAATGTCTGGAAAGAGATGCTGTCGCTCTGCAGGGCTGCTGGCTGCAGGGATGCAGGTGGGAAAGACAGAGCTGAGTGTGTGGTGGGGGCAGGGGACATGGGACGATCCGACCGGAGAACAAAGTCAAGACAAACGGAAATGCGGTGTTTGGGCACCTAGATGGAGCCATGCCTGAAGGTCGCCTCAGATGCTTAACTTCAGAGGTGTGGTCCACTTTTATCACTTTGGGTTCCTAATGCTTCTTCCTACAACAACCCTGACTCTCAGAGGCTGAGTGAGCAGCGGCTTGTTCCTCTCTCCAGTCACAGCCACAGGGTGCTGGACCTTCCTCCTGTCTCCTGAGGATCCAGCTGGCCCTGGACAATGCCGCCATCTTTCAGACGAATGAAGGAGGTGAGCCTGACCACCAAGTCCCCTCTGCCTGCCATCCTCAAGGAACTGAGCAGGTGCTCACTGTCACAAGGTCCGTGCCAAAGCCAGGCCCGTGTCACTAAACCTCCTGTGTCACCACACACTGCCCATGACATCACCAAGCAAGGTCTGAAGGCCTGTTGAGCCCCACGGCAGGACTGCTGCTGCCCCTGGCCAGATTCTCCAGGCCCGTGGAGGGCCAGCCCGGTCGACAGCCCCTCTCCCAGGGCGCTGCAGGCTGGTGGGTCTCACGTGTCCCACAGGTAGCAAAAGGACTTCAGCAGCTGCCTCCCCGGGAGAAGGAGGCACAGGAGGCCGGGCCTGGGCCACACAGCAGGTCAGGTCCCGGCTCTGCCCAGAATGTGGACATGGGATGGTCAGTGGTGCCTGAGAGCCTCGGCGTCCTTCCCCGCAGGGGTCCACGCCCACCGCTCAGAGTGTGGACAAACAGCACCCCCCAGCCCTTCAGGCCAGGACAAGGCCCAGTGGGCACCTTGTCCCTCCGCCCTGGCCCCAGAATCTCGCTCAGAGTCTGCGTACTTGACGTAAGGCCTTAGAGCACAGCGATGTCCACGTCTACAGAAGGTACGCCCGGCCACTCTCCATCACCTGGGGAGCAGGAACTCTAGATTTCACCACGACCTCTGCCTTCTGACCGGATCCCCTCGAGCCTCGTCCTGTTTTGCTGTTTGCTTTCTGGAGGGAGCGCGTGTGACTCCCAGCTCAGCCCGTGAGACCCCGTGGCTGCCTGGACCACATCACGCGTGAGCCCTAAAGCGGAGCCCCCATAGGTGTGCCCTGCTGCAGCACAGGGCGGCCCTGCTCCAGGTGCCAGCACCCCATGGCCTCGCAGAGCTCTGCCCCCACCATGGTGTCACCTCCCCCTGCAGTCCACTGCCCCCAGGCCCACGGGGACCACAGCCCCAGCCAGCCAGCTGTGGCTCCAGAGCAGCAGGGGCCATGGGAGAGCAGGCTCATCCAGGCCCCTGCCCTGGCTCTCCCGGGCTCTGAGGGGATGGTGCCGTGGACACCAAGCCCTGCCTGCCCGCCTGCCCCCGACCCAGGCACCAGCAAGACTGGCCCAATGACGCAGCAGGTGGCCCTGCAGGCGACAGCCACAGTCTCAGGCACCAGCAGTCAAGGGCACTCACAGTCAGCGGCGAGCCAACAAGAGATTCCTTCAGCTGAAGTAGGTGCACGGTTCAACTTCAGGGGCTCAGCCAGGGGACCGAGAAATCCCAATGTCACAGATCAACCAGAAAATCCGACGGAGCCCACGGAAACAGGAGTCTTCTGGGAAAATGTAACTGGATCCCACAACCAGAGAACCCTGGCGGAAGGCATGGAACTCGGGAAACAAACCCGCAGCCTCCCTCGCCAGGGACCTGGGGAAGCACCGCGTCTGTAGAGGCTGATGATTCCCCTCCAGCTATGTCAGTTTCCCTCACTCTGGAAATTCCCATCTCCCTGAAAAACACGGCCCCAAATGCACCTTCACTGTCCTCGGAGGTCCCCCTAAGTGTCTGCCCTGAACAGATGCAGCTGGGTGCAGGGTCCCTGCCCAGACACCTCCCAGCTCCTGGACTGTCTTTCACAGCAACCTCAGGAGACTGGTCCATGGGCACGTTCTGCCCAGGAGGGTTGCCTAGCAAGCCACACCTGTCCAGGGAGCAGCTGGCCCAAGGTGCAGACACCTGGCCCACGGCAACCCGGCACTGCATTCCTGCTGGAAATCAAGTGGGGCGCCAGCTGACTCCCAGCTCTGGCCCTGCCCGTAGGTACAGGAGGGAGCAAGAGGCCACTGGCTTGCCCCTGCAGAATGCCCCATGGCAGGGACTGAGCATGCAGGAAGGCACCAAGCACCCAGCACTCAACACCAAGCACCCAACACTCAGTGCTTAGCACCTAGCTCCAAAGTGCTTAAAGATGAGCTAGTAGGGACGGCGTGAGGCCTCCTGCCAGGGTCTTTGTGAAGTCACCAGCACTTCCTGGGCTTCAGGTCACTAGGCGGCCACTGCCAGCCTCACCCTCAACTTGCAGAGGAGAAGACTGAGGCTCACCAAGGGTTCATGGCTTCGGGACCAAGCAGCAGCCAGGGGAGGGGTCTCGGGCCTGTGACATATGGGTTTTTCTGTGTGTCTGAGGGTCCACGACCTACCTGGGGTGACTGTCCCACAAACCAAGAGCTTCAAGAAGCCAGAGAAATCTCCCATCAGCTGCATTTAAATAGTGTTCATTAGTGAATGTGTCCACGCCTCCAGCTGATCCCTTGACCTTAAACCCTGGGCAAAGGTCAAACCCAAACCAACCCAAACCCCAAACCCAGACCCAAGGGACATCCGAGGGCGCACAGGAAGTACAGATGTGGCTGAGATCCGGTGGAAACGAGTCGCCCTTGGGCTGCTCAGGCCCATCCTGCGCACGCCTTCCTACAGCTGTCCTCGCGGGACTCGCTGTCTAGTGGCCAGGCCGACGTCAGGGTGCTCCCGAGCTCCGCTCTCACACAGCCCACAGGGGGCCACACCACGGCTTTGGCCCACCCCTGGGCTCCCAGCACAAAGGCACCAGCTACCATCTTGGCTTCTGAGCGGGCACTGGTGCTCACCTGGTCCCAAGTCACCTGACACGCTGGCTTCCTGTCCCCGTAGGACTGCAGTCACTCCATCTAGAAGGTTCCCATGCAAGTCGCATCACAAAGCCAACTGGTCTGTTATGGCTTTGCTACGAGGTGTCCCCCAGCCTCACAGGTGAGACAGTGCAGGGACATTCAGAGGTGAAGTGATTCCGTCTGAGGGGCAGCCGAATCAAGGGGTGAATCCCCGGACACGGTTACGAGGGTGGAACTGCAGGCAGGCGGGGTGTGGCTGGAGGGGCAGGTGGGCAGGTCACTGGGGTGTGCCGCCGGGTCCACATTCTCCCTGGGAGGGGAGCGTCTGCGTCCTGGTGCGTCCTCTGAGCCGCTCTCCTCCCCCTGCCCTTCCTCCTTCTTCCCCACCCGGGCCCTGAGCTAGGACCAACTGGGACTGAGCCTCCGGAACCCTGAGACAAACCCACTGCTCCTCCAGCTTGTTCCTTGGGTCTTTTGGTCACCACAGGGCCAAAGCTGGCTGGTGCCGTCCTCAGGTGCGGTGGCACACAGAGCCAACCCTTCAGCCTGTCCCCTCCCACCCACCGTCCCTGGACTGACACCTGGTTGACACAGAAGGCACCACAGTGTGACGTGTCCTGCCATCTGATCCAGATGGAAGAACGCGGGGCAGGTCTGGAGGTGAGTGTGCCCTGCTGGCGGGTCAGGGCTAGCATTCACCTGCCACCTCCCTCAGGCTGCAGGGCAGCCCACGGCTCCCTGAGGTTCTGAGACTCCAGTCGAGCAGGAGCCGCAGGGGTGCACGTGAGGGAGCCCAGAGCACCCAAGTGGAGGAGGGAGGCGGGCTTCATCCCAGCTTCAGGGTGACCGCAAGCTGCCCTTGCTGCCTGCTCAGGCCCTGCACATGGCTCCCGCTGGGCCCCAGCCCCAGCAGCCCGGTGGCCACGCCTCTGGAACTGCGTGGGCTCCCAGGGCGCCCGCCAGGCCCACACTGACATTTGGACTCCATGTCTGAGCAGTGACCCTTTCATTCCTCATCTGGGAAGAACAGGGGAAAGGGGAGGTAAGAACACAGCCCCAACTTGCTGCAGACTGCAGCTGAGGATGGCTAAGGTGGCAGCTGAAGGCGCCACCCCACTGGCACACACAGCTCCCCTCCCCCCTCTCAGTCCTGCAGCACCCTCACCATGTCACCCCCATCACCGCTCGGCTGTGCTGGTCCTCCCCCTCCTCCCTAGAGGCTGCTCAGCACCCTGGGCTGTGGCTGGCAGCCCTGCCCCTGCCTCGCCCCTCCCTCCTGAGCTGCCCAAAGCACACTCACACAGCGCCAGCGCCAGGCAGCCACGGGGCAGGCCAGCCCTGCGCCCAGCAGCCCTGTGATGGGGGCTGGTCATCAGGGCCTCCTCACCTGCCACAGGCGCAGAAAACACCAAAGTGGACGAGGCTAGGTTAGGGCAGGGCAGGGGAGGCAGAGCAGGCGGCTGGAGCCTGTCCTCCAAGTGCACAGAGGAGAGCCAGGTGGGCTGGGCAGAGCAAGGGGCAGAGGGCGAGGGAGAGAGGCACACCAGGGGGCTTCTGTCCCTAGAGAGCAGGAACAGGGACAGCCCAAGGGTGGGACCTGGGGATTGTGTCCCTAGAGAGCAGGGAGGGGCAGGGCAGCCCCAGGGTCAGACCCAGTGCCACCTGCTGCTGGGAACAGTGTCACTGGCACACAGCCACCGCTGCTCTCTCCACTACCCATGGCATCTTTTGAGCTGAGCAGGTCCCGCCGTCTGCCGTCCCTGTTTGCCAAGCCTAAGATAATTAGTCTCCATCCTTCATGAAAACTCCCGCCAGCCTCAGCTCTGGGGCCGCTGCCTCCTCCTGGCAGCCATTCATCCCGGGTTCCAGCCCCAGAAAGCTGCATTTCCTTCCACGAACGTCTGTGCTCTGGTTCGGCCAGTCTGGGGGGCTTTGCTCTTATTAATATGACCCAATGGTCCCTGGAGAGACAGACTCCATCAGGCACCGTGGCCGCACCTCCCTCCTGCGTGTGCATTGAGAACACGGAAGCAAGTCACACACGGGCCCAGCAATTAGGGAGAAGCTCTTAGTGGCTCTGGAACTTGAAAAAACATCCAGGTGCTCACCAGGCAGTAGGTGCAGGTTGGTGGAAGGCGCTGAGGCCGCGCTCTGGGTTCAAGACGGTGCCGGCCCGTCCAGGGGCATCACGAGGCTCTCCTGGCCCGGCACGAGCACCCACAACAATGGGCCTCATGGACATGCAGCCCACACGGGAGACGGGGAGCCGAGAAGATTTTTAAAATACTCCATTCCTGAAAGGACAGCAGGCTCTGCGAGGCCATGCCCCTCTGTCCAGGGGAAACACGTCTGAAGGCAGCCACGGCAGAGCCCAGCCTGGGGACCAGTGGGGTGTGGGCATCACTGGCGCTCTGCTGGGAAATGGACTGGCTGCCGCTCTCTGACAATCCTGTAGACACCTGGTCCGGGGCCACAGAGCCAGCACAGAGTCCAGCCAGGACCCCGAGTTCTGCCTCCATGACTCCTCGCGATGACTCACGAGACGCGCTGGGGACATCAGGGCACCGACCCCAGCAGCAGCTGGAGCTGTCACTCCACCCCACTCACACACCACACACGTGGGCACACACACAATACCACAGCTGCAGGCACACGCCTCACAACGCCCTCATGCACACGGTGACACACATGCACACTTGTGTGCACACACACGGAGCTCACAGTGCACAGGACACATGAGTCATGTGCACACACACCCACTGTGCATGTCCACCCTGTAGGCGTGTGCTGCACGTGTGTCTGCACATCCACACAGAGGACGCACCGAGTGACCAGTGTGGGCAGTCAGTGAAGGAGATGAGCACGCACTTTTTTTTTTTTTTTTTTTTTACATTTTTCTCTTTTTCAGGTTTTTAACAATAATTTTTTGGCATTTTAAAAATACAAAATATCCTACTACAATGAGAAGGATGGCTGAAGTGTGGATTCACGAGGGAAGGAATCCACGTGGTTTAAGGTCCCCCCACCGGAAGGAACGCCTCACCCTGCTCACTACTGTGGCCTCTGCCCATCCCGCCTGCCCCCATTCTCCTCTTCTCCCTCCGGGTGGCCCTCCTCCTATCAGTGGGAATTCTCAAAGAAATGCAGCAACAGAAAGTGAACGCGACTTGCTGCTCTCGTCAGCCTGTGTTTTCTTTGGTGTTTAACACATCAGCAGCCATCATGGATGGCTAACAAGTCCTGGGGCAGGGGGGACACCTCACTGCTGAAAAACGTCCATGTCCCAATACTCTGAGCAGCTAGAACAAAACACCCCCAACTGGGTGGCTGGGAACCAACAGAGCCAGGTGGCACAGGCCTGTGATCCCAGCGGCTCAGGAGGCTGAGGCAGGAGGATCACGAGTTCAAAGCCAGCCTCAGCCACAGCCAGGCACTAAGCAACTTGGTAAGACCCTGTCTCTAAGTAAATACAAAATAGGGCTGGGATGTGGCTCGGTGGCCGAGTGCCCCTGTGGCCGAATGCCCCTGAGTTCAAACTCCAGTACCCCCACCCCTAAAATACTAAAAAACATAAAGCCCACACAAACCTATTTCTGACAGTTCTGGGGGCTAGATGTTCAAGGTCAAGGTGCTGGCAGACATGGTGTCGGGCAGAGCCCTTCCTGGTTCACACGGTGTCCGCCCACTGTCTTCTCATGTAGCAGAAGACACAGCAGGGCTTTCTGGGGTTGCCTGCACAAAGGCACCGATCCCGTTAGGAGGAAGAGCTCCACCCTCCTGGCCTCATCACCTCCTGTTGGTCCCAACTTCTAACACCATCATTGTGGGGGGACCCAGATATCCTGGGAAGTGCCGAGAGGGGGCAGGGTGCTTTGGGTGGCCTTGGCCTCTGGTGCATTGTGTTTAAACAAAGTGTGGCTCTTGGTCAGACGTGCTTCACTTCCCGAGCCACGTGTCCAAGGTGGGGAGAAGGGCTGTCCTCCCTCGCAGGGTGTCCTGAATGCCAGAGCCAGCTCAGAGCACCCTGGCCAGCCGCAGACCACCTCCACCTGACGTCCCTTTCTGTTAACAACTTCCAGCTGAACGGGAAACACTTCCACACCGTGGAAAGCCAGTGCTGGGGACCTAAAGGGAAGACCAGCACCACCGTGAAGAACCTTGGGGACAGCAGTGTCGGGAGACCTCGCCTGACCCTGCTGCTGACTCTGCACTCCCTCAGGGGAGCGGGGAGGGTCAGGATTCGGGAGCCCGGTCCCCACAGCAGGAAGAGGGAGGTAGTGCCCTCAATACACATAGTGACAGCACAAAGCTGCCTTCGCCCGGGGTGGCTGGAATCAAGGTCTCCCGTGGCTCCTTCCTAGACTTCAAGGTCTCTGCCTTTATTTTAATTGACCCCATTATTTTGGGTGTTGAGAGGGAAGGTCGCACGCTGACCTGAAGCCGTGCTCATGAATTGCACAGTCAAAGCAGGACGATGCCTCACTCCCGGACTCGCCTTCTCTGGGACAAAGGAGCCTCACAGAGCAAGGACACTTTCCTGGGGGAGGGCTCCCTGCACGTGGAGAACCCTGTGAGTGCACGGGGCACCCTGCTGTCCCCAGCAGATGGCAGACACTTACCTGGGAAGTGCCGAGGGAGCCGGGGGCTTTGGGTGGCCTTGGGCTCTGATGGCATGTGTTTGAACAAAACGGCCACAGCCCTTGCTGCCACTTCCTTGGGCATTCCCGGCAAAAACAAGATCCTCTTCCAAAGCTACTAATGGGCACCGCTGCACCTGCCTCACCATCACCTCTTCCTGAAAACACTGTCCCATACACATCCCCCAGAACCCCACCACTGCCCACCCAGCCCAGCAGACATGACCAAGGATTAAGGCCAGATAGACCGGGAGGATCCACAGCCGGCAGGTGCCCAGTGCCACCTGAGGCCTCTGGGCATCCCTGGGCCACTCCTCCCCACCCTGACAGGGGACCTGGGGTAAATTACTGTAGCACGCACCCAGGAGGGTCAAACTCCTGGAGGGAGGGATCTACCCTGAAATGTGGGCCTGACCAAGAGCTTCCCTTCCTGCCAGTGATCTGCCTCCAAGGAGGACGTCAAAGGGACACAGTAACACTGGTTTCCAGATCACCTGGTGTGGCAGCCACCAGCTACAGCCTGAAACGCAGCCTGGGAATGTGTCGTTGGACACATGGGCTTTTCCCATCAAGGGTCAGGCCACTGGAATTGAGGCCAAGTCCCCAGGGAAGCCCTGGCGTCGGGGTGGAAGGGAGTTCCCCAGGGCAGACTCATGTCCTTACTGTCTAAGTCAATCCCACTGCCCCTCTCCCACCACCCAGTGCTGCAGGCATCGGGAGGGACCTGCTATAGGTTTGCAGGAACTACCTCTCATTTAGGGAGCCAGCACCTGTGGGTGACTGGGCACTGGCTGAAGGTGAGGAAGACATGGACGACCCTGCCCCTGACCCCCAGGGACTAAGCCGTAGGGTAGAGGGAGACAGACAAATCCCAGGTGCTGGAGTGCTCCTTAATCCCGTGGCATGGAGAGTCTGGGGTGCTGAGCTTCTGAGAAAGGGGCAGGGGCTCTGGAGAAGACTCGGTGCCCGAGAGGAGGATCCGTAGAAACTAGCCAAGGAAAGAGAAAAAGAAGAGCCAAGGGGTGGGGGGACCCCAGGCCCCTGGGGGAGCCGTGATGATCAGGCAGAACTCACTGCAGAGGGGGCTGTGGGGGAAGAGCTGGAGGGTACACAGAGCTGGTGGATGAGGACATCACTGCCTGCTGTCTCCCTCTGGGATCCCACTGTATCGAGGGACCTCGGCCCAGACATGGTTCCTCCCTGAGCACTGGGACTTCAGCTAGCAGTGGGGGCTGCAGGCTCAGAGCCCCCAGTCAGCAGGTAGAGACTGACATGGGAGAGAACGGCAGAGACTCTGGAGGTCCACAGGCTCTGCCTAGGCTGACCGGGCAGAGGACGGGAAGGCCTCTCTGAGTAGAGACACCTGAGATGAACTGCTGGCAGGACAGGCCAGAGCAGAGGAACAGGGACCCCAGCAGAGACCCCAGAACAAGTACAAAGGTCAGGAGAAAATCAAGAGCAGAGGGCTCCTGGTTAGGCAGGCCAGGAGTTTACAAGGGAAGGATGAGACACACACCCAGCTTGCTAGTGGCTGTCGGTGCCAGGACCTATGGAGCTTTGTTCACAAAGCTCATTCCAGCATCGATGCAAAGGGTGAGTTTGAAAAAGAAGGCAGAGGAAGAGCAGCACGTGCAAGGCTCTTGCTGTCAACCAAGTAGGAGGACAACACGCCTCACTGCATCCCTCCTGTGTCTAGTCCTGCCCAGCATGCCAAATGTGCCTGGATGCTCATTTAAAACATGCTTTAATAAGAGGCTGCAGGGGAGCCTTGCTGGGGCAGCTCTTAAGAATGACAGTCATGACTGTGGGACTTCTCATCCCTAAAAACAAAGAACGTGGATTGCACATAGAGAGGTGGGATCAATCCACCCATGTTTGGAACCTCAGCTCTCAGCAAGCTTGTGTCACTCATGACCTCCCACATACCCACGGGTGCCTTCAGCTACTCACATTAACATTCTATGACAATGACCTTGAAGTTTAACCCCAAATGTTCTAAAATAAAGGGTCGTTTTCACTGGACTTTAAAGCCAATTCCTTTTCCAAAAGTGAATTTCATCAAGTCAACACCTTCCAGATAGGACACAAATAAGCCCATTCAGGTGAGACTGTTGGGCATGCTCTTCTCCTCTGAGTCCTTGACATGCCAAGGGGACAGTCTCTCAGAGAGGGGGATGGATCAGAGAGGCCTAGAAAAGCCTTGACATTGTGCTGATGGAAGAGAAAATATGGACTTTGCATATCGCCTCATTCTGTCCCAATCCCCCTACTAAATGGCCTCATTTTGAACATTCTCATCTTAGAGTAATTATCATAGAAACTTCTAGAATACTCTAAATGGGAGTGGAGATCTTTACCAGTGCACTGAACACCAGATTAAGGGAGTCCTCATATTCTCAAAGCAGAAGGTTTCCAAAGCCACCCAGGCAGGTGTGCTGCTGCATGAAGTCATCCTAGGCATGATAATGATCTATATCCTCAGCCCATAAATATATTACTTCAATATCTAGAGTGAGGACTTCTTTGCTATGGTCAACATCAAAACATCACTGCCTCACTGGGGAGTTCTATGGCTCAGTGAAGCAGAGCAAGGAGATGAATCAATAAAGTACTATCAGCCTAGCAGTTTGATTTTTGTACATTTAAAAACATGAGAACCTGTAGATCTCAGTTCCCACAGGCCAATATAATTTTATAAAGGTACCCAATTCTTAGAAGTGAAAATTGGCAGACCTACTGAGAGAAGGGTAAAGTGTGAGGGTTCGAGTTTGTAATCATTCAAACATTTTTTAAAATGATGGAGAATTTAAAAAGTGAGGCTCCTTGGTCTCCAGACTCCCAGACAAGCAACTGCTTGGCTTAAAGATTGTGGGGCTAGCCAAATAGTCACTGAGTAAAAGTCTTTACCAAATGGCACCAGGTTGGCTTTTCACCCAGGTTATAGCAGATCTACATCAGAGAACAGGGTCAGGTGCTAAAAGGTGAGGGCAACCAAGCATTGATTAGCATTCATTCTGCAGTTCCATATTGGAGTTGGAGATTAGAAAGTCAAGTCTTCCCCACTTCATCAGGATGCTTATGAGCTGCACTGTGAAGAAGTCCCAGAAAGGGAGAGGCTACCTAGAACTAAAACTCCCAACATAGTAATTGTCATTGTTATCCAATTATGCTCTGGATACCGGAAGCTATCACAGCTCCTAGTGGGGCAATTTCATTAGACTAAAATCCACTTGTCTTACTTTAGTTTGATAAAACCTTAATAAATAAACTGAGTGATCCCTAATACACAGGTGGGAGATGAAAAATACTTTGGCTTTTCCATTTTATACCCATCTCTCTCCAATTATCATGTTTTCATATTTTCCTACTTGTCAGTTTCAGCCTTTTCCCATTCCTAGAAGAGGTAAAAAAAAAAAAAAAAAACTCATCTTCTTTCTTTCACAAAGATTTCTTCCTGGGAAGAAGGTCTCATGTGGGTGCTCTGAGGTATCTGTCTCTCTCCAGTTCCACCGTGTATACCCTCCCCTCACTTCCATAATTGTTAGACAACATGCATCAGTGTGTACACACACACAGAGCAAAATCATAATACGGCCACAATTTGAAAATTCATGCGGTTGGGGGAAGCACACTGTACATCACATCTATATATATTATAATAAAATAATGAGACAACAGAGGAGGAAGTAATAAATTTGACTTAAGCAGACGGGATGGGAGAATAAGGCAAGAGAGAGCTCAATAAGAATTAGCATTTGAGTTAGAAGCCCCTGTATGGTACACTCATGCAGAAGAGGTAGCTAAAATAAAAGAACAGAGTAAGGAAGAGTTCTTACTACCTCAGGAGGTAGTTCAGTGTTGGTGCCTAGAAGGGAGTGGGCGTGGCAATGGGAAAAAGGGAATAAAGAATGTGGACCATTGCATGGAGGGCCTGGCATGGCACATTTGGTCTTTAATCTTTGAGGAGCTGGAGTCATCAAAGGCAATAGTGAGTCTAAGACTCTCTGTGATTCCCTCATGACTGGAAAAGTGATGGCTAGTACTACTTTGATATCAAGGGACACTGAGATCTACAAGTATCTATGAAGTAAAACACCAATGAAAACATTAAAATGAACAATGTGATATATTACTGAAAAGTGTGGAATCTTCCTGGCCCCATGCCTCCATCAGCTTAATGGCTCCTGACCCTGTGGTAATCTTAGAGCCACTATTACAAAACAGCAGGCCAGTCTCTATTGGACTAGGTCTACCTGGGTCTCCATAGATGTTCATTCCTTTAGCCACAAAGGAAATAGCAATGTCAATGAGTCACATCACACCAGTCCCAGAGGGTGTGTAATAGGGATCCTAGACACAGCACTGACATTTTCCTAGAGGGGATAGAAAATCATCAGTAACATAGAATGACATTTATCCACTGCTCAATTATGCCTTCCTAATCCTCTTTTCCCCCACCCAGGTAACTGCTAAGATAGCACTGTAATCAAAAATGCCTACCATATATTGAGATATTTACACTAAGTTGAAGCAACTGCATCTAAGCTAAAAGCTTGAGATCACTGAAAAGCTATGGCATGAAACCTCTGTAGATGTTTTTAGCTTTAAAGTGCACAGAAATGCACTTCTGGTAGGTTCTAGCTTAAGTTCAAATAGAAATAGGCTTTAATTTATGCTCAGGAAAATAAAAATAGATTAATAGGATCCAAGTCAAGCTGCTAGAAGAGGTTTTTCTGTGCCAAAAGACAGGCACTGTGAGTTTCCCTAAACAGGTTATCATTTTAACACTGTAAAGCACTAGATTTATTTTTTAAATAGCAAAACTACAATTATCTCTGCACGTCCCATATCGCCACTCTGCAGTGCTCCAGCATAACGAACCGACTGTCAGCGATACGAGCGGATGAGAGTGTCTGCACCATGCAGACGGCCAGTCTTATCAAAACCCAACTGCATTAATCCTTTTCCTTACATCAAAAATCAAATAACTTCCCGGAGAGAGGCCACAGGCTCACCAAGAGCAGTTCCACTGGGAGACAGCAAGTTGAGATGAGCAGCGCAGTATGTTAGGAAATAAATAGATAAGCGTTTGCCTCCCGTCCTACTGATGTTCAGAACTAGGACTCCTTCAGAAACATACAGACAAGGGTCCTGAATTGCACTCGGTCTTACTGTCAGCATCTGCCGTCCCTAAGGGTGAGCAGGAACATCTACAATAAACAATGCACTCATTCAGGATGCCATTTTCTGACAAAGTTTCAACCACACAGCATTTAAGCAGAAAGAAAGACTAATATTTAAACCCTGATAAGGGGTAAGTACTCTTGGATAACCATATAGAGGGGACGCCTTCCTGAGAGAAGGAGCATGTTTCCTGGGAGGAAAACAACGTGATCTTCTACCTGTCGTCAGGGAGGAGCAGCCAGGAGGAGGGCAGCCTGAGCCTGCAGCCTGCAGCCTCCTTATCTCAGGAGCAGCCTCTTGACTCCCCTGGGGCTGCAGGAGGTGATTAATTAATGCCTCCTTGAAGCCACAACGTTAGAAAGCTGCTGGAGGACGTTTTATGTGCACATCAGAGAAGGATATTCCTCCAGAATCTTCCTTTTAGAAGGCAACAATGGGGCAAGTCTCTGACGATCCTGAGCACCAGCAGGCTAGAGCTTCAGGCTTCCAAGAGGACTGAGGCCCAGCCTGGAGAGGACTCTCTTTGGGGCTGCTTTTGTACAGCAAGGAGAAGCTATTAATGACACACCTTTAAGTGAAAGAAGGAACCAACCAAGGATGAGAACATCTTTGTGCTTCTGGCCTGGCTCTCCCTGGCAGCTCCCCACCCATTTACTCCCCATCTGTTCCCACCCCTCAGTTGGCCTGGCCTCTTGCTCGGTGAACTAACTGCCTTATTTGAACACAGCAAGCATGAAACAAGTGGGTCAGTACACGGCCCTCCCTGGCCCCCAAAGCAAACCTTGGCACATGGAGGGGAGAACTCTTCCACAATTCATTTTTATTTTTGAATTGTGAAAAGATGAAACCAAGATTCTCTCACATTGTGAACGAACCATCTCGTTAGTGGCTCCTTTTCCTTTGTTCCAGGGGGCAGGTACAACCTTCAGATTCATGGTGCTGAAAAATCCAATTCTTCCTTCACCCTCCCGTGGCCTCCTGCTCCACATGAGGGTGACAGGTGGGAACCACCCTGGAGGATCAGGGGAGGATCAGTTCACTCAAGACATTTAAATGCTGACATGTGAACTTCCAGGCTGGCTCCTCATATTCCAAGACAGCAGAGTCATGGCCTGTGGCTCCATGCCAGTTTGCAGGGTAATTTAATCCTGCTCACAAAGAGATTACAGACAGCTAACTGGCCCACTATTGCACTGATTCAGCAAGCTGGATGCAGAGGGCCATCTTCTATCACTAAGAAAGAAGGATCTCCACTGTCAATGAGCTCAGTTTAACAGCAAAAGATGCTGTACGCAAAGGGCATGGGATATTAGCATGCAGAGAGCAATTAGTTTTTAAGTCAGCCTCTCCACATGTCCTCCAGCAACATGGGCCTGTGCTCCACCCACTGCACCCTGCACCCCGAGTAAAGCAAACGAGGTAGGGAAGTGAAAGTGGTGGTGCGGAGATGGAATCCTCATCCTCCCACCTCCTACTTCTCTCTCTAAAACCCCAGAAGGTTCTGGAACCTATTTGTGTGTGAATTCCAATCTAAAAAGTGAGGATAATCCCATTCTCACATCACAGGCTGCACAAAGTCTGCCTGCGCCATCATACTTTAAATGCAGTGTTTCTAGAGAATATTATGTCCGTGGCATTTAACACTTCCACAGTGCCATACAGGAGACAGAGAGGGATGGTTTGGGTTTATTCAGGTGGCCATACTGTTCCTCAGTAAGATGCACCTTCAGTTTCCAGGACTACAAATCCAGAGGTGTGCTAAGTGTTCAAGCAAAAATGCCCGAGAGAAAACACCTTCACCACTCTGGAGAGCCACTACCTCTCCCACAGATACCATCCCTCCACTATGAAGAAAAGACACTTAATGCTCTCACATACCCTGACCATTTTCAAAGGATGCAAGACTTCAAAATGGATTTCCAAGGCCCCTGTAATTTTGGCAGCATGACATTTTATGTCTTATAAGCTATTTTTATTAGCCAGGATTGTAGAAAATTGATGTTTACCAACCATTAACCTTTCAAGCATGTAACTCTATTTTTCCCCATACAGAAGTATATCTTACACTTCCATGAGGATCAATCCTTAAACTGTCCAGTGCACTCAAGACAAAAAGTTGCTGGGCACTGTGGTGCCTACCTGTAATCCCATGGGAGGCTGAGGCAGGAGGACTGCAAATTCAAAACCAGCCTGGGCAAGGTAGGGAGACCCTGACTCAAAATTTAAAAGAAACGGCTTGGCAGACTCAGAAGGTCAAGGGTTGAACGTTTTCTCTCATCTGTGGAAACTAGACCAAAATCAGGGGGGAAAGCGGGAGTCCTTTTAAAGTGGAAGGAAGACATTTAGTGCAGAGGAAATACACTGAGGGGAAGGTGGAGGGAGGGGAAAAGAGAGGACAGTGGGATGGAGCTGACCAACCTGTACCAGGTACATACATGAATATGCCAAGGAATCCCACCTTTACCTCCAGCAGGAATACCATAGAACCTACAAACACATAAAAGGAAGACCCGGTGAACAGGGAAAGGGGAACCCGGTGAGGAGGAGGAGGGGAAGAGGAGGCAGAGCCTGTGTGGTGACGTCAGAAGAACCCGATCCCTGTACGACTCTGAGGCACCAGTGACGAGCCACACAGAATAGGAAAGCAAGGAAGGAAGTGGGTGGCTCTCTTGGGGGGTGCTTGCCTCTCAAGCAGGAAGCCCCAGATTCAGACTCCAGGACTGCAAGGAGAAAGGAGTGGAAAAAGAGAAGGCCATCGTTCCGCCCCCTCTCTCACCGAGTCAGCACAAGTTCTATGATTTGCTGGACTTTTGGCCATGGTTTTATAGCCTCGAGTCCCTCGCTGGAATTCACTGGCCTTAGGGTATAAGAACTAGATAAGGAAGTTGTGCATTCCCTCCTTATACCGGAGGGAAGGTGGCAAAGAACACGAAAACCTAAAGAAGAAGCCCAGCGTCCGACAGTCGGGTGCCCGTGGGCCTTGGAGCACCCTGGCCCAGCCCCACCAGCCCGTCAGCGCTCGGGCATTAAATGCCACATGACAGGATCCAATCCCACCAAGACCCTGTTAATCAGGAACGGCAGCCAGTGACTCGCTGGTGTGCTGCCTCTCCCCACAGGCCTGTGGGGTTTTAAATAAGTCACTCCATAATTTATTTATTCAATTTTAAAAACATGCCTTTGCCAAAAGGTCCCTGGCCACACATCAGAACGTAAAGGCCAATGAGGGAACAGTCCCAAACAAAGCCATAAAACCCATCAAATGCAGCCACTGCCTAATGGAGAAATTACTGCCTCAAAGGTCAGCCCACGTGCTGCCCGTTCCAGGGGCCAGGCGCAGACGGGGCTGCTGGGGGAACGGAAATTAAAGGGCCCAAGTCTCAAAGGGTGCCCTCTTACTGGGCCCGGGGCAACTCCTCGGAAGGCGTGGGGCTGCAGGGAGGTGGTGCAGTGGACTCTCACAGCCTCCAGAAGACTGGGACTTGGGTATTTGCGATGGTCAGGTGCAGAGAGGGGTGACTACCCCACAGGAGTCAGAGAGGAGGAGGCAGAGGGCAGGACTGGTGTCTACGCTCACAGGCCAGGGTAGGCCAACAGGCTGCTTCCCCCCTCACGCCCAGGGCCTCTCCTTGGGCTTCAGCTGGAGAGGTGATGGCCTGCAGCATCCTGGTGCCCATCTGGACTGGCCAGGCCCACTCCTATACCAGCACCAGCTCTGGAGCCACCAAAACCCAGAAAGATGGGACAGTCAGGCTGCATGATGCACAGCCACCACACCAGAGTGAGACGCGGAGCCCCCTGCAAGTCCCCAGGGCTCCCTGGTCCACCACAGACCCAGGAGGAGGGCAGCCATCCGGGTGTGGCCTCAACCTGGGCTCTCAGCCCTGCCCTGAGCCTGTGCTAACCTGCAGCTGGTGGTGGAGACGGCCATTTGCAAGTGCAACTGTCCAAACACAGTGGCTTTTGCATTTCTACAGTGAAGCAGTTTGGGGGAGAGGAGGCATGTTCTCAAACCTCCCCCACACCCCCGCGGGCCTCCGCAGTCATCAGCAGAGGGAGGGAGCCTTCCCTGTTCCCACTGAGCATCCTCTCGGAAGGCAGTCCCCAGATTCACAAAACATCTACAATCTATCTCCTTGTGATCCTCTGAGCTGCTCTCCTGGCTCAGGTTCCATATGACCCTGGTGGAGACCACAAGAGTAGATGCTGCGCATACATTCTAATTCCAGTGAAGTCGTTCTACGTCACACTCCATAACATAAACACTACATTATGACACGAACCCGCCTCGTGTGCCGTTTGGGTGAGGTTGAACACAGGGCATCCTGTCGCCTGCTCTGCACCTCAGGAAGCCAGGCACCACGGACAGACACCTCCACAGATAACGGCCGCTCACGCGGGAGGCTGACCCCCAGAAGTCTGCAGTTTAAAATCCTCTAAGCCTGAAGCCCTCAGGCTTCCGTGAATATCAGATTCCCTGGGAGATGGATTAATGGGCAGAATTTCCAATTCAGTGGGTGGATTATTCCCCATGGCTGCCGTAACAAGTGACCACAGACTTGGTGGCTTAAGATAACAGAAACGTGCTCTCCTGCAGTTTGGAGGCAGAAGCCTGCAACCAAGGTGCCAGGAGGGCCGTGCTCCCTCCACAGGCTGGAGGGGCCCCGGGTGCCCGGGTCTGCAGCTGCTCTGGTCTCTGCCTCCGTTGAACAGACCTCATCCCCGGCATCCACGTCCCATCTTCTGAGGACAGTTGTCACCAGATTTAGGGCACACCCAGTTAACCCAGGACAACCTCATCCTGAGATCCTTAAATACATCTACAAAGACTCTTTCTCCAAATCCAGCCAAATTCAGAGGCTACAGGGAGAATATCTCTCAATGGCCACTGTCCATCTCACTGTAGTGGACAGGACAGTGTAGATCTGGGACAGGACCCAGGAGCCTGTCAGGCTCAGCAAGAGTCCTCCAGATAGGCAGTTCCCAGACCAGAGTGGAAAATCCTACCCCTTTGCTTAGCAGCAAGGAAACCAAGGCCTGGGGGAGGGTGAATACCACTAGGAACTGCCTCCCCCAGTCAAGTCCTCTCTGTTCCTATGGTAGCCCCGGGTCTGCACTCCTGTTGGCCCTTCTGTGGGCAGAGGCTGGGCTTCAAACCCTGGTGAACTTGCACACCTGGCCTCCTTAACTGTCCACACAGAGCAACACAGATGGCCTCTATGCTTCCTCCTGGGCAGCTCACACAAATGCAGAGCAAACCTCCGGCGTTTCTCCAAGTCAGACTGCATCTCAGCCACACAGCTGAGTGCCTGGGAGCCGGGTCCCCAAGCACTCAGAGGCAAAGGGAGCAGGTCCCTCCTGAGACGGATGTGGCACCTGCACACCGACACTCTGGGGCTGCCAGTCAGTCAAGTCACATTCCAAACGGAAAGTACCCCCATCCCAGGTCGAGCACACCTCTTATCACCTGCGCCTGAGCTCCCGAGGGCCACCTGCCATTAGCCAGGCATGAGGTGGCACTCTCAGGCCCTGCGGATATTTATCTGTCGCGGGAAGCTTACCTTAATCCTTCCTGAATCCCCACACGCTGTCAGCAAGGAAACAGAGAATCCGAGTCTGCCGTGGGCTCCAGTGACGTCCCCTCAGCCTCTCCGGTGGCCGATCCCCACGGGAAGCAGCCGCCCACAGAGCCCCAATCACAGACACTGGGCGAAGCAGGAGGCTCCCACAGGGGTGGGGGCTCTGGACCAGGCAGGACTGGATGAGAGCGGCGCAGGCCGTGCCGAGTCTGGAGTGAAGCTGCCTGGCACTCCTCACAGGAGAGGCCCTGCTCCTGGGCGGAGTGTGGGGGCACCAGAGACCACTGAGGCTGCTTGGGAACCACAGCTCTCACTGCTGAGCGTGGGATACTCACCGAGTCCTCGATGCACAGAAGCCAGACACTACCACGCACCCCACCAGGCCACCTCACTGTCACACACACATGCCATCGGCAGAACAATGGTACCCTGGAGGGGGTCCCAGCCTAACCCCAGAGCCTTAGAGCATGCTACAGTGTGCTTCAGGGACTCTGCAGATATGACTAAATTGAGGACCGTGAGATGGGAAGTCCCTGGCTGACGCTGGTGGGCCTCGGCAATCAGGGATTCTTAAGTGGAAGAGGAAAGAGTGGTGAGATGCTGCAGAGCTGGCCTGAGATGGAAGGTGGGCCCTGAGCTAGGGAAGCAAGGCGCCTCAGCCCAGAGCCTCCCAAGGAACCATCCCGCCCACAGGACACCTGGATTCAGGCCAGCGAGGTACATTTCCACCTCCTGACACCAGCACTGCAAGATGATGAGTTTGTGCTGTTAAATTGCTACGTTTTGGTGGGTCTTACCACAGTAGGAACATGCAGTCTGCAAACTAAGCAGATCTCTTCCCGGAGAACACAGTGGGGACCCAGTCACTCAGACCTGCTCCTCCATGCCACACCTGACCTGGGGCAGGCATCGTGCAAGCATTATACTTCAGGACACACCAGGGTACAGCTAAGTCCCCAAAGCACCAGCTCCGCCCCCTGACGGCATTGATGGCTTTGGCAGTACAGACTGGTCACAGAGAATCGATAGGGCCTTTTGCTCTGTTCTCTTTTGATTAAGACCAACGAGGACTGCCTGGCCAGTGGGGAGGAGCAGTACTGGAGGGCGCCAGAAGAGGGCAGCCTGGAGCCCGTGCAGAAATGTGCCTGCATCCTCTGGGGGAAGATCAGCCAGCTGGTGACCACTGCGGAGCCCTCTGGGGACTCGGGTGGACAAGAACACGCTCGGGGAGAACTTTATTGTCCTTGACAGGAAGACGCTTCCCTCAGCTTCAGGCCTGTTTTATGGTGGAATACACTGGGAGGAAAACAGGTCCTTGGTGAATGCTGGTTTGCCCGCTCTCTGCCTGTGATTAGTTCTGGCGTTTATTTAACCATATTTTCAAAGAAAAAATAAAGGAGAGAGGGAGGGAGGGCAGAGGAAAGGAGGGTGGAGGGAGAAGGAGACAGAGAGGAAGGAAGGAGGGAGGGGAGGGAGAGGGAGGGAGGGGAGGGAGGGAGAGGGAGGGAGGAGGAGGGAGGAGGAAGGAGAGGGAGGGAGCCTTCTCCTTAATTTTAACCCACATCCATTGGCTGCCTGAGAGAATTCACAAAATTTCCACATTTTGAAATTAATATCACGAAGCAAACACTAGAGGTAACTACGTACCAAATATACTTCATTTAAACTGTAGTCTGAATTTCATTGTGATTAAAAAGAAGAAGGAGAAAAGTAACCCTGCAGGGTAGAATTAGAAAAATCACTGTTTCTGAAACAAAGAATCTGCAGGTCTTGGAGGCTGACACCAGACTCCAGCACGGCTCAGTCAGAGAGGTTGGTGCTCCTGAGCCCGGGAGGCCACCCAGAGGTGTGGGCACAGAGAGGGTTCATGGAGGAAGCCACGTGGTCCTGGAGAGCACCCAGCTTCCAGGCCTTTCCATGAACCTGGGACGGGAGGCCCTCCACCCACTTGGAGACACCAGGAAACTTCTCACCAGCGTCCTCTCAGGTGACCATGCGAGGGAGCCTCACCAAGGCCCCTAGCGCCCCAGGCACAGAGCACCATGGTGAGGGTCCTGGGCAGAAACCCAGCTCCTGCACAGGGGCTTCCTGAGTGGGGCCTTCGTCGGGGTCTTTCCTTGCACCGTCCCCAGCACTGCACAGTCTGAAAGCCTGGGGACCACAAGGCCCTGGGACTGTCCACTGCATGGCCAGAATGAGGAAACTCCTGGCATCACAGAGTCCAGGCCTGGCTGGCCAACCCCCAGTGTCCACAGAGTGTGGACCCATCTCAGAGAGGCCCTCAGACACCAGCAGTTGTGGCTGGGGGCTTCTGACTCACAGGCTTCATTTGCTCTGGTCTCTGAGCTGAGAGACAATCAGCAGGACTGAGCACTTGGTCACGGCTGATGGCAGGACTGTGGCCTTGGACATCAGAGCCTCCTGTCTGTCAGTGGCTGCAGTTCTCTGAACCACCTGAAGTGACACAGGAGACAATGGAATGAGCTCACAGGGAGGAGGGGCAGAGGAAGGGCAGGCAAATCGATGCTGGGGCCACTCTGGGCCTCACTGATCGCCAGCTTCTGAGCCCCAACAAGGGGCCCATCTTGCCTCCAGAAGGGCTTTCGTGAAGGCTGAAGGAGGTGCTGTGTGTGGAGTTGGTCAGCAGCGAGAGTCAGTACAGCCTGAACAAACCCTGCTCTGCTCCCTCCCCCGGGATTCAAGTGAAACATGTCCCCAAACAGGAAGCCTAACTCCTTTTCAAGTCACAGTGGCAGGGAGCACCCATGTCCACCTCTGTAACTCGCACTGCCCATCACAGAGGGACGCCGTTCAGTGCAGGGCGGTCACAGAGGGCAGAGGACAGACTCCAGGCTCAGAATCCTCATTCAGGGTGCAGAATGCAGGTGACTGTCCCCATGTGCAACGAGGCCATGAGGCACTTCACCTGGGCTGCAGGACAGATCAGCTGGACACAGCTGCCAGCAGGCCTAAGCTGTCAGGGTACAAAGGGCAACGCAGTTCACTGTTTTGTTCTCAGACGCGGCTCCTGGGACCTCTGGGTGACTGCGGCCAGCAAGCAGGCTCCAGCTTCTGCTTTTCCACCGTGTCCCCTCTCCTCCCGTCCAACCCCTTAACCCCGGGACCAGCCCAGCTGCAACAGGGATGCTGCTGAAAGCCCACCACAGTGGCCCCCGGCCGGCCAGGACTGTCCCTCAAGGTGGCCAAAGAGGCAGAATTCCACCATCTGCTCTGGATGCTGCTTGGGAGACCCCAGGGCAGGGGCAGTGGGGTCTGCAGGCTCAGGAAGACCCCTCCAGTGGCTGCTGGAGCAGGAGACCTGCTCAGAGCTAGTCCAACCACCAGCGGCTGAGACCTGCCTGGCCTTAGCTCTCCTGCTGGAACAGTGGACAGCGTGGACAGGCAAAGCCCCAGGGTGGTGAGGACAGGCACAGGGTCCACACTCCGGGTGGCTCAGGAAGACGGCCCTGGCCGGAGACAGTGAGCGCGGAACTCTGGCCACAGCAGCATCTCAGTGGTGAATATTCATTTCACTCACTTGACAAATACCTAGAATGTCCACGATAGGTTCTCAGATCCACTGGGCGAGGTGGAGACCCACGGCCACAGGATGCAGGGGCCCGGAGGGAGACTGGGCAGCCTGGCTGGTGTGTGCTACCCTCCCCCTGAGCTGGGGAGGCGTGTGGCTGCAGGAGACACTGTGTGCAGGGCTGTGAGTGTTCAGGGACACCACCTGGGACTGGGTCTTCCCCACCCTTCTCAGCCACAAATGCCCGCTGCCCCCGACATCAAGCCTACTCCAGGAGGAGGACAAAGTGAGGAGGGGGGGCAGGGCCCACTGAGCCTCCTCCTTTCTATCAGGAGGAAGAGCCCAGCTTTCCCAGAGCCTGACCCCGTGGGCCAACGAGACCAGATACCACTGACCAGAGGAGGCACACGGCCCCTCCTAAGGCGACTAGAGGCTCAGCCTGTGTGGGCACAGGGTCAGCCACACGGGTCAGCACAGGAGAGGCAGAGAGTGGACCTGGAGGGCAGCTCATAGGGTCTAGGAGGCCAGGCAGTGGAGCGTGGTGAGCCCCTCATCTAAACCCTCCCAGCAGTCCTCTCTGTCGTGAGTGCAGGACACAGAAACAGGACGACGGGTCACTTCCTCTGACAGGACTGCACCTGTGCTGAGCTCCTGTCCCTCCAGGCACCTGGCCTTCCACTGTCAGCGAGGCGGGTCAAGCTGGTCGGCAGGGGCGGGGCCACACCGTGGCAAAGAGGCGAAGACTATGATCTGGATGATCTGCCTGGCTCCAGCCCCTCTGTCCTCGCTGGGACAGACCTCAGACGCGGGCCCAGGCCCTGCCTCGACCTCTCCCCAGCACATGCACGAGAGTCACTCCTTCAGCCGCTGCGGTCTGAGGTCAGGCCTGCTGCTGAAGCCAGGGAGGCTGTCACCTGGCACCCTCTCGTCCCTTCTTCCTTCCTAAAGCAAAATGCAATCGTGTCAAGCACTTTGCTCATTAATAAGGTGATGAATTATCATGGATCTAAGTGAAACATGACCGCGACTCTCTGTCCTCCCAGGCTCCCTGCCTCATTCAGCTAGTGACATGTGACCTAGTTCCAGCCAATGAGAACCTCTGCAGGGAGGCTGAAAGCTTTTGCCTTCTTCATGCAGATAAGAAATGCAGCGCTACCATTCCCTTCTTCATCTGCTCTGCCCTCAGATACAAATGTGGAGCCACAGCAGCTAGTTTGTAATGACGAGGCAATAAAATGAGAAGCCAAATGTGGTAGAATGGTAAGAATGGAGAATATTAGGGTTGTAATGACATTACTGATCTACTGTTCCCACCCTTGACCATGTCTCTGCACTTACTGTAAAGTGAGAAAAGTTAATCCCTATTTATTAAGATTCTGCTAATTGGGTTTTATCCTATTGGATAAAAATATCCTGAAATGTTATAAATGGTAAACAAGAAATGATGGGGCTCCTGCCTTTGTGACCCCTACAGTTTAAGAGAGACGACCGTGTGGATAATGTACATTCTCGGAGGAGGAAGCAGAGCGTGGTGTAAGGGACCCAGGAGGGTCCTAAGCAGATGGGGACTAAATACGTCATTAAAGCAGGACTCGTTCTCCTCGCCACCTGAACCCACAGTGTACCCACCGCCCTCAGGTAATGCACAGCCCTCTGCCCCTCAGTAGCGTGCCCCTCTCACCTGTCACTGTCCCTCCAGCATCAAGGGGGAATGACCCTCGAGGTCTCTGCTGCCCCCACAGGCCCCGCTGTGAAGCTGCTGTGCTGTCCAGAGCTCTGCAGGGCACCCGGGAGGGCCGCAGCTCAGGCCAGGCTGACCATTAATTATTAACACAGAGAAAAAGACACCAGCTGAGCAGTTGCTCGGCCTGAAGTGCGGCATCGCCCAGGAGGACAGCTTACCCGCCCAGCTCAGGTGTTACCACCCATTCCAGCCAGTGACCACAGTGACCACGGCCAAAGTGAACTACCCAAAACATGACCATGGGCAGGGTAGGCGCTACCACATGCCCGTGTGCTTCAGTAAAAGCAGGCAGGGAACACGGCTGTGGGGACCGAGAACGCTGCAGACCAGCCGAGTGGCACCCGGCTTTCCACCCTGAGCAGCTCTGCTTCTCCAAAGGTTCTCAATACATAGTATTTGTTACCCTATTGGGGGAAACTATTTTAAGCCTAATTAGCATGAAATTTTTAGAATGCAAATGCTTTTCATTTAGACATAAAACAAAATGCCACGACATTTCTTCCATCCATTTATCATAAACAAGTTAATTACTGTGTAACAAATCGCTCTTGCCGGAAAGTGTGTGTTTGGGGCTGCTGGGGAGCTGACTCAGGCAGAGAGAGGGAGCCACGGAGTGGTCGTTAGCAGCTTATGGCGAACTTACCATAAAGCGGGCTCTACGAAGCTTTGCTTGTCAAATTAAGGTTAAGTTCTCTCTGTTGGAATAGCTCACTTATAAGCAGCCGTTATCTATTTACTGCGACTCCTACCAGAACCACAGGAACACTGCCTCTCATTTATTTTTGACACATCCATCTCTGCTGTGTTCTTGCAGTTGCAAAGTTTTGCACACACACAGGAAGGTTTACGTGTCCTGGCTTGCGTGTATTGCAGTTTTAGCTTCTGTCTCCATATGTGTGAAATTACTTCTAAGTCTTCCTTAAAAACAACTCTCTGCTCCTGAGATGTGACACCTTAAGAAAAGCAAAGGGAAGAAACAGGAAAGGGTGGTGCCCCAGGCACAGGAGGAGCTGAGCTGGGTGGAGAAGGCCCCAGCTGGTGACCCTCAGCCCTGTTCCCTGAACCCGGCCTGGGCCAGGCTGCTTCTCAGGGATAAGAAGGGCTTAGAAAATGAGCTGCCTATCCACAAGAACCACAAGCCGGTCTGCCTTCACCCAGAACTAGGTGAACACCGTGGGCACCCAGGTGCCAGGCAACAGCTGTCCAGGCATCCAGCTTCCCCACCACACCCACCGAGAGCAAAGCAGAGTGGGGCCAGGATGCCCACCCGCCCACGGGGACCGCCTCCTGGCAAGCACGAGGGCCTGCCACACTCTTGCGTCACAGCAGGCCTGCCGTACCAGCCCCAAGGACGACGGATACTCCAAGGTCTTGTCATGCTTATCCCTGTGCTGCCAGAGGCCCAAGGTGACAGTCTTGACTCAGCAGAGGTGTCTAGGAGGCACCCACAGCAGGACAGAGAACGCCACCTGTCCTGTGTGGCAGGCACACAACGTGCCAGGGCACCCCTGGCCCCTTCTGCCAGCCCACAGGGATCTCAGTCAACCCAAGGACCCCGAGAGATGCCCGTGCCGCAGACTCCAAAACGAGACACAGGCACCACTGAGGGAGCATCTCTTGAAAACACCTTCCCCGCACACTT
Source organism: Urocitellus parryii (assembly GCF_045843805.1). Lineage (NCBI taxonomy): Eukaryota > Metazoa > Chordata > Mammalia > Rodentia > Sciuridae > Urocitellus > Urocitellus parryii. Next base: position 197,099,748 of record NC_135536.1, on the reverse strand, counting down.
CTGAGACAGCAAGTCCCCTCTGCTCCTGGGGGCAGGCTGCCTGCACTGTGTTTCATAGTCAATGAGAGTTAATGGTATCACAAATGGAAAATCAAAAAAGTAAGTAGGAAGAGTTATGCTTGAGGGGCCGGAGCGGTGGCTCAGTGGTAGAGCGCCTGCCTGGCATGTGTAAATGTGGGAGGCACTGGGTTCGATTCTCAGCACCACATATAAATAAATAAATAAATGATAGAGGTTCGTAGTTACAGTTGGTGCAAATACAAGCCTGACTGACACAACCAGGCACAAATAAGGAAGTCAACAGGCTGGGTCTGGAAGGGTGTGGGTAGAAATATCGCCCCACTGTGTGTGTGAGTACACACACAGGCATTGCCACCCTCTCTCCGACAAAATGGGGAGCGGTCAACAGCTGAGGAGTGTTTTAGTGTGAATGTTGAAATTCAGCTTGACACTTGATCAAGTCTGCCCCCCCCCCCCGCCCGCAAAAAAAAACTCTGAGGTCAGCTCAAAGGCTGCCACTTCTGAGACACTGAGACCAAGAGGGGCACTCTCTGGCCGAGGTGCTCCTAGCTTAACTCTGAAACCTCAGGAGAGCAAGAACTGATTTATTTCCCCTCCTATGCAAATATAAAGTTTAATTAGTTTGTCTTAAAAAAGAAACAGATCGATGTACAGCATGATCCATTGTCGCGTGGGTTCTCGAGCTGCCTCCCGTGCGCCCGTCACAAATGTGGACATGATCCTGCAATTACGACGAAGCTAATTGGTAGTTCCCTCCTGCGTGTGTGTTTCCGTGTTGTCAGTGGGGCAGTAATGAAAACGAATGCCACATTTGTGAAGAGAACGTCTGTGGGCTTATTTACCGCATTTCCAACAACATCGTCTGCTTTATCATGCATTTCAGAGCAGGGATAATTTAAGAATCCAGAATTTCATACATAAAAATACTTGGTAAGAAAGTCTCTCTCTGCACATTATTTGGGTGACGTTACATCCAAATTCCAATTTGTTGCCCAGGAAATGATTCACCTCACTCAAAAATGACAGGGATTCTGAATCATTCACCTTGATGCAAAATGCCTTTGACCAGTTCACACCTCATGGACTGGGCAACCACACCTGCAGCAGCCGGGCACCAAGACCAGCCAGGCCTGGCCTCTTCTGCCTAAGTGACCTCCCCAGCACACAGCTCGAAGGCAACCGGCTTCCACCCTCCGCGCCCTCCCTACCTTTGAGCAGCCTCTCTCCTTGCAGAATATCTGGGGAGATTAATGCCGTGTAACCTTCTTCTGAGAATCCAGCCTTGCAGGTCTCCCTGGCTGTAAGATCCTCATGGGCCTGAGAAGACAGAGGAGACACATTGAACAGAATTAAGTTCAAGAATGCAGCCTAACCAACATTTAATGGTGGTGGTGGTGATGGTGGTGGTGGTGGTGGTGGGGTGGATGCATAAAACGTGGGTCTTTGGCTGAGAAATACTGAGAAGCCACAGTCTCCACCCAGAGGTGATTCCTGATTCTCTACTATCTGGGGACTTAAGGATCCTGGATTGGAAGAATCATCCCTAGCTCAGGCGGGAGCAAAGGGCCTACTGACAGTTAGCTGGGGACCTGCCAGGCCTCATGGGCTCAGGGCAAGAGGAAGACAGCAGAGAAATGTCCACAGGCAGCTGACAGGGTCAGCCTGTGAGGCACAGGGGGCCAGGCCAGGGTGAGGCCTTCAGGCTCCAGTGCTCTGGCTTTAGGTAGGAGGCGACACCTAAGTCTCCCCTCTGCCTGCCACAGGGGATGTGGGAGAAGGGGAAAGGAGCAAGAAAGGGATTTCCCATGAGTGGATTATATGGGGCCAGGAGCAGCCCTACTGGAGCCGGGGCAGAGGAGGTGTGTAAGTAGGGCAGGGAGGGGCTGCTTCCATCCTCCGGCCCTCCCCTTCTCATCCACCGCCCCTTGTTCACACACCCCCCATCTCCAGCCCAACCAGGTGGACTCCCCTAAATGACTAGGAAGGGCGTGTGTCCTGTCCTGGGCGGCTAACTCCTCTAGAAGTCTAGAGCCCAAGGCAGTAAGACAGCAGGGCAGGGCAGGGCAGGATGGCCACAGGGCCCCTCTCAGCTGCAGCGGGTAAAGCAGAGGCCATGTGTGCAACTGCATGAAGCCAGCCCTGCTCCTGGGCGAGATCAGGAAGCCCAAGGCGGAGGCTGCACCCCGCAGTTGTGCTTCGCGCAGAGCCTGTGGAGCAAAACCGCCTCCCTGCTGGCTGCCTCCGCCAGCCCCGCGCGTCACCGCTGCTGCTGGGGCTTGGGCTCCAGAGGCTTCCCCTGGCCCGAGCTGTGCTCCCGACACTGGCCCCAGATGCGGACACCCTTCCACCCAAAAGCACCGAGAGGAGTGAAGGTGGGGAGCCTGGTCTTTTCTTGGAAAAAGCTCCAAACCACGGCTCCATTCCTGGGGAAGGAAGCTCCGAATAACACACGCAACCCCGGTGGGGGTGGGGGTGGGGAAACTCGTCCCGGAAAGTTTCAATCCCCCGGGGGCGTGTGCCCAGGGCACCCCGGAACACCCCGCGGTCTCCGATCGGGCCTCCGGTCGCCACGATGGTTTGTTTCGGAGGTGAAGACAGCAAGCCCGGGAGGAGGCAGCGAGGCCGATCGGCCACGAGAGGGGGTTCCTGCGACTCCTGCAGCCCCTCTGCCTCCGCCCAGGGGCGCCCCTGGAGCCGCCGCGCACACCGCCCCTACGGGCCCTGCACCTCATCGGGCGCAGAGCCGGGCTGGGGACCGGGCAGCGGAGTTCCGCAGGAAGAAGGCAGGCGCCCGGCTCTCTCTCCCGGGCGTAGTGCAGCCCTGCGCCTGCCGGTGCCAGGATTCCCGGCGCCTCTCCAAGTCGCGAGGACCCCGCCAGACAGTGGGACTCCAGCCTGCGCTGGGGACTCGGCGGCTAAGGTGCCTGGCGTTCGACACTGGATACCCATCAGAGACGGTCCCGCCGGCATCCACAGGACCGAGGTGGTGCTGCGCTGCGGACCCCATCCCCGGGCAGGAGGATCAGCCTCGGCGCCTCCACCCCTGGATCCCCGGCCCCTGCCGCCTGGCTCCCCACGCCTACAGCCCTTGCCGGAGCTGGGCTCGCCAACTCCGGAGGCGCGTGGCTCTCGGGCGATGGAGGGCGCGCCGGCTCCGCCAGCGGGCAGCCTGCCCCGGAGCGGGCGAGCCGAGCTCCGGGCAGTGGCCGCGGTTTGGGGCGGCCGAGGGAAGCTCGGCGGGTTCCGGTGCGGGCAGGGATCCCTGGTTCCCACCCGCCGCACTCCCAGCCCGCTCCGCACCGCCGCTCCCCGCTGCTCCGCGGATCCTCGTTCCGCTGACCGCAGGCGGCTGAGCGGAGCGCGGGTGCCGGGCAGGCAGAGGTGTGCGCGGCGCGGACGCCCGGCGCTGGCCGGGGAGCCCGGGAGAGCCCGCCGGACCGGTGCGCGCCCCGCCGGCTCCGGGGCCGGGCCCGCGCTGCCCCTGCTCGCGAGCCGCCGGGCGGGGGACGGCAACTTACCCGGAGCGCGCCGGAGAGCGAGAGCAGCACCAGGAGCACGCCGGAGCCCGCGGTCATCTTCCCCGCCGCGCCGCCCCGGCGCCCGCACGATGCCCGGCGCCCAGAGCCCGCTCCCCGCCGCCGCCCGCTGGCCGCCTCCGCCCGCGCCGGCCCGAGCTCCGGCCCCGCTGCGCCCGCCGCGCTCGCCGCCCCGGCTCCGGGAGCCAGGCCAAGACCGGCCGGCGGCGCGCTCCCTCGGGCCGCTGCGTCCGCCGGCCTCGCAGCCGCCCGCGCCTCTGTTCCGCGCGCAGAACTGCAGGTGAAGCCGCGCGGCCGCCCCGCGAGGCCCCGCCCCGCCGCCCCGCGCTGCTCGGCCTGACGCGGGCCTTAAAGGCGCCGCGCCCGCCGCCGGGCCGCTTCGCTGCGCCGCCGCCCCGACCCCGCAGGTCGCCTGGAGCGGGTTCTGAGCAAGAGGCCCAGGACTCTCGGCATCCGGGAGCCACGGGATCAGGGGAGCGAAGACCAAAGAGAGCGCGGGGTCTCCGAACCTGAGGCCCTTCTGGATGGGTGTCCCCGCGGTCTGAGTCCAACTTCCTTCTCCATCCCGCGATGGGAGTGGGCACTGCCATTCTGTCCTTTATTGTTCAGATGTCTGCTTCCTAACTCCCCGGGCAGCTCCGGAGAGATGACCAATACCTTGAGACCCCAGCAGATGAGAAGGGGAGAGGTCCGAGTCTGTGCTCAGATAGCAGGGCTCTGCCCACCCTCCAGCTCACAGAACCTCTCTGAGGGCCTGGCTCCTTAGGTACCCTAAGGATTGGGCATGGGTCTAATTCCTGTTTGTGCATCAAAAACAGTTAAGTCCAAGAAGCCAAGAAACAGGCTTCAGGAAAGGAAATTCCTGGGCAGTAGAGCTGTTGAAGCTTCCGCACAGACCTGAGGCAAGGATGCTCCCATGTGCTCTGCCTGGCTGATTTCCAACCGGGGGACATCAAGGGATCATCAAGTGTAAAATATGTGCAACCTGGAAAATGCGTGAAGGGTTCTGCACCTCTCCTTTGGGCTTGGAGATTTGAAGGAAAGTGGTTTTGTTTGTGATAGTTCAGCTTTCCTTTGTCTTGACTTGGAGGAGCTCTGGGTCCAGAATACAGCAGTCTGGTTTAAAAAATACATTGCAAAGGAGGGGGAAGAAGCTTGAGTGACATGCTGAGTCTCGAGGTCAGAGTCAACTTGGGCAAGAGAGCAGGGACAACACCAGAAAGCCCCTTCCTTCCCTCCCTCAAGTACCCTCGCCCTGTGGGCAGGTGGTCCTCGGGCTAGGGTTGTGTTACTCTGAAGGAAATCTGGTTTTAAGTATCCCAGGGAGGATGGAGTGCATGCTGTATCCAAGTGCACAGGGCTAGCTTTGCTTTCTCAACCAACACTGGGTCTAGTAAAGTGGACACCAAATTTGTATCAACCTGTCACCCCTGCCCTCATCTTGTCCTCTCCCCAGCCTTCTGGGGAAAGAAGGGGTTCCAAGGTGCATGACTGATCCATGTGTTTAGACGCACTCAGGTTCCATGTAGTGGGCTAGGTGTCACTAGGAAGGCCGTCCACACTGGAGGAGCCTCCTGCCCCTCAGCTATGTACCCATGCCTTTGAAAGATGACCTGTGCCCTCTGCTTCTGAGGGTGCTTCTCACTGACCAGTGAGATCAGAGACTGCTGGGGCCCTCCTGTTCTGATGCTGTGTGTAGCCGGGGCCACACCTGTGTCCTTGGGAGACTAAGCCTGGTGTAGACTGTTTCTTGGGAGGGCCTTCGCATACCCCAGCGTGGGCTCTGAAGTGCTCTGGGAGGCTCCTCAGGGCTGCCAACATGCTAACTTGGGTGGAGGGGATGGTTGGGGGCCCAGGTGGGTCCTGAGATCCAAAGCTGCCCCCTACCATGAGCACCTGAGAGCCTGGATCTATAAAGAGGCCAGTGCTGCACCTTTGTGGATGCTGACTCCCAGACTCCTCCCTCCCTGAGGGGTGTGGGGCAGTGGGCCCAGCCCGAATTCGAACCTTGACCCTGGGGCCCTCACATGGGCAGCACCCCCCAGACATCTGTCCCAGGGAACCTGCGCAGGCCGTGTGTAAAGGCTTAAGGGAACGCGCTTTTTCAGAGTGGATTTGGAAGCGTTGCAGTAACCCACTGGAGTCCAGTAGGGAGCATTGCTTTGTCAGACTTGCTCTGAAGGCAGGCAGCGCAGGGAAACCTCACCACAATGGGGAAAGGCCGCTCAGCCCACTGCGGGCTCCAGCCACCACCTCGGTCTTTCCCTCTTAAGCAGTCCCTGGGCCAGCCACTGCCCTCCCAGCATGGGGAGGCCACAGAGGCCTGGAATCTCAGGAGGAGCTGGAATCTCACACCTGCATAAAGGGCCCTAGAGGGAAGTGTGCTTTTGTTTCTAAGAGAGATTAAGAAACTGCAGTTGGTGGGTAGCATGCCAGGGACTCTTTGCTTTTAACACCTGTAAACCTAGCCGGTAATTGGACTAGAGATGTTCCCAGGCTGGATTCAGGCTTGACAGACTCCTCTGGGCCTCCCAGTGCCGAGGTGTCTGGGAAGGGGCTCCCTGGTGTTAATTTGTTTTCCCTCCTATTTATCATTATTTTTTTAGATACCTCAATGTCCGGCAAAAAGCTGTTTTGTAAAGAAAGCAGAGAATGTTAGCCAAGCTGGGCACAGGGCGAAAACAAGGACTCTGAGGCAATTGAAGATATTTGGCGTCCTGTGGGGTGAAATGGCCCCAGCTCAGGAAAGCCTCCTGCAGGGAACCCGAGCAACCTAAGGGGAAAGGAGACCAGCACGGCCCTCTGCCTCTGCTCACCTGCCCCAGGGTGGCCGTCCTGCCTCTGCTCACCTGCCCCAGGGTGGCCGTCCCGCCCTGGTAGGGGTCCACAGAGCCACGCTTTGCTTTAGAGTTTTTCCCACATCATCCTCACATAGGAAGGAGGTGGCTCCCCCTGGCTTCAGGGACAGAAAACAGATTTGGGCAGACTTGTGGACGGCCTGTCCTGGGCCACAGGCTGGTGTGGGGTCACGCTGAGGTGCTGCATAGGCAGTGTGCCTTGAACCCCGGGGCTTGGCTGCCAGGCTCCCTGCTGGTGCAGACGCCCCAGGGGACAAGGCAGGTGCCTGCTCCAGGCTCAGCCATCTTTTCTTTTCCGGCCTCTTGCTCATCCTGGCTGTCAGCCCAGCCTCGCTCCAGTCTGGAGAGGTCCTCTCCATTTGTTTGTACCTCCCATTCCGGAGCCTGGGTCCCACGTTACCCAGGTGCGACCTTGAGGAAGCCCCCAGTAGACACGGATAAGGCTTCACGCGTAACTCTGAGGCCAGTGGAGGAGCTGGGGCTGGGACTTGGGGCTGCCTGAGTCTAGACCCCACCTTTAACCAGGACAAAGCCCGGGTGAGGAAGGGTGAGGAAGGAGGGCCGGAGCCCCTGCTTCCACTCCCTGGGGACCTGGGGAGGGGATAGGAACTTGGAACCTTTGGAAATGTCTGTGGAGCAGGAGAAGCAGCTCAGAAGGGGAAAAATACAGAACGAAACAGTTAAACCAGGAGCTACAAAGCCACCAGGTCTGCTAGAGAAAGACGGTGTCCTGCCACAGGAGGTGGGGAAGGCTTCCAAGACCCCAGGGCTCTTGTCACCTGTGTCTGCTGCTAGAGGAGAAGAAACACCTCGCTAGGTGGAGGGAGGCGGGGGTGCTGGTCGCAGGACACTCGTGGCCTTGGGTCAGCTTGTCACTGGCCAACGGAAGTGGTGCGTCCTAAGAAGAGGTCAGAGTGGGCGCCACCGACGTGGGCGGACTGAGAACTTGAGCTGCAGACACCTGGTGCGCTCCCATGTTGGTGGGGGGCATGGACCCCTGCTTCCCCAGATCACAGCACTGCACACCCCCATGCTCCCTGGGACCTTTGAGTGGCACTGCGCCTGTCTTGGATTCAGTGCATTCAGTGCCCTAGGTCCAGGTACCCTCAGGGTGGAGCCGAGAACTGATTCTTTTTCCCTTTTCTTTTGGTACTGGGGATTGAACCCAAGGGCCATAACCACTGAGCCACACCCCAGCCCTTTTTGTTTTTTCATTTTGGGACAGGGTCTTTGTAAGTTGCTGAGATCTCACTAAGTTGCTGAGGCTGTCCTTGGACTTGCCATCCTGCCTCAGCCTCCCAAGTTGCTGGGGCTTTATTTTTTTATTCTACTTTATTTTAAAATTTTCCCTTTTGTTCCCCAGATCTCCCACCCCTGCCGCCTCTCCTGGACCTTGGCTGCCTCCTCCCCTGACCCTGGCTGCCTGTCTCACTACACTCTGCAGGCCAGCCCCGGAGCCAAGGCTGTCACACCATCGTCATGGTCTGTTGGTGGCTTTTTTCTGCCCTCAATAATCTCTCCTGGCCCACGAGTCCTGTGCCATCCGGCCCTGCCCAAGCCGTAGCCTCTCCGGCTCTCCCACCCTGTCCTCACTCCCACCCGCCCACCCCTGCTCCTCCAGAGCCGGGTCCTGCAGCTGGGCCTCTGAACTGGCCTTTGGAACCTCTTTTCTCCGCTCTCCTGGCCGACTGCAGCTGAGAGAAGCCTTAGCCTGGGCAGGGCTCTGCTCCCGCCTCCTGCAGAGCCAGAACCACTTGCCCCTGTCATGTGAGTTCTCAGCCTCTCAAATGTCCCCAAAAGAGCATCTCATCCTGGTGCACCACGCTGTCCCTAGGGCAGTCCCTGACTACTGCTGGCCATTCTGTCCAGGCCCTAGACACTCATGGGCACAGGAAGTATCTGAACAAGGAGCCTGGTGGGTGATTAGGAAGCCACCAGGAGAGCAGGCGGAGTTGCCAGGGCTGACCCTGGACCTGGAGGAGGGGTTCTTGCCGCTGCACCTGCACCTGCCCAAACCTCAGACCCCTGGGGGGGAGGGGGAGTGAGGCTGGTGGGGGTGGGTTGACTCAGCAAGAATATCAGTGCCGCAGGGTCCAGAGGCCAAGGGGGGGGAGTTCAAGGGAGGCGATAAAAACGCATGTCCAAGGAGAAAAAACCAAATTAAACTGTAAAGCAGATAATGCCGGATTTAAGGGAGGAGGAGAACAGGGAGGTGCTGGGACTCGGAGCAGGCAGAGTGGCAGTAAAACATCAGAGAGACCAAGAAAGTGGGAAGGAAGCAAAAAACGTGCTTTCAGATGGAGATGACTGTGGAATTCTGAGACTTGGACTGCAGCGGTGTTCTGGGCTTCTGCTGCCGGGTGAGCCTGGGGACGCAGCTCTCACCCACGGAGGCCCAGCTGGCTCCTCTGGTTATATTTAACTTGGTCTGATACTAAATATTTGGGGAGTACTGCTGGTCATTCTCTCTAAACATAAGCCCCAGGCAGCTGAGTGGTGGCTGGATCCCTGGGGTGATAGGGAATTCCTAGCCCAGGCCACTCTGCCTGGGTGAATGTTGTCGCTGTAACAAAATACCTGAGAGAAATCAACTTTAAAGAGGAAAGGTTTATTTTGGCTTGACATTTCAGTGGTTTCAGTCCATGGTCACATGATCACTGGGCCTTGTCACTTGGGGCCTGTGGTGAGGCAGAACATCATGGCAGGGAACATGTGGTGGTGGAGCAGAGCTGCTGACCTCACGACCTCACAGTGGCCACACACACACACACACACACACACACACACACACAGCCCCAGCTTGCTGCCTGGGTTCCTTCTTGGCCTGCCGGTGAAACTCAAAGGAGGGGAAGGAGCCGCCTGCTCACGCCCCTCGCAGGTGGGAGTGGTGCCCAGTGGAGCAGCAGGACCGCTTGGTCAGAGTGGTGAGCTATGAACCCAGGAAGCCGCCCATCTGGTGGACTCAGGCCCGGGGCCCTGCTGAGGCTGAGCAGACCCTAGCTGACCCGCCTCCAGGAGGCTCAGCACGTCCACCAGTGCCCAGCCTTGCATCGAGGCACCAGCTCCCTTCCAGAGGCTTCCGTCCGGCACACCTCCCGGGACTTCAGCACTGCTGTCTTTCCAGGAAGGGGGCTGCCCTGGGGAGGAGGAGGGGGCCTCCTGTGAGGAGGGAGAGGTGCAGCCAGAGGGACCAGGGGACACTGTGGAGAAGAGATCCCTGAGGAGGAGGCTGGGACAACGTAGGCACGAGCATCGGCCCTCAGGTCCCGACCTGTGGGACTGACCCGACCCTGGGACAAGGGAAAGTGGCTTAGAACAGACCAGAGCACGTGTGCAGGAGGCAGCGAGTGCCAGGCACATCTACTGATGGGCGCTGGGCCTCAGAGGATGGAGCACGGGTGGGCCAGTGACCCAGCAGGTGCCAGCAGGTGCCAGACCCCGTCTCTGTCCCCAACAGCCACAGGAGGAGCCCGTGGAGGCCCCCCGCAGAAGGCTGAGGTCAGCACAAGTGGTTTCTTTTGGAGCTCTCCCTGGACGGAGGAGGAAGAGTGAGATGAAAGGCTGATCTGGAGAGATCCAGGGTCCCCAGAGGCTGTAGGGTGTCCCCAGACCCCCTGGGACCCCAGAGGAGGGAGGCCTCACGGGCCCACGCACAGAGTCCCCACCAGCATGAAGGAGAGCAGCTCAGGCACCAGGTGTGGCAAGCTGATCCAGGCGGCCTGCCTGGAGCGGCCAGAGCCCCTCTCCGCCCGGTGTGCCCGAGTCTCCCCTGGGCAGCGCAGTGCCCCACGTCAGGGTGGCCGCAGGGAAGAGAAACAGCCTGGGCCTGGGCCTCCGTGTGGTGGGGAAGCTGGGCTGGGACGGGATCGACGGGCGGAGTGGGAGTTCTCCTTGGTTCTCCCGCCCTCCCCGGTGCCCAGGCGGGACTCCCCACGTCAGCCTCGGCTCACCGGTGAGAGCGCAAAGCCGCCAGCTCTGGAATTGGAGCCGGGGCCTCCTGCCGAGCTGGGCTCAGGGTCTGGGGGCCTGGCCAGTTAGTGGTCCATGTACAGGAAAGAGGAGCCCTGCGGTGGCCTTCGGCTGGCCCCTGGGATCTCCTCCAAATTCTGGGGTCTCTAGTCTCTGTTCACCCCTAGAAGGACATGCCCCTGGACTTCCCTGTCCCCCACTTAAAAATTGGTCTGCCTGTTCTTCAGAGCGGTTTCAGGCCCACAGAAAAACTGAGCCAAATGCATGGAGATCTCCTGAGCCCCTTTCCCCTTGCCCACGCGGGAACGCTGGCTTCGTGTTACTGAGATCTGGCAGAGTGCCGCGAGCTTGTTACGGTCGAGGAACCCGGACAGACACGGTGTCACCAGCTGAGACCAGACCGTCCCTCGGGGCTCCTTCAGGCCAATGTCCCCATCCTCCCATCATGCAGCAGTTCTGCTGCCCTCAGCTCCTCCGTGCTCCACCTGCTCCTCCCTCCTGCCCCGACGTCCCGCAGCTCTGGTCTCCTGTGTCCGAGTCCCGCTGTCCAGGGGACCTCACCGTAGGGAGGCGTGTCACAGGCTGCCTTTGCTCTCTGCGTCCGAGTACCTTTCTGGCTGAAGGCTTGTCCTTCACACTGACGTCCTGCCTCCCTGGCTGTGCTGTGGTCCTACCCCTCGGGTCCTTCTCCTCTGGGTCTTTGGGTGGGGAGGATGGGGGCCTTTCTTCACCCACCTGCCTGGTGAGTGACGTCAGGTGAGCCGCGGGCCCTCCCCTTCCTCAGGGCCACCCCACTTGTTGTTCCACTCCTGCCTGGCCAGGTGGGTGGGTGCTGCCCCCAGCCTCCACCTAAGCACGCGGTGGGCAGAGCGGCTGTGGTGGCCACCCCCCGAGGACAGCCTCTGGACCCTCTGGTGAGCGGGTGTCCTGCAGCCGCTGCTGTCACCCTGGTGTTCCCGGAGCCCGGTGGCACCTTTCACAAGAGCACCCGGCTCTCTCCCACTTAGGAAGCTGAGCTCAGGACTCGGCAGGGACGAGGCACTTTGCATTTATAACTGGCTCCTCCTTCTTGGGGCTTCAGTGACCGTTGTGGTCTTCCTCTGTCACTGGAGAGTCACTGCTGGGGCAGGCGTCTCTCACAAACACTGGCTGCGCTTGGCCACCACGATGGTCAGTGGTGTGCCCTGGCGTCCCTCCCAGTGCACTTGAAGTTCAGTGGGAGGAGCAGCAGCTGGGGCTGGCATGGTCTGCGTCCCCCAAAGCTCCACCTTCAGGGAGTTTCCATCCCAGGCTGGACCCAGAAGGGCACCTCTGCCCCCCCAGGGCAGAAGACTCAGCACCCAGATGAGCGGGTTGGACACGGGAAGGAGGCTGCTCCATTCTGTGGGGCCTCGGGCGCTCGTGAGCACCCAGGCTGCCCTGGCAGCTGCATTACCTGGTGAGGAGGGAGGATTCTGTCCTTCCTGGACGCAGCCCCAGGCAGTACAGTCCCAAACACGGGGCCCTGAAGACCCAACAGCCTCCCCAATGAGGTTCTCTTCACTGTGGCAGCTGGAAGGTCGCTGCCGGTCCCCGGAGGCCCTGGCTCGGCCAGCGAGCCCTGTCCCCGCCTCCCTTCCCGCCTGGAACGTGCTCTTTGGCTCAGGCTCCTGTGTTCAGAGAGAAGCGAGACGAGATGGTGTGTATTCACTAATGTTTTCTCCAAACACAGACAGAGGGGGGTGGGGGCTGGAGGCAGGGGAGAGGCTGAGTCACGGGTGTGTGTCCATCCCAGGAGTGGCTGGCCATCGTCCTGAAGACTCAGTGGCCTTGGAGCAGCTGGGCTTGTGGCAGATGAGATGGCTGCATGAGGTCAGGTGTGGTCTAGTGAAGACCTGGGGTGGACGCCCTGGGCCTCACTGGCTCTGAGAGGATGACTGTAAGAACCAAGCCAGGGAGGTGCGCGGCCAGGTGCCCAAGGGCAGCGGCTCTGCGTGGGGTGGCAGGGCCCAGGTTGGCCAGGCACCTGGAGAGCTCACCGGGCAGGGGACAGTGAGGGGAAGACACCACAGAGGATCCGACAGACCTCTCTGCACTGGGGTGGGTGCTGGGTCCTCGTCCCAGGTGAGCCAGGCAGATGTTGGGCTGTCCTCGTGGCCCTGACTGCACCTCCTTCTGGCTCCAGGGAGCTCCTTCAGGAAGCCCAGGATGAGCCCAGAGCCTGTGGGGGCGTGGGGCACCCTGCATCCAGCAGAGCAGGGAGGGGGTGGATGATATGCACCCGCCCAGTTGCTCCTGATGTCCCAGGGCAGAGCTGCAAGACCTTAGGAGGACATGAACCTTTGAGAATGGGCAGGCACGGAGGGCTTTCTGGGAGTGCCCTGCAGGGGTCTGCGAGCCTCCTGAGCAGGAACCTGCGCTCACAGCCACCTTCCCAGGCTTCTAGCCTTCCCTGTTGAAGGCTGAAATTGTCTTTATTGTTTAAAACGAATGCAAGTTCTGTAGTAAGAACACTTACATGAGATCAGCCCTCTGCAGACCTGAATGCTCAGGCTGCACTGCTGCTGTAGGCAGAGTCGCTGGGCAGCCCCTGGACTTGCTCATCTCGCAGCTCCAGAACTGTACCGCTGACAACACCTGTCCTACCCCACGGTCTGTGGATGTGGCCCCGTGGGCCCTTAGGGACAGGCACGAGCGTCTGTCTGGGGACAGCTTGCTGCACTCAGCACAGTGACGTGCCGGGGCTTCTCTTCCCAAAGGCTGGGTGGTGCTCCTCCGTGCTCCTGCCCACACTCTCCAGCCCTTCTCCCACCCACCACACTTGGGTCCCCCCATCTTGGCTGTTGGGAATGGTGCTACAGCGGGCGTGGGGGGTGCAGGTGGGCTCTCCTCAGGTGCACGTGGACTGTTGTGCTGGAGAGGTCACGTCTTAGGCCACAGGACGAGACTTCACCTAAGAACACCGACATCACATCAGCTGCCTCTTCCCACCAGGTGGAGTAAGCTGAGACCAAGAGCAGGGTACCAAGGACACCACGCCACGCCCTGGGACAGCCTGGGGGTCAAAGGAGAGTAAAAAGGAAATCAGAGCCCGTCCAGAGACAAGGGAAGGTGGAAACACAGCCAACTGTGCACCCAGAGGGCGCTCACTGCCGGAGAGCCCGCACCCAGAGACCTGATCAGCAGCCTGCGGGGTCTTGAAGCACCTGGAGCACCCAGTCGGCATCAGCAGTGAGTCACTACAGTACGCACTTGGCAGGGGGTGGCCTGAGAGCTTTAACCACCCGCATCCACAGCCCAGGCCTGGTCCTTGCTTCAAGCCACGCAGCAGAGATCAGGAGTCCACACAGGCAGTGGCGTGGCCTGCAGCCAGCCGTGTGGTGCCACGTCAGGACCCAGTGTGCTCTGGGTCCCTTGTTTTCCTGGGGTCCAGGACCAAGTCAGAGGTGGGCCACCCACTCGGGAACCCTTCGGCCGCTCACTGCAGCTGGGCCTGAGTCGGTCTGGCCTTTGACATCGTCATGCATGTTCATTTACATAGATTCTCCCATTGTGTTCAAAATGCCAGGGACTCTGGTGTGTAAAACAGGGAAATTAACGGTTTGACCCAAGTCAAGTGTCTGCACAGGAATTATTCAGGGCTGCTGGGAGAGCAGAGCCGGGCAGCCAGGTGGGCAAAGGGCTAATTGTCTTCCCTGCTCTTGAGTCTCAGGGCAGGAGTCCAGGGTGCTGGGGATAAGGACACTCTACCAGCTGGAGCATCTGCCTGCCTCCTGGGCAGAAAGGAGGACCAAGTGGGCAGGGCTGACAAGGCCAGGGGAGCAGATGACCCCCTCCCTGGGGACAAGGCCTCGCCCTCTCACCACAGGGTGCTACGTCTCCTCCGTGAAGCCAGCTCTGCAGTCTGACCACCAGAGAGGTTGGTTTCACGAAGGATGGGGCCTGCAGGAGTCCAAAACCTGCCACTAGTTTAGATCCAGACTCTTGTGGTTGCAAGTAAAGCTTAGTGATTGCCAGAGGGTTGGCAGCACCCGACTCCAAACCTTGGAATATGGGTTCAAACTTGTGTCAACAAGAGATTCTTTTTCGGTGAGAAGACAGCAAATCTTACATTGGCTTTTTTAAAAAAAGATGCAAAAGCCAAGATGTGAATTGGTTTCAAGCATCCCCAGGCCAAGATAAATATTGGCTTCAGGAATGGCTGGATCCAGGGTTCGGTTGATTTCTCTTGACCTGTGGCTTTTGTCTCCTTTTGTATTTGTACATATTAGCTTCGTTCTGAATGAGGTTTTCTTTTTCTGGTTGTAAGAAGGTCACCAGCAGCTGCAGGTTTGTACTCTACCTTCTCAGTACTTCATAAGCAGGAGAGCTGAGCTTCTTCAGTTGTCTTAGCAAGAGTCCTAGAAATCAGCCTTATAGGGCCAAACTTACTCCTCTCTGAGCTAGTCACTGTGCCAAGGTGATTCCACACCCTGACTGGCTGGATCTGGGCCAAGCGCCACTCCCAGGGGGCATGTGAGTGGCTGCACAGCACGCGTCTGGGCCCCGGGGCAGAGTCACGGGCCAGGCCTCATCATCTTCCTGGGTGCCTACATATTTTGCCCTCTTTTACACAAAGCCTTAAAAGAGAAACAAGAGGTTTGCTGGGCGCATGGGCTTGAGTGTCTGGCCCAGAGCACTGTCATCATTCACACTGGCTGTGCCAAGGACCCCTCTGACTCCAGCTCACCTGGGGCTGCGGTGTGAGCAGGGGCTCCCCCCCCAACCCCCCACCCCCCACCCCCCCACCGCCTCCCTGTGCTCCTCTTGGACCAGCGGCCACCGGCTGGGCCACCCCCCCCCCGCCCCACCCACCACGTCCTCACCTTGGGTGTCATGGAGCACTTCAAGCTCAGGTCACTGAACAGATCTGCCGGCCAGGCGCCAGGGAGACGACTCTCCTAAATCAAGGCAGGACGGAGGTGGCACTTCACCTTCAGAGAGAGCAACCCTCCGGAGCCGGCTCGTGCAGCAAGCTGGAAGCTAAATGGGATTTCAGGGGTGATGGCGGCGGGGCCGGGGTGAAGCTGCCTTTGTAGCATAAATCCACACGCGTTCTAGCAGATATCGCCCAGATCTAAAGACCTTGGCGGGATTCCAGGAGACGTGCCGACACGGGAGTCGTGTTTACCCAGCATGCTTCAGTGAGCTCTCAATCTATTTACAGGTATGCATGACAAACTGCCTCGAATGTGTGAGTTATTGGTTCTGCTATAAATGAAATTAATATCCTGGGGTGGAGGGCTGCAGTAATAGCACGCTCCTGAAGCCAGCAGGGCTCGCGGGCCGGGGCCCGTTCTCAGGGTGGGAGGTTTCTCGACAACTGCGGTGCGTGGCCAATTGACCCTGTGCTCTTCTTCCAGGTTAGCCAAACAGGAGGAAAAGCCTGTCTTGCCAAGGTGACCAGCGAGGAGATAAATCCAAGAGGCAGAGGAAGGCTGGGCCACAAGGTCTGGACCCCACCACGGTGCTTGGGAGGCGCAGGGGCCCAGACTTCCTGCCAGGGCCAGCTGTCCCCAGACCAGCCCTTGCCTGGCGCCCAGATGGACGGGCAACTTCTCCCTCGGGACACCCACCCCTTTGCTGGCTAGGTGCAAAACATTTCCAAAAAAATGCTTCCCGGGACAGTGAAGGGAGATGGCTGAAGGAGACGTTGTTTCCCTGAACTGCGGGCACACTGCGCACACACTCCTTCCGTGTTCCTGACAGGCATTTTCTCCATTCATCAAAACACGGAACGCGAGTGACTCACCCCAAGCTCATACCCGACAATGCAGAGCCTCACCCTGACTGACGGGTGGGACGAGAGCGGAGCCTGCAGCCTCTGCCTGCCTTTCCCTTTGCTCTGGGCAAACACAAATTAGCAAGAGCAGAAACCACCCAGGCTGGTGGGCTGGCTGCTGGCTCGGGGAAGGCTCTGCATGCATTTGAGAGGCCAGGAGGCTTTATAATTATTGAAATAAAGCCGTGGTTTGGAAGTGATGTCAAGTGGCTGGCAGCACGGAGATCTGGAGCCTGACGGGCTGCCACACGGCAGCGCTCGGTGCTGCACCTGGGAGGCCTTGGTTTGGCAGCTCCGGGGCTGATTTCTATCAGACCTTCTAACGGGATGGGACCCTGGGAGAGGCGCACCTTTCAGGAACACTCCAAGGTCCTGGGACAGGAGGGCTTCGGCTGCTTCTCTGGCTTCCTGTGGGCTTGACGGCAAAGCTGCGGAAGACCAGCACGTGACGTGGCCATCCCGGCTGGCTTGGCCTGGCTCAGGCTCCGACTGGGGTTAGCCTGGGCTGCCAGCGTGGACCTTCTCTGTCCTAGATTTAGCTGGGATGGGGTGGGACATGTTGAACCCATTGAACTGGATCAGCCTGGGTCTGGTCTGGGTTGGCCTCTGTTGTCAAGCTGTGGCCTGTGCTAACCTGGTGGGGTTGGCCTGTCCACCCGCTGAGGTCTGGGTCGGCCCAGGTTTGGACAGACGGTCTCAGGCAGCCTAGGTTACCACAGCCTCAGGCCCAGCGCCCTTGACAGGCTCCTTGGAGGACGAGCTTTTCTTATGGGGGAGGCTGTCTTGGGGCCACACCGCCTTCTCTGAAAACACCGGGAAATGCTTTTGGGGTGTGCATGGGAGATGTCCAGGGTTTCAGCAGAGGAACTGGGATTGCCCCTGAGAAGCCCCCAGGAGTGTGAGACAGGAGCTAGGATGGCCCAGCAGAGGCAAGGCAGGTGCTGGGCACAGATGGAAGGTGGTCCCACCCCAGGCTGAGACTGTAGGTGCCTGGCTATCCCCCGCCCTGGCCTGGACCTGTGGGAATCCAGAATGAGAGCCTCTCACTGCTGGGGTGGGACAGGCAGCAGGCCTTGGTGGGGCCCGGGACTGCCCTTTGTGGTGGCAATGGGGGAAGGGAGGCGCACGGCTTCCATTGTGCCTCAGAGGGATGACTGGTGGGCACGGCCTGGCTTCAGGGTTAGCATCTGTCCCTACCTGGAAACCCCAGGAGGTTCAGGGTCTGTCAGGGCCGGTGGCTTCGACAGCAGCCGCTCACGTCTGGAGACTGGGAAGTGCAAGCCACGGGTCCTGGGGAGGCCTTCTCCCTGCCTGGCAACAGCATGGCCACTCCTGTCCTCCCCGCCCTTTCCTCCAAGCGTGCGTGGAGAATGAGGCTCTCTGTCCTCCTCAGAAGGCTACCGCTGCAGTCACAGGGCCCACCCTCCTGCCTCACCCAGTGCTAATCACTTCCCAAAGCCCCCCAGAAGGGGCTCAGCATCTCCGGGATGCATGTGGGGGGACAATCCCGCCCACAGGCTGGAGAGTGTGGCTGGGTGACCACAGGCCCACAAGCCAGCTGGGGCTCCAGGGCCAGGGGCACACCTTCCAGAAGTATCCTAGAATCGGAGCGGAAGCCTTCTGCCTGGACAGTGGCACCAGGAGGTCCCGCCCTGCAGGCTGTGGGACGCTGGCTGGCAGGAAGCTCAGGAAGGCATCCCCGGGCCACCTGTGTGCACTCACTAAGCAGGTGAGTAGCAAGGGCAGGCACACGGCCTTCTCTGTCCCGGGGCCCTCCTTCCAGCTCCACTCTGGTTACCCCACGCTGGCTCTCGCACACTCAATGGGCTCTTGGCTCCCGAGGGGAGGTGGGGTGCAGACTTCACCTCAGGGGAGCCTCTCTTCACCCCGGATCCGGGCATGGGCCTTCTCTGCACAGAGGCAGGAAGTGCTGGGCAGCCATGGGGCTCAGTTAGCCAGGGCTGCCTCAGCTGGACTGCCTGGACAGACGGGCAGCAGGGAGTCGGCCAACGCGGGAAGAGCCCTGAGCAGCGTATCTCGAGTGCAGCCAGCGTTGACGCGGGTCCTCCTGCTCAGCGCAGAGAGCAGCTGAGTGTGCCGTGGACTGTTTTAACCGCTGAGGGACATCTGGAAGGCTTCCGCGGCTGGTGATCACGGACAGGGCTGCTGTAGACATCTGTGCACAGGTGGGGACATATGCTTTTGTCTGTTACAGGAGTCGACTGCAGGGCGGGGGACAGCTGCCTGTCTAGCTCTGTGGGGACCTGCCCGCTGCCCTCCGTGAGGCCCACCATTCTGCGGCCCAGCGGCGGTGGGTGAGAGTTCCCGCTGCCCCTGTCCTCCGTGAGGTCAGTGTCCTCAGGATCTCGTTTTAGCCCTTTGTATCGTCATTTTGTTTATTGTTACAAGAGGCGGGACCCTGTCTCCTCGTGGCTCTGATCCGCGTGTCCCTGCTGGACGGCGCTCTCTCCCTGTGCCCACTGCCCCTGCGTTTCTCCTCTGGGAAGGGGCCAAGTCTTTTCCCAGCACATGACTGAGACAGGTCCCTGCCCTTTGCCTGACAGGTTGGCTGTGACGTGGCCGTGCCTGGCAGGTGGGGACTCAGGACACAGGGAGGGGCTGGGCCTACAGGAGCCTCCCCTGGGGGAGGACGCGAGCAGGGCCTGGCTGTGGGACAGGTGCAGAGGACTTCCCACAGGACCTGCAGTGAGGCAAAAGGTGGGACTCCGGGCAGTGCGTGGGTGGGACAGCCAGCTGTCCAGGAAGGGCTTCTTGGCAGAGGTGGCCCCGAGAGGAGGCCCCCAGGAGCCCAGGCAGAGGAGGCAGCCAAGCGAGGTTGGAAAAGGGGCCTGGGAGGGCCTGAGAGGGACGGGGGCACTCCGGAGATCAGGGGCCAGCCCTCCCTGACCACGGCTGATGGGACCTGTGACCTGGGAACGCCCTCCATGGGCGAGGAGCGCCCAATCCCCGTCTCCTTCAGAGAGCGTGGAATCGAGGCCGGGCCCAACCCTGTGGCCTGCACTTGGAGATCAGCGCCATTCCTTTTCAGAAGCACAGGGTCCTCTTTCCCAGAGTGAGGAGCACGTGCAGAGCCTCCTGTCACCGGGTCCCAGGTACAAACCTCAGGCTGATCCGCTGGACCAGCTCGATGTCTAGCGTGGGAATCTCACAGGCCGGTTGGACACACGAGGAGCGCGTGTCGCGTCCTGAGTCCTTCTAGATTCCTAGCTGTACCTGTGAGCTCCAGCACAGAGAGCTCTGGGAACAAGAGGAAATGTGGACTTCAGGAGAGATCCCTATTGAATTTTCCCACTTAACCCCAGCTCTGCGCAGCAAGGAGTGCTGTGGCCCCGGGACACTGGGTGGAGCGGTCTGCAGGTCGGCATCGGGCATGAGGATCACACCAGCAGAGGGGACACTGTCCTTCCCCAGGCCAGGCAAACAAGGGGGAAGGAGGGACACACTCTCCAGGGCCAGGGGAGGTGGTGAGAG
The DNA here is from genome assembly GCF_045843805.1 of Urocitellus parryii. NCBI lineage: Eukaryota > Metazoa > Chordata > Mammalia > Rodentia > Sciuridae > Urocitellus > Urocitellus parryii. The sequence continues at coordinate 197,080,072 of NC_135536.1, read as the reverse complement.
TCACAGGACCTGCTGCAGGACCACTGTGAGGAGGAGGAGGGGTGGACTGGCAAAGGATCCAAAGTTGTGGAGCAGGGGTGAGATGGTGCAGGAGAGGGTGTGGCCTTTGGCTCGCACCCTGGAAAGTAAAAAGAAAACACACAGATCCCATTTACAGCTCAGAGGAGTGGGGATGAAATGTCATTCCCTGTGGTGGAGCACAGCCTGGCTCCCAGGACTTGCAGAGACTGCGAAGGGATCGCTGCAGCATGGGTGGCCGAGCCTGTCTTCCCACGTGGGCCGTCACTGAATTAGTCCATGTTCAATCGGTGGGGTCTCTGCCAGGGCACTGCATGGAGCTGGGCGAGGGACGGAGCTCCCGGGGACCTCGGACATGCTTGGCGGTTCAGTGTGGGCGTGAATGGCAAACGGAGAGAGTCTTCCACATTCCCAGGCACTCCGTGGGCAAGCGAAATAGCTTGAGCCGCAAGTCTGAGGGTTCAAAGCAACTCTGCCATAAGCCTGTGGCATGAGCTTGTCGCACACCCTGGCTGCACAGGGAGCCCCACATCCTGCCTTCTGTGGACACTGCCTCTCTTTTATATATATATATAACTTTTAAATTTTTTTTAGCTGTAGGTGGACAGAATGCCTCTTCTATTTGCTCATTTGTATGTGGTGCCGAGGATCGAACCCAGCGCCCCACGCGGGCCAGACAAGCACTCTACCAATGAGCCCCAGCCCCGCCCCTCTTCTCTTTTTCTACCTGAATCATGACTCACATGCACTGGGTGCCCGTGGGTCCACACGCCTCCCACGTAGGGCCTCGCCTGACCCCCGGTGGTCCTGGGGCCTCCTCTGCAGGCCGTGCCATGAGTAAGGTGGGGAGTTTGAACTGAGCCCCCTCCAGAGCTGGGTGGGTTTCCTGGTGCTGCTGCAAGTACCCCAGACCACAGAGTGGGTCACCGCGTCCTTCTGGAGGCTCCAGCAGAGGATCGTTCCCAGGTTCTGGAGTCCAGGCTCTCCTGGGCTCCCAGCCCGTCTTCCCTCTCTGGGACAGTCTTCCACCTGAGGTTCTTAGTCATGTCTGTAAGGTCCCTTTTGCCACATGAGACAACGTATTTGTGGGTTCTGGACTTTAGGGCCTGATGTACCTGGAAGGGCATTGCTTTGCTGACCAGAGAGTCCACCTTAGGCCATCACGTTGTCTCTGCCCGGCCCGGCAGCTGTCACGTCCAGTCACTGGAGAGCTCATGACCGCTTCGTTTTTCTATCTGCCTCCCTACCCTTCCTGTTGGTTTTGAGTGCTTTTGAATTTCTAGCTACAAAAATAGTTGCCTCCATTTTAAATGCTCCCCAAACACAGTCCACATTTTTCACGTTGTGAATAGAAGATATCCTAAACCCCTCCACCCATTCACAATCATTTCCATTCTTCCATTGTGTCGGCAGGCAGCTAACCCTTCCGTAAATTGAAATCCAGAGCGAGGAGGTGAGTGGCATTTCCCAGGGCCAGTTCCCAAAAGACACCCGAGGGACAGCTGACCTGCTCATTTGTCTGACCCAGATAATAGGTTGAGTGTGGCGGAGCTGGTTAGCGCGGCCACGTGGAGCAGGAATTCAATCAGAATATTAACTCCCTTTAAGGCAATTTCTGCTTGATCTGATTTAATTTGCTCTGCGTATGTGTGAGATAGATTTTGAGACTGAAATTGATGTGTGGATCCTCAGCATGTTGTGAGAGTAAACAGCACAGGCCGCGAGGGCCGGGGGGAAATAAACCCGCTCATCTAAGACCCTGTTGGCCTCTGAAGGTGGGAATGGAAGAGAGGAGCCCCATGAATGTGGATGTGGGGAGAGGCGGGCAGGAGGGGGGCCTGGCAGGGTTCCGACGGCCAGCCAGCCAGCGTCTGCAGCGGGTCCCAGCTCCCACTGCAGACGCTTTGTGGATGCAGCTTCCTGGCCAACGCCCTGCAGATGCTGCCTGCGGTGGGCGCGGCCAGCTGTGCTCCGAGCAGGAGCTGGATCCTCTCACTCTGCATCCTGCTGAGACTCTGCCTCTGTCAGGCCGTGGTTTTACTCAGTGTCTACAGACCTGTGACAAGGAACCTGGGCCTCGGCTGCCCAGGCCTGGTGACTGCAAGGGCACACACAGTCTAGGAGGGGCACAGTCTAGGGGCACCTGGGAGGAGGCAGCCTCCAGCGAGACCTGCAGGGAAAGCAGCAGAGGACCCTCCACACACCCCACACGGCACACATGTCACACAGACGTGCACACATGGCATGAGACACCAGACAGAAGATGCAGACACCCAAGCACGGTGAACCTTGCACACAGCACATGCACCACAGGGACATGCAGAGACATGTGGCACACAGCACACCACCACAGAGACACGCACGGACACATAGCACACAGCACACCACCACAGAGGCACGCAGGGACACGTGGCACACAGCACACACACCACAGAGGCACGCAGGGAGACGTGCACGCAGCACAGACGCACGTGCACACGGTACACATGCACAGGGACACCCCGCATGGACGCACAGCTCATTAATGAATCCTGCTGCCCTGAGTGGCTCGCAGTATGCAGAGAAGACAGAACAGATCCCAGGTGACAGAGTGACTGGCTAGCCACGTGCCCATGTGCTGGGCGCAGCTCCACTGCTGACCCTGTGGGGCCTCGCGGGCCCAGCTCCTGGCACCTCCTCAGGGCCTGTGCCTGCTGACCTCACCCTGCCTGTGGGAGGCACAAGCTCGGGCAGTGGGTGTGAGGGAGACGGGGTTTGGGGTCCCGGACTTCCCCTCTCGTCCTGCCCACTAAGGCCACTCCTGGACCAAGAAGACCGGTATGCCACTAGTGACCAGAGGATCATGTGACACCCAGGGCCTGGCCTTTCTGGGGCTTTTCTTCCCTTCTCTCCTGCTCCAGGGAGCAGGGACAGCAGTGACCACACTGTCCCCTGTCACGGGCAGCTTAGTCCCTGAGTGCCAGGGCTGCTGGACCACAGCACACCTCAATGCGAGGCTGAGGAGGAGAGTCTGGCCCATCTTCATTGTGCCAGCAGAGGCACTTTGGGGTAGTGCATCTCTCCTCTGTGCCTGACTGGCATCCAAGGGTCCTTCTCTTGGCACCCAGGGCTTTGGGAAAACACTCTTAGCCCACTCCCACTGGGCATGGTCAGATGGGCTGAGGTCACCCAATTCTAGGCTGCTGAGCCCAGCTTGCTGTCAGTGTGTGCAGGTCTGTGGGATCCTGCTGGACTCGCACTGGGTACTGCTTGCTCCTGGGCTCCCGTCCCCGGGCTTGTGAGCATGGGCAGCATGGTCTGCTGAAAGGGAGCGTACCCCCCGGCCCAGCAGGGAACGGAGAGCCCACCCAGTTGCAGGTCAAGAGCCCCAACTTGCTCTGGAGGAGAAGCCAGGCTCAGGAGGACGGTGACCAGAGGCGTGGCCTTAGGCAAAGCCAGGGGTGGGACCACGCTGGCTGCGGGGAGGGCCAGGTGGGAGGGATATGGGTGGGGAGCTTGGGGTCCTCACTGGCTTTGGGGTTTCCCTCTTGGCTAGCCTGAGGAATCGTGTGAGTAGCACGAGGTCTTGAAAGCACCTGGGTGGATATTTAAAATGATAGAAATGCTGGAAAGACCTGCAGGAGCCTGGCGGGTTCTGAGAGCCACCCCCGCCTGTGCTGCAGTCCTGTCACAGGGCACCGTGGTGATCCACGCCTTTGACTGGCAGGAGGCACAGCCGCAGCCTCAGATGAGCAAATCCTTCAGCGCTGCTGCTGCCACCATGGAGAGAGCGTCTTCCAACAGGCGCTCGGATCCGCGCATCGGTGAAACGGCTCCATAGCGAGTGAGAGGAGAGCGCCAGGAAGGCAGGGGAGCAGCGAGCTCCACCGAGCTCCTGGAGTGGGCACGGCCACTCTCAGCGACAGTGTGGCTGTCACTTCCCCGGGAAGCCCAATCAGACGGCTTCCTAAATGACACTTGTCAACTGTGCAGTGCTTAGTATGGCACGCCGAGGCTGGCGTGGAGATCTATAAATCTCGTTTTCCTCGTTGGAAAGTGTCATTCAACCTGGATTAGGGTTGGGCGCTCTGACGCCCCTGGAGATACGGGGGGGGGCTGCTAACACGAGGTTGAGGAGGAGAGTCTGGCCCATCCTCATTGTGCGAAGATGTCAGCAGCCGGGATGCTTTCCCCGGCCGGGCCCCCAGAGCCAGACTCGAGGACAGGTTCTCCTGTGAGGACGGCCTGGACAGCCGGACCCAGGAGTCTCCTCATTCAGGGGACATCTGTCTGTGTGTGGTGCCGATGACGCCAAGAAGTTCAAGGGCACTTTTAATTATGAGCCACATTTTAAATTGAGGTCCGTAATCAACACCTGTATTAATCCTGCATGTGCAATAAAACGGCACAAGTGGCCACCACCGTGGGGCGGGGATCCCAGGGAGGAGCCGTGTGACAGGTACAGGAATCAAGACAGATAGGAGACACCCAGACCAAAGGTCTTTTTAAAAATGACAGGATGATAGATGAGTGAGCACGGCTTTCCACAGAAGAACTATTTTTCTAGATTCTGGAGGTGGGAAAGAGCCTGCCCACAAAGCCTGCCATTCAGCACCCAGGGGCCACCGGGTGTAATGAAGTTAGGAGTTCAGCGGGCCCAGCTGTCCCGTTCAAGTGCCCCTAGCTGTTTGTGGACACCCAGTTTTAAAGTAAGCAGGACTCACTGAGCTGGAGATTCATCCCCTCAGTCACATCGGCTAATGCAGCAGCTAGTGGAACCCAGGCTGGCCAGGGTGGGTGTGGGACACCAGCCACACCCCTCAGGGGTCTATGGGACTCTGAGAATGACCTCTGGATCATGGCCCTTTCCCTGACCTCATGTCATGAAAGGGCCATTCCCAGGGCAGGGAGAGCCTCAGAAGCGAATATTGCTGTTGACCTTCTGTCCTGGCTGCAAACTCTCCTCTATGCACCCAGCAGAGGGGCTGGCCCTGGGCAGCCATGGGCGGTGTCCTGTTTGCATGTGAAGGCGGGTCCATTAGCTGAAGCCCCTCCCAGCATTTCGTTGTGGCTGCCCTTCACAACCGTGAATCTGGAGAAGGAATAAAATGGTCTCCTGTTTGTTCTTCTGCTACAGAGAATGATTCTATAAAAATGGAAATTCTATAAAAATGGAAATTCCCTTTTAGGGAGACCCCTCTGTTAGAGCAAGGCAAGAAGGAAGCCACACACTGAAAGTCGATGTTTCTCGTACAGGAAACTCATCTCTTCTCTTCTGTAACTGATGACGTCTCGCTAAAAGGCAGTGGGACCCGGCCCTTGGCCCTGAACGCCAAAACCCAGGCGGGGCCACTCCAGTGCTCCAGAATCCCACCAGGTAGGACTTCGAACCTGCTCTTAACCACTGCATGTCCACTTTCCCATTCTACAGTCAAGCAAATACATGCTCAAGGCCAGGCCAGGTGACAGCCAGCTGCTCTGAGGGGCTCCTGGTGCTCTGGAGCCAGCTGACCCACCCTCCTGCAGGACGCCCGTGGACGTTAGTGTTTGCCAGGGACCTCTCTCCTCCCTGAGTCTCTGCCCCGACAGTGAGATGTCCGTGTGGACAGGCCTGGGAAGGAACTGGCTCCCAGTGGAGGGCAGCCAGGCTGTGGCTGGGGAGCACCCGAGGGTGCGCCGGTCAGGGTGCATGACCTGCGGCTGCTTCAGCGCATTTCCACAAACGCAGTGGCTTCATCGCACCTCTGTTTCCAGTCGGTCAGAAGCCTGAGTGGTCTCACTGGACTGGGACCAAGGCGCCACAGGTCCACATGCCTTTCAGGGGCTCTCATCCAGGGTCCCTTTCACAGCTCCAGAAGCCACCGATGCCCCTTGGCCCATGGACCTTTCTCGATCGTCGAAGCCTGCAATGGCAGGCAAGTCCCAGGTCACACGGCCCAGCTTCTGCAGTCCCAGCTTTCTCCTGTGACCCTCCTTCCAGGCACTTCCGATGACAAGGCACCGTCAGAGAGTTCTGCCTCCCTGTCCTGAGGTCAGCGGGTAGCCTCCCCCACGCCTCTTGGCCGAAGCCCAACACGTTCTCAGGTTTGGGGGACTGGGAGGGGGACATCTTTGTGGGATTGTAAACCAAGAATAGGAATGTGAGTGCGAGTGTGAGTGAGTCTCAGGCTGCACTTTGCCTCATCCTGGCCTTAGCCAGGGAAAGATGATCGTCGTGTGTCCACTCTGCTTCCTGCCATCAGGGAGGGAGGCCCACCAGGGACCTACGCAGTCAGCTCCTTTGCTGTCTGGCACCACATGGAGGTCACGCCTGTCCCGAAGGTCAGGGGTCCTCCAGGTACCAGAGGAGCAAGGCCCGGTGGCAGCCGTGGCCTCTCTGCTGGGCCAACAAGGGGTTTCTGAGTCTCAGGACCAGTCAGTCTGAGGGTGCTCCCTCCTCAAGAACCTTCCAGACTGCTGGCTTTCCCTGTGCCCCTGTGGGGCCAGCACATATGTGGTGCGTGTTGACTGATGAATTCCCTAGCACGGAATCTTCCGCAACAATTACATCACGGCCCGTGCCAAACAGCATTTGTCTAATGATACTGGTTTCCAGCACGACAGTTAGGAGATTATTTAGTGAGGCCGAAGTCAGTGTTACTTAACGTTGCATTGCTTAACATAACTTTACAGCATTATTTAATAAAACAAATTTTAAAATGATGCCGGGGAATTAGGTGCATAACTCTCATTACTGCTAATGGTTGTTGCACACCTAATTCCCCACTCCACACACTAAAATCTTGGCCCCAGCTCCTCCTCCTGTGGAAATGAGCTCATGCGCATCTGCACAGAACGCACCGGCTGCAGGTATAAATAACCGCATGATGTTTCTTTGTGTACGCAGAAATTAGCCCTGACCCCGGCAGAGGTGACGCCTGTATATAGATTCGGTTTGACAATTAGTGGCATGTAAGGGTCATTACCAAGGAAATGAAGTAAACATCTAATTAGTTTTTATTGACTTTCTCGCTCAGAATGTAAATCTCGGGAATAGGTAGGCTCAGCGCCCGCCAGGGTCCTAGCGCGGCATTTGTGTTTCCAGCAACACGGTGGATGGATCTGGTGGGAGGCTGGGGAGAGGCAGACCCCGGTGGAGCTGGGAGGGGCACGTGCTGGCTGCAGCTCAGAGAAGGCCCCCCGGTCACCTCTGGTCAGGCTTGCCGCTTTCCAGAGAGGAGTACCAAGCTCCCCAAGACTGGCTCTTTGAGGTTCAGACGTGGGGTAGAGGCTCGAGTGGACTGAAGAACAGCAGTCGGGTGCTCTCTCGGGCACGAGACGACATGCCGGTGGCCTGTGGAGATGGGGCCTACCCTCCAAGATTGGAATTTAAATGTAGACATGGTCTTTAGGACACTTGGTTGGGCAGTGGTAGAGGTCTAACTAAGCCTGAGTTACGCAAGAAAGACAATGAATCATCTTATACATAATTGGGAAGAACAAGACCCTGGGGCTTCAGGCAAGTCTAGATCCAGGTGCTCAGATTCCTTTGTCAGGGTTCTGTGTCTCTTTCTTATTGCTCAGTTTTCCTTTGGAGGGCTTAATTCTTAGGTCTGTCTCCTTTCATGGTAGCTGGATGGAATCATCACTGAATACCCAAGAGGAGGCCTCTTTCCCAGTGATTTCTGGCCAAAGTCCTGTGATGGTGTCTCTTTGGCCAGTCTTAAGTCTCTGCAGTGGTCTGTGACTGTGGCCAGCGGGGGTGAGACACAGACCTCCCTACCCGGGCCTCAGGTCAGCTGCACATGAACACGGGCCTCGGGATGAGGGAAGAGAGATACTGTCTGAATGATGGGGTGGGGCAGGCCCAGGTCACCTGCTCTGGGTGTCCACTCTGCTTCCTCCTTCAGGGAAGGTCACCCGTCTCACTAGCGAAGCTGTGGGGGTGGGAGAATAAAAGCCAGGAGGCCCGAGATCGGCACCGGCTCTGCCACTGGAGGACTCGTGACCTTCGCTGACCTTCATTCTGATGGAGCTCTGTGGGCAGCAGAGGATGACCTTGTCCAAGACAGCAGCTGTCACCGCGGAACCTGGTGTAGGCGGAACGAAACGAGGCGTGATCTCAAGTCCTTTGATAAACATAAAGCACCCGATTACGTTTGAGGTTCAGATAAAGAGTGGACGGCGAAGGATGGTGGGAAGTATCTACGTAAAACGCCGCCTATCGCACGGGGCGGACCTAGACCAAGAAGCTGCCTGTCACCTGACATCCACATGTCCCTGGTGGCTGCCTTCCTCTGTGCTAAACCTGGCCACCACAGGAGCCCCATGCTTTGCTCCTAGTCACTGTGGCTCTCTTCCATCTGCCAGTGCTGGGGGAGGGTGTCCCCTCCACCTGGAAGCCACCTGTGCTGCCGGGGAGGGAGCACCAGAGCTGTGCCTCCAGCAGGGGTGGCTGCCAGAGACGGCAGGTCCCACAGAGGAGCCATTTCCAAACAGAAAGGTGAGGGGATGGGAATTGACATCTGGGCTTCGGAAGGGAAGGAGGGAAGGAGGAGCATCTGTTCTCTGGATTCCAACTCTGAGTCCAGGTGCCTGTTCCACGCAGTGCAGAGAAAATCCTCTTGGATTAAGTAAAGGAAGTGTGATTTCATGCAATCGGCATCAGGCACGGAGAATTCATTAGCAAAAGGCCCCAAACACATGTGTGCACAAAGGGCTCTCCGCACACTGGTGTTCATGAATAGTTTTTGCAGGCTTTTTGTGTGTGCCAGTGTGGTGGGCACTTTGTGTGTGCCAGTGTGGTGGGTGCTTTGTGTGTGCCAGTGTGGCGGGCGCTTTGCGGTAGGCGCTGGGTGTCCAGGAGTTCAGTGGCCAGCTGGGGACACTGGGGGTTCCAGGTGGGTCAGGAAGCTGTCAATCATTCAAGGTGGGGGCAAAGTTCCAGCCCCCCCTGGGGTGCCTGGGGTGGCTATGCCTGCTCTCCCATCTGACCTGCACCTGCATCTCATCTCATCCTGACGGACACCGTCTGCACGCCCTCATCGGTGTCATCTGTAGGCGCACAGATGAAGGTCCAGTGCATGAGGGTAAATGAAGACAAGACTCCCGAGTGGGGAAGAGGGGCTGCACCTGTATCCAAGTTCAGAGCAGAAGCAGAACGTGACCGGCTCCCAGAAGCCCCTCTTCTGTTGAGGCGACACTTGAGCTGGGTATTGAAGCCTGAATAGGAATCGGCCACTGGGGAATGGCGAGGAGCAGGAGCTGTTGAGCCAGGTGGCCTGCTCTGCAGTGGCCCGTGGCTGACTTCCAGGGTGGAGTGCTCCTCCACGGGGCTATGCTGTGGCAGCTGGGACTCGGGTGGCATGAACAGGCTAGAGTTGAAGTTTCCCAAGAGGAGAGACCTGGAGGGAGGCATCTGGGACGTGGCAGCAAGCATCTGCTCCAGAGTGTCACCTGCTCCTTTTCTGTCCACTGGCCCAGCACACAGCCTCCATTTATGAGGCCAGCTGAGGGCCCGGAAGCTGTAGCCAGGCTGGAAGGAGGGAGAAAGCACAGAGTGGGCCCGGTGAGCCTCTTGGCCTTCCTCTGAGTCCCACGCTTTACCTTGCATCTCATTAGGGACAACATGGCCAGATGGCAGTTGGCATCACGAGCTGGCCAACACCAGGACTTCCCAGGGAGGAGGCGGGAAGGAAGGGCCCTTGCCACACTGTCAGCCTCACCTGATTCTGCAGAGGTGACTGGCCGAGGGGCCGGGCAACCGGTGGGAGCAGGGGACGAGAGTGGGCGTTTACCCAGCAGCAGTGAGGGGGAGGGCCGACATCTCAGCCAGGTCTTAACAGGTGACTACACTGAAACACGGGTGGCAGGGAAAGAAAGCTGGGAGGTGACGTAGCTGGCCACACCTCTAACTGGGACTGAGGAGACGTCTGCAGGACTGAGGGGACTGGGAGCAGAGCTGTGAGCAGCGCCTGAGTCCAGGGGACAGGCCAGAAGACAGGGAGCTCCTTGGGAGTCACATGCAGACAGCAGTCCCCAGAGCGGTGGAGGGGTGGAGTCTGGGAGGGAGGGCTAGAAGAGGAGGGCGGAGGGCCAGGGAAAGGGACAGGGACAGAATGGGCCACAGAACTTTGCCAGCGGAGGCCTGGAAACCCTGTCCACGGCAGGAGTGGGACCAGGGAGAGTGCGCCCCCCGCCCCCTGTCAAGGGCAGAGAGGGACTCACAGAGGAAGGAAGCAGGCCGTGTGGGACCCCACGGCTGCCGGGGTAGCAGAGACCAGAACATGCTGGGCCCAGAGCTGAGCTCGTGTCACAGGTGGTTAGACTCAGGGCAGCAGGACACACGGCCAGCTTGATCCAACCCTGCTGGCCAGGGCTGAGGGCCAGCTGAGCATCGAAGGAAATCCACCAGCACAAGCTGTGTCACTCCAACAAGGGGAAGTCATGAGGCCACGTGCAGGCCCACAGCAAGTGGTAACAAGGAGACTTCTCTACAGGAAAACACGGACTGCGGGGCCTGGAGCAGGGAAGGGCACGGCCACGGCACAGCCTGCACCAGCAGACCCCACAGGCAGGCACCGCCGTGGCCACTGAGACCTCTGAGGGAAGAGGGGGGTCCAAGAGGACCTCTGCGTGGGCCCGAGGCCCAGCGCTGCCCACTACCTCTCAACCAATGAGGGCAAAGGGAACGTCAGGTGAAAGAAACCTGCCAGAGGCCATCAGAACCCCATGGTCAGACCTAAGGTCATCAGCAAGGGCAGAGAGATGCCCGCGGCCCCAGGTAGGGTGCGCTACAGAGGGGACATCTCCCTGTCACCTTCTGATCCTAAGTGATCATCCTGGACCACATGGCCATCAAATGAAGACACTTGACGGAGAGACTACAAAATAACCCGCCTGGACTCACCGGGGACCGGGGACCGGCAGGCCTAACAGCAGTGATGGCCTCCAGGGGCATCCAGACCTCAGTGGAGTCAGGGACTCCTGCCGCCACGGGCCTTTGGGATCTTAATTACTATTGTACTTTTTTCTGGGTTAAAATGAAAACAGCTGTTAAAGTTCTCATGGAGCAATTGAAGAAATCTGAACGTGGGGCGTGTCTCAGGAAACAAAGCCCCGTCACTGTGATTACTTAACACCGACAATGGCATCCTGTGAGCTCAGAGCTGCGTCATGGGGAGGTCGGTTTCTGGGACACACGGGTGACGTGTCCAGGGTGGAGTGGGCTGAGGGCCCCTCGACCCTCCTGACCCAGTGAGCCCTGTAGGCTGTGTGTGTAGGCATCCTGCCGATCCCCTGGCAGCCAGTGTAGACGTCTAGAACTTTTCAAAGTTGGGCAAAGAAGGTGGTGCACACACTGTCTACTCTTGCGGGAGCTCGTGAATCTTTCCTGTGCCTACACCCCACAGGGCTGTGCACCCTGGTAGGAATGAGGAGGTGGCTGTCCTGGTGCCTGAGCTGATCCTTCAGAAATGAGCACACATTCATAAATATGCAGGCTGAAGACTCTTTTTGTATGAAAAACAAAATAAATAGTCCAGAAACAAACAGACGATCCATCCATCAATAGTTTAAAAGTGGGACATGGATAATGTGGGATTTTATGCAGCTATTAGAAAGAATGCCTCCTGGCAGGACGATGGCTGGGTATGACAAGCTCCTGCAGCCAGCAGCCCACGGTGGGATTAAAACAGCCCTTTAAAATGCATGGTGTGCTGCAGGAAGCAGGCCGCCCGGAGGCCACCGCCAAGTGCTGCCTGGAACCCAGAGCAGGCAGAGGGGGGCAGGGAAGCTGGTCCTATGTGGGAATCTTTGGCCACCAAGGACACTTGGCTTTGTTTCTGTGGCCTCCCGGGCTGCTTCAGGCCTGCCCAAGTGGTAACTCTAACTGTTGGGCCTCAGAGGGCTGCACCTTGGTGGGAGGTCCGGTGGAGTGTGTCCACTCCCCAGGGGACCACGTGGTCAAGTAGACCTAAGAGGGACAGCCTTGCCAGGGTGGTGGTCACCCAAGACCTTGGCTTTATGGTGAGCTCCTTCCCCCTGGTCTGCATGACTCACGCTGGGACCTCAGCTTCGAGGGCTTTGCTGGTGAATCTCTGGGCCTTTCCCCTTCCACCCAGATGGGAGGGTCCTCAGACAGAGGGCCAACTTAACACGAGCTCACTCAGAAACCATAGACCTGCAGGCACCCTGGAGCCCAACAGCAGAAGCAGCCAACTTTGCAATCGCCATGCACGCACTGTTGAGTACTGACGTTATCACATGCAAAGTGTAAAACAGACTGGTTCGTTCTGTTTGCAGAAGTCAGTGAAAGGATTCAAAATACAAAGAAAATGTAAGAGAATATATAAAATAGCCAAGCCCTGGAGAAGAAGAGCCAATTCTAAACATGAGAACAAGCACCAACCAAGATGAGAGAAGGCTGGGACGCGGACTGGCAGAGGGCGCAGGGCCGAGCGACACGGCTGCAAGGAGAATCAGCTTTTTGAGGTGTCTGGAAATATCACCCCAAGTGCAGCCCAAGAGACCAAAGCATGAGAGATCCATGCCAGGAAACGTCCACTGTGTACCTCCTGGATGTCCTGGAGGGCAGGAAAGGGGCCGGACCGGGCGGCGTGGCCAGCTGCAGTGGCTGGAAGTTCCAGAACCGATGAGGAGCGTTCTCAGGTGTGGGATGCGCAGACTCTCAGCAGGATCAAGCAGACACCCATCTGACACAGTCTCACGGAATTAGACAAAACTCAAGGAAGATGACCTCCAGCTCCCGGAGAGGACAGGCAGATGCTCACACCTGGCGGCCACCCACGGGCGCTGACTGGCTCCGTGACAGCGTGGTACCTGCTTCCCTCGCCAGCTCTCTGCTGCTGCCCGGGCCTGGTTCAGGCCCCGCTGGCTCTTCGTGCTGCTCATGCCCCTCAGGGTACTGCCCCTGGCCTGAGGGCTCTTCCATGGTGCCCCTTCCACAGCACCCGGCTCTCCTGAGTGCTAGGACAGAGGACTTCAGTTACACACGTGCGTAGACAGGAGCACCGGGCGCTGACTGGATGGTGGGTCTGCACGGAATCTGCAGGGCACACGGGAGAAACGTGACCCACCGACTCTCCGCACCCACGGATGAGCGCCGTCTACTCAGGTGTTCTTTATGTGCCAGTGAGTTTCCGTCCCCCGCCCCACCACACCCAAGAGGGGCTGCCAGCTCTCAAGGATCTCTTCCTACCTCGTTGGGGTTTTGGTACCTTTGAAATTAATACTCAAAGATTCACTTCTGCTTGCAGCTGGGATACTGAAATAAAATACATTTTGTGGAGCTATATTCTTTTCTGTCTTATTAATTCTCTTACCAATTCTGGAATTCTACTCATAATAATAGATGATATTTAAACCTTTCTTAAGTATTTTTATATTTTCTGTTAATCTTTTGTGTAACATGCTGATTTCTTATTTTATATTGTTGACTTCTGCCTTGTTACATGTATTATTCTTCCTTCCTTCTAGTGAATTCGGTGGGTCCACTGAGGATGTAGGGCAGAGCTCTCTGACTTTGAGCTTTCCTTCTCTGAGGCTATGAAGTGGCCCCTAAATACTTCTTTGGCTGCAGGCCACAAGTCTGACCTTCAGGATCCTTGTCACTATGTAGTTCTAAATATTTTTTAAATTTCTATCAAGATTTATTTTCGATCCATGGTGAGTTGTATTATGTTTTCTAAAATACAAAAATCCATGGAATTTTAGTTATCTTTTAAAACTTATTGATTTCTGTTTTATTCACCTTAAAGTGAGATAATCCAGTCTATATAATAGTCATCCTTTGAAATACGTCACCTTTGTTCATAACTCGGGGTGTATCAGCTTTCGTAAATGTGCCACGTGGCTTTGAGAGGATGGTGTCCAGTGACTACTGAACACAGTGTCCAGGAAGGCACCCTTCAACCTGGGGACTCTGGTGTGAGAAGTGTTGGGAAAAAGGAGAAACCGGAGGACCTGGCTCAGCTAAAGCTCACTTGAACACACACACTATTCCTATATCGTGTTTCCCGATAAATGGAGAAAATCAAATGAGGTGGGCACCACAGCCTGAAAGGACATTCAGAAGGGAAGTTCTGGATGGTCCTTAAATGCATGACAAGTCCTAGTAAATATGAATTAAAATAAAATGAAACCTCTTTCAGGACCCAGGAGACTTCCACACCATCTAACACCACCCAGAGGGCGGAGGTCGCCCCCGTACCTGCCTGGGCCCTCGGTCCCCAGCTGGACACTAGGGGACTCCCAGGGCTCCTGGGTGCAGCCACCTCCTAGGAGACCACGCACCTGGAACCCAGCTGAGACGCGGCCTGGCCACAGGAGGAGGAGCGTCTCTTCCCACAGGGTCCTCCTCTTCATTTCTCTGACTCCTGGAGACAGTGGTCAAGAGTGTTACTGCCCTTGTTGAATGACCCTGAGATGGACAAGGGAGGCAAACAACACACCAAAAACAAACCAGGGTGGGTTCGGGAGGCCTCTGCTGCCAACATGGCGGGATGCACTCTGAACCAGTTAATCGAAGGCTCCATTGGAGACGGAGGTATTAGTTGTAGTGAAATTTAGCCAATTGAACTAACCTGTTAATGTAGACTATTTTTTATTTTCTGACTGGGCTAGGTGGCTGGCCTTGAACTTGCAGTCTTCCTGCTTCACCCTGCAAGGTGTGTCTTGCCTGATGACCTTGGCCGTGCCCCCAAGTCCTCCAGAGGACAGTGCCAGTCCACCAGTGTGAGTGCGATGTTGGCCTGAGTTGTCATGGGTGCCCTTTACCTTGCTCAGCAACTTCCTTATAGTCCCCACTTTTTCACAAGTTGATTTCACGGAGGGGCGCTGAGTTCTGTCAGGTGGTTCTCTGTGCCTGTTGAGATGGCTGTGTGGGTTTGGGCTTTCTTTTATTGATTAGGATTTTCAGAAATTAAAGCCACCTTGGATTCCATGTATAATCCTTGTTAAATAATACCGGATTCATCTTACTAGTAAATTGTTGAGACGTTTCAGATAAAAAAGGCAAAAATACTCCTGAGAGATCTTTGTGGTTTTCTCTGTGGTATCTCTGTCAGAGACACACTGGTCAGAGCCGGGTTTCTTGGTTGTTCTCTTGCTGAGCTCTCATCCTGGGACTGTTCTCCGCTGACTGAGAGGGTGCCAACAGCAGAACTTACAGCACGTGGAGTCTCTTCTGCCAGTTGAATTTCAAAAGCCCAAGTTCCTAGGTGAACAGCAATATCCAGGGAGCAGAGGGCAGGTTTGGGAGGACGCCAGAACACACTGCCCATCCTCAGGAGAGGGGGACAACCGTGGGGAGGGGGAGAGGGAGAGGGAGAAGGAGAGGGAGAGGGAGAGGGAGAGGGAGAGGGAGAGGGAGAGGGAGAGAGGGAGAGAGAGGGAAAGTGGGAGAGAGAGGGAGAGGGAGAGAGGGAGAGAGAGGGAGAGGAGGGAGAGGGAGAGGGAGAGAGAGAGGGTGAGGGAGAGGGAGAGAGAGGAAGAAAGAGAGAGGGAGAGACAGAGAGAGAGGGAAAGGGAGAGAGGGAGAGAGAGAGGAAGAGGGAGAGAGAGAGAGGGAGAGAGGGAGAGGGGGAGAGAGAGGGAGAGGGAGAGAGAGAGGGAGAGAGATGGAAAGAGGGAGAGAGAGGGAGAGGGAGAGGGAGAAGGAAAGAGGGAGAGGGAAAGGGAGAGGGAGAGAGGGAGAAAGAGAGGGAGAGAGGAAGAGAGGGGGAGAGAGGGAGAGACAGAGAGAGATGGAGAGAGAGGGAGAGGGAGAGAGAGAGGGAGAGGGAGAGGGAGAGGGAGAGGGAGAGAGGGAGAGAGAGGGAGAGGGAGAGAGAGGGAGAGAGATGGAAAGAGGGAGAGAGAGGGAGAGGGAGAGAGAGAGAGGGAGAGGGAGAGGGAGAGGGAGAGGGGGAGAGAGGGAGAGGGAGAGAGAGAGGGAGAGAGATGGAAAGAGGGAGAGAGAGGGAGAGGGAGAGGGAGAAGGAAAGAGGGAGAGGGAGAGGGAGAGGGAGAGAGGGAGAGAGGGAGAAAGAGAGGGAGAGGGAGAGAAGGAGAGGGAAAGTGAGAGAGAGGGAGATGAAGAGAGAGGGAGAGAGGGAGAGGAGGAGAGAGGAAGGGAGAGAGAGGGAGAGAGGAAGAGGGAGAGGGAGAGAGAGAGGGAGAAGGAGAGAGAGAGGGAGAAGGAGAGAGAGAGGGAGAAGGAGAGAGAGAGAGGGAGACATAGAGAGAGAAGGAGAGAGAAAGAGAGAGAGGGAGGGAGAAGGAGAGAGAGAGGGAGAGAGAGGGGATACAAGCACACAGAAGGTCTGGGGACATTCAAGGAGAGAGGAGCAGAGCTGGACCACAGGAAAGAACAGAGCTGGGCCCAGGTGGCTCTTACTGTGAGGGTGATGCTGGAGCCGGGCATGAGCACTGGAGTGAGAAGCAGTTCTGCAGGGCGCCTGGTCACAGCAGAGCTGGCTGGGCTGGAGGGCCTGTGTAGGGGGTGCTGGGCAGGGAGGGGCTGAGCAGGGTGGGGAGGGGCAGGACGGGGCTGGGCAGGGAGGGGCTGAGCTGGGCAGGGTGGGGGGGGCAGGACGGGGCTGGGCAGGGAGGGGCTGAGCTGGGCAGGGTGGGGGGGCAGGGCTGGGCTGTGCTGGTTGGCCACCCAGGCGCAACACGTGATTTTCTGTCAGTTGAATGGAAATGCCTGCTTGATCTTGAAGTAAATGTAATTTTTGAGAGCCCATGAGTAGTATTGGTTAAACAGAAAGAAGGTGTAGTAAATTTCCCCGCAGGAAAAACTGCAGTTATTCTTTTCTGCAAAAAATAAACACCAAGTTCTAAGTGGTATTTTTGGAGGCGTCCATTGGTAGCTGAGCCCGCCAGCCCTCTCGGTGCGTCCTGGATGGTGATAGACAACTGCTGAATTGCTGAATGCAACGGGTAATTTTGCCATCCACAGCCTCACTCTGCTCGTTCAGCGTTGGGAAATCTCAATGCTTTTGTAAATGACTTAAGATATTTGACACGCATATCTCAGGCCTCGAATGCACTGGAGTCGTGGAAAGCAACTTGGTTAAGCTTGGCTTCTGAGGAGCTCTGAGCAGGGTGTCCACGCACCAGACAAGGAGAGGACATGGCCCATGCAGGACACTTGGTGCCCCCTTGACTCTGTGTCAGGGTGCATTTATCATCACCTGGACGTAAGTTGGAGGCTCACCGAGCTTGGGAAGACCGCCACCCAAGTCATGCTTGGCAGAGACAGCCGTGGCCGTTGCAGCGTGCAATGCCCCGATTCACCACAGCTGTGATGGGCAGTGTGGGAAGCATGCGCCCTGCAGGGTGGTTCACTCCACAGGAGGCAGCCCTGAGTGGAAGAGAGCAGCATCCTGCAAACCAGGACCAAGGCATTAGAACTGGACCATTCAAACCTCAGGTATCGGGATCCCAGACACGTTCCCCAAGACAGTCCATCTCAGCCTGGATGAGCCAGTGAGGGTCCTCGTCCTGGCACAGTCCCAGCCCAGGTTCATTTGTCCAAGGCAGGCCCAGTGAGGACAGGCCTTCTTGTCCTTGTTCAGAGGGGCATCTTCCCTGTCCTGGGACATCAGTGCCAGGAGGAGGCTCCTCAGGCTTGCTCTAGAAGGTCCTCTGCACTGCACTGGTGTGACCCAACCCCATGGCCGCTTGTCCATACCCATGAGAGTCCCTGGAGACTGGACATTCGACCTGAAGACCTGCCTGGGTTCCGGAACACACACTGTAGAGAGGGCCTTGGATGGGGATGCCACCTAGGATTTTCCCCAGCACAAGTCACATAGGACAAGCTGCCCCTACACAGTGATGTTAAATATTGTCACTGGGACAAGGGGGCTTATGGGGGTCCCTCCATCCTGGAATTGTGATGTCATTGGGCCAAGGTGGGCATGGGGCCCCGTACCCTGGATGTGTGATGTCACTGGGCCCAGGTGGGCATGGGGTCCCCGTACCCTGGATCTGTGATGTCACTGGGCCCAGGTGGGCATGGGGCCCCGTACCCTGGATCTGTGATGTCACTGGGCCCAGGTGGGCATGGGTCCCTCCGTCCTGGAATGGTGATGTCACTGGGCCACGGTGGGTGGGAGGTTCCTCCCTTGTAGAACAGGGTCTCTCTGAGTACCCAGCAGGATATCCAGTCCTGGGGACATTCACAGATGGCCGTGCAGACTTCCTATCAACTCTCCCCACCTTGAGCACCGTTTTGGACCTATGGCTTTCCACTGAAGAGGTTCGCTGTGACGCCTTCGTGGTGGCTCTCCTGGTGATGGTTCCAGGGCCACCATGTGTGTCGGCCACCGCTTGTTCTCTTGATAGTGTTCTTAAACCTTTAGAAGGAATTCTGGCAGCAAGGTGTCCTCGAATCATCTTGAATTTCCTTTCTCCAGGACGTGACATCAAGAGCTCTCTGAGGGGCTCTGCTTCCTCCTTTTGGAGACTAGTATTGAAGTCAAGCCCTGGGGCCAGCAGGACACATCAGAGTGTCCCGTGTGAGTCCTAGGAGGGCACTCACAGGTAAGAGTGGTTCACAACCTAACCATCATGATCCTGGGCTGACTGACCACATTTTGTTAATGTTGATAAATGAAGATCTTTTCCTTCTACTACGCTTATGGGTGTCGAAGGGCAGTTGCAAGTGTAATTCTCATGCATTTCCTTGTGGGGTCCCCTGATGGAGCTGGGCTGGTCCTCTGGTTAGCCGTCACCCACTCTTCACCCTTCTGGAAGCAACTTCATGCCTGTCCCAGAACTGGGTCCTGGACAACAGTGGTGAACAGGTTGGACACACGTGTGGGACTTTGGAGGTCTTATAATTTAGAGGACACACAAAAGCTCTCATCGGGAGTAGTGATGGGAACTGCGTGGGCAGCACAGGGCTGGACCTTGTGTTGGGCAGAAATGGGAGATCAGAAACACAGGCACTTCCTCCATCTCTGGGGGCTCACCTCCTGTCCCCTCTCCTCTGCCTCTGCCCTCTCTTAGGATTCCACGACCCCCACTCCCCGGCTCTCTGGCTGCTTGGTGCCCTCTTGTCAATGGGGCTGCTCCTTCTGGAACCACTGGCCCATCTCCCGTGGTGGGGGTAGTAGGAGTTCTGTGCTGGGTGGATGGCTTTTATGGGGTTAAGCAGGGCAGGCTGGGGGGCTCATGGTTTGGACCTTGCACAATTGCCGCCACCGACATGGTGCTCCTGAATCACAGGGTGTTCAGGAGGATCAGCAGTGCATTCCACCTGGGCCTCCCTGGTCCCCACTTCTGATGACAGCCGCTGGGTCCTGCTAGGATCAGGGCCCTGGCTCTTGGCTCCTGGTGGTCGGCCCTGCCCTCCAGAGGTGCCCATTCCCTACCAGGATGCTTTACAAACCAGAAGCCCCTGCGGGGAGCCTCAGGAGCCGCTGTGACTCGCCTGAGGTCATGGGACTTCTAGAAGTCTCCCGGCCTCTCCAGGAGGACAACAGATACCCCCGTTTTCCAATTTTGGGCTATGAATTAAACGTGTATGTGAGTGTGAGGTCTAGTTCCTAAAGAGGATTCCATGGCACTGACCTGCTCAGGGATCCCATTTTAATAGGTGACCTCTGGACTTCTGAGAGTGACCAGTTCTCCTTGATTGTGCCAGTTAGTTAGTGGACCTAGCAAATTCTTAGGATGTACAGAGTCAGGTATTGATTATTAAAATTATTTTTAAAACAGACATTTCTTATATTCTGCATTAGGAATGCAAAAGCAAGAAGAAGGAGGAGAAGAAGATCAAGAAAAACTCTCTGCCCTAAAGAATACGACTCCCCCTAACGGAGAGCCACGCAGCCACGACAGGGAGGAAGGAGTCAGCCACACGCGCAGCCAATAGACGGTGTCACCACGATTGAATTACCACAGCTGCACAGATGAAAAACAAGACATTTGTCAGGAACAATTACCCTTCAAGCAACTTGATTCTGGAGGATTTGCTCAAAAGAGAGTCAATCAGAAGTAAAGCAGCTGCCTCTAATGGGGGTGGGGGAGGAGGCTGCCTTATGGAGTAACTTCTGTTGCTGGGAGAGGAGAGAGTGCAGTACCCAAGAAGTGAGCCGTGAGCCATGGACCAGGTGGCCGCAGCCATCTCTGCGTGGCTCACATGCTGATGACAGCCAGGCAGGGTGAGCGGCCCAGCCTGTCCTTCCAATGGAATGGCAGGCTCAGGAGGGTACATTTCCTCGGTGGTTGTAAGTCCAAGCCCATGTTGATAGCTTTCCCCTTGGATTCCATCAGGACTCTCCTTTCAGGGTCCCAGGTCATGGGAAGTGCTCTTCTCTAGTTGTAGATGGACACAGAAGTTTTATTTATTTATTTTATGTGGTGCTGAGAACCCAGTGCCTCACACGTGCTCAGCAAGCACTCTACCACTGAGCTACAGCCCCAGCCCTGGACCATGGCTTCTTAATTTGGTTTTGGAGAGTTAATCCCCCTTGAACACATCCTGCTGGGATCAAAGGCCAAGTGTTGACTTTATTCCTACCCCATCAGAGAAGGGGCTCGGTGATCCTGGGAATCTGAACATCTAGGCTCCAAACGCTATTGCCCAGAACCATAGCTGGTTTGTCTTGAGCACCTACTATGTGCCCGGCTCTGCTGATCTCACTCTGTCTTCACCCCTGGGAGGCAGTTATGTTTCAGGGATGGGAAGGGCCATGGCTTGGACAGGCTAAAACTGGTTCAGGTTCCAAGCCAGGTTGAGTGGAGCTGAGGGGTGGGGTGGGAGGTCTGGTGCCCAGTCTCTCTCTGCCGAGCGTGGTCTTCAAGTCTTCCTGCTGTTCCCTTTGTGTTCTTGGACTTGCTCAGCTCCCTGGGATGCACTCAGCCTCTCTCCTGGTGAGAATGGTCTGGACCAGATGTTCTGGAGAGCTGGACCTGCCTGTCCGGGTGTAAGTGTCCTGCAGCCGCTCCCCCGTCTGTGCCTCTCTCCGTCAGCTTCCTCCTGTGCACGCTCCCTGCGGCTCCTTGGGACCTTCTCAGCATCATCTGGAACTGGGGGTAGGAGAAAAGCTGGGCTGATTGACATCAGCGATGTCTTCCAACCCCTGCGCCCGTGCGTTTGTTCAACAGGGATGCCATTTTCCCACAGAGGACATATGTGCGGGCTACGTGATGGCAGTCCCTAAGATTTCCTTACTTGATAAATTACATGTTTTCTCCACTGTGTGCTTGCCAAATCTCAATATTAATTGTGTGCAGGTCCCTTTTCAGGCCACAGGGTAATTGTGTCTACTTGGAATTTATCACTATTGTTTCAACAATAGTGCTATCAGAGGCTCTTGTTGGGTGTTTTGCCTCTAGCAGAAAGGAGCTAAACAATGCACTTGAAACTGTTGGCAGGATCCACCTCTCCAAGAGCACAGATCCCGAGAGATGAGTCCCTGCAGCACTCCAGCACTCACCTTCCCTCTCACCACGGGTCCCATGGGCTTTGCTTGTCATTTCAGAGCCAGGCCAGGTATGGAAGCGGGACGACACTGCCCCATCCCATTTCTTCCTCTGGGTCTTGCTTCAGGTTCTTAGGATAGACTGAGTCCATGGCAAAGCTCACGGGAGACCACCTGGATCTTGGGGCTCCTCTGCATAAGCAGGTAAGGAGGGATGTGGAATCTGTCTGTAGAAGAAAGAGCCCCCGTGAGGTACAGTGGGGGACAGAGGAAAGCAGAAGCCCCTGCCCACACAGGAACACACAGTCAGGTTTTCCAAATAGAGTAATCCCAGGCCGGAAGGACCCTGGGGTGCTGAGGACTGGAGAAGGCTGGCCTTCTTGGACATCTTCTAAGGTGGCAATTACCAGGTCACCATGGAAACGCGTGCTTGGCTCCGCAGAAGCTGTGTGGGCTCCTAGTGTGTGGGAGGCAGATGCGCAGGCCTTGCACTCAATCAGGACTGCACAGTCCCCAGTCCCAGGCAGCTGTCGGCCCCCAGCCCCACAGAGGGAGGCCCAGACCGGATTAGATAAGGCAGTGCTCGGGCCCAGCTCCTGGTCGAGGATGCTCGTTCTTCCCCAGACCTCCTCCCGGCATGTCAAGGGGTCCCAGGCTCCCTGGAGCTCCGCCCTGCGCTCCCCGGCCTGCTGGGTGGACGGCCCGGCAGTGAAGGGGCACTACCCGTCACACTTCAGGGTTCTGAGTCTAGGTCTTGTCTTTAAACTCTTCATTTTGAAATAATTTTAGATCCTTAGGAAGGTTGCAAAGAGAGCATGAAGAGCTCCCACGCGCTCCTGCCACCGCGCCTGGGAGCCACCTTCCCTAGGCAGGCACCGTCAACGCTGCTCCGCGCTACGGGTCACCTGCCAGACTTGACCCGGCTTCCCTTCTCCACAGGTCCTGCTTCCTTTCCTGTTCTGGGGTGGGATCTAGGAAAAGCCATTGTATGTCATTGTCCTCCTCGGCCACCTCCAGCCTGAGATGTTCCTTGGCTTTCTTCATCTTTCATGACCTTCAGACTTCTGCGGTGGTCAGTCCTGACCTCGTTTGGGTGTGTCCCTGGGGGCTGTGGGTCTGGGGAGGTCTTCCGAGTTGGAGTCTGCATCTGCCCCACGGGCAGGGGCGTCAACTAGACCCACAGCTGACGCTGTAACCCTGCTCCCTGCAGGAGGGTGGTGCCAGGTTTCTCCTCCGGATCGCTCCTGTGCGCCCCATGCCTGGCCGTCCTCAGGGAGAGACCGCCCCACCCCCTGGAGCCAGGGGTGCTGAAGAATTTGTGGCCGTGTGTGACAACCACCCCAGCAGTTAACCAGCACCCGGGAGAGCTCCTTGGGGGCCATGTAAAGACCCCGTCTCCCTGAGGTTCTGCCCTTGGAGGCCGAGTCCCCCAGATTCCTGGCCTCCGAGGGCCTTTCTTCCTCCCTCACCCGTTACTGGAATTCTGGTGCAGAGACCTCTCCTCGCTTGTCCCTTCAGCCCATGGTTTCCGCCGTGGGGCCCAGACGCCCTGCCTTCTTTGAACTGCAGCCCACCTGGCTCCTTCTCTTGCTCCAGCGGGTGCGGTGCGGGCAGCTGGAGTCCCTTCAGATTGGCTGGCACGCCCTGAGCTCTGTCAGGAGCCCTTTGCCTCGGGTCGTAAACGATGCTGCATTTTCTCTTTCCCAGTCCAGGGAGGCCTGGAGACTGAGACTTGTATTGGAGGATGGCCTTAGAGGCCATCTTCTGTGCTGTGGGTGTAGGGGTGGCTGCTGGGATGCTGCTGCCGTAGGTCCTCTCAGTGGACAGAGCTGGGAAATAGGAGGGGGCATCTTAACCCTGGGGAAACAAGTACGTGTATTTTATTTTTAATAAGTTTAGCACATAATTTACATGTCTATTTATTTCAGTGTCTCTCTGCGTATTAAGGTGTCTTCATGGTATTGAGATGGGCATGGGTGGTGCTGATGTCCTCAGCTCAGCCCACAGGTCCACTCTACCCCCTGTTTATCTTCCTTATGTGATGCAAGAAATCTGGCTCATCCACAAGCTCTCAACACCACAGTGCATTTACGTTTGTGTGGGTGTGTGTGAAGGTGTGTAGGTGTGTGCAGGTGAGTTTAGGGGTGTGTGTGCAGGCATTTGTGTAGGACTGTGTATGTGTGTGTGTTGGGGGGGACTGCGTAGGTGCGTGTGTAGGTCTGTGTTGGCATGTGTTTGGGTGTGTGTAGGTGTGTGTTTCCCTGTGTGGGGCAGTGGTTTCAGAACTGCCTTATCTTAGTCCACGAGAAAGAAACTGACCCACTGGACTGGAGCGTGGTGTACTTTTCTTCCTGCCTCTGGCTCGGCATTTGGAAGAGCATGTTTTCCAAAGCTGGTTTTCAGGCCAGGAGGGAAGTCTGTGTCATGTGACTCTGATAATCACCATTTCTCACCCTGGACGTGTGTGTAGTAATAGTCACTCTTTTGGGCCTCCTGGGTTTTGATCAACAGTCAGGTGCCCAGTGGCGTCTTGCCCTGGGGCAGTGCCCTCACACCCCAGCGGTCTCATCCTCTGGAACCTGCAGTCACCCGCAGTTTGCATTTCCAGAACGTCCTGCAGTGGGGTTGAGCAAGGTGTTGCCTCTTGAGCCTGCTCTTGGTAGCTTGGCCAAGCACATTTGAGGTCGGTCCACATCTGCCACTGGTCTGCTCTCGCCTTTCCATCTCGGGCAGCGCTGCTTTCGCAGACGTACCAATGTTTGTTCACTCAGTGTTTAAAGAGTTTCCGGATTATTCCTGATCTGGGGAAATTAGCACAAAGCTCTTGTAAACATTGTAGAGGACTTTCTTGACCACATGTCTTTAACTCACTTGGATAAACACTCGAGAGTGGAGTTGTTCCAAACAATGAAGATGCAGCCTGCCGCTCCCACCCCCGTGGGGTCCCTGCTGCTGCAGGCCCGAGGCTCCTGGACACCCTGAGGAGTGTGCGGGCGTCTGGCTGCAGTCTGTGCTGGCCGACCTGTCCAGTGTCCTCGGGGTGCAGAAGGTGCTTGTTTGCTGTGCATACCTTTTTGAAAAGCGTCTGTTTACATCTTCACCCACGTTTCTCTTGGGTTATTGAGTTTTATAGTTTCTTTTATGTATCGGATGCAAGCCTTTTATTAGATATGTGATTTTCAGCTTGTCTTTTTATTCTCTTAACTGCGTCTTTCTCCAAGTAGAAGTTTTTAATCTTAATAAAACCCAATTTGCCAATTTCTTTTTCTTTGAAGGATCATGGTTTTGTTGCTATATTCAAAACTCAGCTCCAAACTCAGGTCATGTGATTTTTTTTCACGTGTTTTCTTTTAGAACATTTATCATTTCATGTTTTACAATTAGGTTTTCCAAAATTATGTGTGAGATCTGGTTCTTATTTTTCCCATAGAATTGTCCAATTCATCCAGCACCGTGTATTAAAAAGACCCCAGGTTTCCCCTGGAATTGTCCTTCACCTTTGTCTAAAAGGACTTGACTGTATTTTTGGTATTAGAAATG
The DNA here is from genome assembly GCF_045843805.1 of Urocitellus parryii. Lineage (NCBI taxonomy): Eukaryota > Metazoa > Chordata > Mammalia > Rodentia > Sciuridae > Urocitellus > Urocitellus parryii. The sequence continues at coordinate 197,055,119 of NC_135536.1, read as the reverse complement.
GCATCTTAAAGTTTCAGACTCTGTTTATTGAGTGTAGATATGAACACACATTATATGGGTATGTTAATGTGATATGCTGAGAACTTACTAAGTGCATGTGCTAATTCTGGGAACTTCCTTTGTGATTTCACAAGTAAAGTATCAGGCTGTCCACAGATAAATAGAGTTGAATTTCTTTCTTTTTCAGCTGCAGGCCTCTCTGGCCAAGGTCCCCAGCCCGGTGCTGGGGAGGACATGCTGGCTGTGCTCCTGTCGTCCTGGGGTCTTCATCAAGTCCCTCGCACTAGATGCACTGTGGGAAAGGTTTCTGCTGTCGATAGACGACCGTCACCAGGTCAAGCAGTCCTAGCTCCTGGTTGCGGATACATTGCCCCAGGAGTGAAGGCTGAATCTTGCTCACTATTTTTGTACATCCACTGACATGACTTGGGTTTTCTGTGCTGGGCAGACCTGCATCACCTGAGCAAGCCGCTTGATTCTTCCTACATACTGCAGCTGAGAAATTCGGAATTCATTTATGAGGGATAGAGATCTGTGGTTTTTTCTTGATTTTTCTTTTGATATTTCCTTTTTCTATATTGGCATCAGGACGAGCCTGGTTTCATGCTACACATCGGGAGGCGTTTGTGCCTCTTCTGTCCTTTCTCTGTGAGGTGCCAAGCCTGCTTGGTGTTCTCTCCTTCCTATGTGATGGGTGGAGTTTGCCTGTGAAGCTGTCTGAACGTGGCGTTCTCATGATTGGAAATTATTGCATTTCTTTACCAGATGTAGGCTTCTTCAGTTTGTCCATTTGCTCCTGGGTAGATTTTGGTTTTTTGTGGCCTTCAAGGAACTGGTCCATGTCACCTAAGTTGCTGAATTTCTGCACCAGCCATGCTGTGGCCACCCTCCATGGTCCTCACTGTCTGGGCTTCAGCAGTGATGACCACTCTCTCATTCCTGTTATCAATAATTTATAACCTCACTGGCTTTTCTTGTCTTCCTGGCCAAAGGTTCACACACTTTATCGATTTCTTCCCCAGAACCAAGTTGGGGTTTCGTGGGTCTGTTAGAAGCTGTATCACCATGTCATGCTCCAGTCCTCCCATTCCCTTCCTCTGGCTTGCTTTGGGGCTCACTGGACTTCTCTCTCTCTCTAATTCGTCAGGGTAGAAGCTGAGGTCATTGGCTTCCGTGTTTCCCCTACCACAAGCCTCTGGGCTGCGAGCTGCCTCTGAGCCTGCTGAGCCACGTCCCACACATTCTGACGCGCTGCCGAGTCCCTCGGACCAGTCTCCACGTCTCCTGGAGAGTTGCCTTTTACCCTCTCACTTGACAAGTGGGCCATTTAATTTGTGACAAAGTGGCATCTTTGTCCTTGGTTTCTAGATTGGTCTACTCTTTGAATCTTTGTCCTTGGTTTCTAGATTGGTCTACTCTTTGAATCTTTGTCCTTGGTTTCTAGATTGGTCTACTTTTTGAAAACAAGTTTGGGGGTGATTTCTAGCATTTAGGGTCCGTTCAGGCCTGTTCTACGGCCCACAGCACAGTGTCTGCTGGCGGAGATCCGTTCGCCCTTGGGAGGAAAGTGGACGGCGAGCCGCTCGGGAGTGGAGTGCTCGAGAGCATCCATCGGGCTGCAGCTGATGTGCCCTGTTGGTTGTCCTCCCCCACACGGGCTTCTACCGCTTGTCACATCAGCAACCGAGAGAGGTGTCGACCTCTCCAGGTACAACTGCAGAATTTCCCATCCCTTCTAGAACAATCGGTGACCGAAAAGCTGGAAGCTCTTTCTGTGAAGGAGGATAACAAGGAACCTGGAGAGGAGACCGAGGAGAAATCAGAGAAGCAATGCGTCGTTTAATTGCTTTTCCTTTTTCTTTCTCTTCTTTCTCTTTTTTAAATTTTGCCCTGCCCTTCCTTTTGGGTTTATTTTTATTCTGTTTTCATAAGGACTTTATATAAAGAACTGAATTCCAACATTCAGGTTTTTTTCCTTAAGTTTTTACCTTATTGAAGATGACTTGAGAAAATCCATTCCCCAGTCATGAAAATGTACTGTGCTAACTTTCTTTTCCATAGTGGAAACACTTATTTATAGTCATCAAAAATAGTGAATAAAAAAATGCATTTGAAACCTGAAAAAAAAAAAAAAAGAAAGAAACTGCGTGGTTAGCGCTATCCCTCCATGGAGAGTCGACCCCTTGGTCTCCGTGCAACGTCCCCCTGACCTCGGACGGCATTCCTCCTTCTCCACGGTGCTTCCTGGGGAGGTCACGCAGCCACATCACAAGAGAGACTTTCTTTGTGTCGTTTGTGGGACATCACCGTCCTTTCTTCTACTTTTGTTGTATCTGTTTTCATATTTAAAATGGATTTTTGTCGGTGGCGTATAATTAAGTCTTCTTTTTAACCCCACATGACAATCTCTGCCTTTTAACGGTCTTGTTTAGACCAGTCTTATTTAAAATGATTATTGATAAAATTGGATTTAAGAGCTACTATTTTGCTAGATATTTTATATTTGTTTCATTTTTTTTCATTTATTTATCTTTTTCTGCCTTTTCTAGGTGTAACTGACCATGTTTATTGATTGTTGATTTCTTAATGCTTTAATCTTTGCCTTGGGATTTATAACATACATTTTTTAAAAACATCCAAGTTCTCCTTCACCATTATCCTAATTCATAGGCAGTGTGGATTCTCTTTACCTCTATCTATCTCTATCTATATATCAGAATATTTCCAGTTCCCTTCCCGTCCTTTGTGCTATTGCCACATATTTCACCATTTTTTTTTAATACCAGGGATTGAACCCAGGGGTACTCAGACACTAAGCCACATCCCCAGACCTTTTTCTTTTATTTTTTATTTTGAGACAGGGCTTAGGGCTGGCTGCTCCAGCCGGCTTTGGACTTGTGATCCTCCTGCCTTGGGCTCCTGAGCTGCCCGGATCACAGGTGTGCACCTCTGTGCCTGGTGCATATTTCCCTCTTATTTAGCTGCGTACACATGACATGTGGTGTGCTTGCATGAGGGAGCAACCCTGTGCCTGTCTGGACCTCCCACGACTGGCACTCTCCTGCTTGTCTGTTCCTGGTCCCTCTCTGCAGTTGGCAGCCCACAGCTGATTTTGTTAGGTCTCTGCAGCACCTGCTCCAGGGGAGCGAGCGCTGGATCTGCTGCTGCAGCATCAGCCTCCTCCAGTTTGGGGGTTTTGTTTGTGCTGCAGTTTTGATTCTTTGATGGGTTCAGGAAGAGTCAGTGGCTGGCAGTTTGGGTGGAGATGGTCCTCCTGAGTCTCTCCTTCACTCAAGCAAAACCAGAACCTTTGACTCCCCTCTGAATTGCATTCCACTCTCTCTCCATGTACAGAAGTTCCATTATAGAGTCTTGATCTTATCTGGCATCTTCTAAGAAGTAGGGAGAGTGCCCGCCACAGTTGCAAATACCTACTGATTGTATCTCACCCTAGAAATCTGCAAACTCCGCTGCACCTGCTGAATCCTCTCAAGATTTCTTTCTCTTCATCTCCACAGAAGAATTGTCAAGAATCTGCAAGGTGCCCTTAGAAACTCAGTAATGCCTGGGGCAGGAAGACCTGGTCCAGATTCCCGTGACATTGTGTTTCTGTTGAACCACGGGTCAGCTTTCTTCTCCTGAGTCCCTCTAAACGGACACACTCACCCTGGGCAACCTATGTTCCTTTCATGTGCAGGCAGCCCACGAGGCTGCGGTGGGTTGTGTCTGGCACAGCTAGGCCAAGTAAATAACAGCTCTTGGAATGACTCGGAGAAAGCCGTGAGGATCTCTATGTAGGAAACTCCTTTGGTAGATATCCCCAAAGGACCAAGTCCTCTCTTATTCCAGGATGACGTTTCCCTAACCCGCAGGTCTCAGTCCTTCCCCACTGGACACAGCTGCTCCTCATTGACGGTTCACCCAGAATCCAGGAACTGTCCTTGCACCCTCAGGTCAGCCCTATCTCTAAGTCACTTCTTTCTGATCATCTCCTGCTTATGCCCTCCCTTTCCAAAACAGCAGCATCCTTGGGCAGAGCAAGCACGGCCTGTGAACTGGCTGCCCTCCCTCTGCCCCCCGCTGAGTGCTCCTTCTCAGGAGAGCCCTGATGGAGCCTTGCTGGCTCCTGTGCCCCACGGCAGTGCCCATGCCAGCCTTCATGTGGAGAGCAAGGCGGCACTGTCCTCCCTGGGGCCGCTGTGGCCTTTGCTTAAACTTTGGTCTTTCAAAAATGCAAAGTTTGCTAATAATTCAAAAGGTGGATTCAAGATGATTCCTTCAGAAAAGGCTCTCTCAGGTCCTTGTGGAAAACACAGTTGTAGTCCGGCATCTTTGATTCCTTTTCATTCTATAAAGGGCTGGTTGGGAAATCAATCAGTGCCCTAATAAACACTGATAGAACAAGCTCATGGAGAGGCCGTGCTCCTAAGTTTCATGGTATCATCTGAAAAAGAACCAGGGCCACCATTTTCATACCTGGCCTAGCCCTCTGGGGCCACAAGCCACGCTCCCATGCTTCCTGAAGAGGCAGAGACAGAGGGGTGGCCGGTTGGGTCTGTGTCACCAGGCTGCACTGCACCACCCCTCCTGGACACAGGTGCTCCGACAGAGGCCAGGATGGTCCCAGGAGACACCCACTGGGTTGAGCCTGCAGTCAGAGGCCTGCACTGGACCAGGATGACATGGATCTATAAGATATTTTAAAAACAGACGTGATTTTTGTCAATTAAAATTTAATTAATTTAAAAATCCCAACATGACCTGGCTGCTCCTCCTTCGGGTGGGACAGTAAACCATCATAGCCACTTTGGGAAGCAGTTCAGTGGTATCTTAAAAAGCAAAGCTGTTCCTCACCACATGATCCAGCCCTATGACTCCCAGGTATTTCTGAGGAAAGAAAGCACATGTCGTTATAAGAAGGTGCTACACATATGTCCTCTGTTTCATTTGTGTTAGTCTTAGGCTGAGGACAACCCAAATGTTCATCGGCAGAACTGATAAACAAATTGCCGTGTGTCATGCCAAGGAAAGCTACACAGTAAGGAAGCGTGCTGTTAATAGCACATTGTTTCAGCACCGAGCTGGGTGCCGGAAGCCAGAGGTAACCACATAGCAGCATGCGATTGCTTTTGTCTAGACTCTAGAAAGTGACCATCCACACTGACAGACAGCTGATGGGTGCTGCTGGCGAGACAGAGGCAATTGGGAGAGAGGGAGGTGCCAAGGTCCAGGAGGAGGCTTTAAGTGTGCAGATGGCCTGGGGGGCGCACCCTGCACCAGAATGGATCGCATCACAGCTGAAATACGTGCCATTTATTGTGTGGCTTCACACCTCGACGTAGGCGACCTTGAAAGATCTGGGGTGCTTCCCACCAACCTCTGGGGCTGTGTGGCAGCCCTTGGTGCACAGACGATGCCACCCTGTGTGAAACAGAGCAGTCTGGACAAGTGATTAGTTTGTTCCAGTTTTCTGTTCTTCACGATGATTCCCATAACTGTGTCTTTGGACGTTTGTCACTATTTCTCAAGGTAGATTTCGTAGAAGTGGAATTGTCGGGTGGGTAGGTATGCACAGTTTGGTTTCTAAATGATTCTATCTCCCTGTGCTGCAGAAAGAAAGAAAGAAAGAAAGAAAGAAAGAAAGAAAGAAAGAAAGAAAGAAAGAAAGAAAGAAATCCTCTCAAACATATAAGAAATCACCTGAAAGTGTTCATAGAAGTCCTCGCCTATCGACAGGGAGTCACAGTGCTTTGTCCCACCCTCACCCTGACATCATGGGGCCCACAGTGCTCTGTCTCTGCTAAGCCCATAGGACGGTGGACCTGTCATCTTAGGGGCAGTGGTTCTGGGGCGAGCTGCCACCTGGCAGACCCCTCTTCCTGGAGACGTGTAAATGGAGGAGGGGTCTCATGCATGCAAGCAGTAGCTTGATTTGTAAAGGGACAAGTTGCAGTCATCACTGACACAGAGAGTTCTGGTCCCACTGCACGTGTCCCTGTACTTGGTGGCCTTGGCCCCACTCCTGCACGCAGGCTGTCTGTGCCAGCCTCAGTGGCCAGGGCCACCGGAGATGCTCAGCCCAACTGGCTGAGAAGGTTCAGCCTCCTCAACTGGATCTTGCGGATGTGGCCTCTCGGCTGGAGGTGGTTTGGCCAGTGCTGCACACCATTCTGCTGGCTGCACTTGACCCTTGACTCTGACTCCTCAGGTTTAAATTTGCACCACCAGCTGTGCTTGGAGCCCTGGTAATTGCCCACATTTGGACACAGCTCAGACAGCAAAGGGCTGCCCTTGCTACCCACAGCCAGAATGGCTTTTTCTCTCATGCTCACCCCCAAGGCCAGCCAACAGAAACCAGTCCCAGGGGGACTTTTCAAGGTCAGGTCACACTGCCAACCAGATCCTTTCTTTTGTCTACTCAAGAAAGATCCAAGACGGAGTCCGTCAGTCTGTTCTTGGAGATGAAGTGACCTGGTGTGGCGGAGGCCCCCGCCCGGCTCACTCCCAGCCTCTCTCCCACAGGACGCACGTGCTGGGAGTTATTCGAAGAGGCACATTCTTCCCACCAGGAGAAGGCAGGGCCGGGGTGTGGGATTTGAAATAGGAGTGTCAGGGTAAGAAGACCTCATTTCTCCTGTGCTGGTTTCTTTTCTGCTCTTGCTGAAAGTTCTACTTGAAGGCCAGAGGGGTTCTGCGTGTGTTCAGGCCCCTTTCCCAGTATGCAGTGGCCACTGTATTTGGAGAAAACAGTTTTCCTCCAGGCTCTTGACTGTTGCTAATGTGGGGAGCGAAGCTCTTGGAGCCACAGGATGCCTTCCTAGTGTACCTGAAGCAGGAGTGCAGGCTTCTAAACCGCAGCCTTAGGTAGGCAGGTGAGCGTTTCCAGATACTTAAGCAGGGCCCTGGGCATCTGGAAGTGAGACCCAGCCTGGTCCCTCCTGAAGGAGGCTGGAGCGTCTCCTACTCAACGGTCTATCAAGACGAGGGTGACCAATAGACATGTGTGGGGTGGCTCAGCTTCCTTACAGGGGACAGGCTGGGTTCTGCTCTCCTAGGCTCACATTGTCATAGCAGGGCTGACGCTCAGAGGGATTGATGGTGGAAGGAATGTTCCAGATACACAGTACGGAGAGTGCGCACAGGGAAGCTGAGCCTCTTCTGTAGGACTGGTGGTGTTGGAGCAGCCTGGGCTCCGCTGCTTCGGGTTGGAAGCTGACAGTTGGCTGCAGTGGTAGCATTTCCACCCTGGAAATTGGCCGGTGCTGCAGGTCGGGGCCTGCCACCTTCTCCGCCAGCTGCTGCTGAACATCTCTCAGCACCCAGCAGCTTCCCTGACCCAGAGTCTCTCTTGTGATGTGGTGGAGCCACTGGCCTCAAGGAGGACGCTGGATTTCCACTTTGTGGGCAGTGGGTGATCTTTGAGGTGCACAAGGCAGCACACATGGGTGGAGTGACTCGGGGTTTATTTCTGAAGAATGTGATCACGTGGCTCATGGACGACCACAGTAGGAGCAAGCCGGGAGGAACTGGGCCCTCTGGGCCGGGAGAGCAGAGGCACCAGGGGATGAGGCCACCCCTGTCTGATGCTGTGGGCTATCTCGAGAAGGCACTTGTCTGCAGTGGGTTCACAGCCGCCCCAGGAAGGGAACAGGGGCATCTGTCCAAGCTGCTGGAGGAGAGTCCAGTGTCCCTGGGACATTGAAATCGTCAGTAATGGAATAAAAGGGGAAGAGAGGAAAGAAAATTGAGAAATTAATGAACATGAAGTAACTGAAATCATAAGAGGCCTTGGATTGGGAGAACAACCAAGAAATTGCTTAACAAAATGTCTCGTTTTCAGGCTCAACAGAATTTGCAGAGGAAGTATGGATTGATTGATTTGTTGATTGATCATTTATTCAGCCGGAAGTTTTTTGGTAACATACTGTGTAAGGGGTGAAATGTGCTGGCACTACAGTATTGGACCACACAGCCCATGTCCCAGACTCATGGCTTAGCAGGAGAGACAAACACTGATCGAACAATGACATCAACAAGTGCATGATTACACATTGGTGCAGAGTGTGAGGCTTAGGGCACAGCAGGAGCAGAGCTGGGAAGAGGAGTCCAGGAGTCGGGAAGGTGGGGGAGGAGGCCCAGGACAGCAGGGCCTTAGAGCCAGGAGCAGAGGGCTGCCAGAGGGCAGAGGGCGGGCAGGGCCTGTCAGGTGGACTGCTGAGGACTGCTCTCCAGGACACAGCCAGCAGCAGGGGGTCCTCCTGGGAAGGGCCAGGTAGCCTGACTGGCAGCTGCGCTTTGCTTCTCGTCTGGTCTCAACTCTCCTGTTTTCCACACTCGGCAGGAGACGAGGAGGCGCCAGCTCCTGCGCTTACTCTCTGATTTTCATAAATGCAAATTAAAACACTTATCTGCTCTGTAAAGATGTGGCGTGTTTAAATAGCCATTATCCCTTGGTGCATTCCAGGGATGTCGCATCATTATTCTCGCAGATAGGACAGGCGCTAAATCCCCGGAGGCATTAAAGATGGCCTCTGTCTGGCCAGAGCTGCGGTTCTAATGTATTTATTCAGGATTTAGAAAATGGGATTCAATTAGAATGGAAATGGTGTTAAATTAAGTAATTCCTATTGTATTTGCCTGACAGACAGGGGTGGGCCGACCTGGGAGGGAAAGGGGCCCTGCAGCCGCTGAGGGGGTGCAGCCAGCGTGACCCCTGCAGCCCCTTGAAGTCTGCTGGTGACATGGAGAGCTGCGCAGCTTGATTGATAGGATCTGAGAGCTTAGTGGGAGTCATCCTCTTGGCGGGGGTTTGGAGGCTCGCCTTCTGCGTGCTGTCCTCAGGCTCTGTGTGGCCGGTCCTGTGTCCCAGCACAGACCTGGTGTCCTGAGAGGGCGGGGCCGAGGGAAAGGGCCCCCCAGCTCCTCCCCGGCTCCTCCCCGGCTCCTCCCCCGGCTCCTCCCCCAGCTCCTCCCCCGGCTCCTCCTCTTCTTCTTTTATTTATTTACTTTTTTTGTGGTGCTGGGGATTGAACCCAGGGCCTTGGCAGCTGCATCCCCAGCCCCAACCGCTCCTCTTCTTTCCCCCTTTATTAGTGACACCTGAGATTGACAGCTCCAGGAGGCTCTGGGCTGTTTGGAGAGAAGCTGTTCCGACCCTGGCCAGGGCTGGACTCCTGCAGGCACCATGGGCCTGAAGACCCTGAAATCAGAGGTTTCAGCCGCTTGAGGAGCAAAATGGAAACTAACTATGGCTTTTTAAAAAACACTCAGGAAACCCCTCCGCAGTGGCTTGCGGTTGAGCTGTCTGTGCCAGACCGACCTGCACACAGCCCTCGCACTTCTCTGCCGCCCGGCCGTGGGGCAGGGCACACAGGCAGACAGTGCACCAGGATGGCCGTGGTTAGTCCTCAAGCTCCACCAACAGTGACACACCAGATGTGTTTTCCAAAGACGGGAGCACCAGCGTGCAGCTGGAGAGCCTCAGAGGGCTCCCTGCCCAGACCAGTCCCACCCAGAAGTCGCAGCCCCCTGCACAGATGGCCAGACCCAAGGCGGCAGCGGCTTTCCAGTTCTCGGTGTCCCTGTTGGGTGATTTTGGAGTGAGAGGAGAGGAAGATGGGGGCTTCGAGGGGAGACTGTGGGCTTGGGAGAGGGTGTTGAAATTCAAGCAAGGATTGAGACAAATGATAGGAAATATTTGTGGTCCCTTGACAAATAGAAACCTCCATGAATTTTTCATACACACAGGATGAGGAAGGTGGGCTTGGCAGCTTTCAAAATATTGCTTTCCCTGCAGAAGTGGCTAACATATGATCAACATCCCGCAAGGCGCTGACGTCCCCCCAGAGTGTCTGAGAGCAGATGGTGTCTCTGTAAACACCAGGGGAAGGCGTGAGGGAGCGTGGGGAGAGGGCTGGCCTGGTGGCCTTGGAGCCCTGGCCCTGAAAGCCTGGCCCACACCTGGCCAAGCCCGAGAACATTCCAGAGTTCAAACGAAAGGTTACTTTCCCCCAACATCCTGAGGAAGCAATAACTCAGGACAGGAATCCGGGCTGATGTCACATGTAGGGGTCTTCCACGTCAAGCAGCTTCCAGAAAAGCTGTGGCAGCCGCGCTCATTCTTGAGGAATGAGGTCACCCGCTGGAAAGTGGATCCAGACCACATGGTCCTACACCAGAGAGGTGCTCAGACCTCATCATCCTAACCAAGGCAGACCCTCAGGCACTTGGGTGAGTGGGACACTGGGTGGGTGGACTCCTGGGGAGTCCCCTGGGCTCACTGCCCTGTTGGTTGAAGACCTCTTCTAAGCACTTTGGACGTAGGTAGGATACATACGTGGAGGGCACTTGGAGAAGCATGTGTGTCCTTGAGTAAGGGCACTTCCTGGCTTCCTTCTGGACAGTGCTGGCCTGGAACCCCAGACAGCTACAGCTCTATCTTCTCTCTGGAGTTCCTGAGAGGCCAGCCAGGAGGCAGGCTGAGTGACCACAGCTCCCCTGTGCTCCCTGTGGCCTCCCCAGGCTCCATTGTGCTCCTGGGGTGCTGCCCTCTGTTCCCGGGAAGGGCCTCGGCCGCCTCTGGTCTGCAGGGAAGGCGTACACATTCACATGACGGTCGCGAAAGGGAGGCCAGAGCTGACGCTGTGGCAGTTGGGGTCTTGGTGGTGGATAAAGGCCTTCACTGTACCCTGGAAGCAGCCCCAAGTCTTGGCAACACCTCCAGGTGGCTTTATGCACTTGGGTAAATGCATGGTGCCTTCTGTGACAATGGGAATTACCATAACATCAAAGTGTACGTCGGGGAAATGAAAGTGTACAGCAGCGCACGGATCCTGAAACCTTCACCCGCCTACAGGGAACGGTGCTCCCCCTGGGAACAACCAACAGGAGGTGGCAGGTGCACCGGGGACACAGGTGGCACTTCTCTTGCAGCACACCAGACTGGACACAAGAAACCATTACTGTGCTGTGCTCTTTTCATTTCCTAAATCACGGAGAGAGGTTCTGTGGTGGGTGTGCTGTCCACAGTGTCCAGGTCCCAGGGCCACATCCAGTGAGTTTCTGAGAGGGATTCTGGGAGCACAGGTCATGAGTTATAATAAGAACAAGCCTATACGCTTGCTTTGAGCTACATTTTTTGTGTCACCTCATGGGATCCCTGCAAATCAGGAGTTATAATCCTAATCTTACACACAAGGTTTGGGGATCGAGTGACCCTAGCCAACAGCGAGGAGCACCTGGACCTGAGCTCCTCTCCTCCTTGCTTGTGAGTTGCAGAAGCCCTCAGTGGACGTCGCCAGCTGCCCAGCCTTGCTGTGTGCCAGGTGCTCTGTGATGGACACGGTCACCAGGCCCGGGTGCTCAGGAGCACAAACCACACGTCACCATGGCATATCTAACCCCAGGACATCACAGCCAAGTGGACGGTCCCTGCTTCAGACACAGGGGCTGAGACTCCCCCCAGCTCCTGCTCCTCCCTTCAGCAGCATGTGCCCCTGGGCTCTGCTTCCAGGAAGAGAGGCAGCTTGTTACCATGACCTCAGCAGGTCCAAGGTCACCTGCTCATTTCTCAGCTGCTTTACCAGCCATGTGACGAGGTCAGCTGAGAAGCGGGCACCACATAGGGCTGAACTTTCCTCAGAAAATAAATGGAAAAAATAAATCACAGCTTCCCAACTGCATGGCTTCAATCTTTCACTGGTGATTAAAATTTTAAAATGTTTCTATTATAAACCCTGAAGCATGGTTTCGTCTTCAAGTTGCCCCTTAATAACCCCAAACCTTGAAAAATAAAACTTGGCTAATAGTAGGAGAGTTGAAAGTAGAATAATAAAGGTTTTTTCCTAACACTTTTCCCCATTCAAGTTAGGTGACAATTTTGTTTACTTGATTCAGGTAAGATTCGAGGTACATTGTGAGCTTTTGAGAAGAATGAGAAATTGATTTTCTCCCTGCAGAGCATGGAGCACACAAACTCGCACGGTCTTTATGCAGTCCTTACAGTGACATATAAGGACGGGCACCACCGTGTGAACTTAGCAGAACCAGGCCAGCCCACACTCTTCAGCCCTTCCACCCAGTTACCCTGAACTGGATCAGCCTTTTGGAGACTCACTCACACTCAGATGTCCTCATGCACGAGGGCCCCCAAGGTCAAGTGTGGAGCCACAGGGTGTGTCTGGGGGAACAGCATGCTAGTGTGCTGGGGAGAGGGGCTCCTGTCTCCAGCTCCCTTGAGCTACAGAAATCCTGGCCCCGTGGGCAGGGGCCACAGGGCTCTGGATCATAGTGTCCCATGGAAATCCATTGTCCTCCTGTTATGATGATGTGGAATCTCTCAAGTTTTAAATATCAGCAGTCATTGCAGAAGGAAACCTGGAAGTACCAGGGGTGAACCTGAACATCAGCAGTCAACCCTCACAGCTTGTGACCTGGTTGGTCTCTGAGGTCCTGTGGGAGCCGCACAAATCCCCGTCCTCAGCCTTATGGGCTGGTCACTCTGAGCACCTGCTCGGACACTGTGGCTTTTACACACATGCATTTTTACCTTGGTTTCTTTTTTTATTGAACCTTCAAGGTATCCAGTATGTGCTTTGTCAGGTGACCTGCTGTCACTCCAGTGTCATGACTGCCACCCCAATTGGCCTGGATGTCTGTGGCCTGCTCCTGTGGTCTCCCACTGCCTTTCCTCTTGGCAATGCTCCATATTCACACAAGGACACGTCGGGTGCTCTGCATGTGCCCAGCTCCAAGCATGGTACTCAGTACCCTTTGGAATACTTGCACTTAAAATGCTTCCTTCTTTATGTTTCTTTATGCTCCTCTGGGCTGCCCTCTATTCCTGACGCTAACATCGCCCGACTCCCCATTCAAGTCATAATCCAGGAAACAGTCCGTTTCTCCCGTGAAGATCCTTAATTTCCTGGCCTTCATTTCAGGGTCATTCTTATGAAGTCCCCCGTCTAGTGAGGTGCAGCTTCAGGGCTGCGGCTGCTGCTGGAGAGGGTCCACACCAAATGCCAGTGATGTGCAAGTCACGATGATCAGGCGGCGGCTTCTGCCCTTCCTACTGTTCACCTTGAGTCCCCAGGGGAACCGTTTAATTTATGTGCCCCAAAGTAACCTCATTTACAATTCATACAGATTGTCATTTAAAAATTAATCAAGCCTCCTATGTCTCTTAGTATGCCACAAACACCTGTCCTGTAAGGGGTACGGAGGAATTGAGCAAAACATTCCCGGTAACACTCTGGGAAGACTCAAGCTCCGTAGAAGCAGGAAAGGCCAGTGGTGATGGCTTCTCCTGGCAGTTTGTTTTCACCAATAAAAGATGTCCCTCTCAGAATCAGATATTAACAGTGTGGCTGGGAATCGGCAGGAACAGTGTTTTCACGGTGTCCTTGGCTTTCCTGATGCCAGGGAGAGTGGCGCCGTGGAAATCAACGACTTCATTAATATACACGGGACCCAGTCCCCATCCTGCTCAGAGGCTTTTTTGAGGTTGATGCTGAGAACCTGGGGTCCCGGAGAAGGTTGAGCCATCAGGGCGTCCGCTCTCTTCATTCTCGGCTGGTGAAGTAGTGTTTCCTCTTTGTCCTTAAATCTGGTCAAGCCAAGTAGCCAGGACACTGGAATACCACGTGGCCCTGTTAACCTGGGCTAGTTCCCCTGGATGAAGTCACAAAAATGACCTCAAAATGCTCTCTCCCAAGACCGCTGTGCCTAGGCCTGGAGCGTCTCTGGCGGGCAGGGCTCGTCTGCATGACACGCAGGATCACGCTGCTCATTAGTGCCACGGCTGGTGTGATATTAACTTTCAGAGCTTCGAGAGAGCTAATTAGATGGAATGAGTGATTTTTAAACACTTCAGGCTGTGGATGACACTCACTTTGCAAAATAAATCACGCTTCCCGTGCATGTTTCTGGGCCTAGTGGGTTGGGAGGAAAATGGCAACCTGTCTCTGTGAGAGGCTCTGGCTCCTGTGATTCTCAGCACAGAGGATAAAGCACATTTTGTGATTGTGAAGGGTGAGTGAGAGAACATTTAGGCTTCGTCTGTAGTTCCTTTAGCTACCAACTCTTAAGTGGAATATTTTCTTTTTACAGGGAAGGGAGAAACAAAGAGAGAAACATCTGGCGTACAGGAAATCCAACGTTCATCCTCCTCTTTATTTCTAAGAAGCCATTTCAAAGGCGAGAGTGTCACATCCTGTGCACACGTTCAGCAAGGTGGGACGTCTTCCTTACAGGCCGCCGACCTGCCCAGGAGCATCTGTCTGCGGAGGCGCTGTGGCGTCTGAGTCTTGGCATGGCTGGGAACAGTGACCTCTGGCAAGTGCTGAGTGTGCAGGCCTTCTGAGTGTTACATACACGTCAAAACATTGTGTCACCTCCTCCAAAGTATCCAGCCAGTTGTGACAACATGTGATTCGTCACATCACCGTGGAGTGAGCTGATCCCTGCAGAGGCCCGTGGGGCATTTCTTGGGGTGGAAACTTCAGGGGGCTGGTGCTCAGAGGAGATGCACACAGGCAGACGCCTGGACATGCCCTGCCCCGTCCTTGGAGCCCGTCATTCCCAGGCACGAGAACACTGTGCTCCTCGCAGCAGATCTCAGGAAGCTTGGGCTTTCCGAGGCTGTCCTTTCCTTGAACCCGTGGGCCCGTAGCGTCCCATGGAGCAGCACAAATGTCCATGACGTGTGGAGGGAAGACTCCCTGTGGCGCTGCATCAGGAAGCCACTGAGGCCACTACCCCAAGGTTGGCGGTAGGAGGGGTAAGTACACGTGGGGCATTCATGAACGGACGAGGAGCAGGCCTGAGGGAGAAGGTGGTTGGCCCTGCTCTGCAGAGAAGGGTCCTGCTCTGGGGCTCCAGGGGAGAGGCAGCTGGGCTGGGATGCGCCGCTCTCCTGATGCTGGAGGGGGCCGGTACAGCTGCAGTTAGGCTGTGGCTTGTCTTCCAGTTCCTCGTGCTGGAAGGCTGGCGTCCAGGGTGGAGAAATTGAGGCGGTGGAACTCTGAACAGGCAGGACCCAGGGAAGGTGACCAGTTCATGGGCCCATGCTGAGGGACGGGGGCTATATAGTGAGCTGTCACTTGTACCTGGGGTCTTCTGGGCACCGCTGTTTCTCCTCTGCTTCTCTGCCACATGTGACCCAGCCGTGTGGGTCCTGGCCAGGTCTCCAGTGCCACACTGTTTGGACTTCCTAGAGGCCAGAACTGTGAGCCACACAGGCCTCTTTACAAAGAGCCCAGCCTCAGCATGTTGTTGAAGCAACTCAGAACAGACAAGCACACTCTGGAAACCAAGACTCCCGCGTGTGTCTGTGTGTGTGTGTGTGTGCAAGTCTAAGCACGCGTGTTTCTGTCGGTCCATGTGTACCTGGCAGCATGTGTCTGGAGGCCACACGGGAGTGTTCTGCGTGGCACTGTGGCATGCGGGTGGGTTCCACTGTGCATGGCTGTGGTTGCTGTCTTTCCTAGGACTGGTGTGGGTTATTTTGTAATGAAAGTTAGCACCCACAAGCCTACACCACCAGTGAGACTGAAGAAGGGCCTTCCAGGAGGAGCGGACAGTCACAACAGGCCGGAGGGAAGGTCGGGACGCCAAAAGTGAAGTCCTGCTGCATGCTGGACTGCGTGGCCGTGCCCCAGGAAGGACATGGTGACTCCCCAGGGAGCTGGGCCTGATGGGGCTCCCCCGGGGTGCAGCAGTCACAGGGGTCAACAGGCTGCAGGAAGCCAAGGTTGGGCAGCGAGGCGACGGGCCAAAGCCACGGGGCCAGAGCGCAGTCTGCGACTGAGGGCGTCCTGTGCAGCCAGCTCGTCCGGGCAGGAGGGACTCCTGGAAGGAGCAGATGAGAACAGGGCAGGTGCCAATGCCCCTCTCTAATCGCCTCCGTTGAACCAGGTTCACCGAACAGTCACGTCTCCGTCGTTGAGCTTTGTGTCTCCTTTCAAAAATTCTAATAAATATGGCAGCACACTCCAGTGTTGAGGATTCGAAGGGGAAGCATTTGGAGAGGCAAAGCCAGTTGCATTGACTGCGCTCTGGTCCTGTGGCTTTGGCCCTGCCTCGCTGCCCAACCTTGGCTTCTTGACTGTGGAGGGACAGGCACTCACAGAGTTCCCTGGGTGGTGAGGAGAGCCTCAGGGCTCTGTGAAGCCATGGTCTCCCAGGACACCGATGGCCGGAGTCTCAGGAGGACAGGACTAGGCAGGCCCCAGGTTCCCTCTCTGGTGTGGACTAGAGGCGGGGCCTGGGCCTCCTGCCTGCACAGGTGTCCCTGTGTCCGTAGCTGTGTGTCGCGGCTCACTGCAGAGGAGGCCCGGCAGGAGTGGGGGCCTGCTCCAGTGCCTGGTCCCTGAATGAGGCTGGTCCTGCTCGGGTCTCACCCCAACCCCGCCCCTATGGAGTCCAGAGTGTTTTCATGTCATGTTCCGACGGGAGAGAAGGGGAAACGGGGTGTGGTGGGGCTTTATCAAGGTCCGGGAGAATCGTCTCTCCTCCCTCTTTCCCTGGGAGCCATTTCCTGGGGTGCCAGGGAGAATGCTGGGGTTATAAGGCAGATTTGGGAGGTGCACAGTTTCCTAAGCAGAGAAAAATCACCATTATTATTCAAATTTTGGATTTGTGGGAAACATGTCAATCCCTTCTTTCATATTATTGGCAAAATTCATTTTAATTACACTAGGAATTTTTTGTGCTTGTAAGAAAATTCAAAAACCAGAGGTAATGAAAAATTCCCTTGGCCTTTACCCGGGGCCCACCTCAGAGATAACGAGCCGGCACCACGGTGTGTCTCTGACTCTGCTCGCTGACGGTGGATGTGCGCACTCAGGGATCACGTGGCTTTGTCTTCTGTGGGTACCACCAGGCCACACCACATCGTGAGGCACATTGTTTTTGGTGCCATATATCTGGGAATCTCTCAGTTCTCGGTACACAGAGAGGTCATTAATTCTTGGCAATTTGCAATTTTTTTCATAGTGCAGACCAGGTGGTCTGCAGCTGCTTCCCTCAGGCCTGTGGCCCCGTCTCCTGGTACGGAGGGGCTGATTCCCCATTGAGTGTGGTCCAGGCTTGCTAAGGATGAGGACATGTGTGTCCCCTCCAAATTCATGTGCTGAAGTCACAGCCCCAGGTGATGGTATTGGGAGGTGGGGTCTGCAGGAGCTTGGGCATTGGGGGAGCCCTGGTGATGGGATTAGTGTCCCCACGTGGTAACCAGGCTCTCTTCCTGCAGGTGCAGCAGAGGACAGTGTCTTCCAATCCAGGACGTGGTCCTTGATAGACCCCGGCTCTGCCCATGTGTCCACTCACCTGCCGTGGGCACTGGGCCTCTTTTCCCTGTTTGGCTGGTGTGAGTGGGGCTGCTCTCAACTCTCCCACACAGTGTCTGCGGGGCCTGTTTTCTGTTGCCCGGGTGTGGGCCTCGGAGAGGCCGTCTGCTTTCATTTTAATTCTATTGCTAACAGCACAGTGCTGCAGCCAACACCCTTGAATGCTGCTGCCTACACCTGCAGGGACGCACCTCCCTGACATGGCGCTGGGGAGAGCACGGTGCAAGGTGACGTCTGTTTCAGCTTTTAAGTGGCATGGAGTCTCCCCCCATGACATCCAGCCCAGGATGCCTCCACCATCCCGCACATGTGCAGGCAGCAGCTGGGCTTGCTTGAGAGAACCCTTGGGAAAATGGAGTTTGCCTGACATTTGGACATTTGGGTTCCTGCAGTTCCCTGGAGTGGCCTTTGAGAGCTGCTGGTGTTTCTAGGACATAAACTGGGGTAACTGGTGGCAGAGCTCGGCTTTATCCTAAAGATCATGGCCTCTGACCGTCATCGACTGGTTCCATGAACAAGCACCAGGGTTGCCCTCCTCGTGATTTTTTCTGATGCTAGGCCACCAAGATACTTCTCTGGCCTGGGAGCGCGGTCTAAGCCCACCTGCTTGCTGTTGGTTGTTCACAGGTTCTAGGCTGCCCTCTGGTCCGTGCGTCATGGGGGGGGGGCATCACCCAGGCTCCCCAGGGAGCAGCTTCTGCTCTGGGGCAATTTCTTCTGCAGGAGCCTCACTCCTGCCTCTGTTTGGCAGAATCTGGGTTAACCCACAGGCCTGGCAAAACAGGGGCACGTGCAGGTGCTGCCAGCCTCTCCAGCTGGTCTACTGAGGCTTGGACCCCAGAGCAGGGAAGGGACGGGGGAAACTGGGGTCCAAGACCAGCAGGCAATTAGGAATCCCAGCGCCACCCGGGGCCGACGATGGCTGGTTGAATCAATGGAAGAACCAACTGCTGGAGGCCAAGCCTGTCTGGAGAGGCCTGAGGAGAATGAAGGGGCCAGCAGAGCAATGTTGGAACTCTCCCTGTCCTCAGGGTCTCGGGGGACTCTGATGTTTTAATGCTCCCGTTTCCTGGGTACCCACACTCCCCAGGTCTCTCTGCATCACTTCTCTCTGTGTGAAGGTGCCTCGGCTGACGGGGTGCTGCCTCTGCACCGGCAGGAACAGAGGCTCGTCATCACCTCCACCATCTCTGATTTCTGCTGGTCTCCTGGCCAAGCAGTTGGACAGAAGGAGGGACAAGGATGAAGTCCTTGGGGCTCACACTTTGCAGCCCACATGGCCCAGAGCCAGGCAACACCCCCCCACACACTCCTGTTCTCTTCACTTTGCAATTCAACACATTTCCAAACTCAGCAGCTTTGTCCTCTGGGGCCTGCAGCTTCGAGATCTGTTCTGGCTCCTGTGATCTGTGCATAGGGCTGGGCTCAGGGGCAGAGGCCTTCCTCATTCCTGCTGGCCTCTCGGGACACAGCATCTGTGACGCTGCAGCACCTGCTTCTCCTGACGCAGGGAGAACGTCCACCTGCCTGAAACTTCCTGTCGAAGAGGTCCATGCCCCCCCCCCCGAAGGTCACAGCAGATGTCAATTGGAAACTGACCTGTGATTTAAAGGGGACCTGCAATGCCTGTCTTGCCCACATCCCTGCACGGGGACAGCAGCACTTCAGTAGCCTGTGGTCCTTCCTCTCCTGACCCGACAGGTCCAGGTATGTCCCTTCCCTGGCTGATCGGAACCCGGCGGCACATGCAGTCTGGCTCAAACTCAAGAATGAACTGAGCCCTTCCCAGGGCGTGGCTCAAACGCCTGTGCCCACGTTCCCTCACATGTCACATGTCTGCGTCCCCAGTGCAGGCCAGACCCACCACTGGGGACTGAGAAAATCGTGGTGAGAAGGAGATGGTCATCCCAGCCCGACAGGGTGAAAACACACCCAAGACAGGCTCAATGGTGACAGGGACATGGGTAAAGGGATGGAGAGTGCCAGGGGCTGTCGGAGGAGCCCTGCCACTGACACAACCCGGGGGGACTGGCAGGCTGAGCATTTGGGCCGCCCTGGACATGGTGGCCGTGGTGAGAGCTGTGTGCTGTGAAAGAGCCTGTGGCTGCTGGACTGTGTGCTGGACGTGGTCAGCTGCTGGACCATGGAGCATGTGTGTAGTGTGCAGGAGAGGCCCTCGCCACCAGAGAGGGGGCCCTCCACAGAGCCCGAGCAAAAGCCGAAAACAGCAGAGGACTGAGGCGCACCAGGAGGTCCCCGTGGCCAGCTGGAGGAGACCCTGAGAGGGGCGTCCTCACCTGCCAGGGGCCTGCGAGGGGGGCCTTATTTGGAGGAGGGGTCTCCGCAGACAGAACCACCGGGGGCATCTGGAGGGGAGGCTGTCCTGTAGAGTGGGGTAGGCGAGGAGGACGCAGGTGGAGAAGTGGCCGCAGCCCAGCTCTGTGGCAGGAAGGGGAGCGAGGACATGGCCCCAGAGCCTCGCCCACACCTTCGTCCACGCCCTGTTCCTGGTGTGAGCGGTTCCATTCTGTGATTTCAGAGGCCTGGCACAGAGGGCCAAGCAGAGGGACAGCAACAGCCAAACCTGTGAGCAGGGGATGGTGTGTGAGCAGGAAGGTGGGGCTGTACAGGGTGGGCAGGCAGGCCTGCAGCCGTGGGACGGGCCACCACCTGCCACCAGGAGACAGGGAGGGTCAGGCACAGAGTCCAAGGAGGTGAGGCAGTTCTGGTTCCTCCATGTCCCCTGGGGAAACTGAGGCAGAGATGTGCGTAACCTCAGGAAACGGAGGGAAGGAGATGGCATCTGGGAGGGTGTGACCCCAGAAGCTTAATTGGCCTGAGGAGAGATGTGATTCCCGGTGGTCATTCGCCAGCACATGTGACTGTCCGCAGCCAGGCAGTGGCCAGCCCTGTGGGGAGTCCCTGCAGGGCTTAGAGGCAGGGGGCTGGGGAGAGCGTGGGCACGGGAGGGGTAGGGCCCTGGAGAGGAGACAGGGGACTCTGGGGACAGTGGGGCCATGGGTCCTTTGTCTTTGAGGCTCTCAGATTCCTGCCACGTTGGGGTGTGGGGCTGCCTGGGGGTCTGCCTGATCCTTCAGGGGCCAACTCAGAACCCACCTCAGCCCCCAGGCAATGGCCTGAGTGGGCAGCCCAGCTGGGAGCGTGAGCTGTGTGTATGCATGAGTGTGGGGCGTGGCGTGGGCCGCTTTGAGCCACGCAGGCTGGGGAAGGCAGGTTCCCCCAGGGGCCCAGGTGCTGACCAGACCCCCACTGAGGGAGAGCAGGAAGGGTGCCCCTCAGCCCAGGGCTTCTAGCCTGGGGGGCCTCCCACCCGGGGGAGCCTCCTGTCCTGGGTAGACCAGCCTTTGGCTTTCACAGGCATGAGGCACAGGAGGAGCTGAACGGGACAGAGACCCAGGGTGGGGCTTCTCTGTGTCAACTTCAGCCGCCACCAGCAGAGCAGAGGCTTGGGGCCTGTTCCCTCCCCCTGCTCCCTGCTGGACGGCAGCAGGAGGACACTCTGTCATTAACATGCAGAGTGTTTGAAGATGCTTCGGACGGTGGTCTGGCCCAAGTGCACACTTTAATTAGGATTGCAGCCTGTTAATCATGCTCATCACCGTCAGCCTGGTGTCTCCTGGCCGTGCAGAGCCTCACCTCACGTGGTGATTAGACCTGCTCAGGGGGCCCACGCCGGGCTGCCACAGGAAGCCAGGCCACTGCTTCCTCTTAATTACAGAGGCAGCCCCGTGCCCTCCCCCTGGGTAGATGAGGCTCTGGGTTCAGGTGGAGAGCTCTCTGCAGCAGCAGGGTCTTCCTGAACTCAGGCATTCACTAGAGGGGGACAGACCCGAGTGGGGAGGGGATTTTCAGAGCTCTAGGCTTGGGCCTGTGCTTTGGTTACCCAGAAAAATGTACATCCCCAACCAGTCACCACCTCCTCGGGAGAGGCTATGGCCACAGGGCCCTGGCCAGGCCTGGGGAATGACGTGGGGAGCTGGAGGAGGTATCTAGGAAACCAGTTCAGGAGAAGCCCACCCCCTGCACGGCGTCCTGCCTCAGATCTCAACTCCAACAGTTCTGCAGCAGGTTGAGCTGCCTTCAGCAAAGCCCGGCCGTTTGTGGGGGTTTTCTTCCACAGATGGGTCCACGAGCCACATCACCAGGCACCTGGCCTACAGGGGTGCCAGTGCTCTCTGTCCTGGAGAGTCTGGGGCTCCAGTTTTCCAGGCCTGTGTGGGTGGAGGACAGGGATACAGGTGGTCATTCAGATGGCACAGCCTCAGCCCCAGGGTAACCTCCATCTGCAGAAGAGATTGCTGGGGGTCACAACTGGAAGGAACCAGACCATCTCCTGGTCCCCAGTTGCAGTAAAGGCTGGGTGGACTGGCCAAGGCCAGTCCCTCTGCAAGGACTAGGGGTAGAAAGAGGCCAGACCATGGGCTGCTACACAGCAGCATGCTGAGTGGGCTGAGGGCCAGGGCCACTGGTGGTCAGCAATGCTGGGGAGCCAAGCCCACCTGGCCATGGGGGAGAGTCCCCCTGCTGGGGCAGGATCACGGGCAGGGCTACCTTTCCTTGGCTGCACACAGTGTGGTGAAGGTCTGAGGACCTTCTAGGGCTCAGGCAGCTGGCACAGACATGTTCCCCAAGGCGCAGCCTCAGGACCCTGTATCAGGGGTGCTCTGGCCCACACCAGCTGGAGGCAAGAGCCAGCCGGCCACTTCCTCTCCCGTCCGAGTCTCCGACTGTGAGCCTGCAGAGCACAGCGCTCCCCGGTGCCCGTGGGTCCTGAGGACACTGAACCTGGGGTAGCTTGGACCTGCCGGGGAGGGAGCCCTGCAGGCTCTTCCAATCTGGACGTGGAGGTGTCTTAGCTGCATCTGGGGACACATGAGAAAGTGGTGATCAGACCCCTGGGAGGCAGCACCCCACTTGCAAGGGCAGGTGTTGCCAGCGTGTCTGGCCTAAGAAGCTGGAAGCTGGGGACGGAATGAGGTCCGTGCTCATTCCTCTCTCTCGGGGCAGGGGCCTGTTGTGCGTTGTGCCCTGGGCCTGCCAGGCTTGCCCCCGAGCTGGGGTCAGTGGTGGCAGAAGCGAGGGATTGAATCAGTAGGCGGATGAACGTGGTGGCCTACGACCTGCTGCTGAGCCAGCAGAGACCACCTGGGAGAGCAGGGACGGGGCCTCCTGTGTGGCTGCCGATCGTGGTCACCACGGTGATGATCCCGAGCTCGTGGTGGGCGGTTCTGACTTGCTCCACGGCAGCCCCTGCTCTGCTCGAAGCTCTCGGAAAGAGCAGGTGATTCACCGTCGGGATTTCCTCTAGCTTGGCTCCACAGACCCATTGCGTCCTGGGCTTGGAGTTTCTGAAGGGGCCGGCTGTTTTGGTTCCTGTTGCTTGGTGTGCAGTGGAGACAGGTCCCTGAGCTGATTTCACAAAGGACAGAGAGAGGAGGCAGAGGCTGCGGGCCTAAAGGAGCAGCCCCACACTCAGAGGCCTGGGAGGACCTTGGCCCTAACTCCTGTAACTCCTGTTCGCTGCCGTTGAGGCTGAGCCTGAATCCCCAGCCAGGGTGGGCCTGGTGCAGTGCCGCGCTTCACCAACCAGCCTGTCACCACGCTGGCCCACGGCGTGTGTAGACCTGGGCCCAGACGTTCCTGTGTGTCCTCGGGTGCTTCTGGATGAGATGAGCACTTACTGCAGCAAACTGCTGGGAACCACAGGACCCACCTTCTGAGGACTGAGGGGAATTCCTCCTGCCCAGGGGCCTCTGGGTGGACGGCAGCCCCACCAGCGGCTCCTCCTGGGTCCTGATCTCCTGCCTCCTGTCTGTAACTGTGTCCTCAGCTCTCCTGGGCCTCCAGCTGCCCCTTCACTCTCGCCAGCCCCCAGAATCCTCACATGGGTGGGCCCGAGGTGTCCAGTCAAACAGCGGGCCGGCTGCCGCCTTTGGTCTCCACTGGTGCTGGGGATGTGCTGGGGATGTGCCTTTTCTGGGTGGGCTTGCTCCTGGAGGGAGCCGTGAGGCCCAGGCACGAGGAGAGGAGCGCTTAGGGACAGGAGGGCCTCCTCTGGCTCTGCTCCTCACACCCACAGTCATGTGTGCTCCTGTCCCCACAAGGCCTCCATGTCCTGGGCACTTGTGAACCTGGGCATAGGTCCCTTAGCAGCTTCTCCAGCTGGCCCCCAAAGGCCTTTCAGGTCAGGGGGCATGTGCATCCTCAGGGGTCCAAAAAACACCAAATAGCATTTCCTGGGCCTGGTCCTTCCATAGGACCACGTCTCCTGTGACATCGCCCTGGTAGCCAGGACCCCACCGAGAACCACACTTAGGCCTCGCGTCAGCACCAGCCCTGAATGGCCCAGCGTTTTTCAACCTGAGTTCAGTGAGCAGGAGGCCCTGGGGGCTCCACTCCACTCCTGGGGGTGGGGCTGGCGGTGGCTGGGCAGCAAGCACTGGCTTCTAATGTTCTATACTCTGGGCCTAGTGTTTTGATTATAAGAAGCCATATTACTCAGTGACACCGTCACACGAGTTAATACGGTTGGTTGGTAATCAGCACATAATAAGCACTCTCAGGGGGGGGGTGCTGCTTGGCAACGCACCTGCTCTCAGGCCTGGCGAGTCGTCCCAGGGAGTCACGCGGCACGAGGTCTGTCTGCAAACCACAGTTGTCTCATGAATGCCATAAAGGTATTTTTAAGTCAAAACCTGACCACACGAGTGCAAATTTGAAATGAATGACACTTTCCTGCAATTAAGGTGATTGGTAGTCAATGGTTGGGCCAGTACTTGGGGGCTGTGTCCCACGGCTGGGCACTTGGAGATGGGGAGGGGTGCTTTTTGCTGAGTTACAGGGGCGGGGACAAAGTGCTGCAGGAGGACCAGTGCTCACCTTCCCGAGGCTCCTGAGACCCGGTTCTGCGTCTGGAGGGAACACAGCACTCTCGCTGGCCTGTGATTCATAATTCATGCACCGGCCACCTCAGGCCCACCACGGCCCTGCTGGTTGTTTCTCTTTCTAGCCAGGTTTGAGCAAAGCCAGCATCTTGATGTTGACAGCTGGTGCTTGCTTGACATGATCTGAATATTACTTTCCTTAGAAACTGAAAGAAAAAGAAAACTCGTTCCCAGAAATAAAGTTTCGGGTGTATGATAACTGCCACATTCAGCATCCAGGACCCGTCCATCTTCTGTTTTTTAAGAAATATTAAAAAATATCTGCGGTGGCAAGATCTCACTTGAGCAGTCTACAAGATAAATTAGAAACAATGGTATCTTGCTTTTGATTTATTGCACCGAAAATGTAAATGCCTTGCTGGGGCCGAGGCTCAGGAATGAGAAGTGCCACTGTCATTGCTGTGATTCTTCCAGCCTGAAACCCCCGCCCGGCTGTGCTGGCCACAGACGAGTTGCTGGGAGCGGCAGGCTGCGCGGCATCTTCCTCTGGAGGAGTGCTGGGGACTCATTCTCTTGCTGGCAGGGAGGCGAGAGGAAGGATTCTACTTGTGCATGTGATGTGAATGGGCGGGCTGAGAGCTCTCAGCCGAGTGGTTTTCTGGGCAAGGACGGCTGAGGTGCTGCCCGTTGGAATCACACTGGGCACCTCCCAGGGTGCGGTAACAATCCCCCAGGTTTGCTGTGTCATGAGTGAGGCTCCAGACCTGCCACCCGAGGCCGAGGCTCCCCAGTGACTGGTGCTCCTCTTGGGGGGGCTGGGCCTGGGGGAGGAGGGGACGAGGCTCTCCCCTGCAGTAGCGTCTCCTCTCCCAGGAGTTCTCATCCAGCTGCCTGGACCATCAGCAGAGCTAATGAACTTGGCACAGACAAAGACTAAAGCCAACCAGGACTTGGGCCTGGAAACCCCTGACCAGTCCCATGAAGACCTCGGGTCATCAAGGCCTCCTTGTGACGGGGCCATAGCTGCATTCAACACTGACCATGCCCAGGCCTTCCCTGAGACGGCCAGCAGGAAAAGCCAGAAGAAATGTCAAAAAGACTTGAACACATGGGTTTGATATTTGATGCCAAGGAAAGGGACGGCACGGATGCCCAGAGGCTCCAGCCGCTGACCAGCTCCTGAAATGCTCATGGTCTCCAGGCTTCAGTCCCCAGCCTGTTTCCTGGGGGGTGTTCCACTGCCGTCAGCCCTAGATGTGGAGTCTCAGGGCCTGAGACGCACAGCGACTGGCCGCAGGGACGCAGGGGCCATTCAGGGGCCTGGTTCAATCCTGACTCCCTCCCCCCAGGATCCCAGCAGCAGTGCCTATCCCACCCCGGCTCCAGGAAGGTGGCGATTTTGAGGAGCGAGACCTCTCGATGCACTCGGGTGGTGGTCGGACGGGCCTGAGCTCCCTTCCTCAGGCTTGGCGTGGCCTTCCCAGGACATGGGAGGTCTCGGGGACCTGACACCCCTCTGCCCAGAAGACCCATCTTGGTGGACCACTGACAGGTGCCCATTCTTGCACAAGGGCTCCAGCGATGAGGCACTGCTCAGGACGGTGGTCCAGACTCCCAGGGAGCCAATCTCCCAGGTAAGAAACTGAACCAAGGCATGAGTTAGTGGTTTGGACCTCAGTGTCCCCTGGAGACCATAGGCTGAAGGCTTGGTCTCCAGCCACCGCCCTCCTGAGAGGTAGTGTGGCCTTTAGGAGGTGGGGCCTAGAGGGAGGACGTGAGGCTGCTGGAGGGGCGTGTCCTCGGAGGATGACTGGACCCTGGTCCATCATTCCTCCACATGCTCCCCGCCATGAAGTTCTCACCACAGGCCCAAAGTGGGGAGTCCCAGTGACCATGGACGGAAAACTCTGAAACCTTTCCTCCTTATAAGTTGGTTGTCTGAGGTTTTCTGTCGTCGTGACGGGAAGCTGAGCAGCACAATGAGAAATACTTGAGGGTCCCTCCTGGGGACTGCTGGCCCCTTGGGTGGGCTCCCCGGGGCATTGTGGAGGTGTGCCACATTGGGGACTCTCCAACAGCCAAGACCCTAGTCTCTTAGAGGCCGATGCAGAATCCACATGGTGACCACTCGGTGGATGCTCCAAGTCCCGCTGCAGGCTGGGGTGGGGAAGGGCTTCTGGACTTGTACCCTCCCTTCCCAGAGCAGTTGGCAGTCCTGGAGAGTCACCAGGGAATGGGCCTCCCTGAGCCTTCCATGATGGCACGGCCCCTTCCTTACTCCAAGGGCAATTCCACTGATCTCAGTCCCTTCTCCATCTTGGCAGTGACTCTGGAGCCGAGGGGACAGCCTGCTCTCAGCCCCTTGGGAGGTTTGTCTCCAGAAGCTGAGGGGTCTTACTAACTTGGTGCTTTTCATGGCCAAGTGCCCACGGAGCTGGGCTTGGGCCACTCCCTTCCGGCTGCCTCACAGGGACAGAGAGGTCCCGGGGAAGCACCCTACTAGCTGTTTCTATCCGGGTCTCCGTGTTCTGAGAGCCAGAGCCCGTCAGTGAGTACTCAAGCGAGCTCAGCCTGTGTGCACCGCTGGCTGTCCACCTGGTGACTGACTGGGCACCCTGCGGGCCTGGGCTCCCAGCTCCCCTTTCTCAGCTGCCTTAGGAGGCTGGGGTGGGAGACTCTGGAGCAGGGAGGAGCCCCGTGAGCATGCCAACAGCATTCAGCCCACAGCGCCAGGCAGCAGCCTTTGAAAACTCACCAAGGAAGATAAATAAGGATACAAATCTCCTGGAGCAGTAAAGACAACTTTGACATTTTAGAGCCAATATGGTATCAGAAATAGATTTTTTATCTCTATTCTTCATTTGCCCTTCAGTCTATAGATCACGATCCAGTAAAGCAAATAAAAGGACTGATGTGACTGGCGACGTATTTCACACAGGATGGAGACGCCGTGGTAAAGCCTTCTCTTAACACGTTGTCGGCAAATACAAAAGCTCGATTACGAGATGTGATCAAAGAAACAAGAATTATAATCACCACCGAGGAGCCGGCGCGGCCCTGGGTATTCTCTCAGGGAAGGCGCAGACACGGAGGCACGGAGGCAAGGGTGGTTCACATTTCCTCTCCCTGGTTGGTTGTGTCTCTTGCTGACATAAATAGAAGCCTGGTGCTTTCTGTGTCCCTGGGACCAAGCGCTGCACAAATCACAGGGCACAGCACGGGGCCTCCCCTGCTGTTGCATAATGAAGACTCTGCGTTCTGGGACTCTGAGCCAGGGCTGCCCCTCCTGCTCAGGGCCAGTCCAGAGGCCGTGGTGGCTAGCAGGGAGGGAGAGCAGGTGTGGGCAGTCAGGGATGACTTCAGCATCCAAAGGACCCCGGTTGGACCAACCATGGCAGGAGGCCCTGCTTGGCCTCACACCCAACATGGTCCGCGTCCCTGCCCAGCATGACCTGGACCCGTCAGTACTTGCATTTTGACTCAACTTTTATCGCCCCCCTATATCCCACCCCTGGGCAGTTCCAAGGGGGTGGAGCTGGGCCACACTGGGCCTGAAGTCTGTAATTCCTTAGGGGTTAAATTCCGAGCCCCAGTACCTGGTGTCTGAAGGTCGTTGCCTCTCAGGGGCAGAGGCACGTGTGTAAACCGGCCTTAGAAGACGCTCAGCCTCACTCCATGCCGGGGCTGAGGGGCGAGGCCCTGGGGCTCCTGGCCTTCCCTGGGTGTGGACGGGCTTCTCTGTGCATGCTGGAATCCGTCCTTCAGGCAGGGTGGGATTCCGAATGGCAGAACTCCAAGGTTGGGTGACAAGGGGCAACACGGAGCCGCTGGCTGAAGGGGAGTGGACACTCGCACAGGCTGGCTTCTTGGGCACCACAGCAGCCAGGGAAAGGGTGGTGCTGGGTGCGGCTCCCCTGCTTCCACGGGGGTCTGGGTGCCAGCTCGCTCCACGGGGTGGATGGCGTGGAGATGCGGCAGCCGCTCTGCTAAAGCTCAGCGTGTTGGGCAGAACTAGAGGATGGCATGATTTATCACTGTTGAACATGCGCTTTGTTCAGTGACAGGGTAATTAGACATTCTTTCAGCAGGCACTTTAAATATATACTTATGCATTAAAGCTCTGCGTCTCAGATCAGCACTGTTGATTTATTCTTTAGGCTTGGCTCTGTGCTTGTTGATAGCCATATAAAACTAAACTTCCATGCCCCAAAATACCAGTGACAGGGAAGAAGCCATGGCTTCCAGATGTTAACGATGTCAAGTTCTGTGTGTGTGTGTGTGTGTGGGGGGTGTTGTTAGAGGGGAGTGGGACACGTGTGCACACACACGAGCACACACAGGCACAGCCCTCTGCAACAGGCCGGGCTTTGCGTCTCTCCTCCCCACCTCAGCAAGCATTAATTATGCAGGGATCAAAATAATTTTGCATGCATAATGCTGACCTCTTTCACTAGAGGGCAACAGAACCCAGCGTAAGGGGCCTCCGCCCCGTGCTTCCCGTGACAGGAAGCGCTTAATAAGACGCCACATGGATTTTATAATGAACATCCTATTAATTTTACATCAGTATGAAGTTACTTTTGAAAACCCAGTTACACTTGTGGATATATATGATTTGGCCTCAGCAGGTGGCCAAGAGCAGGTCCCGCTGGGGTGCATTCTTTTGGGAGTTACCCTGAAGTGCAGCCCAGAGCCACGCACGCTCTGCACACCCCCACGTGGCCACTGTCCACGGTGCGTCTGAGTGGTGAGCGCCTCTTTCTGAGCACCTGCCTGTCTCTCTGCTGCCTCCTCCTCTGTCCCCTGCCTTGGGAGGGTGGTCTTCAGGAAGGAGCTGGGGTTTTGGGAAAGCCGTCTTTTCCCAGAGTCATTCTAGGGTTCTCTTCCTGAAGGGTTGGCCCTTAGGGGCAAGGATCAGAGCCCATGTTCTTCTCTGCCCGATACATAGAAGACCGGATGATCCGTGCACACCACCAGAATGCGTGTTGGCCAGGATGCTTTAATTTTTCAAGTCTACTTGACTTAACTCAGGGTACCGGGATCTTCTGTCCGACTTACAAGAAGTATCCGCCAGACCCTGCTGAGGAGACTTTTTAAAGGCCAATTCTGAGAAATGGGTCACACAGACTTAGCCAGTGGAAAACTGCTTACACCAACCTGTCTTTTTGTTCCTGAATGTGTTAAAAAAAAAAAAACAAAAAACTAGGAGTTATTAGAGAACTAAGAGCTTGGTGTTTCAAGGGTCTCGTGCCCTCTGTTATGTACGTGAAGGGCACTTTGAGTTTCTTTTGAGGATTAGGTGAGAGTTAGGGGATGAGGGTGGGTGGGGCCTTCCCTTTGCTGTAGCCTGGCCACCCACCAGTGCCCCCACTCTGCAGAGCCATTTCCTTCCGTGAGTCCCAGGCCCTTTTCTTTCAGCTCTGTGGATGGCCCTGCGTCCCTGGGAGGAGGGTGTGCACAGATGGAGGGGTTTGCTCCTCACACAGCTCACTGGCCTCTGGGGAGAGGGGCTGGGCATAAGGGAAACACCGCAGAGTGTCCGCTGTCCTGGTGTGAGCTCCGTCCTCGTGTGCAGACGTCCTCCCTGGCTCTGTGCCTGGCACCTCCGCCTGTCTCTCCAAGTGAAGCGTCCACTGGGCCCAGCCCCAGAGGGGAGCAGGGTGGCGTGTGCCTCTCCTCCCCCAGCCCCCGGAGGTGACATGTCCGTCCAGTGCCGGAGTATTCAACAATTTCCCTTGAAATGTAACTCATCACACAAAAGCAGAACTAAATAACAAATACTCCAGAGAGGGAACAGATTGTTAGCTATAGATTAGAAGCGCAGCCTAATCCTTCACAAGCATTAAATATTTAACATAATTGCACCACAGGTGCTGGGAAGATGTCGGCATTGTTTAATTAGACTTAATTAAACATAAGGAGAAATTTAAGACTAATTCAGGTCGAGGTTTTTAATCGATTAAAAAAGCTCCCCTTTTGGAGGTCCCTGTGAGCTAGCAGTGTGTGGCACCCCAGCCTGGCATTTCCTAGGAGCCAGACGGGCTGGGGGCAGGAGAGCCGGGGAGAGGGGCGGGGGCATTGTCGGGAGCACGGTGACCCCCTAGGCAGAGTGGGCAGGAGGCCTCTGCAGGGGGTTGTGCAGCTGCCTCTGTCCTCAGGCCCGGCTGGCTCTGGACCCTGCCTGTCTCAGGTCTCTGCTGCCCTGACATCTTGGAATAGCCGGCACACGGGGCTTCCATCTGCTCACTGTTCGGTGTGAACATACGTGTGCATGTGGGCCTGCCACACGCGGGGCAAGGACGGCGTTCCAACGGCAGCTTTCCATGCTGGGGTGGTAAGGAAGGAGCTGCCAAGGGCCTCCTTGGCCACCGGCTTCCGCACTTCCTCTGAGGCTCCTCAGGGGACTGCACAGGACAGAGGTTTGACGTCGAGTTATCAGTGAAATAGCACTTTATTTTTTTAACTCTAGAAATAGATGATTATTATTAAAATATGGCACTCACTTCATACCCGCGCCAGGGGCTGTCGGAGTCCTGTTTCTGTCTCTAAAATGAAGAAGGAACATGGGACTTCCGAGACTCCTTGGCCATGAGAAACAGTCTGTGAGTTGTCTTTAACTCTGTGGCCGGGCCGTGTACAGAGCTCAGCACCACTCTCAGGGCTCCAGGAGTTTCAGCGTGGGCTTGGTCTACCTTTGCAGGTTCACAGCTGTGACAAGGACCATCTGTGCAGGAATCTACTTGGAGGAATTTATGCTACAGAAGGGACCATGGATGTGCCCGACTAGACAGAAGTTCACGTCCGTGTTATTTACAGTGGCCACGTGAGAAAGAACCTCCGTCTTTCACCTGTACTGAGAAGCCCTGGGTGAGGCTTGTTCAATGAGGCCAGCGAAGGGGCTGCTGTTTCAGCGTCTAGCTATCTGGATGTCCCAAATAAGTGGAAGGCAGGGGTCCTGGCCCTGCAGAGGGATGTGGGGACAAAGGGCAGGAGACCATCGTCTCTCTTCTTTAAAGGAACTCAGGCCACGGTGGGGAAATCCAGCGCATGCTTCTGCCCAGGATGTGGACTCCTGAGGGAGTGGACGCGGGTGTGGGTCAGTCAGAGGTTGGTTGGGGCAGTGGCAGAGAAGGCCCCGTGTTTGGCAGAGGGGCTGTGGATCTCCTGGGGGCAGGTGCCTGGTGGGGCACTCCAGTGGGGGCCAGAGGGTCTCCGCCATTCTGGGCTAGCCAGTGCACGCTGGCCTTTCCAGCCTTCTGTTGGTTCTGAGAGCTAAGAGGACCTTCCATCAAGGCCCCTGTGTGCGGTAAGAGGCCGCCATGGCTTGTGCCTGAAAGTAACGTGCAAAGTTTGTCTTGTGGTTCTGGAGGTCAGACATCTGAACTGGGCCTGGGGGACTCGTTGAGGAGTCTGAGGGTCGGGCTCCTTCCAGGGCCCTGGGGAGGGCCAGGTCCGGCTGGGGCTGCCTTTCTCCTACCCCGCCCCCAACACCACGCCTCCTCTTCTGACCCTGATTGCCTGAGGAAGCCTCCCCTCTCCAAGCCTTGACTTGAGCCTGTTTCTCCAGGTCAGTTGACATGGTCACTGGGCCCAAGAACTGGAACATGGACATCTTTGGGGGTGACAGTTTTGCCCACCACTGTGACGTTTCTGCTAATGTGGGCCGGACATGGTGTTTCTCTTTCCTAACCAGGCCACTGGGCACGAGCAGGTCCTTCCATAGAGCTGAGCTGAGGACGAGTGGATGTTCCCCATGGACATCAGCACAGGAGGACATCAGCACAGGAGGACACGGAGCCCACTGGGTGGAAGGTCACGTGGCTACTTCTGGGCGTAAGGTAACACGTGGCCTAGGGCCTTGCTGACCTCTGCCTCCGTGTGCTGGGACTTTCCGTTCTGCTAGTCCATCTCGAGCTTGAGCACCCTGTCGCAGTTCAGGTCCAACCTGTTGGTTGTCCACAGGAAATAAGCCCATCTGGAAATCAGTACAAGTTTCACCTTTGAAAAATGGTCTGCAACTTTAAACTTAATGAATTACCCAGAGTCAAAACGTGTCCCTTCCAGTGATCTCCTCAATTCTTCCTGCACTGTGACGTCAGCCAGTGACGGGCAAGAGCTGCAGTAGGTGAGATCTCACTAAAGCCAAGAGGGTTGGGAAATCAGACTTCCTCTCCCAAGGACTCCAATGTCTGCTGAGCAGTAAGAAAATGTAGCGTCCCAGGTCTCTCCGGCCACTGATTCTGAGAGGCCCGAGAGTCACATTTAAAAACATCTGGGTCAGCCGTGCACTGAACGTCCTGGTATCTGTCCTTGGATCATGTGGTGCTGTGCTCTGCTGCAGGCGGGAAGCTCCTGGGCCTCGGGGCACCACCAGTGGGTCCCTCCTGGCACAAAGTGGTGCCTGCATGTGGGCGGGTGTGGCTCCTGGGAGCCAACGCCCTGTTCCGAATGCGCTCCCCACATTCACGGCCGAAAACTTGATCCCAGAGTGACGGGTTGAGATGGGACCTACGAGGTGATCGAGGTGACCTGGCCACGGGGGCTCCACCTTCTGAAGAGGTGCATCTCATTGTCACCGTGGGGGTGGCTTCCTCGTCTCCAGAGGGGCTGGTCCTAGCAGGGAGTCTATCCCCTCCTGCTTCCTCCTGTGTGACACCTTCCACTGTGGTGTGGTCCTCACCAGGTGCCACCTCTCGATCTCAGGCTTCCCACCACCAGAACGGAGCCCAGTAACCCTCATCTTACAGTGATTCCTCCCTGGAGCTCTAACAGCAGGAAGTGGACGCAGACGGTCCTAAGGGCCCCTCTCACCAGGAGGCCCTCCTGTTCCTCTTCTTACCTGGCTGTCCCCCTCCCACTTTGGGGTCTCAGAAACGTAGAGAACCTAAAGGGGCCAAGACTTAACTGTGAGGTTCAACCCAGACTTGGGAAACCCAAAGCATTGCTCACAGGCAGCCCGGAAAACCTCTCAGAGTCCAAGAACAGCGGCTGATTGACGAGCAGGCCGACACGCAGGGTGACGGGAGAGATCCCGGGAGCCAGGTCTTCCAGGCCAGGCAAGAGCTCTGGGAACGGGGGAGAATCTGAGGAGGGGGGGCTGGGGCTGGAGGCATCCTGGGAGTGTGCCAGCCCTTGTGTCCTGTGCTGAGCCTGTGAGCAGTGTGTCACGGCTTGGGGACTGAGAGTGAAGCGAGGAGTCAGCTCCCCACCTGGTGCCTCAGGGAGCAGCCAGGCCCCAGGACGCTGCCCTCAGCCACAGGGCGTGTAGAGAAGCCGTGGCAGGCAGCTGGACACGAGGACATGAGGACATGAGGAAGCCAGGGGGACATGGACACCCCTCATGTGACATGCAAAGTTTCCGTCCCCTCTGCCTGGTCACACCTGCCTGTCCCCGCTGCGGCATTCAATGCCCTAGAAGCTGGGCCTAGCTCTGGGTTAAAATGAGGAAGGCCCTGAGCCTTCAGATAGCCCTGTGCAGCCAGCCCAGGGGCAGTGGGGTCCATTTAGGGGGACTTAAGTTCTCTGGCAGGTTCAGTGTGTGGGGAGAGTAGACATGGCCACTGGGCCCCATCACGGTGCAGTTTATTAAACTCGTGGATAATAAGCCAAGCTCTCCTGCTATCTACAATCCAAGGCCATGTCTGCCCTTCAAACACTTCCAAAGGTAAATACACCAGAAACCAATGACATTTTTGTGATACTTACCAAAGTACCGCACACTAACCAGCTGGGAGTACCACCTCCTGGACTCCGTTCATCCTCCTCTTCCTGCCTCCCTGCTGGGTGGGAGCCCTGCTGGCCCACCGTGGGGAGAGGCCCTCCCAGGGCAGCCTGGGGTCTGAGACTCCGATGAAGCCCACCACCCTCTACGTGGTGACTGTGGAGCAATCTGCCCTTGCTGGGCGGGGCATCTTCTCTACTTATCCCCGCCCAGGGACACCGCAGACCTCTCCTCTCTGCTGGGATGTCCCACGGGGCTGGTAAACCCTGTGCATCTTCCTCTCTTGCTATGCCATTTTGCTTCTAGAAATCGCTCTGCCTTGCAGGCCTGTTTTGACAGCTTTATAGAACTTTATCCCTTCCATGCATCAGGCTGGTCTCCAGGCTGAGTTCTCAAATCTGATGTTATTGAATCTCTCCTCTCTCTTCCAGAGTTGCACCAACACTGAGGTTGCCAGGTGAGTGCAAGTCACAGGGAGATGAAGTTCCCGTCCTCGTAGGCCGGGCTGGGGCATGGGATGTCCACCCCGCTGCTGGCTGCCCAAGTGCCGCCCTCAGAGAAGGCTCAGTGTTCCACACACAGCGCCCCTAACCTCCACAAGGCCTGCCAGCCGGGCTCTCCCATGTGTCGGGGTGTCTCACTGCACAGCTGAGGAGACAGGCCAGCCGTCCAGCCCGTGAGACGTGTGAATGGGAGCTCCGTGCCTGTCCAACCCATCTGCTCCGGTCACCTGTCCCCAGCCCTGCCCAAGGGAATGCCCTGCATTCAGGAAACCAGTCCTTCCCCACTGCTTCCCCGAAGATTAAGGCGACACCAGGAAAATCAAGATGATTTAAAATCAAGATTTCCAAGATGTTTTGAGAAATCTTGAAGTCATGCTCTTTCAGGCAAACCCCTCACGACTAGGTCACAGGGCCACCTTTTCTTTTTTCCATATTTCACTTCTGTTGAAACTGGGCTGTGTCATAGATATGAAGGGGACAATACACAGAGCAGGTCGTCTCCAAAAGGTGTTTAAAACGTCTGTTTTGCAGTTGGTGGTGTTCAAGAGTCGACTCAGCGTCTCTGAGAAGCCTTCTCCCGGTGGCTCCAGGGTGGCGTGTGGGAGCCTCTTGTGCAGAACGTGAGGTGAGGGTCAGAGCCCCGGAGCCTCACTGTTTCCACTGCCACTCCGAAAGCCAAGGCACTTGGGGACAGGCTGCCCAGGGTCTGATCCCAGAGGCCAGGCTGCCGCCTCGCCTGCGGGAATCACACACAGCCTGGAAACCCGTTCCCTATTTCATTTCTTCGGAATTTTAGGTTCAGTCCCGACTCTTCACGTGCTTCTCTTTCAAGGGCTGGAATTATCTCCCAAATGAGTCGCTTTGGCTTTTCCGGAAGCACAGGTGTGAGCAGCAACCGTGTAAGATCACGTAATCACAAGAGCAAGGAGGGTCTCCGCGGAACCCTTTGGGAGGACGTACTGTTAGGATCCCAGGGTCCCCACTGTGCTCGTGTCCCTGAGCCTGGAGGGGGACACAGGGTGTGGCCATCTCCAGCACCGCTCCTGTCACAGACAGACCTCCCTGGACCAGGATGGCTCCCCAGGGCCACAAGGGGCCTGAAGGTGAGAGGCGCTGCCCTTCCAGCTCCCCTGGAGGCCCTCCTGCGCCCTGTCCTCATGGCCCGGCCACGGGTTCTGCCCTCTGCCGCTCCTCGGGATCCTCCGCCGCGCCCCACTCACCCTGCCTTGGTGCCTGGCCTCCGGGTGGACCTGACACAATCTTTCTGGGTGGCATTTACCGTCTTCTGTGCTTTCCCAAGGTATTCCAGGTCTTGCTCGTGAGAAAGCACAGATGTGAAAAAATTCATCTGACTTGGGACGTTAGGTGCAAATGCCATGGAGACCACCCGAGTGTCACCTTCTACCTTACAGACGGACATGAGGGTATAAGTGACTTCTTCCACTGCATTGCAGAGATGGCTAGCTTCCCTGAGACTCAGCTCCTGGTTGTGAGAGTTGAACTAGACCTGTCCTCACTGCAGAGTTTCTGAGGGCCCCAAGGAGCTACTGTGGGCACCATGCAGTTACCAAGGGCCTCATGGAGTCACAGAGGGTACTGTGCATAACTGAGGGCACCTGGAGTTATCATGGGCACTGTGGAAATAACGTGGACACCATGGAGTTACTACGGGCACCATGGAGTTACTGTGGGCACCAGGGAATTACCATGGGCACCAGGGAGTCACCGTGGGCACCAGGGAGTCACCGTGGGCCCCAGGGAGTCACCGTGGGCACCATGGAGTCACCGTGGGCACCATGGAGTCACCGTGGGCACCAGGGAGTCACCGTGGGCACCAGGGAGACACTGTGGGCACCAGGGAGTCACTGTGGGCCCCAGGGAGTCACTGTGGGCACCAGGGAGTCACCGTGGGTGTCATGGAGTCACTGTGGGCACCAGGGAGTCACTGTGGGTGTCATGGAGTCACTGTGGGCACCAGGGGGGTCACTTTGGGCACCAAGGAGTCACCGTGGGCACCAGGGAGTCACTGTGTGTCTCAAGACACGGGAATCTGCTTCCAGGTAATGGTTGTGATTTCAAAACCCCGTCTTCCCCAGTGGCCGGATGATCCCTGGCGGAACTTTAAACTCTCTGATACTTAGTATTCTCCTCTGAAGGCAGGCAATCAAATCTAGGCTGTTTTGAGGATTGAATTAAATGAGACTTGGTATGTGAGGCCTTTTGGCAGGATGCTGAGGCACATGATGAATGATAGATATCATGATTGTTATTTTATGTACTCCCCCAAATCCAAAATGAGTTGTTTTTTAACATCACTTCAAAGATGAAAAAGATGATTTGACATTTGTTTTTACAGAAACCTCAAGAAATATTCTCCTTCCATGTCCACCCCCCAGGTGAGACTTCTGGGTTGAGTCCAGTGGTGTCTGCCGTTTCTCTGAGAGGTGTGATGGATTCCCCTGGCCTGCAGGGGAAGGCCGGAGAGCTAAAACTGAAGCAGAATGTGACATCAGGACCCAAGACCGTCGCCTCTCCAGCCTCTCCACCTCGGTCCCTCTGGTCACGGCATGCCATTCCGGTTCACTAACAAGGCTGTGGACCCTGGCCCATGACCTGGGCCTCCTCTCCTCACTCCCCCGGTCCCTTCTCACCTTGCCCTTCCCAGTAGCCTCCAGCAGCTGGCTGCCCCTCGCCCCCACCTGCTCCTCAGGTCCACCCTCTGCTCAAGGACGAGGCCGACTGGAGCCTCTACCCCTGCTCCGGAGCCAGCTCACCTGGCACCTCTTGACCTGACCCTGCCAGGTCCCAGGGCGTGGTAAGGTTGGGGTAGTGTAGGTGCCCTGCTCTGGCATGTTCTTGGTGGGCAGAGGGACCAGGACTAGGACCCTCCAGGGATGTGGATTTGTGGCTCAACAGTCTTGAGGGAGGTTGTCCCCATCATGGAGGTGCAGGGGACTATCCGTGCAGCAGAGCCCAGGCCTGCAAGGGGGAGTCAGCTGTCTGTCACCTGGGAGCGGACCCTGGGGCTTGGGTCTCCCAGAACCACTGAGAAAGGGGCCCCGGGAAGGCTGGTCTTGTTCACAGAATGACACTTGTTCATTCGCTTATTTTGGCAATGGAAATTGATTCCTTAAAATGTTGGCTAAGCCACACACACACACACACACACACACACACACACACACACACACCACACACTTAATAAGAAAGACCCAGAATTCAAGTCTTTACGTTTGACATAAAGAAAAGGATCTGGTTCTTACAGATATCTTTATGTCCATCAGAATCGTCATTTCATGCTGATTCTGCTTCACAGACCTGAAGGCAAGCTGGACAAGCTGGACTTGTACTGGGTTGTGGCATGTGAAGGGAACGGCCTCTGTGGGCGGCATCCCGGAGGGGACAGGCCACGTGCTTTGGGGAGGCCCACACAGATGTGCCCGAGGAGTGAGACAGTCCCCAGCACTCCTGAGCTCTGCTGCGCACTGGCCTTTCCTTTGGCCACCAGGTACCGCTGGCTGTCAGTGGGTCCAGGGGACGTGGCGGAGACCTAGCCTCTTCCAGCTGGGTGCTGGCTGGGGCAGGGATGGACGGATCTGGCTTCCTGGGAGCAGGAGGAAGCTCGCACTGGCAACTCCCTTCCCGGGAGAAGCCTGGGCCAGCACTTTCCACAGGGAACCAGAGGTTTGTAAGCTCACACCGAATGGGTCAGGCGGACCTCCTCCGTCACCAGTGTGCTCTGTGGGAGGAGAAGGACCTCCTGGAGAGGCCTCGTGGGGTGTGGACACTGCACTTGGACTCAATCCCAAATGCAGTCGGCAGACCAGGGCTTTTGAGGCACCCAGAGCTTGGGTGGGCTGCAGGTGTGCTGACCTCTGTGGAGCCCACTCTGCACACTCACCGAATCCCTCCTGGACGTATTTTTGATTGCAGGAAGTGTTGCTTGGCAGGAAGGGTTGGTCTGCCTGGGCAGCGTCACACCCGTTGGCTGGAGCTCAGGAGCAGCATCTGTTCCTCAGGGTCCTGGAGGCAGGAGGCCAGATCAGGGGGCTGGGACTTGGTGCCTAGCCAGGACGCTCCCTGGCCTGCAGGTAGCCACCCTCCTGCTATGTTTGCTGGGCCGCAGGAGAGGATGACCTGTCTATCTTCCCTCCTCTTATAAAGCCACCAATCCTGTTGGGAGACTCTGCCATCATGACCCCATTCATGTGACCCAGCCACCTCCCCAAGACCCTCCACAAACACTGTCCACGGGTAGGACTTCCACCGCAGGCCTGGGGACTGCACTAGTCATAGGACGGAGCCTACTTGTTTTGGAAAAGCTTTAGATACAAAGAGGGTTGGGATCAAATGGGGTGTTTTAGTCAGCTTTTTCTCTGCTGTGACCAAAAGACCTGACAAGAACAATTAGAGGAGGAAAGTTTATTTGGGGGCTCAGAGTTTCAAAGATCTTCATCCATAAAGAGCTGGCCCCATTGCTCAGGACCTGAGGTGAGGCAGAACGTCATGGTGGGAGAGGGTGGTGCAGGAAAGCAGGTGGGGACATGCACCAGGAAGGAGAGAGGGAGAGGGAGGGGGGAGGGGGAGGGGGAGGGGAAGGGGGAGGGGAAGGGGAGGGGGAGGGGAAGAGTGAAAGAGAGGGAGAGAGGGGGGGAGAGGGAGAGAGAGAGGGGGAGAGGGGGAGAGGGAGAGGGAGAGAGAGAGGGAGGGAGAGAGGGAGAGAGAGGGGGAAGGAGAGGGAGAGAGAGGGAGAGGGAGAGAGGGAGAGAGAAAGAGGGAGATAGAGGGAGAGGGAAAGAGGGAGAGGGGCAGGGGGACGGAAAGAGAAAGGGAGGGACAGGGAGAGAGGGAGAGAGAGGGAGAGAAAGAGGGAGGGAGAGGGAGAGAGAGGGAGAGGGGGAGAGAGAGGGAAGGAGAGGGAGAGAGAGGGAGAGAGGGAGAGAGAGGGAAGGAGAGGGAGAGATGGGGAGAAGGAGAGAGAGAGGGAAAGAGAAAGGGAGGGAGAGAGAGGGAGAGGAGGAGGGAGGGAGAGGGAGAGAGAGGGAGAGGAGGAGGGGGAGAGAGCAAGCTCTACTCAATAAGGACAAATTATGAACCCCAAAGCCACACTGCAGTGACCCCCTCCTCCAGCCCACCCGGCTGCACCCACCACCCGATTGGGTCAAGGCTCTAACAACCTGGTCCCTTCACCTCTGAATGTCTGACATCATCTCACGCATGAGTTACCTCTAAATCATAGCAGCTGGTGTAAGAATTTCCCCTGAAACACACGGA
This sequence comes from Urocitellus parryii, assembly GCF_045843805.1. NCBI lineage: Eukaryota > Metazoa > Chordata > Mammalia > Rodentia > Sciuridae > Urocitellus > Urocitellus parryii. The sequence continues at coordinate 197,015,371 of NC_135536.1, read as the reverse complement.
TGTCCGGTTTTGGGGGACAGCAACTCTAGCCGCAGCCTAGACTGTAAACCTCCCAAGGCAGCTGAAGACAGGAGGCTCAGAGGTGGACGGCAGTGACCCCATGGCCACGGGTCATCCAGTGCTTTATAAACAAAGCAGGCAGAATCAAGGGCCACACATGGGGTTGATGCTAAAGTGCTGCTCCAACCTAGAATCATAGTGACCATGGTCACCCTATGAACCGTCACCCCCCGCCCCATTACGTCCTTGGAGAGGCTTCTTACCCAGGGCTGTCCCACAGAGCCCCCCAGACATGCTGGCTCCTCCCTTCTCTGGCAGAGTGGACAACACCTGCCGGCTGAACTTGTCCTCCTGAGGTGCTGCTCTGGGACGGCAGGGCTGGCAGCTGGGTCCCAGGAGATGACAGATTCCCTGGCATATGGTCAGCATGTCCCTGAGGTGAGGCACCAACACCGGTGTGTCAGAGGCCGCCCGAGGGTGTCGGGAGTGACTCATCGGGGGTCCACTTCCTTAGGGTCACCATCTCCAGACCTGGCAGGAACCGCTCCAGCCTCAGGGCACAGAGAGGACTGCGAGATCCCACCCAGGACAAAGCTGCCAGAGTCCAGCTGGAGGGTCTGGAGGACCTGTGGATGGGCCCTGAGAGCCCACCAACTGGTGACAGAGGAGGGGTGGCCATGCCTGTGCCCAGGAGTCCCGTGGACACCACTTTCTCTTCTTTTGACCTCGCGTCTTTCTAGTAGAATTGCTGGTTCCTGGTGACGGGAGTCAGCCTTTTTCTCAGCTGTGGGTCTGTTTTCCACAGTGGCTGGCCACTCCACACTCCCACTAGTCATGCACAAGTGTCCCCTTTCTCTAACGTCAAGGTCAACAGTTACTATTTTTCCTTTGTAAAAAACTGTAGCCGTCGTTGTGGATGCCAAGTGGAGCCTCATCGTGGCTTGGATTTGCATTTTCCTAAGACAAAGATGTTGAATGTTTTCTCAGGTGCTCGGTGTAAATGGGTGGTTTCCTTGGAGAAGCATTTATTCAAGTCTGCCTGCCAGAGACCCTTGTCAGGTTGTCTGCACATAATGTATCCCATTCCGTGAATTGCCTTTTCACATTGTGATAGCATCCCTAGAAACAGAAAAATTAATTTTGATAAATTCAATTTTTTTTTTTTTTTTTTTTTTTGCTGCTCAAATTTTGGAAACATTAAAGACACCATCGCCAAATCCTACACCATGAAGATTCACCCTCATGCCTTCTATGGCTCTTCAGGTTTAGCTCTGGTATTGGAGATTCTGATCCATTTTGGGTTGAGTTTTGCATGTGACATAAGGTGGGGATCCAGCCTTGTGCACTGGGCTATCCAGCTCCCCCGCATGATCTTGAACATGTGTTGTGCACTTTGCAAGACCACTTATGGGCAGGAGACTTGAAATGGGATGCCTGGACCCGATTCCCAACCTACCCCAGGTCCCGTGTCACCCAGTGTGCTCTCCCAGCGGGGACGTCCTCCTGCCCACGTGTCTTGTTGGCAGTGACATCTCTGCGCACTGCTGTCTGACCTCAGGCTCAGCGTTCTCATTTGTGTCACACCCTCTAGTGGCCACGTTTCCTGTTGGGGTGCTGTGGAAGGGGAGCAGGACAGGAAGTTTTAGAGGGCGGTGACTTATATTTCTAACGAGCCAAGCTAACCACATGCACTTTTCAGAAGAGATGGCTGACCCTGTTCCACATGACTTGAAAAAGGAGGTTGTAAAACTCTGTCCGTCCACACAGACTTTATTTCCTAGAGATGAAATACACCCTGAGTATCTGTTTGGCTTGGATAGGAGGTGTCCCCCCAGTGCTCCTGTCGATGTGGGAGTCGTCAGAGGTGAAATCATGGATCGTGAGGACTCTGTCTGTCCATCTGCTTTGAATGGGCTGCCTGGGTGGTGACTGTGGGCAGGTGGGCATGGCGGAAGGGGTGGTCACAGGGGCTACCCTGGCAGCGGCATCTTCCCTGAGGCCCTTTCCCCTGTGTCCCTGCGCCTTCCTCCGCTGGGCCCTCCCCCATGACATGCTGCCTCACCTTGGGTCCAGAACAGTGGACTCGGCCACCTATGGACTGAGGCCTCTGAAACCATGAGCTGAAAATCAGCTTTCCCTCCTCCAACTTTTCCCCCTGGGTGCTCTGGTCACAGCAGGGCAACAGGTGACTAAGGCCGTGTCCACTGAGGTTTCCTAGGTCGGTTCACTCACAGGCCACACCAGCTCAGGCCAGGTCAGGGAGCACATCAAGGTGTCAGAGGGTGTGTCTGCTTCCACGAGCCTGTGGCCACGTGGTCTTGTGGTCAGAGGCCCCAGGTCACACGTGGAGGCACTCGGGATCAAAACGGGTCCTACGTGTGACAGGATTTTTCGGTCTGTTCTTTTAGTTCTGTGACGTCTCTGAGCCTGAGGCGGACACCTCTAGCATCTCCCTTCTGAGATGCTCCTGGACTCACTGGAGAGGGCCACTGGCTTCTGGGGAGCACCGTCCATGGCAGGATGGGCCCAGCACCTGAGCAGTGTGTCATTGGAGGCGTCGGCCACAGTAGCAGCCAGTGGTCCTGCAGTGCTTCATTTGAAGCTGGGGGGCTGGGGGGAGGGTGGTTTCAGGAGGAGAATTCAGTGTAAGGGGACTGAGCCGGGAGGACAGCCTCTTAGAACTGGGAATCAGACTGGGGAGGACTGAGCACCCGACTCAGTGAGCGTCCTGCTGGGAATCTCCAAACCCACGACAGCGGGTCTGGGGTCCTGTCACCAGGGGTGTCCTACTTCCTGATGTTGATGAAAGAGACCAAATAGGGAAAATGGGTGAACTGTCAGAAGTGAAGTTCGCTGTGCGCTAAGAAGTAGTGACCGAGGCAGAAGGTGCAGGAACTTGCTACGGTCATCTTCAGCCCAGGGGAGCATGGCCCTGGGTACCGAGCCTGGCTGAGTCTCAGCAAACTGCAGAGGACATGTGCCGGCTGGGAGGCTGAGCACCTGGGACAGTGTCCAGAGCCAGAGGTCCCAGCAGTGTCCCTTAGATGTTCCTTTAAATTAGGGTCACAAATGAGTCCAGGAAGGCCAATTAAATTGGATGCTCAATCAAGATTTTAATATAAGTCCGTCCCCAGTACTGCACAAGAACTACAGTACCAAAAACTTATTTGTTGTTTATCTGAAATTCCATAACTGGGGGCATGGTAGTTTTATTTGCTGATTCTGACCATCTTGTTTTGAGTGAGTGGAGGAATGTCTAAGGGAGGGCTGAGCATCACCCAGGGACGATTCACAAGTGACCGTAACATTGTAACCATGAGAAATGCTCATCCTCCTTAAGTGAGCAAAGAAACAATGAAGAACTATACTAGGATCAATCAGATCAGCATATTAAAAACCAGAATGTTAATATGGGTCGTATGGTGAGCCATAAATATAAGTCGCTGGTGGCAGTGTGCACTGGCACTGTTCCTTTCAAAAGGACTTTGACTATCCATAAAGACAACTGTAAAAATTCAAACTACCTTAGACACAGCAGATTCGGCCCCCAGGAGCCCACCTCAAGGAAGAAGCTGAGACGAGGCACAGTTAGGATCACCCTGCCACCCGTCCCCACACAGCAGCACCAGAGGACGCATTCCCAGCCTGTGGCCCATTCATGGAATGAAGCCCAGGTCCCTGCAGTGGCCACAGAGACCTTACTGTCCCGACCCAGCCCCTGCACCCGTCAGAGCCCCTGTGGCTGCTGACTGCCACCAGGGGCTGGGGACTCTGCCGCCTGGAGACCCATCTAGAGCCTGGCACAGGCTGGAGCTGGCTTGTGCCTTCATTTCCAGCCTCGTCCCTGTGCCACTGTCTCACTTACAAAGTGTGTGCACTTTATCCTTCCTAAGTGTCTCACTGCGGGATCCTCTGAGCATGAAAGGGACCCCGTGAAGCCAAATTGCCTTCTTCCTGCCTGATCCAGCGTCCTCCAGTTCCTCGTCCCTCTCAAGGAGACACAATGAGCATATTCAAGTCCTCTCCAGCGGACTCCTGCATGAACAGAGTGAGTGCCTTGCTCTGCTGGAGGGTGACAGCTACCTGGGGCGGGGGCTTGGCGGCATTCATGCTGACTCAATACCCCACCCCGGCTTTCAAGGAGCTGCGAGGAGGGGAGCACCCGCCCCTGCTGGAGAGGCGCCTGATCCCGGCTCTGCTGGCTAGGGGCATTTAGGAATGATGAGCTACTTAGTTGTCACTGGAATTCTGCCTTCCTGGTTCCTTGGGGGACAGGGCAAGTTGGTCTGCTTCCACCTTCCCTCCCTGCCGAAAGCCCTCATCAGCCCCGACAGCGCCCTCCGAGGCCCCACCCTCCAGAGCACCCAGCAAGGCCCCGTGAGGGGCTCCCGCTGGTCTCCAGGACAGGAGGATGGTGCTTTAATTCTCCATGCCCCGACCAGCTTGGGATCAAGGTCTGATTTTTTTAATAAGCAGATTCAAAGAAGACAGCGAGAGAAAGCTGCCTTTGAAATTCACTCCATCTCAGGGGGCTCCGAATCCCACCTCTGACCACTGCGTGGCTGTGTCAGCAGACTTCAACAGGATCCACAACAGGGTCACTTTACACAGGGCCCTGTGATTGGCTGTGACTGTTTGACTGGTAACAAAGAGCCATGGGTTCTTTCAAAATGTGGGCCAGCCTGGCCCAGGCTCAGAGGGAAGAGACCCAGCGTGGGCCCTCCAGGGCCTCCTGGCCCCAGGTCCGGGCCCTCCCAGCAGCCTGCGACCTTCTCTCTGCCTAGCAGGGCAGGCACTGCCATGTGGTGTCAGTCATGCCCCAAGCCATGCTTAGGTTTCAATGCCGTTGGGGGGTCAGTGTGGAGGAGAGAATCTAAGTAAATAGCCACAACTTGTTTTAAGTATGATTACTGCCCTGCAGTGAGCAGGCAGGCTTCAAGTGCCACCATGCAGCCAGCTATTGCTGGGTTGGTCCCAATTAATAGGCAGCCCAGTCCCTCAACTAATCAGGGATTAGCTGCCTACGCCCACCTTGCTCAGCTGTCACTCACGGGAGGCTAATGTTTCCAGTGTCTAGTCTCAAAACCTAAAGGTGTGTGTGTGTGTGTGTGTGTGTGTGTGTGTGTGTGTGTGCGCGCACGTGCTGGGGTTAGAACTCAGGGCGGCATGCGTGCTAGGCAAGCTCTCCACTGAGCTACACCACGGCCCTCAATACCCAAGTTAAGTTAGAGAGAAAGAAAAAATGAGAGGGAGAAAGAGAAGGGAGCGGGAAGGGGAGAGAATTGAAATCAAGACACTGGACGACTTTTATGGTGGACAGTGGCTGCCGCCAGCCGTGCTTCTCAGCAACCTGGGCCCCACCTGCCTCAGTGGGCAGGAAGCATCCGGAGCCCCTTGCCCAGGACAAGGGCACCTGGTGCCTTTACAAGTTGACAAGGCTCCTTCTGTTCTTCCTCAGAAACATGAGACAGTACCTCCAAATGACCACAAAACACCTCTGGACACAGCAGCCTCAGATCAGCTGAGTGCTGATATGGAGAGATGAGGGGCCCATCTGGCGTCTGGGAGCACCTACTTGGGGCTCAGAGTCCCATCTGGTGTCTGGGTGCACTTGCTGAGGGCTTGGGTCCCATCTGGCGTCTGGGAGCACCTACCCGGGGCTTGCTCTCGGGGCTTGCTCTCAGGGCTAGCCCGGTGCTCCTTGAGACCCTAGTGTGGGAAGTGTCTGTGGGAAGCTTGTCAGGGAGCTTGGGAAGCCCTGAGGACCAGGAGAAGAATTACGAAGGGGTGGCTGCCAACCGTGGGGTCCAGGGGGCACTTGAGAAACGAAAACAGCCCCGTGGCACAGAGTCTCTGGAGCATGGTGACACAGTTTCCAGGCGACGGCTAAGCTGGGCCATTTAGAAGAAAAATGCTCTCCCTGAGAAAGAATTCCCAGGAAGACCCCTGGAGAGATCCCGCTGTCTGGGACGAGTGCTCTAAACTGCAGACCCGTGGGACGAGGGACAGAAGACGCAGCCCACAGATGCCCAGAAGTGAAGGCCAGGTGTTGGTCGGCGTGACCGAGGAGCCCGGGAGTGGCTGGGCCTTAGCAGCAGCTGAGCCCAGTGTCTCTGGGGTCTCTGGGCCCCTTTCCTGGGGGGAGGCACAGGATGATGGCTGCTGGCAGCTCGACACTCCTCTTCCTCAGCAGGGACGAGATCATCATGGAATCAGGGGCCTGAGCCTGGTCTTCCTTGGCCAGCTCAGATGGTGGCTGGTGTCCCCAAGTGGCTGGTCGCCTGGAGCACTGTCATTGTCCTGGATGAATGAGTCGTCTGGTCCTCTCCATGCCCATGTCTCTGGGCAACAGTCCACGTGGCTAGCATGTGACCCAAGACGGATGGATTGAGGATGGTTGTGACCATCCCTTAAAATGTGGGTGGGAGATGCTCCACCTGGTTACAGGGCATGGCCCTTCTTGGGCTGTGTGGACCGAGGGAAGAGACCAGCAGTGTGTGCCGCCTGAGCTCACAGAAAGCATCGTGGAGACCCCTGTGTGGACTCCACCCCAAGGGCCGGCACTGAGGTGGGAAGCTGCCGGAACCCAGTGGTAGGGAGGTGCTGAGCCCCAGCCCTGCCCCTGAGCCCCGGGCGACCGGACCGTTGGTCTTGGCGATGACGGAGCGTGGTTCCGAAGCCATGGCAGACCATGGGCTCCTTATGCCCTTCTCTGAGTGATTTCGTGTGCTCTTAATTGTATTAACACCTGATTCTACCAACATGGAAGATGAAGATGGGATACTGACATGGGATACAGAATCCATCCTTGAACATTTCTGACTTACAGAGAAGTGAAAGAGTGGGAACAAACGCCCCCACCCTCACCCCCAGCTCCAGCAGGCCCCCGCCTGGCCAGTGTCCCACCACCTTCTCCAGCCCCACTGGAGGGTTTCAGAGCAGATCTCAGAATTTCGACATTTTAGCCTCAGAGAAACGCTTGATATTATTTTCTATCTGGCCTCTTCCATTTAGAATTCACCCCGCTAAACATTCCAGTTTGAAATGTATGCTTAGGCTAATTAATGGGTGCTGGTTTATTTTCTCATGGGCCATCTGATCAGCCTCTCTGGGGGGGAGGCAGAGCTGCCCAAAGCGTTGGACTCACAGATGAGTCTCCTGGAATCATCAGTCCCACCTCAAGACGGTGCCACCCTCTGCTTCCAGGTGGTGTCCTCGTCCCAGCTCCTGCCTTGTCCCTTGGCATGGGGTGGGACAGCTGTGGCGAGGTCAGGCCCAGGGCCCTGGCTTTTCCAGCGTAGAGGCTGTGGCAGTGGTAAGGCAGGTGCTGGGGCCTGGGGGCAGGTGGGAGAGGCACGGGGACAGTGCGCCAGTGATTCCCGGGGCCTGCCCGTCACCCAGCGCTGGGGAGCGTCTGCGTGGGATTACTTCATGTCAACCACCGCTAAGCTCCTTAGTGACACGGCGTCGGCAGTAAGCTCTGACCTGTGCTGAGGCAGAGGAGGCCGCCTGGGACCCGTCTGACATCCCGGCTGGCTCCCTCGCCCCAGGTCGGGGGCCTCAGGACACCCCTTTAGTCGGAGGTGCGGCTGGCCTGGCTCAGGACCACGAGGGGATTATCCCAGGGGCTGTGCTTCATTCTGGGTGAATTTTTTTCCTTTTCATTACCGTCTGTGGGGAACTTTGGCATCTCAATGAGCCAAACAAAAGGAAAAAGAATTAAGGTGGGGGGGGAGCAATTACTGGAGACGGGAGGAGGTGGTGAGGTGGGACCCTCAGGCTGAGACCCAGTGTCCATTCCTCACACCATCCAAGGACGCACAGGAGGCAAATCATTTGATCTTTTTGTGGTTTTGAATCCTCCCCGACTGTGGGAATTCAGCCAGGAAGGCTGGGCGTCTCCTCCCAGGGAACCAGTCTCAGAAATACAGGCTTTTCTAGAGTTCTCTTGATCTTGCTGATGGAGCTGCTCCCAGGTCCCATCCTGGGAGAGAACGAAGGGCGGCAGGGCTGGCCTCCTACCCAGGGGCCTCTGTGTCCACTCAAGGGTGGTCACCCCCACGCTCTCATCAGATATTTGAAAAGCCCACAGAAGAGGGAGAGGTGCTGTTTGCCGTTTTACACGTCCTGGCCCACCGTGTGGAACCAGCCCAGCCCGGGGTGGTCCCCGGATACCTTCCATGGCTCCGGGCTTCTGTTTGGGGCTGATCTCATGAAGTCACCTGGGGTCGCTTGACAGGAGCTGGTTCCTGAGGGAGTCTGATTAAAAATGATGTCCAAATCTGTTTTCTGTTTTGCTTTCAAAACCGGCAGTTTTATAACTCCTGATCTTCTTTCAAAAAGCTTTGGTCATGATCCGTGTTCATTCCAAGGCATTTTCAAAAGCAGCTGTTTATTAAAATGCCAGCAGCAGTGATTAATTCCTGGTGCTGTGCAGTGCATCTGCTTCGGGCTGATGACATCACCGTCTCCGGCTGCCCTCGGTGGCTTGGGCTCTGCCTGGGTACCCTGAGTGGTGCTTGCTCTGTAGGGTGAGTGTCAATATCTAAATAACCTCGGGCCTTTTAGCATCTTCCTTAGGAAAACCTAAGGAATCTGTGGGCTCACAGTTTTCATTAGAATCTCTAAAGAGGACATCTGTGGGCTAAAATTCCAAAGAGAAGACAGAGTCCCAGTCCCCAAAATCACCTCGGTAGGGGTGGGAGGTGGCCGGGCAGGGAACTCTGGCAGAGAAGCGCCTGTCGTAAGCCCAACAATGACCCGTATTTATAGAGCGTGGCATGCAAAGCTGTACCCCAGGTGGCTGTCCCTCTGATGGAGGAGGGCACCAGGGGCGGAAGCAGCACGGTCCTCCTGTCCCTGCATCACAGGGAAAGAAGCAGGAAAGAAGCAGGGATTGAGGCCTCGAGGATAGGCGAGTGTTTGGGAACTGTTCCTAGCAGGGTTGTCAGTGTGGTCGGCCTGCAGACTGCTCAACGCAAACACTGCAGGAGGTTCCCGATGTGGAACAGTCACATGTCAGGGGACAATGAGAGGAGCATTGCACAGCAGGGTGGTGAGGGCTGAGTGGCCTATGGCTGAAGGCTTGACCACCATAGGTTGGTTGGCAGAACCAATGTCAATCAAGTCACCAAATGAACACTTGCTGACAGGACCAAATTCCCCCAATCTACCATAATTCTATCTGCTGAAGTCAATTGAAAATTCATCAATTGGGTGCATTATCTCTGAGCTAAAATGTGTTTCTACTGGCAGCTAATAAATATGTAGCTCAGCTGCCAGGGCTACTTACAGCAGTCTTCGAGGGTATTTCCAAGTGGTTTTGGAGAAAAGTCTTAGTCAGCTTTCTGTTGATGTAAGAAATTACCAAAGGTTGGAGATTTATAAGGAAAAGAAGTTCTGGAGATTGGCAAGTCCAAGGCCATGGTGCTAGTATCTGCTTAGCTCCTGGTGAGGCTTCTTGCTGCCTCCCAACATGACCCAGGGTGACTCAAGACAGGGCACAGCAAGCCTACTAGCTCAGGTCTCTTCCCCTTCTTACAAACCCACTCTTTGGCCTCGTTGAATACTGGGCACCTCCCCAAGACCTCACCTCTAAATCCTACTCGCCCTCGAATTCCAGTTGAATTTCTCACCTCTTTATACCATCACAAGGCAAGCAACCTCCAACAAGGAACATTTGGGGACACTTTTGGACCCTAGCAAAAATACCTTGGGTACTCTGAGCTTTAGGCTGGTACATGTCATATTGTACAAACTCCCCTCCCAACAGGTTTCTCGCCGGCTCCCCAACTCCTGCTAATTCGTGGATCTGATTCTTAGAGAGAAAAGAAAGGGTTTCCCTGTAGCCCTGGAAGGGCTGGCGCTCAGCCCGGTCACTGTCACTCCGTAGGCAGCACATGCTCAGCTCACGGGGTTATCCTGAGGATCTAGTGGGGCGGGGTGCACAGGCCCGGCACGTTGGAGAGCTCGCCGGGGTTTGCACACCCTCCTTCAGCGCACCCCCAGGCCTCTGGTTCCCCCTGATACAGCTGCCCCTCTCTGGGCTGCAGTTCCCTCCGTGGCCACTCCCAGCCTGCCGTTTGTCACTGCAGATGAGGTTGATCCTGTGTGTCCTGATGGGGGAACAGATTCTGACCACCCAGGCTTTGGCCTCAGTGCCGGCCCCCACCCAGGGGGCTGCGGGAGCCTGCTCCTTGGTCCTGGAGGGGGAGGGCCTGCCACACTGAGGCTGGTCCCAGCAAGGTGGCCCATCCTGGTCTCTGCTGCCGACAGGGAGGATGGAGTCCTGTCCCTCAGTGCAGCAGGGGTCATGCCACTCACTCTGTGGCAGCTGAGTGGAGCGCCTTTCTCTTCCCTTGTCTCCTGCCTGGTGTCATGGATGCCCTGGGGGTTCTCTCCTCGGAGCCCTCCCTCCGCGGGCTTCTTCCCTTGCCCCGTCTTTGCTTGCAGCCCTGGCCTGGCCCTCGGGCGCTGGTGCCCGCACACCTCCGCCCTCCCCGCTGAGGATCTGGGAAACAACCCTGCAGGTTGGGGGCTGTGGATTCCGGGCTTCCTGGTGCCCTGGCCCTCAGCAGGGCCCATTTCTCAGGTTCCTGCCTGAGACAAGGCAGCACCGGCCCAGACGGCCCAGACGGCCCAGACGGCAGAGCCTGCGCCAGCCCTCCTGCTCGGCTCCCCCGCCTGCGCTGGCTCCCTGCCTCCAGACTCTTCCCGCCCTGCAGACCCGCCGTGTCCTGGAGGGACACAGTCTTTCCTCTCTGCAGTTCTCTGATCCAGTGCCACTGCTGGGCCCTCCCTTCTCAGCTCAAGCATCACATTCTGGGCCAGGGACCCTCCGTGTCACCCCTTCACATACCCACATGCAGGTCAAGCCCCTGGGATAACCTCACGTGGCTCCCATGCTTCTTCCAGAGCACCTGCAGCACGTGGTGTTATTCCTCTGGGACATCAGCTCGTGGTGGGTGGCCTTCACCGTGGGCTGTGAGATCAGGTAGGAGACCATTTGCCTGTGGTCTAGAACAGTGGACAGGGGAGCTGGCTTGTGGATTCAGTGCCTCACAAAGGAAGAGCACAGCCTCTTGACACCGGTCAGTCCCCACCCAGATGATGGATGCCGCCAGGGAAGGGCTATTTCCTTACCTTTGCATCCCGTGTAGGTCAGCCACAGCGTCTGGAGAGAATCCATATTCAGAATGTCAGGACACTGAATTGTATTTTAGACCCAGCCTCAGGCTTTAATTTCTTATTGTGTCTGGGTCCAGGACCACGCTTTGGTCCCTTGACTCAATCACCATTCCCAAAGGACAGGTGCTCTGCTGCCTCAGTTTAATAGGAGGCACTGGTGGGCTCTGTCTGCCCTGAATCTCACTCCACTCAACCAGCACTTGTGCCTCGATGGAACTACAGTCCTTGGTCCATGCAGGATCTGTCCTCAGGTGTAACACATGCTGCTGTGTCAATGCGGTAAGAAGGTCTGAGTCGTGGACACGTCCCTCTCTCGCCCATGGGTTACCAACCAGAGGAAGACTTTCATTTGTTCACTCAGCCCCTCTGCGTGCCCAGCTCTGTGCCAGGTGAGGCCCACAGTCTAGCAAGATGGTAGCACCCTCCCCTGCATGGACCTTACCTGGCAGTGGTTGGCAAGGGGTCCAGATAGGTGACGCATAACTGTGACCAAAATACCCGACATAAATAACGTAAAAGAGGAAGAGTTGACTTCAGCTCACAGTTTTAGAGGTGAGAGTCCCTGGTGGCTGAGTCCATTGCTCTGGGCTGAGGAGAGGCAGAACGTCCTGGTGGGAAGCCAGGGGAAGGCTGCTCCGCCCAAGGCAGCCAGACGCTGGGGAGGAGGAGGGAGTGGGGTGGGGAAGGAGGACCAGGCAACAGTGTGCCCAGGGAGGGAGAGTGGGGTGAGGAAGGCCCCAGGGACCCACTTCCTCCAACTGGGTCCCACCAACCAGTAGTTCATTAAGTCACCAATGGATCAATTCATCAAGTGGATTAATCTGCTGGTGATGTCAGAACCCTCAATCCAGCCATGGCCTGAATGCCCCCCTCTGAAGCTTGCTGCACGGGGTCCATGCTTTCAACAGGTGAGCTTTGGAGGACTTCCCAGGTCCAAGCCATAGCAGTCACGATGAAGCATTTACATTTTATCTTAAAACAAAATTTGTGGGTGGACAGGAGGCAGGAACCAGCCCAAGGCCTATAGCTCCGCAGCATGCCATCTCTTCTAGGCTGGGCACTTTCTGCGAGCCACACTGTGCCCAGCAGCACTCTGGAACCGGGTCCCAGGACAGAGAAGCCTGTGGAGGAGGCAAGGATTCTGGAGCTGAGGAGCTGGCCACCCAGGGCCACCACGGGCTCTTCCAAAGAGGTGCCTGCCCATGGCCAACTCTCAGGAACTACTTCTTCTAGGGTCAGCTGTGGGCAGTAGTCTGGCTCTGAGAAGTTTTGAACTCAACCAGTTTAAAACCTAGACTGTGGTGTATGTAGGTGGTGGTGCTGTTTCCTGGAGTGCTGCGTGGCCTTCATACTGCACGTGTAGACAGAGGCGAGAGAACCTGAGTTGGAAGGTGTCTTTCAAAGGAGTGTCCCTCCAGCACCAGGATGTCTTCCCAGTTACACACATTTCAAATATTAAATATTCAGAAATTTTAGGAGTTGGAATGAGCACACTTGGCCGATTTTATATCAGTTACCCACAAGTTTGCTTGGGGTACAGAATAAATAGGACTTTACTAGGTAAGTGGAGGTAGAGTCTCAGCACCATCTGGGGTCCTCCAGGGTGACGGGTGATAGGCATCAATATGAATATCATGCCGCTCATCTGGACCGTGGTGGGGGACCACAGGGAACACTCTGGTCTGTAGCATCTAAACGTTTCCTTTATTTTGCTGCAGGAGATGGTGTCCTTTAAAGATGTCCTTGGGTGTTTTAAATTTCACACTGTTTTTATTACTTCATTAGGGGAGTGTCTTATGATGCCGCTGGAACACAGCATTGGCGGAGCTGGGAAATGCCAGCAATCTCTTCCTGCCCTGCGTATTTCCAAAATGCAAATTGTGTTTCAACATGTGCTTCAAAGGGACTCCTTCTGGTGGCCAGGGGCTGCCTGTGCCATCCTGTGCCACTGCTGATCTCGGCGGGACTGGGCTAGCTGGGTGTGGGGGCTGGGGCGGGAGACTGGAGGGAATGGGGAGAACCCACCTCTGGAAACTGGGCTGCTATTTTCTGCAAACTTTGAAGGACATAGAAAGGCTATTTCTTTGGGTTGTGTTCTTGGTTGGGGTTTTGTGGAGGCTAAACTTGGCCTCGTTTTCATGTATGTTATTTTAAAAATATTCAGCTAAATCACTGATGACCACTTTAAGTTCTCTGACTCTCCCAGCGTCTACAGAAAGGACAGAAACAGAAGACTCCTTCCCCATGTGACACGGTAGAGTGGACACTGCTTCTGGGAGGACCAGGCAACAGGGTGCCCAGGGGTTGTGGGCACAGTGATCGCGGCTATGCAAAGGTAGGCTGAACTCCAGCTGCCAGGAGCCCTGCTCTGTGTCCCACGTGGCTGGAGCACCTGTGGGCTGCCACCTGCAGCGGTGAATCATGCAGGTGGGGCCAGAGCGCGGTGCTGCCAAGGGAGGCCCGGCTTGCCCTGGCTCCTTCTTCCTGCACTCAGAGATGCTCCTGGTCTGTCTCCATGGTGAGACCCAGGAGGGTCCATGGCACCTCATTCAGCTCCACAAGCCACAGCGTGTTCCGACACATGGGGCCCAGCCCGTCCTCCGTGGGTTCCGAGTGAGTTGACGTGGATGGGTGAATGAACGGGGTCAGGGCTGACCTCCACCTCAGATGCAGTAGCACAAGGAATGGCACCTACACTGAGACCCGAGGCGGTGGGAAGGGGCCTGGCAAGCAGGTGTGTTTGGGATGGCATACCCGAAGCTCAGGGGAAAATCCAAAATAGACTAGTGGGTCTACATCAAACCACAAGCTTTTGCACAGCAGGGGAGACAGCCAACAGAGTGCAGAGACAGCCTACAGAGTGGGGGACATTTAAACCATGCAGCTGATAAGGACACACGAGGAACTTGCACCAAGCAACAGCAAAAACAAACAGGCAAACACGATGGCCGGGCCCAGGCCAGAAACCTGTGATCCAGGATGGGCAGGCCCAGAGTCCTCGGCCCCCAGCTTCCCTGCCCCTGGCTGCACCACTCTGGCCTCTGCTGCCTCCTCATGTGGCCTTTCCTCTCTGTGTCCTCTCCTGTATCCTCAGGTGGTCTCCCTTTACCCTCTCCTGCCTCCCCACGTGGCCTCCACCTCCAGGTCCTCTTCTCCTCATATGGCTTACATATCACCACCCAGCCTGAGATGATCTTTTCTTTTCGTTTTGGGTGCTGGGGATTGAACCAGGGCCTTGTGCTTGTGAGACAGACGAGCACTCTACCAACTGAGCTACTTCCTCAGCCCTCTGAGAGGATCTTGAGATCTGCCAAGGCCCTATTGCCAAATAAGGTGGACCTGGGGTCCTGGGGTCAGGACTTTGGACTGGGGTCAGGACCTGGGCAGCTGCAGCTAACCCATACTCCAGGAGAGGCTGGTGGTGGGCAACCTCTTGCACTAAGGAGCGGGTGTCCATCCCAGACCTGGCCTGGAGTGGCTCAGACTCCTGGGCCCCTCATGGGCTCTGGGGTCCTCACGGCAGGCGGCGACCCTATGCCAGCAAGCCCTTCTCCTTTACATGGAGTTTAGGGCTCTGGGAAAGGTGAGCGGATGGTTGATGAAGCATGTTTTCTTGTTACCTCTCTAGTATACACAGATGACCGATTTTCAAGGAATTAGACTAAAATGCACTTAACACTAAAGCTATTTTAGAATTTGATTTCAATTACATTCCTATGAGTGTCAATCATTGCCATATGGCATGAGGCTTTCCAGTTGATGGATGGCAAGTTAACCGGCTCTCCTGCACTCAGGCCGCCGCGGGAAGGTGGGTATCTGGGTGTGAAGGAACAGGGTGGGGCGCTGGGGGGGGGGGGGCGACTGTGCTGACGAGGTGGCTCTCACCTGGCCGGCAGAGCTAGGAGTTCTTGCTCTGGGTGTAGACACACTGCCCCAGGGCAGCTGAGGCCACAGGTGGGATGAGGCTGGGAGACTGGCCCGAAGCCTTCCCCAAACGTGGGACTGCGAGGCCCCATGGTCCCAGGTCCCCATCAAGGTTCTTAAGCTGAAGGCACATTTGGTCCTCTGGGTGCCTCTGCCCCAGAGCTCAAGCAACACCTGCAGCATAACCTCTGGGAGAGAGAGGACCTGGCCAGTGCTGAGCAGACCTGCAGCCTCCAGTGGGTAGCCACCTGCTGAGCGGACCAGCCCTGCACCGGTGACCTACAGCCTTGAGCCTGGCCAGGGTCAGGTGCTGCAAAGACCCCGGGTGGGGAAGCCCCTAGCCTCACCTAGTGAGGGCTTCATGGCCAGGGACGTGTTGAACAGAGTCCTTTGATCCCATCTTTTTTGTTTTTAATTGCTTGGGTTTTCATTTTCTTATCATATCTGATAAGATTCTGTCTTTAAAAAGCAAACATCTTGTGATCTTCACTGATTGACCCTAACTTTTGCTTTTCCTATTTACTTTTTCCATGATTTCCTCCAGCCTTGGAAGAGGGGCCTGTTTTCCCAGAGGGTGTGGGTGGCAACCTGACCCCTGGGGAGACTGTGGCCAGGAGTGTGGGGGGGGAGGCAGGGAGGAGGCTGTGGCCCTGCTCCCAGGGTCCCTGCCCCTGGGGTTGGGAGTGGCCGTGGGCAGGTCGGAGCTGAGCCTTGGGGTCCGTGGCTGTGCCGTCAGCCTGCTCCTCTTCCCTCGCTCCTTCTTTCTTTATTTTCTGTCATTTATTGCTTCCTTTTCCTTTGGGTTTTCCTGGCCTGGGGGGTGGGCAGCGTGGAGCCAGGCTATGGAGGAAGCCTGCCCCCTACTCACAGGCCACGGAGCCTCAGGGGAGCCCCTGAGTCACCTCGTGCCTCAGTTGCCCACCTGGAAAAGTGGAGATGAAGGGTCCCCATTGCAAACAGCCGCTCTGAGTACAAGGGCGGTGCCCACCAGGCCTGCCCAGGCTGAGGACATGGCAGTGGGAGGTCTGAGGACGAGGCGGTGCTCGCCAGGCTTGCCCAGGCTGAGGACGCAGCAGTGGAGGTCTGAGGACGAGGTGGTGTCCCCCAGGCCTGCCCAGGCTGAGGACGCGGCAGTGGGAGGTCTGAGGATGAGGGCGGTGCTCGCCAGACTTGCTCAGGCTGAGGATGCGGCAGTGGAGGTCTGAGGACGAGGTGGTGTCCCCCAGGCCTGCCCAGGCTGAGGACGCGGCAGTGGGAGGTCTGAGGATGAGGGCGGTGCCCGCCAGACTTGCTCAGGCTGAGGATGCGGCAGTGGAGGTCTGGGGACGAGGCGGTGCCCGCCAGGCCTGCCCAGGCTGAGGACATGGCGGTGGGAGGTCTGGGGATGGGGCGGTGCCCGCTGCGCCTGTACAACCTTTGGGCTGACAGATCAGTTCCTTTTCTTCTGCCAGTGAATGCACATGAAGGCACACAGCAGATTCGGCACCGCCTGGGCGATCCCATGCCTTGTGACAAGACAAGGGGCCACTGTCCTCCTGAGAACAGAACCTCCCCAAATGCTCACTTTCCACTCTGCTCCTGGCCCCGTAAGGCACCCCCAGCCCCTGTTTCCAGAGGTGCCAACTGAGCCTGAGGGAAGTTCTGAGTCTGGCTGAGTCCCAACCTGCACCCTGCCTGTCCCTGCCCGCTGCACTGCCCGGAGGGGCCGTGGCTCACCTTCCAGCCTCCAGCGCCACAGAACCGGGCCGGGACTGACAGGCTCTCTTCCGGGGAAGGCTGGGGTACGACACTCAGGGATGTTTTAAATGTGGCATTTCATCATTTAATCTGCGAAGGGCTGTGTACGCAGGTTTCCAGAGTAACAATTTAGATGTCTTGTTTGGAATTAATATCTTGCAGCTCTTAAAGCCCTGGAAAAAATTGAATATTAGTCAGGTATTTAGTTGCTAAGAAACGGGTTGGAGGCAGGAGGCCCCGTTTAGGGCAGGCTGTGGCGGAGCCGTGACTGCAGAGGTGGAGAGGCCTGGGCCCAGCAGAGCAAAGCGCCTTCCCCCAGCACCAATGTGCGTTTTAAGCAAAGCAGGTCCCCAGTGCTTCTCCTGGTCCCAGCTCCACATCCGTCTCCTGAATAAAGGAACCCCAGCTTCCCGGGGCCTCAGCACACAGAGTCACCTTTATCCTTCCCTTGTCCCACGGGGCCTGGCGGCCATATGGGCCCCACATGACCTCATGTTGCCCATAGTTGTTGGACCACGGCGTGGACACGTGATCCAATTTGGGACAGATTCCTTGACCTGGGAATATGGACTAGGGTCTGAGAGACCTTTGCAGGAATGTTTCTCCACAGCAACAGGACTCCAGAGCCCAGGGACAACGTGGGGCCACTCCTGGAGTGGGCAGCGAAGGCCAGAGGGCAAAGCCAGCCTTGTGCCCAGAGCAGCCCTGGTGAGCACCCTCCTGCCCCAGCCCTCCCCAGGAGGCAGGGTCCTCACCATTACTGTCCCCTCCCAGCTTCACTAGCTCAAGCTATTTTCTATTTCTCGCAATGGAAAAAGTCCAGATTAATCCCCTTCTGTGTGTGGAGCCACTGGGAAGCACATGGACATCTCCCGCCTTCTCCCCGGGCTGCTGCTCTTCAGTCTCCATTCTCAACCGTCCCAAGAGCCTTACCACCTGGGCCTGCAGCCCGCACACCACTTCCCTCCCGAGGTGCCTGAAATCCAGGTTAGTCCACTTCTGTCCTGGCAGCTGGCCGACTCTTGGCCTCCCCACCTGATCCCCCAGTGGATGAGGCTCATCTCACCAAGGTCGGGTATCACGAGCTGCATTTGAAAAATGCAGGCTGATGATAACTCAGGGTGTTTTGATGTTAAGAAGCAGTTTAATAAATACTGAGGGATAAATAGGCATGAATTCACCGTGATTTCCATCCTGCCTGCACTATTACGAGGACTGTGACCTTGGGCACATGATTTAATATTCTTAAGTCTCACTTTCTGCATCTGTCGTTGGGGAAAATAACTCTGTTTCCAGGGGTTAGGTGAGGCAACCTGTTGTTTGGAAGGGAGCTTTGTCTTCCCGAGCTCATACGCCCCTGTCCTGAATGCGGGTGCTCCGTCGTGTGACCACCTTTGAGACGGTGCTTGCCAAATTGGAGGGAGGTCAGAAGGGACCTCCATATGACTGGGGTCCTTCATGAGAGGGGTGACTGGACACAGTCTTGCTGTGCCACGAGAGGATGTGGGGTGACGTGCTGCTTCTACCAGCCAGAAAGTGCCCAGGGCGGCCAACGACCCCAGTCAGCCTCCAGGGGACCCACCCTGCAGACTGCTGGGTCTCAGACGCAGACAGGCTTCCAGAAACCAGAGGGTACAGACCTGTCCAGGCCTGCAATGGGAGTGCAGCCTACAGTGAACTCAGGGTTCAAATGCATCTTGGCTGGAGACTCCCAGCCAACGGTTTCCCCAACAGGCATGACCTGGGGCCAGGTAGGGCCAACAGCTGTCTTCCCCTGTGATCAGCCCTGATGGATCTCTGTCCCTTTGAGGCCTGCAGGGCCCCCATGAGTGCCCTGACGTCCTGTCGGGCCCAGGCCAGATGCTCTGCTTGGCATCCTGTCAGGGCAGTGTCTGCTGGGGCAGCGGCAGCACCTGGTCTGACAGGGGCCACCCTTGCATCCTCCTCCCACCTCCATCCCTGTCCCCTGGGATGCCTGGGCTGGAGGAGGAGCAGGAGGACCCATGAGAGTCTGGGAGGCCTCGTCTGCCTTTCTGCTTCCCAGCCCGTGTGGGGGGGCGCCTCACCTTGCGTCTTCAGCCTGCAGCCTGCAGGACCCGGATGTCTCCCTCCCGGCAGCACATCAAACTGTGAGGAGTTAAAGACGCTTCGGGAAACCATTTCACATTCCCCAGAGCCAAAGCTGCCATTAGGAGGACGTCGCCATGGAGACGGATAAACAAGGTGGTTTCTCCTAATGATCACTCTTTGATCAACGACACTCTCTGGGGTGGGCTCTCTGGGATCCTGCAGTTTGTCAGCAGGAAACACAGAGAATAAACTCAAACCCATCTGCCCCCCCAACCTCACAGGTGGCCCGTGGGGGTTACCAACAGGGTTCAGAGTCAGAAGCCCTCCTGGAGAGAAGACTCTAAGACATTCAACCCGAAAGGATTCTCCAACTAGTGAAAGTGCGAAACAGGTTCGGCCATTTCAAGATTCTTCAATCTCCTGTTGATCCTAAATCATGACCTGTTTCGGTTGACTTTTTGGCAAGAAAAACAGTACTTTCCCTGAGTGGTGCTTCTCCTGCCACGGGGGAGCTCTGTGTGTGACAAAGTCTCCATGTGGTCTCCATTCACCAGACTGAGAGTTGTCCTTGCTCAGGGTGGCTGGCTGAGCAGTGGCCCAGGAGCCATGTCCTACTCCCGCGTCACTGGACACGGCAACAGGGACTGTGCAGCTGAGCTTCCGGCAGGGTCGTGGGCTGAGGTGCTGTCCTGGGCCATGCAGAGGGGCCCTGTGTTGGCCAACTTTCTGTCTCTGACAAGGACAGTGTGGAGGAGGGTAAATGTACTCTGGGCTCATGGCTCCAGAGTCCAGTCTGTGGTCAGCCGACTCCAGAGCTCTGGGCTGAGGTCAGGCAGAACATCCTGGCTGGAGGGTGTGGTGCAGGAGAGCTGCTCGGTTCATGTGACCAGGAAGCAGAGAGTGAGCGGGGAACCAGGGACAACCCTGAGTCCCTAAGGGCTGGCCCAGGGACCTCCTTCCCCCAGCCACACCCACTGCCTGTGGTTGCCACCCAGGAATTCATTCACATTATCATCCACCAAGTGGATCAGCCCACTCTACTGGTGGGGTCACAGCTCCCATAATCCAACCACGTCACCTCTGAACATTCCTGCATTAACGCGTGGCTCTTCAGGGGCACAAACACTTAAGCCACCACAGGCCCAGTGCAGACCTATGAGGAGGGGCGAGGGTCAGAGCCAGAGAGACTCAAGGACCCTGCGTGGCCGGCTGTGACGGGGAGGAAGGGGCCCCAGGACTAGGGAGGACGGGAGCCGAGAGCAGCTGTGACAGGCCTGGAGATGGACCTCCCCAGCCCCCAGAGGACGCAGCCCTGCGGTACCTTGGTGTCGGACTTTGGACTTCAGAACTGTAGGACCAGGAGCTCTGCCTCAGTGCTCTTTGTTGCCCATTGGGCCGAGGCAGGCTATGCACCTCTTTCTCAGAAGCACAGAACCCGAAACTGTTGGTGTGTTGGCTACACAGCTGACCCCGGCCGTGTGCATCTGTTCTGTACATAGTCGCTGCACAGTAAGTACAAGTTGACTAGGATGCATCCTGCTAATGAGGTCAGAGTCTTCAAAGGAACCAGACTCCGGGTCTTTTGTAAGTTTTCTTACACCCAGATCAAAATTTAGTGAAGTCTAGAAGCAGAGAGCATCCCCTGCACAGTGCTACCCCCCTCCCCAGCGAAGTCAATCCTCCCCGGGCCTTGCAGCTGCCGCCCAGGACAGGGTGTGCTGTGCTGGAAGTGCTTTCCTGCAAGTCCTGGGCAGAGCTGCTATCCTAAGCGTTTTCATTAAGGACATTCTTGAAGGTGTGCATTATCTCCCCAGGTAGCAAGTGCAGGCTGCGCTGAGAGGATTGCTGTGCTTAGCGCCCAGCCGGCCCCTTCGCCGAAGCCCTGAGTACCATTCAAAGCAGGTCCGGGGCTTGGAGCATCCTGACTCTGTCTGCAATTTCCCAGGGCTGTCAGTCAGGATGAGCGGGTGCCAGTGCCTTGGCATGGGGACATTGACCTGCTTGGGGAGCCATGACAGCCCAGCCACCACCGAAACACAGGGAGGTGCAGATGTCGCTGTGGTGGGGGATAGTCTAAACCCTGGACCTAGCTGTCAGTGACAAGGGAAGCGGTAGGAGGCTGAGTTGATGCCCTGTTCCTGGACACAGGCACCTGTTCCACTCTCAGCCATGACTGTCCTGCCTCCAGAGTGGGCATGAATGGCCGATGGACACGGCCCACTGCAGGGCACAAATGCCAGGACCACAGACAGACGGGCCAGCATGTGGTGTGGCCATTTCTCAGCCTTCAGTGATGGTTGCTTGAGGGTGTGGCCAGCACAGGGGTGGGCATGGTGGGCACGGTGGGCATGGTGGGCATGGTGCTGGCAGCGAAGGTCAGGAGGCTGACAGACCCTGGTGGTGTCATCGTACCCTGGGGACCACCACAGCCTGTGTCCTCATCACTTTCTTACAGAGGTGGCCGGGCTACTGGGAAGCTGCTGAGCCAGGGACCAGGGCAGGGAAAACACACCACAAGCCTAGAAAAACTGAGAAGAGCACACAGGAGCCCACCCAGCAGAGTGTCCAGTGGTCAAAGTTGCTGTGACCCAGGACGAGGTGGCGTGCCGGAGGGGGCCTGGGCTGGAGGAGGGCTGGGGACAGAGCCTGTCACCCTGTCAACAGGGAGGGAAAGAAGCAGGCTGCTCTAGAGCTCGCCTTGGCCCTTTGCAGTGGCCAGAACCTGAGGACGTTTTATGGGGCACTTATTGGGGGACAAGAACCAGGCCCAGCACCTCTGCCTGAAGGAGTCCATTCGCCTGTCCCGGGGACACACGTCTCGTTCCCTTGTCCCCATGAGCCTGAGGGTGCTGGGGAAGCAAGCGCTCGCTGAGGGGTGGAACAAGGGGTCACTGCGCCTGGCTCCCGAGCCCAGGCTGGTCACCACCACATTTCTTTGTGACTGTCTCCAAGGGTGTGACACAGAGGAGCTGGTCCTGGTGAGGACATGGGAGTGGGTGCTGAGAAGCAGGGAACTCAGAGCTGGAGGGGATCTGGGCAGAGCTTGGCGGTCCACCTGGGGGGCAGCTGGAATAGATTCATCTGGAGGCGCGAGTGGCCGGGGCTGGGGGCTGGGCCTGGCCCTGGAAGGCAGCAGAGCCGAGTGCCACCTCTTCAGGAATTGCACGTGCTGGTTTTCAAATCCTGCTGACAGCATCAAATCATACCAAATTACTATTGAACCGTATTGAAAAGAAAGGTCCTAAATGTTCAAAATGCAAGACTTCCTGATTTCTTGCCTCCTTACAACTCCATGCGCTCCTGAGGTTCTCTGCCTGTCTCCCCCTCAGCGTCAGACACCACGCAAGAGTGCATGGTGTAAAGTCGCCACAGAAGCCGGCCAGTGCTGCAGCCGGGGGTCTTCCTTTGGAGAGGTGGTTGTGAGACACGCACCAGAAGCTGCTGACCTCAGGCAGGCCAGGGAGGCCCCTCTGACCACTGAGCACTGACATGTCGCTGTGGGCCCTGGCATGGGGACAGCCCATGTGTCCTGGACTAGCTTGCCAAGCGGTGCCTTGAAATCCTTGGGGAGGTGCTCTGAGGAAGCCTCTTAGCCAACAGGATTCCTCTGTGTCAGGCCCAGCAGGAGGTCAGTCATGAGGGGCCGAGAAGGCAAGGAGAGGGCCACCTGAGCCCAGCAGGCCCCAGGCACAACAAGGTGCTGGCCCTTGAGGGCACCGGGAAGCACTGGTGGTCAGTCTGAGCCCATGGGTGGTTGCCAGCCACCCTCCCTGTTCGGTGCTGGGTCCTTGGGCAGGGACCACTCTCAAATCCCAGTCAGGGTTTGGATAGGGGACGCTGGCGTCATGGGACTACAACTGTGCGGGCAGGTAAACGCAGGGGGCTGCGTGCCTGTGTCCCTCCCGGGAAGCACGGTGCTGAAAACCCACCCACTGCGGGCTCCAGGAGGAGCCGTTTCTCGACCACATTTGGGAAGAAAAGTGCAGCTTTCTTAAATTCTCAAAGTGCCTGTTTCCTTCCTTTGAAAAGGAGACTGAAAACAGAGTCAGGCAGCTCACGAGGATTCCGAGCGGTGGTGCCGGCCAAGCCCGTGCAAAGTCCCCGGCGTCCGGCTCGCGCTCTGTAAGCTAGAGCTGCCGATATTAATTTTTAATTACTCTTGTTGTTATTAAAATGAACTTTGAGACCAGGTCTCTGGAATGGAGCTGGAGAGAAACAAAATCATGTGGATCAGAATCATTTCCAAAGTGCACTTCCCTTTGGAGTGCCAGGCTGGGCCTGGGAGGGGACCCCGGGGCCTGGTCCTGACGGCCTTGTCCTGCTGAAGTGTCTGTCGATATCTGCGGGCCGGGCAGTCTGGCTCCGGCTTGCTCTTGGGCTGAGCTGCACTCAGCCGGAGCTCTCCTGGAGCAGGGAGGGTCACTGTCACGGAGACGGAGGGCTGTTAGGAGCCCAGGCAGTTGTCCTGCCGAGCTGTGGGGCAGCTCTCTGAGGACAGGCCAGACAGCCTGGGGAGGCCAGGGAAGTCTGAAATGTCCGGGTGGCGTGCAGACGGTCGGAGCGCTCTCATGGTGAGGGAGGCAGCTGTGTTGGAGCCCTGGGGGTCGCGTCTTGGGCTGGGAGGAGATCTTGGCGCCCCCAGCCCTCCACCTCAGGCCCCGAGAGGGTGAGCGCGAGGCTCACTCATCCAGCAGATGTTCGTGGGCACTCTGAGGCTCCAGGGACAGCGATACCTCGTGCCAACAGCAGGAGGACTTCATCCACACGACGGGACTTGTGGACAGTGAACAGTAATAGTCAGCTGTAGGCTAGTTGGCTTTAAGACCTCGCTCCACTTAAAGGAAATTTAAAAAAAATGATGTCCAAACAGGCCGCTGTCCCTTCAAGCCTCAGTGTCCTTGTCTGTAGACATTGGGGTCGTGAAGGTTTGGCCTCCAGGTCACTGTGAGGGGCAGTGGGTCACACAGACCCAACCCAGAGCCAGGAGCAGAAGCTCACCTATCAGTGCCAGTGGTTGGTGTCATTGCACTGTGATGGGACCCGCAACCGCCTGTTGTCTGTCCCTGTCACAAGGACACACATGCGCACACAGCCAACATACCACTTAGAGTGGAGTGGTCCTAACATGTCAAGACACACTGATTCCTTGGGGATGGGTCTTGTTTTCTTGCACCTCTGGCAGCCTTGGGTGGACCACTCTAAATACTCCCCTCCTTCCAACAGTGCCTGCATAGACGGGGTGGCTTCTGTCACTGCAAATCTTCCAGGTGGGGGAGGTGGGTCTCAGCCTCCCCAGTGTCCTGGGGATCTGCCATCGTGGCCTGTGGGTGCTGAGGTCTGGGTGGAGACACACACGTACCGTTCCTGTAGAAGACGGGAAATCAGAGGGGGTTGTCTTACAATTGCACAACTCATGTTTCCTGATGCCCACAAAAGTGCGTGCACAGCCCCCAATTTAGGAAAGTGTGTAACTCCAGGAGATCCTACCCTGCGCTCCGCAGGCACCTGGCCACACATGCATGTTTTCAAAGATTGCGCTTCACTGAGCCCTCCTGCAACACACCATTTCCTGGATCCTGTCGGTTCCCCAGAGGGACCCTGGTGGGTCGCTGTTTAAATGAGGAGAAAATTGGTTATAAATCAACTTAATTTTCAAAGATCTTAATCCAAGGAGGACCTGATTTTGTGCAAGGCAATGGCTCCATTAAGAAGTACCAGAACTCGTAAGAACAAAGAAATGAATGTGTCTCTTAAATCAGAATCAAAGAAACATCTTAAATCGTGGTGAAATTGCACTTCTAAATGTTTCCTGCCAGCCCTCTCCTGTCCTGGTTCTCCTAGGGCAGGTGGCTCTCAGGAGTGCAGGTGCAGCCTGACTGTTGGGCTCTGCTGCCGCTGGCCCACCACCGCGAGTGCAGGGAGGCTGGTGGGCGGCTCAGGGACAGGTATGTTGGCGAGAGGAGACAGGATTGGAAATGAGGTCAGGGCAAACCGGACCTCGACTTCGTCTGGGACAGTGATATCTCAGGGAAGTGACGTGTCTTTGCCAGAACCACCTGCCACCCTGACTGGCCCTCCCTGAGGGTGGCCCTGGGTGGCCTGAGACACAGGTGGTGGACAAGGCCCGTCTGGTGGGTGGATGGCATATCTGCGAGCTCACTGGCCTTTGAGCACTCTTCTCTCCAGGCAGCTGTGTCCCTGCTTGGCACTGACTTCCTGCTTCCTGCCGTCCTGTGTGTCTTGTGTCCCTCCCAGGTGACCCTGGGGCCTGAGGCTGAGCCCAAAGGTCAGGTTGGTTGCAGCAGTTCCAGGTCACAGAGAGGGGTGCTGGTCACCTGGTGGAGACCCAGCTCCCAGGGGCCCTTCTGGACGTGGCTGCTGGGTTGCCCAGTGTGGCTGAGCGTGGCCCTGCAGGACGCCATAGGGGCTCTTCCTCTGCCCTCCACTCAGCAGGTGTCCTGCTCCAGGGAGCTCACAGCTGCCTCCTGTGCCCCACCCTGGCGCTTGCTCTGAGAGTGCGGGCTGTGCCCTGGGGCTGGTGCTTGACCTGGCCCTGTGGTGTTGGGGTCTCAGTTTGTCATCCTGTGGGAGGAAACCAGCCCCTGAGGGTCAGGTTAAGTGAACCCTTGATCTCCAGGCTCAGGGCCGAGGCTCTCCGCAGCAGGTGGCATCCTTGGCAGGGTGTGTCTCAGAGTTGACTCGGGGGTGAGCCTTGGGTTGGCCTAGTGCTTTTCTTCTTCACCTGGCATCTGATCAGGCAACTGGTGGGCCTGGGCCACCTTCTCTCTGTGTCCCACTGAGGAACACATGGATGGGCTCAGCAGGGTGGGCGGTCAGCAGGACACAGCTGGCGAGCCTCCACAGAGGAGGACCAGGCCTGGCTGCCCCCGCACCCAGCCCTGGACCCTGGCACACACTTCTCTCACATAAACATCGTACTGCAAGAGTGGATGGCACACACAGCGGGCACCTGGCTTTCCAGACCCCCAAGTTGATTGATGTGTCAGCAGCAAGAGTGACCAGCACTTAGTTGTGGCTCCGAGTGAGGCGGTTGCTTTTCTCCAGACTCTGCGTGAACACGTCATCCCTCCAGCCCTGGGCCTGCTCCCTGCCTCTGGCCCCTCTGTGGCACGGGTAGCTGAATACGTGGGTGCAGATGGATGTTGAGGTGATGGAAAGTCAAGCTGCCATTCCATTGGTGGAGGCGTTTTGGGGACTGCGCAGTGAAGCGTGGTCTTTGATGGGTACCCGTGCCAGGCAGGCTGGTCCTCTGTATTTGAACACCTCGCATGGATGAAAGTGCTGTGAGCCCTGATGGTAGAGGGAGGAGAGACCCGGGCCGTGCCCATCCTTCGAGGTCTTATTAGTCCTAAGGATTCAAGTCAGCCCTGCCTTCTCGGTCCCTGCTTCCGAGGCAGCGCGTCCCATCTGCAGCGAGTTCCAGCGAGATGATCACACTCGGCTTCCCTGTAAACAACAGGCGTCACAGTCCCCCCAAGTGGGCACCGGGCATGGCTGGCAGCAGCAACAGTGAGGCTGGCGCCAAGCAGGGCTGGGCTGCAAGGCAGGAAACAAAGAGTCCACAGAGTGAGATGCCCACCTCTGCAGAGCTGGACTAGCGAGAAGTATTTTTAGAATCAACCCTGCGTTCCAAGTTCACAGGAACAGGCAAGGCAGGGCCAGAGTGTGGCTGGTGGGGTCCTCACC
Organism: Urocitellus parryii; assembly: GCF_045843805.1. Taxonomy (NCBI): domain Eukaryota; kingdom Metazoa; phylum Chordata; class Mammalia; order Rodentia; family Sciuridae; genus Urocitellus; species Urocitellus parryii. The sequence goes on along the minus strand of NC_135536.1, from coordinate 196,988,746 downwards.
ATCAGCGTGGAAGGGCTGTTATCAGCAACTCCTGTCCACTGCAGAATCCACAGGCACCTCTGGGGCCCTGCTCCTCCGCCCTGGACGGGAGAGGGAGGCAGACCAAACGAACAGAAGAAGGGAAGCGGCTTTCAGTCTCCTGGAGTCCTAAGGCCAAGGACACAAGGTCCAGAGAGGGACTTGTTCTTTGGTTCAGAGGGGTCCATAAAGGCCGAGGTGCTTCCTGTGGGAGGTGGATAGCAGGCTCGCCAGACTGGTTGAGGTGCTGGCTGTGCCTCTCCACCTGATGTGGCCACCCAGGGCTGAGCTCCGGGTGTGCAGAACAGAGGACACACCCAGATGGTAATCTTGGGTCAGCTGGGCTCCTGTCTTACTCTTTGAAGAGGACATGGAGGGTGTGCATGTCCTGAACCACAGTATGCTGGATAACCAAAGCGTGAGCGTGACCGGGTGTGAGCAGACCAGCAGCCATGCAAGTGTGCAGACCAGGCGCCTTTAGTCCTCGTGGCCTTCAAGTGCAGGAGGTCCTGGCTGCAGAAAGGCTCATGGAGCCTGCAAACTGCCCTGCTGGCTGAGCTGCATTGGGGCCACAGTGCTGCAGCCCAGGGGACCACAGCAAAAATAGGAGTATCACCCACAAGGCCCAGAAGGCGGGTGCAGGTGCTCATGTCTGAGATGTGAGGGCTGGCACAGGCCACTCTGTCCTGAGTGCTGGCACCTCCTCCTAACTCGGGGCTCGGGGACACATGCATCCACAGCTTAAACCCAGCCACTGAGAGGTGCTGGCATGGCCACACTGAGTAGAGGTCACATGTGGTTGTTCCGCAGCCCCAGCCCCCCCGCCTGCATTCGGGGATGGGATGGAGTCTGAGGCTCATATCTGTGGGTTCGGAACCAACACTCCCGGGTGGCGTCTGTGACAAAGGCTCTGGAGGCATCTTACAGGACTTGCTGCTGGGGAGAGGACCCTTGTTTCCCATCAACCAGTTCAGAGATCATTTTGTGAAATTTGTGAGCTAAGTGTCAATTCCTGGCCAAACCGTCAAGGGTCCAGTGGTCTCAGGGAGCACTCTGGGGTGATTCTCCACAGCTGCCCTGGGAGGAACCCAGCAGAGTCTGGGCAGACTTGCCCTTGGACCCTGGAGGTTTGAAATTCTGCAGCCCAGAACAGAGCTTCGGAGAGAGAGGCAGCCTGATGTTCAGAACTAGTGAGTGCTGAGGCCACTTGTTAAACACACTGGCACCAGGGCTGAGCTGGGTGGAGCCGACGTGGGGAGATGTCTCTGAGAGGCAGAGACCCATGGCTGGGGCGTTGGCTCAGCCTCAGACTGAGGCTCCTGCTTGAGCAAGGGAGGAAGGTGGAGGTGTCCCGGCTCACGGCTCCAGAGTGCTCCCCTCATAGAGCAGAGAGGGGCATTCGGCAGAAGGTGGACGCCGACTCTCCCTGAGCTTCCCACCTGACACCAGTCCAGCTGCCTTCGTTGGCTGGCCGTACCTCGTCTCCCCGGATGGTGCTGGTTTGGCCATTTCAAAGTCTAGCCTGGTCCCTTCCCAGCTCTGTGGGCGGCACTGCCGCTGGGTCTCACCCACTCTCCCTCCTGACCAGCCTCCTCTGCAGCCCACGGCCATGCCGGCCAGGCCTCCGTCCTCCCTTGTTCTCTGGGTCTGGCACTGTCGCCTGTCCCCTCCTTTACTCTAGCTGCTCTTTAGCAACATGCAGAGGAGCCCTCAAAGCAGGTAACGGAGCACATTGGGAGGTGGCGGTGGACTCTTCCGTGGCGCCCCTGTGCCACAGAACCATCCAGTTCCCCGATCCTGGCTACCCTCCCAGTGCAGAGGGCCCTCCTCCCTCTCTCACCTCTGCCCAGTAAGATTTAACTTCCCGTGAGTCTCTGAAGCCACCTTGTTTCCCTTGAGCCCAGGCAAATGCAGCACGCCATCTCCTCCTCTGCAGAGCTCCTCCTCTGTCCAGGCCAGCATCCACCTCCCATCTGTCCAGCAGGGGGCCAGCCCCTGAGTCCCCATGGCACCCCAACTCTTCCCGCCAGGCCCACTCGGGGGCTGCACCCAGAGTCGTGCCTTCACTGGCGCCTGCTCTCTGTCCAGGGCTTTTCTGGCTACTCTTCCACAGAGCCCTCCCACCTCCACGGTGTCCACGAGCCGGAAGCAGGCAGAACCAATGCCCCCGGAGCAGCCTTCCAGCCAGCCTCCTCCACTCCCTCCTCCCTCAGGCAACACAGCTCTGAGGGGCACTTCTCCAGGGACTCCGCGGCCCTGCGGGGGTGAGCTCAGTTCTGCAGTGAGGACATGTCCCTGTCCACCTCCCTTCCCCGCTTCTCTTCCCCACCCACTGCTGGAGTCTCCTGGGATTCCCTCTCCAATAGACTGCTTGTCCCTGAATCTTTATTTCAAACTGTGCTTCAGGGGAACCCAAAGTTTTATGGGGATCCTGCCCCGAGCCTCCCTGGTGGGCGAGCTCCACACAGCTTCCCAGACGCATGGGCCGCCATGTTGGATGTCACATCCCCAGTCTGCCCAGCACGCGGCCCTCTTTCAGTGAGTATATATTGGATGTTTCCCTGGATTCTCTCATTGCTCAGCCGACTAGAAAAAAGGACTATCGTCGGCCTCTGGGTATCCACTGGTTTGGGGACCCATATGCTCCTGGTCATTTGCACACTGAAGATGCTCTTTGCATTCTTTCTAACTGTGCAGGACGTGCTGAGCTCTACAGGTGTAGGACCTGTGAGACTCATAGAAACCGATGAGATGGGGGATGCTTGTTTCTGAAGCACGTCGGTGACCTTCACACTCCTCCTGGGGGAGCTCCCCAGTTCCTGGCATTCGGGGTCACCACTAGGAGGGCAGCCCTGCAGGCCGGTATTCCCCCTGAGCTCGGCCACATTGAAAGCGCCGTCTCACCTGCAAGGTGCACCAGAGAAAGGACGGTGTGATGTGCTTCACTTCCTTTTTCCACTTTAGCTCTCTATTGTGAGCACATTCTTAAGAAGAAAAAAAATTAAGGTTATTTATTGACTGAAACCCCAGCACAACTTTCTCCATTTATTAATGATTCCTCTATTACTATAGAAACAGTACCCAAACAAGAGAATTACCCACAATTTTCTATTGTCAAAGATCACTTGTAAGACGGGGCAGCTGGAGTGAATCCCCAGGAATACTTGGAAAATTATACAATTATCTACAAAGTGTGCTCACGCCGCCACAGCCAATGGCTCTGGCCGCTCCCGGCCTGCTCGACCTCACAGCACAGACATTCCGGAGAGGGAAGTCACAGGCGCTTTCTCACTAATGGGTAGGGGTAACCGCTGTGAGATTCGAGGTTATTTCTGGCAATTTTGGATAATTAATTCTCTGAAATTGGAAAGAGCCATCCCACAGAGAATGATGGACAGAGAGAACTGCCTCAGAAAGATGGCCTCTGAAGTCCATGTCCAGCCGGTCTGCCACTGGGCAGGAAGGCCAACTCCTGGGCAGGCAGGCAGGGGAGACCTAGGGCAGAGCTGCCTCCAGGGGAGACCCCAGTGCAGGCCCCGCCCACCCGCTGCCTCTGCAGCTGGGCTGACGGAGGGTTTCCAGGGTCAGCAGGTTGAGTGCGATGTTCCAGAAACGGGAAATTAAAGGGAGCTATTTCAAGTTAATAATAATGACGAGGCCGATGGTAACTCCTGTTGGAGCAGAGCTAAAGGGACAGCCGGGCACCTGGGTCCCACCTGTCCCCGCCACACATTCACTCAGTCATCACACAGAGTCACTTCAGGGCAGGATGGGTTGAGGGGGGCTGGGTGTTCCATTACCACTGACCCCAAAGTGCCTTTCTGATGAGGGACAGTGTCCTTTATCACAGTGTTGCCATCAGTCACAGATGAGCTCTGGGTGCCAGTCAGGTTTGGGAATCTCATGAATTCAGATTCAGACAGATGGCACCTTCTGGAAGGATATCCCTCAGCCTGGCTCCCAGCCTGCTCTCTGTCTGACCGTGCTCCTCTGGTGCCACTCACCATAGCCCAGGCCTACATCCCTGTGACTTCTGTTTTGTCCCGATGCTGAGCCTGGAGCGTGCTCATGTGGGGAGGGGAACTCTCTGGAGCCACTCCTGCCTGGCCTGGCACTGGAGCCATGGAGCGGAAGTGGGGAGCCAGCGTGGTCTTCAACTGAGGCCAAGGCAGGCAGCGTCCACCTGAGCATGGCCGGGTGGACACGGGAGAGAAGCGGGGTTCACAGCTCTTATATGTAAAGCAGCAGGGGTTCTGGCTGGGCCGCAGAGCAGCTGTGATCTGCTTGTCCATGAGAGCTGGGAGGGGAGAGGCGGGCAGAGGCCTGGGAGCTTTCCCAGGGAGGGAAATGGCGGATGTCTGCACTACTGCAAACTCGCCATACACCCTGGAATCCCAGGCAGGAACCCTTAGCTTCTGGTATGTAAATCGCGCCCCAGGAGGCTCTGAAGAAAAGACCTGAAGAGGTAGGTGTCCCTGCACTCCCTGTGTTCGCAGACGCCAGGGAGGGGGTCCCTGTGTGCAGCCCAGTGTGCGCCTCCTGTGCTCCTGGACCATGTCTGTGCACCAGCGTCTGAGAGCCAGCTCTGAGCCTGGGTCAGTCGGAAGGTGCCCTGCCAGGACATGGCCCGCTCTCCCGCCTCTCCATCACCAGCCGGCCCTGGCCTCCTGGGCCCCCCACGCCCCGTGACTCGGCCATGCAGCGCCCTCTTCCTCAGAGCCCCAGAGCCGGTGCTTCTCCAGCGGTTTGACGTGAACATTTGGAGAACGTAAATGTAAAAACGGGGAATCCTGTGTTTTGATATTGCTGCTACCAACTTCCTGGAAAACACTTTCCTTTCAAACCCAGAACAGAGGAAAAGCAGTCTCAGGGGACTCTCTCCAGCACTTTCTTTCAGATGGTGGAGGCCGCCCGCCCCCAGGGAGCCGCTGAAGTCAGCTGCGTTGACTGCACGGCCTGCCGTAAGCAGTCTGGACGGGGGAGAGGGAGGTCATTTTCCCTCTTGCTGGAACATTTCATTAGGTCTGGGGTCTCCTTTCTTCCCACCCTGCCAAGAGACTGAGGGGCAGGGGCGGGAGGTGCCGCTGGGGACCAGGTGAAGCGGGAGTGACAGGAGGGATCAGTTGGCTGGGCACATGCCCTGCAGTGTCCATGACCAGGCGCGGGTCCTGGTCTGTCCTCCCTCAGCTGACTGGAACCCTGGGTGCTCAGAGGAGTAGACTTGGTTGTGGGGTGCTGGAGGAAGCATTCATTCAGCAGAGCATGGAGTTGTTCTCCGCGGACTCATGGAGCTTCTTGGATCTGTAGAACTCTCTGGAGAAATTGTCGGGAGGCTGGGGTTCCCTGGGAGCCAGCGGGCACCACCCTCACAGATGGAGTCTGCTGCTGGCCTCTGGGTGGGAGGCCGGGCTGTGCAGGTGGCAAAGGCTCCGGCATCACGTGCCGTTTCCTCCAAGCACCAGTGACCTCGGGCCAGCCAGTCTGTGACAGGTCCAGGGCTGCAGTGCCCCAGGGTCTTGTGGAGGACAGAGGACAGAGGACAGGGTGGGCTCTGTCCCACACCTGTCCTGGGAGGGCCTGGTGGTGACCTAACCTGAGGGTGAGGCTGTGTCTGTAAGCCGGGGTACCCACCTGGCTTCCTAGGGCTGGGGCAGCCTGGGACCCTGCGTTCAGCCAGTGGCTCGCCCTCCCCTGGTCCTCCTTCCTTTTGTCCCTGGCCACGGGGCTTGGCCCTGCCACCCGACAGCCCTGGACAGAGCTTGGCTTCCATGATGCCATCTACTCACCTGACTGTGGGCCCCGCCCCAGGGCAGTGTGACAAGGAGGGTGCCCAGGAGCTGGCCGAGCACGGCTCTGAGTCCCCTGGTCACCTCATCACGCAGTGAACCTGAGCAGGCCTGAGCCTCCTCCAACACAGACACTGTGGTCACTGGCCACTTGTCTTCACCTGTGTCACAAACAGGAGCTGCCAGGGATATGAGAACCCAGTGCCACTGTGCCCAGTGCTGACACCCTTCCTGTGCCCTCTGCCTTGACTGAAACTGTCCCCAGGAGGCAGAGCAGGGTGGCTCTCACACTGGAGCAGGGGCCTGCTCGGCCAGGGAATCCGACTGAGGATTTGCCCCGAGTCCCTCCCGGCCAGAGAGAGGTCTGGAGAGGCTGGAGGGCACAGGCTGGAGAGCGGTTTGCCCACAGCCGGGACAACAAGTGTACGCCCTGCAACTCCACCCCGGCCCCTCTGTGGACGGAAGTCCTTGCCTGTCCCTGGGACAGCGTGTCAGGCGTGCAGGACAGCCTTGGTGGTGACAGGGAGGTAGTGACAGGGACCGCCCCCATATTCCTGACTGCAGCTAGAAGAACAGCCTCCACTGAATACAGTATGTGCCCACGGAGGACACCGCGTCACAGGAGGGCCGTGCGGCCTGGCGCAGTGCATGAACTATCACAGGCGGAGGGCGTGGGTACGAGTGAGATCTGCAGAGGACAGGTAGGCAGGGGTTTCACACAGAGGGATAAGCAGAAGTGAAGTCCAAGAGATTTTAATATTTTATTTTATTAAAAAATTTGAACATAACCAAATAAATAAATGAAGGAAGGAGGGAGGGAGAAATTGTTGGCCCGCTGCCTCTCCGACAGGTCTGAGGTCCAATGCCTCCTTGGTGACCTCAAGGGGCAGGGCAGGTCCTCCTGTCCCACTCCACCACGTCTCTTTTGGGATGAAGGAAGCCGCTCTTCTGTCTGCTCATCTCCTTGAAGGAAGTGTGCTTTAGGAATCTGTGATCCACGCTGGGTCCAGCTCTGCCAGCTCTGGGACTGCTGTGCCGGGCCACCTCCCTCCCAGGGCTCTGTGCCATCCTTCCAGTCCATGCCGTTCTCTTGGAATCGGCAAGGTGTCTGCGACGTGCTCCACTTCTCTGCTCACCAACGGGCAGCTTTTCAGAACTTGATTTATCGACGGAGTGTCCTGCAGGGCCTCCCTATGGAGACCGAGGGACACTGCACGGGTCACTTTCCAATAAGGGACTCCCACACAGGCTTCTTTTAAGAGCTGGATCCAAATGGGGCAGCAAAGCACCAGGGCGGGGAGCCGGGGCGCCCCAGGTTCCTTTGACGAACCGTGCGTGCTCCTTCTTTGAACTGGGAGAGCCTCTCATCGGCACGGGGTGGGTCTGTAGTGGGGATGGAGCCCGACACCACTGGCCTGCCTGCCGCTCGGGGTCTGGTTGACGCGCTGGCTGCCATGGGGTGTGTCCCCTCCCACACTTGGGTCCTTGTTTCCTGTCCACCCTTGTTCTGCCTCCCCCTTTCCTGCCCTCTGTTAGCTTAAGGTGATCTTCCTTTTCCTCGTCCACTGGCTCTTTAACTAACTTAGGCTTTGTTCTGGTTTTGCCATCCATCATAACGTCCATCACGACTTACTCCAGGTACCTTCAGTTAGCCCCGGGTCAGGTCACACGTGAGGCAAGGAGCCTGCAAAAGCCCCTTCCGCTCCTGGCCACACTTGTCCTGTTGTCCGCCTTCCACTGTGGCTTCCAGAAGCTGCACCAGGTTGTTGGTATTGGGGGTAAGTGGCCAAATATCTGTTTAAAATGTTAAGAGTCTTCCTGGGTAGCTGGACAGCAGCCGCCCTGGTCTCTCCCTTCATCCTTCAGATCTGAGATTCCACCGTGTCCTTCCGTCCAGCCCGAGGCGGCCACTCGGACACTCGGCAGTGCGGTTCTGCTGGTGAGAAACTCCACGTTGGGTGACCTCAAAATGTCTTTAAACATTCTGCCTTTGCTTCTGAAGCCTGTTTTGCTGGATGCAGAACACCAGGGTAATAATGCTCCTGTCTCCACGGCTCACACTCCCGGGCCTTGAAGAGCGATTTCGCTGCCGCCATCTCGAGTCGGGTCCGGGGAGAAGCTGGTGCTGCACCTCATGCCTGCTCCCGTGTGGGCGGTCTTCTTCTCTGGTCACCTCTGAGACATTCCTTTACGTCTGGTTTCAACAGTTTGACTCGGGGGTGTCTGAGGGCCTAAGTGGGCTAGGAATGGAGTTTTTCCTCTGTGGACTCATTGAGCCTCTTGGATCTGTAGGATTTTGTTTTCCTTCAGATTTGAAGAAACCTCTACCAACGTTTTTTAATATATATATGTATTTTCTGATCAGTCTCTCTCCTCTCCCTGTGGGGTCCATCATGCACCTGGTGGACCATTTGGCGCTGTCTTGCCGCCATCAAGCTCTGGATTCCATCTTCCCCTCTGTGCCTTGTTTTGCACGGCTTTAATCTCTTTGTCTTAAATATCCCTGATATCCCCCTCCCCCCCCAGAGCCTGTTCTACTGCTAAACACATCCAGTGAATATTTCATTTCAGATATTGTGTTTCTCCATTATAAAATTGCCACATTTCCCCTTTTATAGTTTCCATTTCTCCGCTGACGTGCCTCCTGTGCACACTCATTATGTCTACTTTTAGTTAAACACTTGAGTGTATTTGTAGTATCAGTTTTAGAATCCTCATCTCAGGATCCAACGCTGCATCGTCTTTGAGAATCCACTGAATTGACTCCCTCGGAGGGCCTCATTTTTCCGTCTCTTTCTGAGTCTCGGCGGTTTCCTGTGGAATGCTGTCGACGAGGAGTGGGTCATGGCCTGGGGTCGTGTGGACGTGCCCTGAAGAGGTGAGCCTTGTCCTGGCAGGCAGGTGGCTTCGTGGCAGGGTGGCTTTGCCCAGTTGTGCAGAGTGCGGGACGGTGTCAGGATGGGTGGAGGCAGAGAGCGGTTCCATCCTGAGGCCGCCGGGGGCTGGGTGAGGACTCTGCTCTGACGGTCCTGGGCTCCAGGGCCAGCCCTGTGCCGCCTCCTCTGATCTCTGCTCCATCCTCAGCCTCCAAGGCTGTTCTCGCCTGGGCTTCTCAGAGCCCTTCCCTGGCACGTGTGTCTACCTGGAGAGTCTGCAGGATGGGCAGAGACCCGGAGCTCCTTCCCCATAGGGCTTCCTCTGCTCTGGTGCCCCAGATGCCAGCCCAGCGGCCAGCCCCACCAGGGGGGCACCGCTCTCCCTCTGGGCTCTGTCCCTGTGCAGCACTTTGGACAGCGCTGCTGCAGGACTGCCTGTGTCTCTGTGGGCCTCGCCTTGCCCCTCTGCCAGGGTGATGGCTGCCGATCCAGGGTGAACGCGGGGGCTGGAAGGGAAATCCGATGCCCATCATGCTCACGTGGCCAGACCCAGAAGTCAGACTCATGCTCGAAACTCATTCTTGAATGAGGCTGGAGTCTGGCATCTGCTACTGACCCACCTGTGGTGAGAACCATTGCCAGTGGCAGGTCATCACCACACCAGGGGGTCTTTCTCTCAGCAGGTCACATGGCACCTCTCAGAGCCTGGAGTGCTGCACTGAGGATGTGCCTATCACCTAACGAGTATTGACTGAGCACCTATCACCTGCCTGGCGCTGCTGGGGCTGTGACTGTGAGTAAGACAGACGCACCCTTGTTCTCCTAAGCACCTGCTGGCATGGGAGCAGCGATAAGTACAGAGGAGATCAGCAGGGCTCTGGCAGCACCAGGCTGCAGGGAGAACTCAGGCTGCGGGGAAGCGGTTACATCTGAAAGCCCTGGTGGAGGCAACGCGGGTTCCGTGGTCTCAACTACAGGTGACTCTGTTGTCCTCCCCTAGGGCACATGAGAACAGCTTAGTTGTCACAGCTTGGTGGCTGGCTATCGTCTCCTAGGAGGTAGAGGCCAGGGCTGATGCCAGACGTCCCACTGTGCCCAGGACGGCCCCCAACCCAGGATTGCCCAGTCCAGGGTCAGCAGTGTGAGAGGCGTGGAGAGACCTGCTGGGGAAGGCCCGTGCCCGTCGATGTGCCAGTGTGCCCTCGGTGCCAACAGAGTTCTGCCAGGATGAACTCTTTGCATTTGAGCAAGAAAGGAGTGTGGGAGCAGGAGGGGGATTCTTTGGTATCAACCTGGATGTGCCCAGGTCTTTCCGCAAGCCTGGTGTCCTGTTAACACCCCACTCAGGCATTGAGGTCACCCAGAGATAGGAGCCACCTGTGTGCAGAAGACAAAGGGCGGCTCACGGGGTGCTCTGTGGGCCCTGGACCTTGCTGGGCTCTCTGGAGAAATAACTGCCCCCCACATTGCTCTTGCTCTGAGGATCCCACGGTTCAGCCAGGACAGTGGTGTCGGAGCCCCTACTGGCAGCGTTCTGTCTGCCTGCAGGGGACACGACTGAGGGGCGGCTCCTGCAGGAGGGAGTGGGGCCCCCCCGGCTGCTCTGCACCAGGCTCTGCTGCAGACCCGAGAGGCTGCCTGCCCAGCTCCACCAGCTCTGAGGCTGAGAGGACATCAGAAGTCAGTGACCGGGCTGGGCTGGGCTCAGCGGCAGAGCACTCGCCTAGCCCGGGTGAGGCCCTGGGTTCGATCCTCAGCACCACCTAAAAATTAAAAATAAATAAATAAATAAATAGACTGTGTCCATCTACAACTAAAAAAAAAGAGAGAGTGCAGGCCATTCTGGCCATTCCTCAGAGGAGACCCAGAGGCCAGGGGTGTGGATCCCTGTTGACACAAAGCTGGCTTTGAACCGGGTGGGCAGCCCTATTTAAATAACAATCGCCCGCTGGCGGGAAGCTGCTGCGCGCTGGCTTCTGAAGTGAGAGCAGCCTGCTCCCTGCAATTGCTGTCAGGTTTGAAGCCATCCTCCTTTCAGAACTGCCTCTTAATGCAACCGTGAAAATTGTTACCAAGCAACACGCAGCCTGGAGTGGTGAGAATTCGAGAGTGACTGACGGGAGACGTCTCATCCAGAGGAGGCTGCCTCCCGCCAGGCTGCCGGGCCCAGGGATGCCAGCTGCTCTGGCTGAGAGTGGGGGTGGGGTGCCCTCGGGCGAGACCGCCACGCTGAAAATAAAGAAATAACACCGTGTCCTCTCACACCAGGCGGCTCTCTGTGGGTCTGGCTCTGTTTGGCTGCTGAGGTCTGCCTAAAGGCCCGTGTCCATTTCTTTGTCTGGAAAGTTGTGCTCAGTTCAGAGAAGTCCTGCTGTGGGCCAGTCCCAATCCAAGCCACCTAGCAGGGACCATGGGGGCTGAGCACAGCCCAGTCTCCAGGATGGGACCTGGAACGGAAGCGGTACACCCGCCAGTGGCTCCGGCCCATCTCTGCTCTGGGTCCCCCAGGTCAGCCAGTGCTGCAGGAGGGCCATTGGCCACTTCTCCAGCTGTAGCACAGCTTCTGTGTCCATGGACTGATGTCCTTTATCTTTGACACTGTGATTCCTCTCAGTAGGAAACTGCCCTTATTTGGGGACATGCTGTGTCTGACTCTCAGTCACTGGGAACCCTCTTGAGGATGGGTTTCTCCCTCTGGGAGGTGGACAGTGGTCGTGGTTTTCACCAGGTCTACATGCTGTGGTCAGAACAAGGCACTGATTTGCTTTTCAAACTCGTGTAAATGTGAAATAAGGTGAGCAAGGCACTCAGGAATAGAGAAGACTAGCTCAGTGGGTGCAGAGCACTTGCCTAGCGTGCACGAGGGCCTGGGTTTGATACTTGCACTTGGGGGTGGGGGGTGAACTTGTAGACTGACAGCCACACAGAGGAGGCGTCCAGCAGACCAAACACAGAGCGAAAGAAGCTGGACGTGGACGAGTGTCCTGCCTGATCTTTGGCATGCCCCCTGCATCTGGGGCCACAGTAGAGCCAGCGTCGGCCCCCAGGGTGTGGATGGCAGGGCGGGAGTGCTCTGCATTTGGGACGTAAGGGATGTGGAACAGGCACCCACTGACCCTCAAGTTTATGTGCCTTAGCACAACTGGGAACCAGCACCATCGCCCAGGGGATGGAGAGCCAGGCACTGCTGGAGGCCCTGGCCCAAATCAGAGCCCCCTTCCCCAGCCTGGAGGCACCTGGCTTCTGTCGGAGCAGCCACACAGCAGAGCGGCCCAGAAATCCACTGCCCCGCTGCCGGCGGCCCCAGCCACACTGGTGGTCAGCCCTGGGCTTCACCACGCTGACTGCCGCTCTTCCCAGGAGGCTCTTGGGTCAATGCCTGTGTTAAAGTCGAGTAGACTGGAGTGTGCTGCTGAGGGGAGGGCCTTCTGCCCACCCATGCCCTCTCTGGGCCAAAGAGGAGGAAATACCCATCACAAGTGAATGCCCCCTGCTGGGTCCCCACTGCAGGGTCCCCTCGGCTGGATTCCTTTGGCTGTGTCCCCTCTACGGGGTGCACACTTGCTGGGTTGTCATCCTCTGCCAGGACACTCTGCTGGTGGCAGTCCTGGGGCTGCTGCAGGACATCTCCCTGGGCAGATGACACTGTGTCAGAGGTTAGGAAGCAGCAGGCTGGAGTGTGGACTGCAGTGGGGCAGGGCCAGGCTGCAATTAGATTCCCCTGGGGGGGTCGGCACCACCCAGGCACAGCCGGTCCAAGTGCTCCACGTGTGTGTGTGTGTGTGTGTGTGTGTGTGTGTGTGTGTTGGGGGAGGAGGGGTTCAGCATTTGTGTCGTTTCAGAAAGGCCCAGATGATCCTCCTGGGCTTCAGTGGGCAGGCGCTGACCCGAGGGCTGAGCGTGGACCAGGGCTGTCTTGCGTTGTGGAAAGTCCCTGTATGAACATGCCTGAATCAGCCACCAGCCACCAGGCATCCATCCAACTCACCCCACGTGGGACGCTATGATGCCGTGGTAAGGAAGACTGACGGGCCTTGGGACCTGTGGCTTCTAGGCCCGTGGTGCATGGGGAACGTGGCAGAATGCAGCTGAGCATTTTAGGCCGCGGCCTCAGAGGGCTGCAGATGGAGAGAGAGGGCTGATGTGGGGCCGGTAAAGGCCACCAGGTGGGGAGGAGCGACGGCAGCTGGTGCAGGGAGGGAGTGCCCCGTGCCCATTGTGGAGCCTGTGGTCCTGGTGGGTGGGTGGTGGTTTGGCCTCTGCCCTGAGGATTGCCTGGAGCTCTCCCATTACAGTGGACCAGGAGGACGCGCCGAGGTGATAAAACGTGGAGGCCAGCAGCACACAGGGCCTGCTTGGCCGTGTGTCTCCCTGGACACCCAGGGGTTTTGCTCAAGCTCCTGTAGCTCCTCTAGGGAGGCACATGGCAGGCTAAGGACCCAAGGCATGGCCCAGAGCCCGGGAGGGCCTCTGCCAACAGGAGGTTCCGGAATTCACGTGGATGTCCTGTTTGTTTTCAGGGTCCGTCCCTGTGGAGGCAGTGCCTTGAGGGAAGAGGGGCATTTTGGTGACAAACTGCTTTGGACTCTAACCCAGCTTCTTGAGCTTTCTCGGCTGTGCTGTGGGAGGCTGGTCCTCTGTTTATAGAAATAATGACGACAGCAATCTGGGACAGATCTGAGAGGAGGCCATAAAATGCCCAACCCAATGAGTCAAGAATGGCAGCTATTGTCATGTTTGTAGCAGTGACCTGCTTTCTCAATAGTGCTGCGTAACAAAGATCCCAATGGCTAATGTCTTGAAGAACTGCTCTTCCCCATCTCCTGTGAGCTCATGGGTCAGTTGGGCCCTTCTGCTAACTGGAGCCAGGCTCAGCTGACGTGGCTCCGTTGGCTTGTCATGTCTGCAGTTGGCTACAGGCAGCCTGGGGCGGGGGTGCTGGATGTTTCTGCTGACAGTCTCCACACTCTCCAGATACCCCTGCGTTTGTCTCTGTGGGTTTCCCTGAAGTTCCCACGTTGGTGGCAAGGGTCAAAGAGAGTAAGGGAACAGTCCTGAGTGTCTTTGTGATCTCTGCTTGGGTCACATCTTTTGGCCAAAGCTGGTCACATCAGTGGCCAAGGGCAGGGCAGGGGAGGAGTACAGTCAGGGACAGGAGTGGGGACAAGAAGGCCTCAACAGGTATTGGTGCCAACACTGGCTCACAGGAGACAGGACTCAAAGGCATGTTCTGCCAATCTCATGTGCCAGGTCTACTCACCCGACCGGAGGCACCAGCGCTGCGTAAGTTGGTGACAGCGAGGTGAGACATGGCAGAGCTTATCATCTAGGATGACCACCTGGACGTAGACCACGACTCCTGGGAGTGTGGAGGGTGGACCCAGGGCCTAATATTGGACCCCCAGGCTGCAGCAATTAAAACCTGGCACATTACAGGACGTGCCTAGGAGACCTTCCGCAGGGTGTCTGTCCAGCGTGCGTTTCTCTTGAGGTTCCTCAGCAGTGAGCACCAGCATGTCCGCTCTTCAGAGACGGCTCTGTGTGAGCCTGTAAGTGCCTCTCAGGGCTGCACTTGGGAGAGGGTAGGTGGGAGTGGCCACCTGTGGTCAGCCCTGCCCGCTGCTGCCACCTTGCCTGCTCCATCTTCCTTCCATTCCAAGTCCACACGCTGGGTCTTCGTGGCCGCCCCCTCCCTAGGATGGCAGAGAGCGAGGCCTGGCCAGAAGGCAAGGGTGATCCAGGGAGGTCCTGCCCAAAGCTGGCCTGGCCCTGAGCCCCCAGGGCCCAACTCCACATCTCCCTCTGGGGGCCACACAGTCCAGGTCACGTTGGGGACAATGCAGTTGGCTGACCAGGTGGCCACGCACTCTGAGGTGACAGGGCGCTGTCTTGGAGACAGTCACTGCGGAAGCTGCACCTCGGGACCCACTTCCTCCCCTCCGTACCCCCCGGGCACGCCTGGCCAGCGCTGGCTTTCACTTCCATGTCCTCCTGAGGAACACGACGGCTTCCTCCACACACTAAGCTCATTTATGAGATTAAACATTTAAATAAAAAATTATAAACACACCATAAAATGCTGATGGGTAATTATTATTTTTTTTTTGCATGTCTTAAAGGCTGTGGGGATTACTGTTTTGGAGCAGATTCAATTATGGTCCTTGAGTCTGGATGGAAGTGACAGAACTCACCCCAACGTCACTGCGAAGGCAACGGCATCCCCCTCCCCCACCTGCACCTGCGTCCCTGCGAGAAGACAAGAGAGGCCCAGGGCAGGAGGCTCAGGTGTGATCGGGGCAGCAGGAAGGAAGGCATCTCTGCTGCACCTCGTGCCTGGGCCAGGAGCTGAGCATCCGGGCACCGGCTCCCCTTCCTTCAGGGCCAGCCTGACCCGACACTCTGGCCTGAGCACCAGGCCCAGTTGGGAGGTCTGGGTCTGAGGTGGTCTCTGCTGCTTCTAGTGCCCTCTGGAGAGTCACAGGAAACTCCTTGAGCCGCAGCTCTGCCCCACCAAGCCTCATGGGGAAGATCAGAAAGTGCCCCAAGGCTTGTGGGCATCTGTGGGCTTCAAGAGCCTGAGGTCCAGCAGCCCCAGTAGTGTTGGCCATGCTGACTTCCCCGCCTGCGGCTTCCTTTGCTGGTTTGTGAATATACCATGTAATTTAAAAATAATAATAAATAAAGGTGTAAAGCCTTCCTTTACAGTGGCTGCAATTGCAGATCTGCTCAGTAACTAATCAAAGTCAGAAGCAGAGGTTGAGGCCCAGGGCAGTGCCTCAAGTGCAGCCTTCTGACTCCCAAAGCCACCTTCCACGGGGCCCGAGGCTGCTGGATGCATGTTCTGTCCCACCCTGGGAGTCCATCCGTCTGCCTGTCTGTCCTTCCCCAGAGGAGGGGAGGTGCTGCTGATGGCTCGGCGCCTGAGCCCACTGGGCCCCTGAGCATCTCTCCTGTGTTTCCACACCCAGCTCTGTGGCAGGCAGGGCAGGGCAGGGGACCAAACAGAAGAAAGTGGGGACCCGTCCACCTGCTCTCTGTGGCTCCAGTGGCAGGCTGCAGCGCCGGGCTCAGATGTCACTGCTGTTTTCCCAGCTCCTGATCCCAGCTCGGGGGCCACTCAGGCAACAGTGCATGCCGAGGCGCCGGCGGGCACGCAGTGGGAAGAAGATGCAAATCCCACTCTTGAAGTCATCATCCCGTTGGTGACATGGCCTCCGGTTGCCATGGCGATGACTGTGTTATCCGAGGATTATCATTCCCCACGAAGAATGGGTGCGAAGAGCAGACCAACGGGAAGGAATGCAAGACTGTGTGAGAACCGTCACTCGGAGGCGCCCACAGGAGCAGGTGTGTGCACAGACAGCTCCGTGACAGTCCTCACGCTGAAAAACACACTTCTCAGGTTTTGAGTTCAAAGCTTGTTTTAGGACAAAAAATAAGCCTTCATAACAAAAGAACAAAAACAGGAAATTTAATGAGAAACATGACAGAAGACAAGAAGAGCAGAGAAAACACAAAAGTTGAAAAAAGGCAGATAACAGAGCAGGAAAATATTAAATGGCTTAATGAAAGGATTACTTTGGAAAGAACACAACCAGGAGAGAAAAATATTTTAATTATTTACCACAGTGGGAAGGAGGCCTGCTGTCACCCATAACAAAGCCAACGCACGCGTCAGAGCACCTGTGGAGGGATGGAGTTGGAGGGCCACGTCTGTGAGCTGTCCCCTGCGCGAGCTGCAGTCTCCTCCCCTGACCAGGCTGGAGGTCACCTGATGATGTAGCAATCTAGCTCAGCTTAACATTAAATAGAAACCAAACCTCTAAACCGTTATGTAAAGTTGCAGAGGTGACAAGGCAGCAGCCCAGGCTGCAGCCCTGCGCTGCCGGAGAGAGATGCTGCATCTGGTCCTTGAGCTAGTCCCCAGGTGGCCGCCTTCAGGGAAACCTGCTGGTCAGCTGAGCTGGAGGTGGGTTGTACGGGGCCACTGTCAACACGAGGGTTGACAGCAAGAGGGAGACAGGCGTCCAAGGTGGGACGTCAGGGGAGATGATTGCAGAAAGGGGCAGATGTCACTGCTGGTGTGAAGATGGGGGAGGGGCCCTGGGAGCTGCACAGGGCAGGAGTGGGCCTCCGCCCGGAGCTTCCACAAAGAGCCAGCCCTGCCCCTACCTGGGCTCCCTTCCAGCAGGAGACGCCAGGTCAGGCTCTGACCTAGACGGTAAGAGAAGGTGCCTGTGTTTTGCCACTAGGTTTGGAGACCTCTTACAGCAACAGTAGGGGGCTGCTGGGGGGACAGGGGAGCACACCTGGAGCACTGGAGACAGGGACACCCAGGGGAGGAAGCCCTGAGGCTGAGCCACCTGCACCCGGAAACCAGAAATTCAGACAGGAACCTGACACACACACACCTATCGCTCTCCCTGGGCTCCCAAGACCCCAGTCTGCCCCCTCCCAGGGAGGCTTATGGCAGCGCTGTCCTTGCACCAGATCCCAGGGATCAGCATCAGAGCTGAGGACAGGGCTGGGCCACGGCCTTGGGAGCTGGAGGGCTGGGCTCTGGGAACTCACCCTTCCACCTTCCCTGGGACTGTGCTGGACCCGTGGTGAGCTCCACACCCGCCCGCTCTGCGGCCCCACTCCGTCCCCCTCCCGATGTCATCACCGGGGTGGGACTCATCCCTTGGTGAGTGTGGGCAGCCAGGCCCTTGCGCACCAACAACAGGCACGGTGCTGTTCTGGGCTGTCACGGGCGAGATGGCCTTGTCCGATCTGGGCACCATGAGAGGCGCAGACCCTCCTTCCCCACTGTCCAGGCGAGGACACTGAGGCTGGTGGAGTGAGAAGATTTCAGGCCCTGAGCCCCTGCTCTCCGGGGCAACAGGGCCTGGGTCTGCCCCTCCCGCACTCTGAGCACACAGCAGGCCACATGGAGGTGGGCCCCATGAATGGACCCCGGTTGTAGAGGCTGGACCTGGCTTGGCTTCAAGGGCAGATCCCTAGTTACAGGACAGAGCTGCCTCTGGAGGAGAGGAGCAGGGCCACTCCGTGCAAGGGACTCGGTTGGGGACTTGGATGTTTGGAACTCGGGCCCCTCTCACTGGCCTCCACTTACTTAACAGCTGGGAATATTCAGAGTTTGACTCTTGTCCTTCTTCCAGGCCCAGAAAAGGCCACCCCACAAATCAGGAGAAATGTGGAGGAACATGCAGCCTACTCTGTGACCGAACCTTGCTAGAACCAAGGGGACCGGCCACCCCAGCTCCCTTTGTCCATCCAAGGACACTGAGAACATCTGCATCAGGCACCAGAACTTGAAGGACCACAGGCAGGGCCGTCCGTGACGCAGGCTCAGGTTCCCCGGGAGCATCTTGGTGGCTCTGAGTCTTCTGGGACCAACCGGGTGCATTTTGCACTTGGCCGTCCCGAGAGGGTCTCGTCAGGCAGAGTGTGAGAGCCGCTCTGTTCATCACCTAATGGACGGCAATTAATTGAGGAAAGGGAAAAAGGCCCAGAAGAAGGAGAAAAACACCAGGGAAATGAAGATGGATTGTTAAATTGAGCGCGGCGAGGCGGCCATGGAAGTATCATATCTCTCTGCTCCGATGACCTCGGTTAATATGCAGCGATCAATCACGCCATTGGGGGCATCTCTAGCTACCAGCTTATCAATACGGGTGGCTTGATGCGGACGGTCCTGACGTGTTCCCAATACAGAGCAGAAAGGTGGCCGGCCGCCCCTCACTGCTGAGCGCCCATGCCCACCCTGGCAGGTCGATTCGAGTCACAACACCCTCTTCTGGAATCCACTCTCTGATGACAGTGATTAAGCCCGAGCTGGCCTGGCTGAGCCCAGGACTATTCTACAGCAAACAACTACCTCATCGATCAGCATATTTTATTTTTAATATTCAGGGATTAGCTATGCTCTCAAAATACCCGTTGCCACGTGCATATGAAATGAGAGCTGCCCAGGACCCGGCACCGCGCGGCTCGGCCCCCAGATCGGGGAGGGACTATCATGCACGGAAGGCGGGCTGGACTCCCCGAGTCTTGGTTGGGTCCCCGTGTGTGTCCCTGTGAGCTGGAGGCTGACTATGCCCCTGGAGGGGCACATTCTCTCACCAAAGCCACAGTGTGCCTTCAGGCTGCAGCTGCAGACCATTCTCCAGAGGTCAGCAGCAGGTGGAGGAAGCACCCGGGGCCTCTCCCACCTCTGCCTCCTTTCTCTCCCTTAGGAGTAACTAAGACAGCCACCTTCACGTGCTCAGCCATGTGCCTTGTACGCCATGGACTCCAAGCCCTCCTGGGAAGGAGGAGGAGACCAGGGCACCTGGGCGGGATGCCCAGACCCAGTAGTGGTGACCATGTGACCTCATCTAAGCCAGGGAGACCCTGAGCTTTGCTTGGATCATGGGGACAGAGGACTATAGCTTTGTGTTCTGTCAGCTGGACCTGGTCAAGGGGGCAGGGAGCTACCTGTTCACCAGGTGGCCTGAGAAGGAGGCTGGGGCAGCTTGGAGGCCCAGGATTGGCCCTCTCTGAGGCAAACAAGCTCCTCTTTTTGACTCCCCCAGCCCCAGGGCCAATGCCCCCACCCTGGCCTCTTGTCTTTCCCACCAAGCCCTGCCTGTAGGTGCTGGCTCCGCCGCTGCAGGTCAGCAAGATGGTGCTGCACACACCGAAGCCTGCTGGGCTCTGAGCTGAGGACCCAAGGCTGTCCAAGGTGCCCTTGAGCAGGATCTTCATGTGGGATGGACAAGGGTGGCCCTGACATTGCAGAGAAGGTCTGAGGGTTCAGCCTGCTGTCTGTGGAATTCAGGGGGAAACTATGGCCCAGTGAGCTCGGGTCTGGTTGGATCCAGGGAAACAGTTCCTCCTGGGCTGTGGGGTGCCAAGCCTTTCCACATCTGTCCTCCTTCCCTGTGCAGTGGTTTCTGCTGTCCCTCAGGACCCTCATATTAGGGGCCAGTGGGAAGACCATGGCTTTCAAAGACATCCATGCCCCACCCCCAGAGCCTGGGAATGTGAAAGGGACTGCAGAGATGATGAGCCTCGGGATCCTGAGACCGACTCATGCAGGTGGCCAGTGCCGTCGAGGGGTCTTCCTAAGCAGTGGTCGGAGGCAGAATGGCAGGGGGATTCCGAGTCTCCACTCACCGTTGCTGGCTTTGGAGACGGAGGACATGTCCAAAGTGAGGAAGGCAGGTGGCCTTGTGGGCTCAGAAGGGAAGGGTGGGGACGCTGCAGAAGGAGCCCCGTGGAGCCCGCCCGCCAGCAGCTGGCTCAGCCTAGCAAGACCGACTGGGCTCCCTGTGCCCAGGAACTGTTGGAGTGCCCCCTGATGTCCTCTGTCACAGTGGACACAGGACGCTGTGCCTTGGACTCTGGCCTAAGGGGGGTGCGCTGGTGGCCACTGGCTTCTACTCCCAGCTCTGCTGTGCGACCAGGCTTCCTCTCGCTTCTCCTCTCGTCGTCTGCAGGGCCGAGTGTGATGGTGCCCCCTCCAGGCATTCACAGAGGACTGCTTGGCCCTGGGTGATCAGCAGGCTGAGGCTGACAAGGCCTCCGTTCAGGGAGGATGAGAGGTCTCAGGGAGGCGGGGCATCCTCGGAGGTGGTGACCAGAAGCCCCTCCTGAAGCCCAGGGAGAGGGAAGAGTGGCCTTGAAGCATGTGAAGGGAGGTATCCCCGCCTCAGGCCCCTGGGCCTGGGCATCCAGGAAGAGTCAGGCAGGAGGGGAGAGGAGGAGGCCGCGGGTGGCCGGTGGCCCTGCACACAGGAGCAAGGGCAGGCATGCTGGTTCTCAGAGGCCACCCAGGCCTGGGGAGCAGGACACACGGGGACCTGAAGGGCCTCGTCAGGATGGGGGGCCTGCGCTGGGCTCGGGTGGGGGTACGGGGGCTGCACACCGCTCCCCCTGCCCAGCCCCTACAGCCCCCACAGTTTACCTGGTCCAGATGGATGGCCTGGGCTAGCCGGGGGGAAGGCTCTGGAGCCGTGGTGCCTCCTAGGTGTGGGCCCGGGCACCCTCCCCTGCCAACCTTTCCTGTGAGTGTGATGAAGCTCCCTGGCCCTTAGCCGCTGTCCCTGCCGCAGGGCCCAGGTGTTGCAGGCCCGCCTCAGCAGGGACATTTTATTTCAAAGAAATGTTTCTTTCCCGTTTGATCTGCCTTTAAGATACACCCCACCACACACCCGGAATCACTGATGACAGTTCCCTCGTCAATTACGTTTCCTGTGGCCCAGATACTGCGATGGCACGCGCCATAAATCACGCCTGGGACTGGGGCCGCTGCTGGGGCTGCTGTGCACTCAGATGGCAGTGTGGCAGCGGGGTGTGGGCGGCGGCCGTGTGTGCAAGCTGTGTGAGGGCCTGTGTGTGTGCACCATGCAGATGTGTGCATGCCCGTTTATCTCTGTGTGTGTGTGTGTGTGTGTGTGTGTGTGTGGCTGGTGTCAAGGTCAGCACAGAGGTACCTGGGACTCCAGGACACACTCATGACCTCTCAGGCCCCAGCTTCTCCCTCTGAAGCCCCAAGCCCCCTGGGCTGACCCGAGTGCCATCAGCCTGCTTGGTGACGGGAGGACAGGAGCCAGGTCAAGTGACTGCTGTCCTGGCACCACCACTGCTGGGGTCTGTGGTGGGGCAGAGGCCTCGTGGCCTGTCCCTGCATGTCCCTGCATGTCTTTGGCCTCTCATCCTTCTCCACCTCCTCATGGGACGCTGGGTCACTGTGGGAAGAAATAGAAGGGGCTTTTGTCCAAGTGCCCCTGGGTGCCCAGGAGTCCTTCCCTGCTGGAGGTGGTGGAGAGTGCAGAGAGCCGTGCGAATGTGGTACCCAGGCCACACTGAGCCTGGGAGGGGACGTGGCCTGGGCTAGCCCTGGTGTGTGCGTGTGTGTGTGTGTGTGTGTGTGTGTGTGTGCGGCTCTCAGCGGCCACCTGTCCTTTCACACTCGGAGCCTGTCATGGCCTGTCGCAGGGCTGATGGGCAGGCCAGCACCTCTGACTCCTGGGCGAGGCTGGCAGCCTCCCAGCTCCCCTTGACCCCTCTCCCATCTCCCCCCGTCCCTGCCCTTCCCTCACTGCCCCTCCCCAAGTGGAGCGCAGACCCTCCTCATCCTCCTCACCACGTGACCCAAGCCGAGCAGAAGAGGCTCCCGGGGAGCTCGAACCCCTCCATGGCCACCCCCCAGGGACATCCCTGCAGCCACCTTCCCCAGCGGCCCCCCTGTGATCCGGCAGGCGTGGTCTTAGCCCCCCACACTGAGGGCTGGGAAGGACATGGGTTTACCTGTCCAGATGGATGACCTCCAGCCCTCTGGACTGTGTGGCCACCTGACGTGTGGACAGAACGGCTGCTTGTTCTCCAGGTGAAGGGAAAGGTGGGCAGAGGGCTGGGCACCTGGCCGCTGCCAACTTCTCTCGCGGTTTTTAGTGTCACGGAACTCTTTGGCCTCTCATCCTTCTCCACCTCCTCCCGGGACGCTGGGTCACTGTGGGAAATAGAAGGGGCTTTTGTGTGGTTGTCACAACACTGTGGCCTCAGCTGTCACAAAGAGGCTGAGCCCTGTCAGGTGATTCTGAAGACAGAGTGGGCTCGTCTGAAGTCCTGCACGCCCCCTAAGACGGCTCAGCGTCTAGGAATCTCACCAGCAGCCTTCCCCGCCCCAACCCACCTCCGGGACCAGCTGGTCGCCCCTGACCCCCGCTCACTCCTCTCCAGGAGCTGCCACAGAAAACTCTCAAATTCTTCAATCTTCGCTTCAGATTTAATTAAATGACCAAGGTCACTCACTGACTCTTCCAGCCAGTTCTGAGATCTGTTCAATTTTTATGGAATCCCATTAAAGTTCACTGCAGATATGTTAAAAACTTTAAATGCTTCACAGAAAGTTTTAAACCACACCGTGTGACTTTTGCTGTGTAGGACAAGGGCACTGGAGACTTCCCGCCTCCGCTGGACTGGAGTCAGGGCTGAAAGAGAGCCCTGTGCCCAGCGCTGCAGGTGCCCAGAGCAGAGGCACGGGAAGTGAAGATCCTATTCGGAGACTGGAGGCCCAGCAACGAAGCTTCCGCAGCCCAGCCCCGGGCCCAGCCCCGGGCCTCCACCCAGACCTGCAGGCAGCCTGGCTCCAGGGCCCCGTGGACAGGGCACCTGGGCTGGTGTACACATGTGCCATCCAGCCAGCCCACGTGACTTCTGAACACCTGGAATGCAGCTGGCAGAGAAGTGAGATGAGCTCTGTGATCTACACCAGATTTCAGAGACAGCATCAAAAGTATGCAAATATCTCATTAATAATTTTATGTTGATTACATGTTGAAGTGATAGCATTTTGGATATAAAGTAAATAAAATGCATTATTGGAATTAATTTCACCCATTTCTTTCTGCCTGTTTTAACAGAGCTTCTGGGAAATCTCAAGTCCCAGGTGCGGCACGTGCCTTTCTAGGGAGGTTCATCTGGATTTTCACAGGGTCCCTCTGCCCTTCCTCCTCCCTGTACTCTGGGAAGCTGCTCCTTTGGGGAGTGTGTTGGAATGCCAGCTGTCCCCAGGGATAAAACAGAACTAAAGACACCGGGTTCCTCTGCTGTGCCTCCCCTTGGGTCACGATCAACTCTTCCCCAGGCTTCTCAAACTTATTGCGTGGTGGAAAGACAAGGGCTCATGTCTGCCAAACTGCTGTCCCCACAGAGTCCCACGGCAGCCATGTAAACAGGAAGCCTTGAGCCAGGGTTGTCTGGGGGTCTCCCCAGCAGCTCTGAGAGTGTGAGAACCTGGCAGGACCATGGTCGGCTGTGCCTTGTGTATTCATCTCCAAGATGAAGAAGAGACAGTTTTCCTTTTCAAAAAATATTTCCTTTTAATTGATGCAGGACAATCGTACACAGTCCTGAAGCACAGCTCCGGTCAGCGTCCCGTCACTGAGGGGAGGTCCCTGGGATAGCCCACTTGCAGAGACGAGACAGCACATCCAGGCAGGAGCAGAAGAGAGTGAGGAGGGGTCCCCAGCCCCCTCAGTGCATGCCCCAGTGACCTCAAGACTCCCCATGGCCCATTTCCCAAAGGCTCCCCAGCTCCAACACGGCCACTCTGGGGTCCAGGTTCAGCACCTGGGCCTTTGGGAGTGGTGAGCCTGTACCTCCAGCAGGGCCGTGGGACCCTGTGACACCCAGACATGCTCTGGGTGAGCAGGTGCAGCTTACACACCCGCCGTTTCTTCCCATGAGAACTTGCCCAATCCCTCCTCTGGCATCGTGGAGGTGTATGTTGGATGGTCTGCAGTCAGCCCTCTGTGCAAGGACAGCAGAGCTCGCTCCCTGGCCACGGTGACTTAGACCCCTTGGCCTCCGTCTCCCACACCCACAGGCAGCATCAGCCTCACTCTACCCCAAGGTCTCTCCAAGTGCACGAGGGTGAGACAGTGTGGCTTGGTCTCTTGTGCCTGGTTTGGAGGAACCAGCTTCTTCCAAGTCTGTGGTGGATCAGGGAACATGTTCCCGAGAGGCAGCTCTGAGAGCGAGGGCCACCACTGGGCGCAAGGGTTCAAATCCCATTTACTGGTGCCTGGTGCCCTGCTGACCCTGGGCAGAGGGGGCTTAGGGCATGGCTCCTCCCTGTGGGGTGGGATGGTGGCCGTCCTGGAGGCAGCCAGGATGAGATGGCACCAGGTGTGCCCCGCACAGTCAGAGGCCTTGGTGGCCAAGGGGGCAAAGGCTCCAGGGCTCACGGTAGCTTCATTGAACAACGAGCTGAGGTGCCCTCGAGGACAGCCAGCCAGCTCTCTCCTGCTTCCTGTGCCCAGTAGCTGTGCTTCCCAGACTCCCCCTGTCCACGTGCACGAAGACCATGACAATATCTGTCAGGCTCAGTGGATTGGAGAGGAGAGCCTACCAGGGCACTGTCACCAGCTGGGGGCCCACCTGCCCCAGCCCTGCCTGGCTGCCTTCAGACCCGCAAGTCCTGCCTGGGCCCGGTTGGACCCCCTGAGAGGCTCCCAGTGCACTGCAGTCATTTGGGCCAGGGGACTCTTTTCTGAGGCTGTCCTGTGAGGGCATTTAAGGTGTTCAGCAGCCCCTTGTCCCCACCAAGCCTCACTCTCACCTCCGCAGAACGTCTCCAGGTCTTGCTCCCGTGGCCGGGGAGCAGAGCAGCCTGGGGATAAGTCTGTGCTGGGTGTCCCCAGCGTCATCTCCCTCACTCTTCAACACCAACAGGCCTGCTGGGGGCTCTTGCTTCTCTCCCTGTTCCTCAGAACTGGGTCAGAGCCAGGTCCTCTCCTGGCCCAGGACTCAGGGCCTCTGGGTCCCAGCATCCCCTGCAGAGGTGCTGCGGGGGGAAGGCCTCGGCCTCCCTCCCTGTTCTCCTTCCCCGGGAGGCTGCCTGAGGTCCTGACTGCAGGAGGCGGCCCGCACGGTCTCCCAGTGCTGGCCGGTGCCCATGGGCACTCAGCACACGCACAGCACGTATGCCAAGGTGCGGAAGGCCAAGAGCAGGGTGCCCTCTCTTCAGCTCCCCGGATCAGGGCAGCGGGGGCCAGGGGCGCAGAGGGAGGAGCTGGGAGGAGCGGGCTGGCTCCAGGCTCACGCCACCTCTCCAGTCCTGATCCCATCTGGATCTGCTTTAATTCCATTCTGTCTGGGGGCCAAAGGGAAGCATTCTGCTTCCCTAAAATAACTGAGCGTGGTAATACTGAAAAGCGCCATTTGCATGTTTACTGCGGAACCACGTGGAAATTAAAGCTCCATCAATTATCACACAGACGCTCTCCTTAAATGTAAACACCACATGCAATCTACTCTGTTTGGAAGTGTGTACACAAAACTGATACCAAACAGTATTAAACGATCATTAGTGACAGACCGCTGAGACTTGAGGGTTGCTGCCTCTCGGGCTAAAGACGCTGCCGCACTGTCAAAATACCTGGCACCGTCCTCCAGGCCGCGCAGTGGAGCGCGGTCTGGTTCCAGCGTGAGCGCCTGTGGCTGTGAGCAGTGGCGAGGGGACGGAAAGGGGAATCTTGTGGAGTCCCTTGGTAAATGTGCTGGAGGCGGTCACCAGTCCCCCCAGAGCAGAGCCAACAGAGGAAGTGCAGACCTGTGGGCTGCGGTGGGCCAAGGCCCCCTCCCACCCCTTCTTTCTGCTCTTGGAAACAGCACTCACCCCCCCCCGAGCCCTCAGATCAGGTCAGTCCTGCCGGCCCCCTCGACACTCTGATCAGACCTTGATCCGCGGTGGGCACGGGCGTCACGTTTGTATCTACTGTTTTCCTCCTGGTTTCATCCCCAGCCTGGGATCCGCCAAGCAGGTGTTCGTCCACCCATCCACGCACCCAGCCATCCTCCCACCTAGGCACTGGTCCACCCACCCCCCCATCCGTGAATCCGCCCACCTGCCCGTCCACCCAGAGGTTCTTCTCAGCACGACTCTGACTCTCGTGCCTGGTTCCTTCACTAATCAAGATTGAGGTAGAGTGGGGTGCCAGGCAAGGGACCGTGAAAAGTGGCAGATCTGTGGCAGCCGTGGGACAGGAGTCTGGGGCAGTGGTGAGGACCTGTCACCCCCTCAGGTGGGCAGAGGAAGCCTCCCTGAGGCTGGACATGAGGCCAGGATGAAGGAGCCTCAGACCCCTCGTGGGCTAGGTGAGGCCCGCAGCCCCAGCGAGTGACGCAGCAATGCTTGGGTCCCTGCTCACTTCCCTGGTGGCTGTCCCTGTTCTCCAAGGTGGGACCCTGAGCTGGAGGAGGCTGTGGGAACCCAGCTGGCAGTGGGGTCTCTTCCTGCATAACGGGAGGCTGTCCTGTCCATCTCCCCTCTTCCACGAGGAGGGCTGGGTGGGTCCTGCTGGGTGGCTTCCCACTGGCCACTGGGTGGGATTTCTAGAAGGACGTGACGAGATGGCACTGTGAAACCCCTCTGGTCTGCCTCACCAGGAGGGCCTCATATTGCGAACACAGAGACCACAGAGAGGGCCATCCCACGAGCCAGGCCCTGTTCACTGGTTTGCCCCGTCAGGCTGTTTCATGCAGATGCAGGCTTTATAATAAAATCTCCACTTTTGTGACGATAAATCATGCATCGTGCTCCGTGAGGGTTCTGGTGTCGGGGCCGCGCTGGCTCCTGCCCTCACCGTCTGGGCAGGTCCCGTTCCTCCAGGTCACCCACTGCAGAGTTACGATCAATTTTCTCTTTCTGAAGACGACATCAAGATGACCAGCTGGAACCCGCCACCTCTAATTGCCAATTAAAGTCCATAGTGCGCTTTTGCGTTCCGTCCCTCCTCAGCACAGGGACCTCCGTCAGCGGGCCCACGAGCCACCCGTGCCCAGGGCCCGAGGTGCTCACTCTGCTTGTACCTCAGAATTCCTCTCCTCCTCCCCTCGGTCCCTCAGGAAGGGGGAGCCGTGGGGTTGGAGGAGGATGTGTTGTCCTGCAATTTCTGGAGAGGCAAAGGCCAGCAGAGGACCAAGATGGCAAGCTGACCCGTTCTTTCCCTCCAGGAGGCCAGGCCCCGGGCTGCAGGTCCCCTCCCGGCCTGGCCAGCCTCGGCAGCCTGAGCCCTGCTGCCTTGGGCTCCGAGTTTCCCAGGTGGCCAGGTCCAGCAAACCACTGCCGAGAAGTGGAGGTTCTGGGGTGGGGAGAGCCAAGCCCGCCTTCCTCACCACCTGCTTGACTGAGGCGGGTCCTACGTGGTGGGTGGCTATGGGTTTGGGAGCCAGGCCAGCTTCGGGGGGCAATGGGCAGGGGAGGGAGCAGGAGGGAATGTTAAAAGCGCCCCCACAGCCTGCTTTCCTGGACCAGCGCCTTCCCCGGGACTCGTTCAAATGGGCCTCGAGGGAGGAGGACGTCAACCCGTCTCATCGTGGCCAGTGCCAGTTCCAGCAAGGTGACAGGTAATGTCTGGCTGGAGATGTGTACCCACAGTGCTCCAGGAGACCCCGGAACCTGCCTCCCCCCACCCAAAGGCAGGGAGACCAGCTTCCTGGGTGGGTGGCCATGGGTGTGGAGAGCCAGGGCGCAGGCTGGCGGAGCTGCCTCGGGGGTCTCTGGAATGCTGCCAGGGAGCAGGGGGTGTCCCATCCTCTGGCGATAATGGTGAACTTGGTGGTCCCAGGGCACCCGTGGCTTTCTGGAGCAGTAAAATGAACAATTCATCGCAGGTTATTTGAAGGCAAATCACTTTAAGTGTAAGAAATAAAAAGACAAATTGGCAATTGAGTTTTGTGAGAACATAAGTGGATGATTTGCGCTGGTGTGCAGGGGGACTTAAGCCTCTGCGTAGGGAGGAGGAAAACGACCAAATGGGGTTAGATGTGGCATTGTCCTCCTGGGGCTCTGCAGGTGTGGCCCGGGGCTGGGGCTCCTCTGCTTGGCTCTTTACAGCTCAGACTCCAGATCAGCAGACCAAGGTGTGGGCAGCTGTGGGTGTATCTGGGACCTCTACCCCCAGCACCTGTCAGGATGTGTGTCTAGGCCTCCCGGGACACTGGGACAGAATACAGAGGTGACAGTGAGGGGATTTGTCCCCAGAGAACATCTAGAAATACCTGAAGTCATCCTGGGTCATCATAACTAGATGCTGTTGGCATTTGGTGGGTAGAGAGCCGGGTGCTGCTGGACCTCTACAGTGTCCACTACTGGCCCCTGAAACAGAACTATCTGGATGCAAACGTCAATTGTCTCAAGGTGAGGAAAGCCTGGGTACAGAGCCGTGGGGACATCTGAACCCCTGACTAGCTGCAAACCCAGAGAGCAAGGGCCGTCTCGGGCCTCACACCCTCCTGGCACAAGCCACTGCTCAAAGGCTCTTTGTTGGCTAAGTGGGTGGATAGATGCTAGGGCATGGATGGATGGGCGAATGGCTGGTTGATGGGATGGACAGATGGATGGATGAGTGGTGGGCAGATGTGTGGATGGGTAGATGGACATGTAGCTGGACAGAGGTGGGTGGGTGGAGGAGATAATGGATGGACATAAGTGAATGAATGGGTGGTGGACAGATGGGTGGTGGACAGAGGGGTGGTTGTGCAGAGGGCACATGTGGAACATGTGGTCATAGCCTGAGGCTGTCACTGAGGAGCCATGGGCCCCCAGCCAAGGAACTGGGGAGCTTCTCACTGCACTTGGCTGCGAGCTCTTTGGCTCAGCCCCATGAACAGTCCTAGAATCGCTTCTCCTTTCTCTCACGCTTCCTCCTCAGCAGGCCGGCCTGGGAGGGACACAGGACACTGAGATGACCCCAAGGACCCTGCCCTAAGGATGGGCTTCCATGTAAAGTCCTCTGAGTGTGGGCATAAGGAGTCATCGCCCTGAGATGAGGTGACATTGTGTGTCCTAAGAGGACATCCTGGCTCTGCCTGACTAACCAAACAGGCCTTCTGAGGACCGTTTCCTCCTTGGTGGCAGAAGTAGGAGAGAATGTGCTCTTCCTGGGTATCAGGGAGGGAGAGGCTGGAGGGAATGAGGGTGAGGGGTAACCCCACAGTGTGCGCCCTTGGGCTGGGCCTGGCCAGTCAGCAGACGCCGGCATCAGGGCAGGGGTGGGGGCACTTCCAGGGCTCAGCCAGGGAGGGCCAGGTGCTGGGAAGGGGCCCAGGGGCTTTGTACCCCTAGAGTGGCCATGCTGGGCCATGTAGGGCTCACCGTCAGCTCCCTCCACCACGGCTGCCTCTGGGTAGCAGCTCTGCCTCCACCTCCCCTGGGTCGCCTCTGGATCCAGGGATTCAGGTGGACACAGGGGAGGGGTGGGCTCTCACTCCACGTCCTGCGTACAGGAGCAGAAGGGGTGTCCTGCAGGCAGCGGGGCCCCAGGGCTGCCCTCTGCCCCTGGCTTTCCTCCCCTGGTGCCGCAGGACCTTTGATGGTCTGGGCTCCTCGCCCCTCGCAGGGCCCCCCTTGCCCGTCCCACTTCACAGGCCCTTCGGGAGCCAGCTTTTTGATCAAATCAGCGTGCGAGCTTCACACAGACCCAAAGAGGAGCCCTGCTGGGCCCCGAGCGCAGCTCTGAGGTCAGGCACCAGGCAGGGATGCGCTTTGTGTGCCGTCTCTGTGATCCTCGGCCAGGGAGAAAGGCTTTGAATCCCCGACAGTCTTGGGCGACTCGACCACAAAATCTTGAAGGAAGAAAGCTGCTGTGTCCTGGGCCTTGCCCTCGGGTGGGGCGGTGCCATGTGTCCCCTGCCAACACGCAGCTACTGTGTTTCCAGGTGCAAAACTGTGTCACCTTTGTCTGGGGCGGGTGACTGGCCGGCTTCCCAGGGGCTCCTTAGGGAGGACTGGCAGCAGGGCAGGCCCACCCTGCCCCGCCCTGTCCTGCAGGGCTCACTCTGGGCCTTTCACCTGCGGCTCCTGCAGAACTCTGAGACCCAGCAAGGGCAGGGGCTCCTCTGGCCCTGCGGCCCCCTATCTTCCCACAGGCACGTTCCATGTCACTGGCCTCCTCACCCACAGCTAGCTCTGCGAGGCACGTGTCCCATGAGAGCTGCAAATTCCTGCAGCTAGCTTAGTGCCAGGCAGCAGGAGTGACTTCGCCAGCTCCAGCACATAGCAGAGCACAGCCACGCATCCCTGATGCCGTGGCCAACACCCGCGGCAGCTGGCCCCAGGCAGGAAGAGGACCCGTGCTGTGAGGTGGGCTCACCCCAGCCCAGGACAGCTGTGTTGCACCTTCTTGGTGCACCTCTCCATGTGCACCCACCTCTGCTGGATGGACTCGGAGGCCGAGACCCAACACCTGGTGCAGGAGACTGTGGAACAGAGCCGGGAGGGGGCCAGCACAGTGTTTAGAGAGCAGAGGTGGCCCGAGCTTGCTGGCCGCAGCGGCTCACAGAGCTTGTTTTCAGACGGGAGACGGCGCTGTGTGGGTGAGCATTCCCGGGAACTGAACTCACACAAGAAGTGCTCTCCTGCTTGCACAGGATTAGTGCACTGCCGGGGAGCCCGGGGGCCCTAGCCGCAGGATGATGTCAGAAATGACCTTGAGAGCCCAGGCAGCTGGACAGGGTCTGGACTTTCTGCTTGGCCAGTTCTGCACAGGCTGTAGGCAGCCACATGCTGCTGGTCGTAAATATTTCAGAATGAATGGAAGGAACGGGTCCATCGCAGCAGAGGATGGGTCCTGGCCTTGGAGAACTCCCTGTGACTCTCCGGGGATGTGGGTTGACGTCTGTGGAGCAGGACCAGCAGGCACGTCTGATGGAAGGAGGCTGCCCCAGACCCCGCGCCCGTGCCCACCTTCACCTGTCAGGCAGCCACGGCAGGAGCCCCAGTTCAGCTAAGGTGCACGTGCGGTGTGTGGGGGTGGCGTCCTTGCTGTCCTTGGCCACACAGGACAGCAGCTGAGTGGCTCCGGCTCAGTGGACAGCGAGGACCTGCATTTCCAAGCTCCGCCCCTGCAGCCTGGTTATCGCATCTCCCTGGCCCCATCCCCAACATCTCTCATCCTGACCTTTGGGACGGGGGTTCCCCAAGCCAACGGTGGGCTGAGCCTCTCAAGAGGGCAGCTGTCTCCCCCAGACTCCTGCTGACGTCACCGCTGTCCCCAGGGTATCTCAGCTCCTGCAGGCCCCACAGCTGCCCGGCATGGGAGGCTGAGGCCTGGCTTGTGACCGTGAGGACCCACGGGATCCCTTCGAGCTTGCCGAAGCTGCAGCCCAGCCAGCACCCCGCAGCCCTGGCCGGACAGCTGGGTGCAGAGGCAGGGAGCCCGCCCGTCCTGCTGGGTAGGCACGACCCCTGGGGGGGTCCAGGCACAGGCAGGCTTCGGCTCCTTGGCACCTCCGTGGGCACGTGCATTTTCTTTTCCGATCCCAGGTTTGTTTTATTGATCTGGAGCTTGCCAGGCAGGAGGGAAATGTACACATGAAGGCGCCGGCTGAGTGCAGGATCGTAGCGTCAGAGAATGAATCAACTCTGATTTGGCCTCTCTCCTGACCAGGTTTAAACAAACAGCTTCGCAGGTCAATCCCACGATTTTCAGCAGGAGACTCTGAACCAGCCTGTGGATGCTGCTAGCCTGGGGGTTGGGCTCCGCGATGACGCGGTGGGCTGGCAGGCTCCCAGGGGACAGGGGCGCCTTCTTGGTAGGTGAGAGGAGGACAAGGGGAAGGAGGTGGGATGACAACAGAAACCCGGGCAGAGGGTCTGGGTTTACTCTCTGGAAAGGTCCCCTGGAAATTGCAGTGTCTTCTTGCTGATGTGCAGGCTGAGGCAAAGGTCTGGCCTCACCGAGACCCTGGGCTCCGGGAAACAAGTGGCCTCTCCATCCTGCTAGATGGAGTGGCCCTGACCAGCACAACATGTGGGTCAAGAAGGGGTCATCATCAAGGAGCGTGCATGAGCCTGGGCTGGAATCTGCTGTCATATACAGCTCTGTGGCCCTGGGCATGTTGCCTGCCCTCTCTGTGCCCCAGCATCTTCCCTGTATGAGATGGAATGGAGGTAAGGCTCACGGAGCAGGGAGTGTGAGTGATCCGTAGCAGCACCCTCCACACACTACTGTTCTGAGATTGGCAGATGGAATCATTTTAAAAATCGCTTACTTTCCCAGAAAACAGGGCTGAAGCCTTCGGACAGAACAGTGACTAGAGTTCTGCTGTCCGACATTACAGGACGTAAGGAGAAACGTAGGGGCTTGCGAGCTCCTGTGTGTGCCTGTGTGCTTGTGTACTCCCTGTGTGTGTGTGTGTGTGTGTGTGTGTGCACCTGCCTATGATCTTCCCCCTTCTCTGTCCTCTGCATCACATGGCAGGATGCGTTGGGAGAGGGCCGTGACGTGCTGGGGATGGGTGCTCCAGGGCGGCTTGGCCCTGCACCCTGTCTGTTGTCCCATGGCTGCTGCACACTGTGAGCCTCACGTCCTTCTGTGTCATCTGAGGGGCTTGGTCAGGCCAGTCCTGCACAGGGGATGCTCACCCCAGTTCCTGGGAGCCCCTCCAGGAAGTCTGGAGCAGTTGACTGGGTGGCCTAGGATCCCCTGGGTCTAGAAGCTTCCAAGAACCCTCCAGCAAGAACATCATGCCTGTTTCTCTAAGGTCCTCCACTGACCTAAGAGCAGCTGAGGTCCACTGACTGCGTGTGCTGAGCCCAGACTGAGCCAAAGCTCTCCTGAGAGGCTGAGAATCGGCTAACTCCAGCCTCACCTGGGAGCACACCTGGGAGGTTCTGCTGTCATCGTGTTCTATGCTGGTGGAGACTGGGGACTGAGCACACACGTCACCCACCGTGTGACTACCACATGAAGGCAGGCCGTGGCAGGCAGTTGTAAGCATAAAACAGTCACATGTGCCCTCACTGGGCTGAGACATGTGTGGCTGATGGCTTTCTAGCCAGACGTACATGGAAATCATCTGGGGGCTTTAAGAAACCTTGGCTTGCGGGCAGGATGGCTCACGCCTAAAATCAAGTCAACTTGGGAGGCTAAAGGAGGGATCACCAGTTGGAGGCCCACCTGGGCAAGTTAGTGAGACCCTGTCACAAAATAAAATTTGAATCAAGGGGAGGAATATAAGTCAGATGCAGAACACTCCTGGCTCGATCCCCAGTACCACACGTGCTCACATACAAGAAACCTCGGCTTCCCCAGCACCTAGGTGCCCCCTGCATCAGCTGAGCCCTGAGCTTTGTGATCTGCCTGGAGCTCTGGGATCATGCCCACGGCTGAGGCCAGAATGCAAACCCGAAGAAAGGCCACTCTGGGCAGCTGTGTGAAAATTACAACCTGCCGGTACAGAAGACAATATTCTTCAGAGAATCTGCAAAATAAATTCTGTTTCATTTGGAAATGTGGGTCAACGTACACGGAATCCTGGTTACCAATACAATGCCTACTTCCAGGCCATCCCTGCAGCTGCTGGTATCTTGATTTAAACCCATGATATTCTCTATACATGAAACTCTCTAATACACCTTGATTTATCAGAAATGCAGTGAAGGCATTTATCTGGTCTTTTGGTGGCCTGTGGAGAAGGGACAACCACAGACCTTCTCAGGTAGTGAGATAAGACAAAACCCAGAGGCTGAGCATGGGACCTCCTGGGGACAGGGAAGCTGGGAGGTGGCAGGCAGACCCGCCTCAGGGAGAGGGACCCCTTTGGTCTCACAGCCTCCACCCCCAGAAAGGCCCTGCCCTAGGCTTCCTGTCCCCTCCCACAGGACTTGGATTCTTACCGTTGGGAACAAGGGCCCACGTCTTCGTTTTGCATCGGGCCCGCAGACCTCAGCTGACCTTGCAGCCCAGGGCTGCCTGGCCACGGCTGTGACCCCCGCGGGCAGGTCGAACCCCTGTGTCCTCCACTTCACACTCCCCAGAGCAGAGGGACACAGGCCTGGCAGTCCCCTCCCAGCATCAGAGAGCCTAGGTAGCCAGCTCGGCAGGCACCATTGCCAGGCCCCCATGAGGAAGAGGAGCAGACGGAGGTCAGTGGCGTCTCTTGGGTCCATCGGGGCATGAGGGCACAGGGATCACTGTCACTCTGAAATTGGGAGGCGAGTACCGAGAATCACAGCCAAGATAGGCTCCTGGAGGCAAGGCTGCTGGGGCCGTGGGTGGCGTGGAGGCCGTGGGACTTGGACAACGTCCCGGCAGTAGAGTGTGGACCCGCCTGGGTCAGACTCTCCCGGGTCACAGCCTTCTGAGACCACGGCCTCAGGGGGCATGACCTTATGCAGTCACAGTGTTACGGGCCCCACATTTTCCTGGGTTTTGTCTCCAGGAACTCCACCAGGTTCCCATGGCAAAAGTCCAAGGAAGAGTCCCACAGGGTCACGGTGGAACAGCGGTCCCCGTGAGACACACAAGGGCCTTCTTCCCGAGACAGGCCTCTTCTGTCAGAATGCAAAAGAATGATGATGATGAATAAAAATACAAGGTGCTGCCACCTCATCTCAGGGACAGGAAGGCGACCCCATGTCCCGTCCTCTGGCATCCTCACTTGTCTGAGGGAGACAAGGTACAGGGCTGGGGAGACGCGTGGGGCTCCCCTGGGCCTGGGCAGAGCTGGTTTCCCTGGCGTGGCCTGAAGACTCGCCTCCCCCGCCTCCCCACTGTGCCCACAGGGTCCTGGACAAAGACGAGTGGGAGGACTTGGGGAGCCGAGAGAAAGGGGAGAAGAAGACCAGTGCAGCCGAGGACTCGGGACGGGCACCCGCGGCCCCAGGCAGAGGCCCAGCTATCCCACAGCTGCCCTTCACCCACCAGAACCACAGCCACAGAAAACAGACCCGACCAGAACAAGACCAAAACCAGCCTGCGGCGGGCGGGCACCAGGAGCCCCCAGAGATGGTGCAGATGTTGGCATTCTCAGGTGGGGACGTTAGGGGAGCAGTGGCTGACGTAGAAAAGTGGACAAGACGCGAAGCCGGAGGGGACATGAGCAGAGGTGGAGACTCAAGGGAAAATCAAGGAAATGAAGAAAGAGTGGCTTCGCTGGTCACAGCGGAGTCGCAGAGCTCAAGGACGGTTGAGAAGCGCCCAACTAAAACGCAGAGAGAAGAAGAGATGAGGAATATTCCAGAAGAACAGGGAGACATCAACGTTGTGATGCTCTATTGAAAGTCAGCCGACTAAAGAAGAAAAGGAGCACAAGAAACCAGTGAGGTACAATGGATGAAATGTCCCCACGACGGGTCCTGACCGTGATTCCGGGAAATCAGACAGCCCCCGTCATGAGAAATCAAAACCCAGGAAACAGTCTACGCTGAGGGAGATGGACCCAGGCTGCAGAAAACCCGGACAAAGGGAGGCTGTGGAGAGGGAATGGAAGGAAGAGCCCCCACGGAGGACAGGTGGCCCACAGCAGGGTCTTCATCAGACACCACACCTAAGGAGGAGGGCGGAGATGGAAAGTCAGGGGAACCCAGCCAAGCAGACTCTGCGTCCAGAACATCACCCACCAAACAGGCAAAGCAGGGAACTCCTTGTCAGACCACAGGCTCTGCAACAAATGCTAGAAAGTTCCTCAGGGAGAAGCAAAGGGGTTGGTAAGGAATTATATTTACATAAAGAAATGCAGAGAATCAGAGAACGAAAGTGAGAGAAGAGGGAGCTTAGTTTTCCTTGTGTTTGGCTGGTGTAAAAGGGGGATGTTCTGGGGCTGGCATTGTGGCTCAGCGGTAGTGTGCTCACCTAGCAAGCCCGAGGCCCTGGGTTCCATCCTCAGCACCACATAAAAACAGATAAAGGAATTGTGTCCAACTACAACTGAAAAAATAGATTAAAAAAGGGGGATGTTTTTCAAAAGTAAGTAGTGACGATGTCTTGGGTAGTTGGAGCAGGTGGATCAGACAGAAAGAATGCAGTTCTGTTGAAATCGGGCAGGGGGACCGGGTGCTCTGCTGGGAAGGCCCTGCACTCCCTGCGACATGCTTAGAGGGATTATCCTTTGGTGGACGTGGATCAGTTAAACACTAAGGTGGCATTCAAACATTATAAAGGAGTGTCATTGTGTTCTGATAAAGGAGATGTGAATCACACTGAATGCTCAATTAAACCAAAGAAGACCCAAAGGGGTGGGCAGAGGATGGATGTAAAGAATAGGAGAGTTACAAATGTGGCAGATATCAGTCCAACTATATCAGTGACCAAAAATGAATTGCTTAAATACAACAATTAAAGCACAGAGGCTACCAGAGCGAATTTATATATATATATATATATATATATATATATATATATATATATATATGTTGTTGATCGACACAATACCTTTATTTAATTTATATTTATTTTTATGTGGTGCTGATGATCAAACCCAGTGCCTCACATGTGCTAGGCAAGCGCTCTGCCACTGAGCTACAACACCTGCTCTACCAGATTGGATTTAAAAGAAAATAAAAATGGCCCAATTATATGTTGTATATATAAAAAAAATCCAGTTTAAATGTAAAATTCAGATAGGTTAAAAGGAAAACATGAAGAAAGCTACAGCACACTGAGTCCCAAAACAATATGGCGGAGCCGTGTTAACTGAAGGCAAAGCAAGCATCAGAATAGGAAAGCTACCAGGGAGAAAGGGTGGCATCAAGTGACGCCCTTACTCCAGGAAGACATGATGATCTGTAAGGTCTATACTTAGCGAAGGAGCCTGCAATAAGTAGGGCAAATCCCTGATAGAATTGCAATGAAAGACAGATAAATCCACCACTCCAGTTGGAGATGTCAGCATCCTTCTATCAGTAATTGATTGCTTAAGCAGGCAGAAAATCAGTAAGGATATCGTTGAAATGAAGAGCACCATCAATCAAGTTGATCTAATTGACATGTAAGGGATTCTCCATCCAATAACAGCAGAATACACATTATTCTCTAGCTGGTGTGGACCATTCACCGAGACAGACCAACGACATCCTGAACTTCGCAACACACCTTAAAGACGTAAGTAACTGAAACGACATGAGGTATGTTCTCAGACTCCAAAGGAATTAAATTGCAGACCAATAACAGGAAGATCACAGGAAAACCCCCAAATATTTGGGGACTATCCAACATACTTTTAAAATAGCACAAGAATGAAAACCTAAGTCTCTAGGATAATTATAACCATATTCTTTAACTAAATGAAAATAAAATAAAACAACAAAAATGTGGGTTATAGAGAAGGCTGTGCTTAGGGAAACCCGTAGCAGTAAATTCATATATTGGAAAAGAAAAAGATTAGAAAAATCAATAAAATAAGCTGCATCATAGGAGAGCAGTGGCCCCTTCTGAACACAGCAGAAGAGAGTAAATAGCAAGCATTACAGCAGATATTAATGAGATTTAAAACAAGAGAATAAAAAAGAAATCAACAAAACTCAAAGCTGTATTATTAAAAGCTTAATAATATAGGTAGCCTCTAGGCAGCCTAACCAAGTTAAAAATAAAGAAGTCACCAATTACTAATATGAGAAATGAACGCGGGGCCACCAGTACTGATCCCATGGACATAGAAGAATAATACTGCAAACAGCTCTACGACAGAAACTTCATCACATAGAAAAAATTGCCTGATTCCTTAAAAGATAAACCACCAAAACTCACATGAGGATAATTCAATAATAAGGGCAGACCTATTCATTAAAGAAATCTATTCCATTGTGGATAACCTACCGAAACACCAAGGAGAAGTCCAAGGTGGGCTCACTGGGGGAATCTAGCAAACACGGATGGAGGAAATGATATCCATGTTCCCCAATCTCTTCCAGAGTCAGGGAAACTACTTCCAAGTGTGTTCCAAGTGCCATAACCAGGCAGGGACATTTCCAGAAAGGAAAACTATAGAGCAACCCCACTCCTGAACAGAGATGCCACAATTCCCAATAAAACATCAGAAAATGGAATCTCCAAATGTACAAAGTAATTACACACTCCAGGTGGAAAGGGGGGCTCGATGTTAAAGAATCAGCAGGCCAAACAAGAAAAATCCCATGGTCATGCCCGTAGATGCAGGAAGAGCCTGGGGCGAAGTCTGATACCTATTCCCAGCAAACTAGAAGGTGTCTCACCCTGATGTGAATATCCACACACACCCACAACTGGCGTTGTGTGTGTTCATGAGAAACTGGATTCCTTCCTGCTGATATGGGGAGTTAAATGAGGATGTCACCTCTTGGCACTCCTGGTTGTCATCGTACTGGAAGTGCTAGCCAATGCAATAAGACCAGAAAAGGAAGAAAATGGCACACAGGCAGGAAAGAAGAACTAAACCCCGCTCTGTTCATTGATGAGGTAATCACCAGGTAGGAAATCCCAGAGAATGTACCAAAGTCTGAAAGTAATCTACTTGTGTAGCAGGTGTGCAGGTTACGATGCTAACCGACCAAAGTCCACTGCTTTCCTATACACCAGGAATGAACCACTGGAGTGTAAAATTTAAAATGTTACTATTTACGATAACACCAAAAAGAAGATATTGAGGTGTAACAAAATATGTACAGGTAATACATGAGGAAAACTATAAAAGTTGACCAAGGAGACCAAAGATGGACACAACAGAAAGACATCCTCTCTGAGTGGAGCAGAAGACTCAACACTGGGCGGGGGTCAGTTCTCCCAACTGGATCCATAGTCAGTTCAGCCCCAATCCAAAGCTCCGTGAGTGGTTTCTGGAAATCAAACTGAGTCCCAAGTTGACATGGAAAGGGGACTGACCCAGCACAGCCAACGTGCGGCAGAGGGGGAGCAGAGCTGGAGGCCTCACACTGCCTGATAGTGCTGGAGCCTCAGGTCAGTGTGGATTGGTGAAGGAACAGCCCAGGATGGACGTCCCCAGTGTAGGCATCTGGGTGAAGGAACAGCCCAGGGATGGACGTCCCCAGTGCAGGCAGCTGGCCTTTGACCGAGGAACAAAGTCAACCCAGCGGAGAAAGGGGCTCTTTCTAACCTCTGGTGCTGGCACAGCTGATGCCCATATACAAGAAGGGAGCTTAGACACCAGCCTTACACCTGTAGCTGAGCGCCAGGGGTCACTGACCTTCATGCTGGACCCAGGGCCTGGCCTGGAATAATGGCTCAACTACCCCTGGGGACAGGCTTCTGAACTGCAAGGCCATTTCCTCTTCTTTTCAAAACTCCCCCGAGGGTCTCTCACACCACAGTCCTTAGTCCACCGTGGGAGGGGAGTTGGCTGTCCAAACTGTTGCTTCCTAAGGTAACGAAAGCCTGCTGGGACACGTGGCGGGTGACGGGCCTGGTGGACATGTGCATTCCTGGGCCAGCTCTCCAGACCCCAGAAGGAATCAGGCCAGGAGCAGAAGCTCTCGAGGAAGGGAAGAGAAGCCCAGAGGCAGAAGAAGAAAAGCGACCACTCCGACCCGGAACCCCAAGGACAGCTCCTAGGTGGACACACAGGCACTTGGGAGCTGTGTGGAAGGCCCTCCTGCTCCCTAACCCCCAGGGGCCTCTACAGGTGTCATGGTGCCTCCCACTCTCTAGGTGACCACTGGACAGTGGTGCACATCCTGCTTCCTGCAAGGGGGTGGAGACCAACTCAGAGGTCAAACAAGTTCTTCCCCCGACACCTCTGCCACTCCACCGCCGTCCTGGGGACAAGCAAAGCAGGGTGAGATTGGGTAAATAGGCACCCATGTGGCGCAGAGCCCTGGGCCCAGGAGGAGGCCGGATACTGACCATCAAAGGACAGTCCTTCACGTGGGTTTGGAAGGATGGCTGGTGCGAGGGGATGACCTGTGCCTGCTCCCTGCCTGGACAGGTTTGCTTCACAGCCAGTCAGGCCAGTCAGGCCCTTTAGGAAGAAAGCTTTGGTGGCACAGTGGATGCCGTGTGGCTTAGCTATGGCCGTCCAGGGCTCCCTCTGTCCACCAGGCAGGTTGGATGAAGTCTCACTGCCTTCTCTCCCTCTCTCCTCTGTTTCTGATCTCTTTCTCTCCCTCTGTGTCTCTCCATCTCTTCCTCCACCTTCCTTCTGTCTCTCGCTGTCTGTCTCTTCTCCCTCTCTCCCTCTCTCCCCCTCTTCTGTGGGTGGCCTGGTGCACACTGGGCAGCCTGGCCACAGAGGCCCAGGCGAGAGGGTCCCTGCAGGAGGGGCACATGTACTCACCTGGACAGAGGACAGAGTTACCTGTGAGGAAGGGCTTCTCTGGCAGCCAGAGACAGGGATGCAAAGCAGCACAGGGGTTCTGCGGACAGGCGTGGGCAGGTGCTGGCCTCCAGGACACCTCCGGATTCTGCCTGAGGCAGCTAGGCCTGGACACCAGGGCAGAACACGGAGGCCTGGACAGGATGCAGGAGGCCCTAGGTCAGCAAAGCTCCGAGTGCCTGTGTGTCCACCTAGGAGCTGCCCTTGTTCTGCCCATAGAACCTTCTGCTGCAGCTGAGCAGCAGCTGTGGGGACAGGAGGGACAGCCCTTGCCCTCAGCTTGCCGTGTTAGTGCTTGGATGCTGCTGGGAGCCTTGGCGGGAACCTGGGGATGTTTAGTTTTGGAGTTTTTCTTCCTCCCACCAGGAAGGGAAAACCAGCAGCCGCCCAGTCCTGAGCTGTGTGGCCCTTGCTCCAAGGAGCTGGCCAGGGCTGACAGCTGAGCCGTGTCGATCCTCTGCTCAACACGAAGGAGGACCATGTCCAGGGGCCTCCAGGCAAACAGGGTGGCTGCACTCAACCTGTGTGACTGTAGTCTGTCAGTCACAGTGTGGTCCCCTCTCTGTCCACCTTCCTCAGAGGTTCCCAGTCACTGAACGGCCCACCAGAGCCAGGCCACTTCCTTAGACCCCCCCTGAGCCCCCCAGAGCCCCTCCTACTGCGCCATGTCCTTCTCATCCCCTGGCTGTGGGGTCAGTGCACGGCCTTCTGCTGGCTGAGATGGACGTGCTGTCCTCGCTGGCAGGGACAGGCCAGCAAGGGGTGGGCCCACAGGCCCTCCTGCTGTGGGACTTTGCACAACAGAAAGTAGAAATGTCCTAGGGACGGTTTTGCTCCCGAGGGGGGTGAGAGTCTGAGCTGCTGGTTGGATGGTAGGTGGCCAGAGGGGGCCAGAGGAGGGGCCCAGGAGAGGGCCAAGGGGGGACAGAGAAAAGAGAAAGGGAGGGGATAGGAGAGACTAGACACTGGCAGGGACAGAGAGAGAAAGCTGAGGGTGAGAGACGTCACTGGGCAAGAAAGGGGGATGGGCTCAGGGAGGGAGAGGGCGTGTGTCCCCTGACCCTGGCTGGTGGACCCTGCAGCAGCAGGACTCTGGGTGTGAGAGGTCCCTGGCATCACGGCTCCCATCCTGGGCCAACGTGATTCTGTGACCCCTGAATGACATAGTGGCAGTGGACCCTTGCTGGCCTGGACAGGGCACAAGCCAGTTGTGACCAGTGAGGACAATTTTCTTTGCTTTTTGTGAGACCCTGTGACCCCTGTAAGCCCTCAGGTTGGAGCGAGGTCTCAGGATGGCTGAGCTTGAATATGATCAGGTTTGGTGTCCATCTGA
Organism: Urocitellus parryii; assembly: GCF_045843805.1. NCBI lineage: Eukaryota > Metazoa > Chordata > Mammalia > Rodentia > Sciuridae > Urocitellus > Urocitellus parryii. The sequence continues at coordinate 196,947,152 of NC_135536.1, read as the reverse complement.
GAGCACAGAACGTCACTGGTGTCTGCCGGTGTCCCTGGCAGAGCAACAGAACAGGTGACTGACCCAGGGGCCAAGCAAGGCCATGATTCAGAAAAGAGACCATGGCTCTCCTCTGCAGAAGGGGAAAGACCCTTTTTGTCGAAGCTGTTTTGACTCAGTCGTTAGATCTCACAATGAATCCATGTTCCGAGCAGACGTTCCGGACGGGCTGGAGGTGTTAGTGCGTGGCTAGACGCGCAGTCAGCCGCGCCACTCATACTATAAGAGGAACACAGCTGCTCCGCGCTCTCAGTGGACCTTTCCTGTCAACGAGAGGACTGTCTTTTTAAACAGAGGTGTGCAGCTGGCTCCCACACCCCCAAACTCCTGCAGAGCTGTGAGTTCATAAAGAAAGCCCCAAATAGAACTGAGCGTGAACTGCCTTGCCCAAGGTGTGAAGCACTTGGCGCCAAACACATCCTCGCTCTCACAACTGTTGCGTAAACAGTGTGGTCAAACGCGGCGGGGATGAGCCGGAGCTGGGGCACAGCCAAGCGAGGAGCGCAAGTAGGTCTGTTAATAATACGGAGCCCTCGGATTCTGCTCGGTCACGTCCCCGCACAGGCCTCTTCACCCCGCAAGCCTGAGTGCTCCTTGTTTGAGTTCAGCAAACCGGGATGACCCAGGTGTGTCAGTAGGTGGCTTCCTGGGGTCAAGTTCCAGGGGACTTTGCTTTAAGCTTGAAGACAAGAGGGACACAGGACTGGGGCTGTCATGCTGTTGGCCCCGCCAGCCGCCTGAGCTGCTGTTGTGGGTGACGCACACAGTCCAGAGAAACCTGGGAGGTGTCTGTCACAGGTGTCCCCGGACATCTGCCGAGCACCTCAGACCTGGCCAGAGTTCCACTCCCTTGGCTCGACCTGGAGAGGAATCGTGTTTATTATTTGGAGGTGGGGGAGAGAGGAGAGAGGGGACAGCAAAGGCCTCGCTTAGCTTAGAATTCCCTTGTTTCCCCCCGAAACTGAGATGCAAGGTACGTTTTGCAGAGTGAAGGAATAAAGTCACGCTGGCTCTTTAACACGTTGATTTCTCTGAAAATTAATGTGCACCGAGTCAGGGTGTGTAACATGTGACCCGGAGTCCTCCCGTCCCAAGCTGGCACAGCCTCTTACCTGGCTCACCCTGACAGGTGGCCACCAGCTTAGGCGGCTGGCGGGACCAACGGCGTGACAGCCCCAGGCTCCTGTGTCCCTCTTGCCTTCTCACTAAAAGCAAAGTCACCTGGGACTTGACCCCAGGAAGCCACCTACTGACACACCTGGGTCATCCTGGTTTGCTGAACTCAAACAAGGAGCACTCAGGCTTGTGGGGTGAAGAGGCCTGTGGCCGAGCAGAATCCGAGGGCCACAGGCAGAGGCAAGGTCACTTAAAGGTCAGTACTGCCAGGTGGCATCCAGGGCACCTCAGAAACCATTGCTGGGTTTATGTTTCTGAAAGTATTTTTCATTATTCATATTTAAATTATGTTCTTTGAGGAAGAGATAAAAGCTGGAAATTTTATCAAGAGACAAATCATGTAGGTAGCAAAAAGAAAATCTCAGCCTTTTATGATTGAAGGGGTAACACACTCGCACCAGAGCCAACTCGCTCAGATAGCATGAGGGGTGAATGTCGCACGGATGGAGGGTGCCCAGGGGCGAGGCAGAGCAAGCCTTCCTTTAAAAACACTTTCATTGAATCGGGTGGTGCAGAGGATTGCCTGCGTCCACAGGTGAGGGTCCCTTCTCCTGGCCTTTAACAGCACCATTCTCAGTGGGCTGCACTCCAGGGGCAGGTGTCGCGCCTGTGAACACCGACCCAGAGCCGGGGTGAAGAGGCACCATCAGAGAAAGGTCCTTGGGTGTGGACAGGACTCAATAAGAAATAAAAGCAAGACTTCTGTTGTCCGCCTTGTGCAAGTGCAAACTCAGCACAAACTCTGTTTGCCTATAGTCCCCGCTACTCAGGAGGCTGGGGTGGGAGGAGAGCTTGAGCCCAGAGTGTAGGCCAGCCTGGGCAAGAGAGAGGCCCATCTGAGACAAACAAACAAACAAGCCCCTTTTAAGAGAGGAATTTTAGCAGTGGTTGAACCCGTTGCCTGGTGGGTCAGGGAACCCACACCGCATGCTGCTCAGGACGTGCTCCTGGAATCCGCCTGTGCCGGACAGCCGACGGGCCTGGATTGTGGGCACACGCACTGGGCTCCAGGCAGGGCTCTCGCCTCCCCCTCACTGGGTGTCCCCTGGAGCTCCGGTCAGAGTCAGGCTGTGACTGTTCCTCAGGCGGCCGGGCTGTGACACAGGCCGGTCCTTGTACCAGCCGTGGAAGAGCCACGTGCTGGGCGCTCAGACATAGCTCTAGCCCTCCCTGGATGCTCCTGGGAGCAGATGGTGAGATAGAGAGACGGAGCTCAGATGGGAGATGAACCACCCGGGATTCCAGGTGGACCCTAGATTTGACGACTCGTGTCCTCGTAAGAGACAGAAGAGAGGACGTGTGTAGGGCGGGGGCACATGAAGACCAGGAGTGACACACTAAGGACACAGAGGACCCAGACTGCCGGAGCCCTGGGGGTGGGAGAGGCAGGGAGGGTCCCTGCACCCCGTCCCTGGCCGCCCAGAGCCTTCGAGGGGAGCGTGGCTCTGCCGACGCCTCCACTGGGAACTCGCCCCCAGACTGGGAGATGATGGATTTGTGCCATTTTGAGCACATCCCCAAGTTACAGTGGCCTGAGGGGACTCACTCCCCAGGACCAGGTCAGCAGGATGAGGGCCATCGGCTCAGCCCCACACCCTGCCCTGCCCCCTTCCTGTCCAGGAGCCGCGAGCAGCCCCAGCCCAGCTCCCTGGACGGCTTTCCCAGAGAACAGGCTCCTGTGGCAGATAAATAACCCTCTAAGGCCACAGATCAAAAGCACTTAAGTGCAGATAAAAGGATGAAATACGGCTGCGATCCCTTGTTATGGGGTTTTGCGGGGAGACAGAGGAGAACTGAGAGACAAGGTTAAATTTTTTGAAAAATGGACAAGGAGAGGAAAAGAAGAAGAAAGATGGTGGAGGGTCGACCAGTAAATAAAACTGCAGCCTCGGAAACAGGTGCGTCCTACGGCGCGGCTGCCCCTGGCAGGCCACTCGGACACGGCCTGTGACCTCACCCCCGAGACGCGAGGCTCCGGGAGACACCTCCTGCTGCAGAGTGGGAAGGGGATGCGGCCCCTGGGGGTGCCAGCGGGAGGGGCTGCCCAGCCCTGCCCTCAGTCACAGGCAGAAAGGCAGAGAGAGGCCAAACACAGGCCCAGCTGGCTCCTGGTCAGCAGGTGTGGATGGCGCCTCCACGCCACGGAGCCACTGTCCCCTGCCCACCAGCAGAGGAGCCTGAAGGTGAGCTCGACACTTGGGGTTCTAGTCCCCTCCCTCTTGGGCCTTGATGGCGTGTCCTGTGTTTCCTGGTGTCCTATGAGCCAGGAATCTCTCACCGGGCACCTTGGCTGGCCTCGGGGGCCTCTCCGTGTACAGCCCTTCTCTGCTGGGAGGGGCCCAGACGCTGTGGCCTGAAATCCCCCTACTGCTCTCCACTGGCTGGGCACACCCTGGGCACCCCACATGCACCTGCCAGTCCACAGAAGTTGCGCCAAGGAGGAGAGAGAGCCGATGGCCGGAGCCACGCCCCGCAGAGGTGAGCTGTGTCAAGCCAGGGTGCTACCCGGCCTCCCTCGGGCATGGTTTTGAGAGTTAAGTGAGATCAGTCAGGTTGGGTCAAGGAACAGGGCACAGGTCAGTCCATTTCAAGGAGAGGGGATTCCTATAACACTGCCATCATTTTGACCCAGATTCCATGTTCTATGAGCCCCAGACGCTCACAGAATTGGGTGATCATTGCTTATGAAAAATATCCTATCTTAATTTAATTTAATTTAGTTTAAGAAACAGTTTGTTTTGGTGCAGTCTGAGATAAAGACAGAGGGAGCGAATAAAGGAAGTCTAAAGGGCCCAGTTCTGCCCGCTGCTGGACCACACTGTGGGTGGTCTGACGTGTCCCTGGAGTCCTCTCCCCATGTCCCCTTCTCATTCCTCCCGTGGACACTCACCCCAAGGACCTCTCACAGAGCCAGGGAAGGGGGCCGTGGCTGCCAGCTGGGGCTTGCCGTCCACTCCTGGCCTCTGTGCTCCGTGCCCCTCAGGGAGAGGGCGCGGCACGCTGGTTTCCTTGCTTCCTGCCTGATGTCAGGGCAGCTCCCTGGGCTGTGGAGAAACTGGAGATGAAACAGGCCTTTAAACCTTAGTAGGGAGACTGCTAGAGAACCCCGCGGGCAGCCGGGCCTCTAGGACACAGCAGCCGCCTCCGCTTCTGGGCTGGGTCTCTTCCTCTGTGTTTGCACCCCAGACCCACCCTGGTTCCTGGGCCTAGGACAAGGGGTGCCCACTGGGGGCTCTGCCAGCTGCAGGTTGAGGGGCCCATCCCTGAGCCTGGCCTGGGGACGCTGCACTCTGCACATGTCCCCTGGGCTTTGGACACTCACCCTGCACTGAGAACCAACCAGGGGTCAGAAACAAGACGTGGCTGGTCAAGGGCAGCGTTGGGATGTGCTGGAGATGCCCCAGAGAGCCTGTGTGGCCAGCAGAGAGGCTGGCGGGAGGTGCCCGGCTGCTGGCTCCCTGGAGGACGGAACCTGTCTGCATCTCATTAAACAGCACCCGTCCACGGGGAGGGAGGTGCACGGACATCACCCGGACAGTTTGCTGTGTTTACCTTTTAATTTTGAGGTAATTATAGGTCACATGGAGCCGTAGGGAGCAATGGAGAGGCCACACGTGTCCATCACCTGGTTCCCTCAGTGTTAACACCTTGTCAAATCACGACTCAAAACCACAGCGGGGCCACTGAACACTCGATTTACTCACCACTGTCTTTATCCAGGCCCTCGACCTCACGTGGAGGCCACCAGCACTTGTGTGTGTGTGTGTGTGTATGTGTGTGTATGTGTATGTGCGTGTATGTGTGTGTGTATGTGTATATATGTGTGTGTGTTTGTGTGTATGTGTGTGTATGTGTATGTGCGTGTATGTGTGTGTGTATGTGTATATATGTGTGTGTGTATAATATGTGTGTATGTGTATGTGCGTGTATGTGTGTGTGTATGTGTATATATGTGTGTGTGTTTGTGTGTGTATGTGTGTATGTGTATATGTGTGTGTTTGTATGTGTGTATGTGTGTGTATGTGTATATGTGTGTGTATGTGTGTATGTGTGTGTATGTGTGTGCGCATGTAATTGTATGTGTGTATGTGTGTGTATGTGTATATGTGTGTGTATGTGTGTATGTGTGTGTATGTGTGTGCGCATGTAATTGTATGTGTGTATGTGTGTGTATGTGTATATGTGTGTGTATGTGTGTATGTGTGTGTATGTGTGTATGTGTGTATGTGTATGTGTGTGTATGTGTATGTGTGTGTATGTGTGTATGTGTGTGTATGTGTGTGCGCATGTATGTGTATGTGTGTATGTGTGTGTGTGCGCATGTATGTGTATGTGTGTATGTGTGTGTGCACGCGCGCTCCCATGGGGTTTTACAGCCTGTGCGGATTCCTTTGTCCACAGGGTCAAGACACAGAACAGTCCCTACAAAGGTTCCTTAAGGAACCCTTTCCCAGCCACACCCAACTCCCTCCTGCTGCGTGATCCTTGATGGACAATAACGTGTTTCCTTCTCTACAGTTTTGTCATTTCAGGGAGATTATCATACATGTATGTATACAGACATACACACACATGTGTGCACAGACACACAGACCTAAAGAGTCACATAGGCTATACCCCTTGGGGATTGACACTTCCTACCCATCCCAGTTCCCTTGAGACCCATCCAGGTTGGTGTGTGTGTCTCTGACCAGCTCCTTTGCATTGCTGTGTAGTATTTCACGCCATGACCTGTGCAACCACATTTGTTCAATTGTTTATCCTCTGAAGGACATTGGGCTGCTTGCCCTGCAGGGCCACTGTGACACTAGGATGCTTGCCCTGCAGGGCCACTGTAACCATAGCTGCTTTAAAAGCTGAGAGGCAGATTTCTCTGATGTGGAGTTTTGGTGTCCCTGGGATAAATGCCCCAATGTGCAGCTGCTGGGCTGCATGGTGAGGCCTGCAGCTGTGTGGAGGGGCAGGCAGTCTCCAGTGACCACACTGTTACCTCCACCAGCAGGGCAGGGAGTACCCTCTCCCCCTCCCCCAGCATTCTGTCATCATGATTTTTCCTTTATTTTAGCCTTCTGCTAGGAGTTGTGGTCACAGCTCTCAGTGGTGTTGCCCAGCGTGTCCCTCACGGCCGAGATGGGGGACGCTGTTTCCCGTGCTGGTCTGAGAGGTGCCCCTGGAGCCTCCGGGTCCTTTGCCGAGGGGCGTGTCTGCTCTTCTCTTCCCTCGTCAGCTCTCCAGTGAGTCTCTGGCTGGACGCTCCTGTCCGTGGCCTACCCTGGCCTCCTCCGCAGCTCTCTCCACACAGAAGCAGAGGTGCTGTCCAGGTACCCCGCGTCCGTCTCTGTGGTGCTTTGGCTGCCGAGACTAAAAACTCTGGGCCTGGGCCGGAAACGTGTCTCCTGCTGTGCTTATTTGGTTTTTTCTCTGTAAGTTCTGTAGTTTGAGGTTTTCGTGGTATTTTTAAGTTAATTGATTCTGGATTAACTCCTCCCAGGTGTGCGGTCCAGAGCGAGGTGGCTGCTTGCTGGTGCCATCCAGTTGCTCCTCCTTAAAGCTCTCATGCTTCCTCCATCTGCTTCTTTTTGGAAATCTGCTGGGCGTGACCCTGGGCCTGTTTCTCACTCTGCGATCCCCGGGTCTCTCACCCCTCAAGCCACGCTGTCTGCTCGCTGCTGCTTGAGAGTCGGGCTTCACATCAGGAACCATTTCCCCCGTTTTCTTCTCTATCAAGATTGCTTTTAGCAGTTCTCGTTTCTGCATTTCATGTTTTTTAAGGGATGAAAAGCTTTTCCTAGCATGAAAAATTTGAATGAAAAAATTAAAGAATGACTTTATGTGTATCTGAAGGCATTTTTTTGAGAAGCTTTGGCATCTAGTGTGTTGGTGGGGAAATCAGGGAAACCTTGATGTTGGAAAGTGTCAGGACACAGGAACCCGAGAGGCATGAGGGGGACCAGAGCCGCTCTCTGGGCTGGACGGAGGGAATGGGCAGCGTCTTGGGTCCACGGAAGTTAGTGTAAGACACAGCCCTGGAAGACGCCCTCCTCTGAGAGGAGGCAGGGTAAGGGAGGCCTGGCCTCACCTGGGGCTGCTTGGCCAGGTCTCAGCACCCGACAGAGCCTCCCGGGGGCGGGAAGCCGCAGCCGCCCCCGGTCACTCGGGGCTCCGCAGTCTTGCTGTGAGCTTTAGTGCTATTCCCTTATTCGCTCTCACAGTCATATTCTATGGTTCTGATGCTTATTCAATTTTTAATGTTGCTAATGATTTTATTATTTTTTCCATCAATTCTGCTGCTTTCAAACAATAAGGTGTTTTTAAATTTTGTCACCCTATTAAATTCTTTAAAAAAATAGACAAATGTGAGAAAAGCATCCACTAAGCTATAGCTGAACAGAACGCAGAACAAGACGGAAGTGCATTCAAGTGCCACCTCCCAGCTGACAGCCTCTGACCGCTGGGCCGCAGGGAAGTGACGCGCTTTCTCAGGGCCAGGCGTGAGCAGGCGGAGCCCCGGCAGACTCCGTGCCACCTGGTCAGGTGGAAGTGCCCCCAGGACTCAGCAGCTCTGCTCTAAGGGAGACTCAGAGCAGCACTTTCTCTCGGGAGCAGGGGCTGGAAGGCAGTGGTGACACTGCACCACCCGTGGCAGGGACACCCCCGTGCTCCCAGCAAACCACCAGGCACACGGAGGGGCCACGCGCTAGGTGGCGAGCTGAGAACCCCAGCAGTGGGGTGGCCCCCAGGAAGGGACAGCTGAGGGCAATCAACAAGGGGCAGAAGAAGCTGGCCACTGGTTACCCTGAAATAGGAAGTCCAGTAGCATGGAAGGCCACGTGAACGCAGGTCCCTGTCCACCTGGCCAAACTGAGAAGGAAGAGGTCAAAGCGGGGGGAGAGGAGCACGGGAGCAGGGCAGGTGGAGGTGCAGGATGCTCACCGTCCTTACCAGGCAGGCGCCTGCGCCCCTGACTACGACCACCACCTATTGTCACTTACAGTGCACCCGTGTGTGGCACGCCCTGGGACACCAGGAGAAAGCAAGTCTTCCCCCTTCAAGTGGAAGAGCCGGAAAGATCCAGCCTGAGATGGTTTTGGGGGACACTTTGCATTTCCTCCAGGACCTTTGGACTCTGCTCCATGCAGGGCCACCCCTGGGACATAGCATCACCAAACAATCTCCCACCAGGCATCCTGCATGTTAGGACTCGGCCTCGAGGAGGCCCCCAGTGCCCCTGTGCTGGTGCACGGAGTTCAGAGGTGACACAGCTGGACTGAGGGCTGCGACCTCAGCAGCCCACCTGGCTGGAGTGGACTGATGGGTGATGACTGCAGGTGGGCATGGTGGGAGGTGGTCATGGGGCTGCCCTGGAAGGTGCATCTTGCCTGCGGCCCCTTCCCCCTCTCTCTGCTTCCTGGCTGCATGGAGGGGGCAGCTCCCCTCTGCGGGGCTTTGGCTGTGATGCTCCTCCGCACTTCAGGCCCACAGCAGTGGACTTGGCTGACCGGAGGTCGAATCTCGGGAACCATGAGCCCACATAGCCTTTCCCTCCTCTCAGTTATTCCTGTGGAGGTATTCTGGTCACAGTGATGCAAAGCCGACTAAGACAGTATGGTTTCATTTGTGAATCTTGGGTCCACTGTGCACCTGCCAGGCTCAGGGGAAATTGGCAGCCTTCTCCACAAGATGACCCCAAGCTCCAAACACAGGTGACCACCCTCCAGGTGGGTCATGGCATCAAGGAAAATCTGGCAGACCTGTGGCCCTCTGGCTATCTTTGCAGCTGCCCCAAGGCCAGTGAGCACTCACCCTTCATGGAGATATCCCACTGCAGGCCTGTGGGGCAGCCTCTGCAGTGAGTGGGGCTCAGGAGGTCAGGCAGAAGGGCTGGTGGGGACTGACTGGGCAGCAGCCAGGACTGGGCAGGTCCTAAGAGGCAGTGGCCGTGTCTGGCAAGGAGACAGGCCCCGTGAGCACAGATGCTATAGCCTCCGTTGGCCGGAGGGACCTTCACATTCTCCCTGTGCTGACCTGGAGGAGGGACTGGGTGCCGATGTGTTGAGGCCATCACTGGGCAGCAGAGAGAAGGGCACACCTCCCCAGTGAGGAGGAGCCAGCCTGGGGCCCACCCCCGAGATGCTCTGGGGAAGACCACGCGGCTTCCTTACAGGGTTGCCAGGATGGTGCTTGGGAGCTGCCGCTGGCCGGGCCTCGGCTCAGCTTCCAAGGCTGTGCCGACTGGAGGGCGTGTGCACACCGGGAGGAACGGGGTGCTGTGGGGAAGGGACGCTCACTCCAGGGAGGCACTGCAGGCCCTTCTCCTTGCTCCCACCTACACTGTCACCCGAGTTTGCCAGGTGGAGGTCGACCCTGGCCGCCGGGGCCTCGACCAAGACTTCCCATGCTTTGACGTCACCTGAAGTGCTGGTGGGGCTACGCGAACACTGTCGCCTCTCCAAAGGTGGCTGGCATCCGAGAGCGTGTGGGGGCGAGGAAACGGATCCTCGGTGCCATCTGAAGGCTGGCTGTGGTGTTCCCAGAGCACGTGCCGTGGTCAGCCACTGCTGCGGCAGACAGGAGGGCTGACAAGGGGTTAGAGAAAGTGACTTTGCCCTTGGTAGGCACAGACCGTGCTGCTCAGAGGCCCCACAGGTGGCCTTGCTCCACCAGAGGCACTGGGAAATAGCCGTGGGCAGCTCAGGAGGCCGATGGCCCTGTGTGGAGGCAGGCGACAGCGGGCGGGCAGGGGAGGCCTCGGTGGCCAGTGCTGGGAGGGAACCGTGTTCTGCCTCTTGGTGGACTTCCCCTTCAGTCCCGGCTGGCCATCTAAGGAGAAGCGCTAGCCTGGGCTGCAGACTGCCCGTGGCTCACAGGCCCCGGGTTTCTCAGGTGGATTCCCATTTTCCAGTCCTGTCTTTTGCACTGGGGGGCGGGGCTTTCCGGAGAGGGCAGGATGTTTCACCTAAACAGAAGCAAGAAAGAGCCCCAGGTGTAAATGGGAGCAGTCTGCTGATGACACTTCCCTGCCGGGTGAAGAGGAGAGGGGACCACAAGCTCTGGACTTTTGTAGATTCCCTGGGACTCCAGCCCAGCAGATTAGGAAAGGGCTCCTCCCCCAGCCGTCAGGGGGCTGCCTGTCCTGTCAAGCTGGGGACCCTTAAGGACAAATTAGATGATGATTATGAAACCTCTGAGGAGCTCATGAGGTGTATAAGTATGAGGTAAGATGGATCCTCCTGCCAGGTATCCTGAAGCACAGGAGACTAACAGCCCAAGATGAAAGAGATTCTAGAAGGAGCAGGAAACATTCTAATCCCAGTGAGTTAATGCTGGGATCTATTCAGTAATAACTACTGCCACCAGCACCAGCACCACTACTAATGGCGCTAACAGAGAGAACTGCTGTTCGGTATCTGCTGAGTGTGCTCTATGATAGCAGGTTTTTTTTTCTTAATACAAAGGTAGTGCCATTTGAGCCCACAAAAATCATCTACTGGAGTAGGAGTGGATGTCTTCATTTTAAGATGAGGAGGCTCAGAAATTAATTAATTCATGGTGGTCACACAACTCTGAAAGTCAAAGAGAGGATTCGGGGCTGCATCAAGTGTGAGACTCCTGCTGTGCACCCCCAAGAGCCAAGGGCACCCCTTGCATCCCTTGATGGGACACTCAGGGACTTAGGTTCTCACGTCTTCTGTCTCAGTGCATCAGGGAAAGAGGAGAATAGTAGAATGTGGTCAGAGAGGGCCGGAACTCCACAGTCTCCAAAACCTCATTTTGTTTGGTGACTGGGTTCTGGCAAAAGACGGCCAAACTGGTAGGGTTTGTGTGATCTCATGTTGTTCTGCGCAGTCCATCATTAAATAGTCTGGTCACACAAACGGTGGAACATTGGGTGCTTTTCCTACTAGATCAGGCACAAGGCTGTAGTGTGCCCTTTGCCAATTCCACCCAACAGTGCCCTGAATGCCCTAGCCAGTGCAATAAGGCAAGAAAAAGAAATGCCAGGCATTCAGAGAGAAAATAAAGAAGTGAAACAGTCGCTCTTGGCAGCTGAGTTGAGTGCGTCCATCAAAAACAGTATGGGGTTTACAAAGATGACCATGGGAACAAATAAACGAGCAGGACCACAGGAGGTCGGCAGGGTCTCTTCTGCAGGAATCCTGTGGACTTCTTTCCTCCTGTGTGAGCAACACTGCCCCAGGGAGAGGCGAAGTCACTGCTCCCACCCCCTTGGTCTGGACAGGTCTTGGTGGTTTTCCTTACCAAGAAATGAGTTGAAGGGCTGTCCTGGTTCACGGAAGCTAGGTCACCAGGAGCTCTCTGAGACCACAAGCTGTGAGAGCCAGCCCCATGCCGAATGCAAGGACATCAGAAGGTGAAAGTGGATACTGCGGGGAGGTGAGGAGATGCCCGGGCACCCCACACACCAGGTGTGAGCCTGAGGAGGCCCTGGGTGCACCACGTGGAGCAAGATCAACCCTCCCCTCAAGCTCTGCTTGAATTTGTGATGCACAGAAACATGGGTGAGCCCTAGTGGCTGTCCCACCACTAGTCGGGCAACGGTGCCAACAGTCACACGAGGCCCGTGACTGCTGTGCTGGACAGGGCAGGTGCAAGGAAGACGAGGAGGACACATTCAGGACACTGGCAGGCTGAGAGGCTTTTGAGCAGAACACTAGAAATACTGACCACAGAAGAAAAAGCCCATGTTTTCATTTCATCCAAGTTAATAAATCTGCTTATCAAGTAACACTGTTCTGAGAATAAATGGAGAGGCATAAAGATCCGACCTGTGCAGCGCTTACATGGCACCCAGACTCACACTCACGTCCAGACTATGTAAAGAGCGCTTAGGCATCAACAACTGGAAGGAAAACCACCCAATAAAACAGGGAAAACAGTTTAACAGGCATTTCAAGAAAGAAGCTACATAAGTTGGTACCAAGCCTGGGAGCACCATGTCTTGGGCCAGCAGGGAGGGACTGGTGCTTCTGAGGTGAGCGGATGCCAGTCTGGCAGACTGTGACCACATGGGGGTTTGGTGAGAGATCTGTGCCTGGGTGGTGGGCAGAGGCACACAGGGAACGTGGTCAGATGGGGTTTTAAAGATCGTCTTGGCTGTTGGGAGCAGACAGGGTATGAGGGGGCTGAGCAGAGTGGGGACCCGAGGTGAGCAGGGGTGGTGCTGGCCATTGCCACAGGAGAGGTGGTGGGTAGAGGGCTGGACACTGCAGAGGACAGAAGTGGACACCCAGGGATGTGCAGGAGGCAAGATCTGCAAGATTTATTCATGATTTACAGTGGTGGGTGGGGGACGGAAAGGGCTGGGGAGGCCTGTGGGGTGTCTGGCTTGGAGAAAAGGAGCAATGTCTGTCCCAAAGAGAAGCCACCCGAGAGGGCCTGGCTGGGAGGGGGAGCTGAGCTAAGACCTGACAGTCCAAGGAAAGGGGAGGGGAGAGGGCAGCCGCTGTGTGTGGCCATCCGAGTCCATTAATTTGAGAAAGAAAACTGCCCGTATCTTCTCCAAAGTTGTAGAATTGTTGTTAGCTCTATCTTTTTCAAGAATTACATTTTTTTTTGCCATAAGTGCATCTTTTTGCATAAATATCTAAAAACAGGTCCCTAGGTAGATGTGAGAAATAATCCACAGGCCTCCCTGTGTCCCTCACCTGTCCTCACCGGTGGCCTCGCAGGGCTCCTGGGCAGCATCGTCACTGGGACGTGGGCATGGACCACCTCTACCAGGTGTGTTCAACTGGCGCAGCACACACACAAGTTGTGTGTGTGTGTGTGTGTGTGTGTGTGTGTGTGTAATTCCATGAGATTTCATTTTTTATGATTTTAAATGTTTTATCTTTATGTGAATCTTACTTTTTTTCTGATAATTTAGCAAATTAAGAGAAAAAGAATCGACAAAGAAATTTAATCCTCCCTTAAACTTTCTCATTAAATTAATGACCTGGTGTCTACTCATTGATCTATTGTAAAACTTGAAATTTCTCAATTGAAAAGTGGACGGGGGAAAAAAACAAAAATCTATCATAAAAGCTAATGGTATGAATGGATTTCTCACATCCGAATTACTCAGAGCGGCAATTAGCGGAGACATGGAGCCGTGAACCTCGTGTCTTGGCTGCAGAGCCGCGTGGAGATGGATTCTCCATGGTGAGGGCTGGTGCTGGGTCTTCCTCTCAGCCAAGTCGGCCGTGTGGGGACGGGGAGTGAGCAGGGCTGTTCAATCATCCCCAGGACGGGACATTGTTCCCTGACGTCATCCTAACAAGCAATATGTCTTCCCAGGAGCGATTAGGACGGTGGTGGGATTTGTACCTGCACCTTTCACTGAGCACTTGTGATGCCCCAGGTGAGTCACGTGGGCCATCTCTCGTGACATCCGGTCAGCCTTAGGCAGCAGGTTCACTCACACAGTGTCCTGGTGACCTCCTGAAGTCCACGTGGCACGTAGAATGGCCCGTTTCCCACCCAGCCCCGCGGCACAGTCAGTACCTGCTCCATGGCACAATGGCCCTTCCCTGTTCTCTCTTGCGGTCCACGGTGGATTCTTCAAGAGCATTGGAGCCCTGCCCATGTGGCTGATTGAGGCTAAAATCGTGCCCTGAATGTGGAGGTGGGTGCGCGCACCGGTCTGCAGCTGAGAGGAAGTTGGGGTGTTCTTCCTTCCACTCACCTTCAACTGTGAGGGGCCAGGTGGCAGGTTGAGCTGGACATTTTCTTCATTTTCACAGAGACTGCGATCCCTCCTCTTCTTGTGGCTGCTGCTGGGTCCTCAGGCCTCGACACCTGCCCCTCACGGTCGTCCTCCACGGCAGCCAAGGGATGCTCCAAACAAGACAAGGGGTCCCGTGCTCAGAACCACCCAGGGTTCTGGGTGGGACCTGGGGGCAGTGGGCAAGCCTGTGGGTGCGCCCTGCCCAGTCCCATCCCCTGGCTCTCTGTGCCTGCTGCCCTCCGAGCCCTGAGTTCCGCTGGCCTTGTGGGTCAGGATGCCCCCTCCTGGAGGGGGTGCCCGAGCCTTCCTCTGAGCACACTGTCCGAGGCTCCCTCTGGGCCCGCCTCTCCCCTGCTCAGGCTGCACATCCACAGCCACCCCCGCCTTCTCCCCTGAGTCCTCCTCCTGCTGAGCCCCCTGCACCCAGCCCTCACCCTGCCCTCAGTACCTCTGGCAGATCTGCAGGCATTTGTTGGAAAACTGTGAGGGCAGAGATGTCAGCTCGCTGCTTACACCCCAGCTCGCGGAGGAACACCTGGTCCAAACGGATGCTCAGTGAAGGTCAAGGTCCCCAGGACGGGGGTCCAGGGGGCGGGGGAACCAAGCCAGCTAAACATGAGCCCTGGGGAGGGCTTCCACCACAGCCCCGAGGCCTCACTTCAGGAAGCCCTGCCTTGGCCTGGCGTGACAGGTTCGGGGCTCCCCTGCAGGCTCCCGCGCCTTGGAGCGTGTCCTGCCTCCAGCCCCCACTGGGCCATGAGGGCTCCGGTTCCCCCCAGCTGCCCCTGCATCTGGTCTGCTCCCTTCGCAGGTGGCGTCTGGCCTGTTGGCTCCAGTCCCTGCATCTCTCCAGACGCTGTCATGGGGACCTGTGTCCCTTCCCATCTCTGTTCTGCTGCAGACCCACATCCAAGCCTGGGAACCATCTCCACAGCCCCACGTGGGCACCTGGGCTCCTGTGTCTGCCCAGGAGGGTCTTGGTCACCTTTCCTTCTGGTCATGACACTGCAAAGCCAGGTGACTCAAAAGGATCATTTGCCTGGAGCAGGTTATCTGCGTGCCTGTTTAGAGCTACCCGAAGGAGCGCCAGTCTTACCCCAGCAGCTGACCTCCAGCCATCTGTGTTTCCTCCTCCCCTGAACATCTTCAGAATACACAGTCTACAGACAGCATCTCCGAGTCCTCGGCTCCCTTTCACCTCTCACACACACGGGAACTAGCATTACCCAGCACTGCAGGGGAGTGACGGCATTGGAGATGGCCGGAGGGGCCCTGACAGTAACAGTTACCTTTTGTGGGTTATGTTCGGGGCTCAGTGCTTGGGGGTCCTCTTTGGCCCCCTCCCTAGGCACAGCATTCACCAGGACAATGCTCACTTTGTATCACGTGCTGGGAGAGATGGCTGAGGCTGCGGGAGGACCAGCCTTGGCAGTGCTGTGCTTCTGCCAGGGCGAGCCCAGTCCACTGGCCAAGGCCTCTCATTTCTAATCTCTCCACAGACCACAGGCTCATCTCTGCTCCCCTGCAGCGGGGCTTGGCCCGCTGGGATGGCTTCCCAGACACCTGCTCCTGCAGGTGAGGTGGGCTGGCTTTGGTTGTCACCACCTGGGCTTCCCCAGGGACTTGGGCTTCCCTCTGGCATGGTGGCCGGGCTCCAAGAGGGGCAGGTGGAGGGAATACGGGGGGAGCTGCATTGCCCTTGGTACCAGGCCTGGAGGGACAGAGGACCACAGGAGGAAAGAGGCCTACCTGCTCCTGGGAGCCTCCCTGGTCCATCCCTAGTCCTCCTGAGAAGCAGAGCCTGTGGAGATGCCGTCACAGCCACCCGGTTCAGAGGCCTTGCCCCCCTGCCACCAGGCGCCTTGGCGGCCCCCAGGAGACCCAGGCCTCAGTTTGCATGACACAACACACACCCAAGATCACCTCGCAGGTCACTCTCACTCCTGCCTGACCCCACTCCCTGACCAGGCCGGCAGGACACGTGATCGCCATGTTCAACAGTGAGCGCGTACTCGGATAAATCAGGAGGCCGTCTTCGTTCTCCTCCATTTCGTTCTTAATTGTTTGACTTTGAGCATGTTTCTTGATGGCTTTGATCGCAATTTGTTCATCTGCGTAAGAGCGATAGCGCTCAAG
This sequence comes from Urocitellus parryii, assembly GCF_045843805.1. NCBI lineage: Eukaryota > Metazoa > Chordata > Mammalia > Rodentia > Sciuridae > Urocitellus > Urocitellus parryii. The sequence continues at coordinate 196,931,074 of NC_135536.1, read as the reverse complement.
TCTCTGTGTGAGGAAGAGTCGGTGGCGTCAGTACCCGTGAAGAGCACTCCAGACTCAGCGGCTCGCAGAGGTGGTGATTTGAGCTTGAGAAGACGGTGCTGGCAGGGGGGTTGACTGACGGTGTTTTAATCAGCTTGTGCATCTCTGTGACCAAAATGCCCGACCAGGGCCACTTAGCAGAAGAAAAGTTTATTTTGTCTCACTGTATTGGAGGTTAGTTCATGGTGGGCTGACTCCAGGGCTCTGGGCCCAGGGTGCACGCCAAGGGGGAGGGGCCCAGCAGAGGGGAGCTGCCCCCTCCATGCAGCCAGCAAGCAGAGAGAGGGGGGAAGGGGCCGCAGGCAAGATGCGCCTTCCAGGGCAGCCCCATGACCACCTCCCACCACGCCCACCTGCAGTCACCACCCATCAGTCCACTCCAGCCAGGTAGGCTGCTGAGGTCGCAGCCCTCAGTCCAGCTGTGTCACCTCTGAACTCCGTGCACCAGCACAGGGGCTTCGGGGACACCTCTTGTCCAAAGGTGTCATGTCCAAAGCACAGCAATGGCAGGGATGTGCACAGGGCTGGATGGAGAGGAGAGGAGCTTCCGGAGGACAGCCGGGAGTCACACCTTAATCCGAAGAAAGAGCAGAAGTTCTTCAAAGAGTGATGCCCCAGAAAGACCAGAAGCTGCTGTAGTTTAGAGCAGAATAGGCTTTTGCAATTAGTTCTCCATTTAGCTCAATAAATTCCCATGCAAGCATGTAATTCATTACAGATAAATATTACCATGGAGATGCAGTGATTACAATAATTTTTAGAGTGTTTACTCTATATGGATGCTTATTAGCTATAGGCATATCCCATTGTCTGGTAAATTCCTAAGCCTCCTAATGAGCAAGCCACTTTATGTTTCTATTCTGATTATTGACTCCATAAGTCCCATCTCCCAGAGCTGGGGAGCACTGGGGGAGCTGGGGACTCAAGATGGCAGTCCAGCTGACCCTGCACTTCAGTCTAGGACAGAGTGCTCTGAGGTCCCCCAGGGCAACATTATTTTCATAATGGCCCTGAAGTTGGTACGTGTTTCTTTTCTTTTCTTTTTTTTTTTTTTAGCATTCAGTAAAGTTTTTCAGGAGTCAGGGACCAGGATGACATCCTAGTCTGATGGTCGAGGCCATGCAAGCAGTGCCCTCCCTTGTCCATGGGCCATGGTGCCAGACTCATGGGAGAAATCTGGAATCCGGGTGGCACCAGACCCCCTCTCTCCCCTGTGCCCTTCTATACACACGGACTTGGGATAACGTTTAACTCACAAATTAGCCCAGTAGCTAACAGTAAAGCAATTACATCAGTGTACTGTGATAAATCTGAACGCCATCTCTCTTGGAAAGAATCAAATAGATGTTCGTGTTTTGGGGGCTCGGCCCAGTGGAGAGTGGGCCTGGGGCTCTGCAGGACTCTGCAGCCCTTGGCTCGTCCTGAGTCCAGCACTTTCTGAACCTTAGCTCACAATATTAATTTCTGATGCTCACGCTCGTGGACAACGCCACCCAAGGAGCACTCCTGAGCCCCTCCGTAATCTGAGGGCGGAGAGCGGTTCTGAGACCACGAGGTTTGACAAACTGGCAAGTTCTACCCTGGTGTCCAGAGAGAACTCATTTTGTTCCCAGAGGTGCTGGGAACAGGCTCAGCAGAGGGAGAAATGTGGGGGGAAGAGGCCAAGTTTGACCCCATAACCACCCACTCCACACCACATTCCTCAGGAGGCCAACACGCTTCCCTCTTGACCCCAGGTTGGCCCTTTGGGCTGGGTATGTAGGGGTCAGAACTCTTCCCTCTGTGTGTGGGTCATCTGGTGGGGCTGCGGTCCCTTCTCTAGCCACTGGCCGGCTGTCCTTGCTCCTGGGGGAGGGCACACCGAGAGCCTGCACGGTCTCAGGGTCTTCGAGGCAGCAGGGTGGACCTGCCCTTGGCCTGGCAGGCTGAGAGCCATCCACATACCCAGGGTTGAGGACATGGGCCACACCCTATGGAGGGTCACACTGGGAGAGGGGCTGCCCAGGCTCAAGGGCAGCCATTTTTGCAAACAACCTACTGCTGAGCACCCCTCTCAGCCGCTGTGGCCCTGGCCCCCACTGTCCACTCAGGATCCCCACCTGCACTTCTCCCGAGGTGTCCATGGGTGCTCATGCCCACCCACGCCCGAATCTCCTGGAGAGAGTTGGGCAAGGGCACCGGGCTCACCTCCGAACATGAGCCCTGTGCTTCTCACCTGAGTGGCTCGTTCATGGGAAGCAGATGTTGGGAATTATCACCTATTTTTCTCTGAATCAAGGACAATTCAGGTTCCTCAGATTGCTCTCTGAAACACGCATTGTGTTGACAGAATTTGGACATTAACCAAAGATGTGCACCTGCATGTGCTGATTCCTGTCACCTGACGGCAAGTCCCCAGAGCGCCATGAACGTTAGGTCTGACTCACATCAGTCATCTCCAATTATTTTTTATAAATAAATGCAGCTGTGAAAGCGGATGGGGAGATGTAAATCCTTTGGGTAGTAACACCGTTCTTCCCTCCAGACAGGGAGGGGACTTAAAGGGAGTGTCAGCATGGCAGGTGGCATTTGTTCTAAACTAGATGATAAAGCTCCAAGTGCTGCTGGGACGCTGGAGCCTGAGGATGCAGAATTGTGAGGAAAGAAAACGAGGCAGTTTCTCCATCTCCAGGCTTCCTGTCTTTAATTGCAGGCTTTGGATTTTAAAATAAATGTTAGCATTTCTGATGGTCAGTTCACATCAAACCCTTGTTCCTGTTCCAGAATTATCGAGGGTCAAACCCCAGACCTCTCTGTGCAATTAGATGGCTCCACTAAGTACCCAAAATGTCAGCGACAGCAGCCTAGGCATCGATTGCTGGATATCATTAAAGATTCTGTGGAAACATTCTGAAAATGAACCACTTCTCAAATCCAGAACTCAGTGGAAATTCCCCAAAGATTTCAGTGCACAGAAATTATGAGCCTGTCCAAAAAGAGCATCGTACCTGCACCTTCCGGAAGGTCTTCCGCACTCGTGAGTTACGCTCTGATTAAGACTGATTCACGGCATCAAGCTGCAAGTGGAGTGAAATATGCTTTTGCATCTTGAGGAGCCATGGGTCGGCATTACCACTTGTCCAATCCTCGATCCTCGGCGGCAGCTGAATTGATCTCATGGGCATGAAATCCAACAGGAGCTTGGTGCTGCCGCCTCACTGTAATCAACAGCCCACTCCTGGAGATCTTTGGCGGCCTCACCTGGTTATGCCAATACATCTGAGTGAATAGCTGCGTGATTTGCTATTGATTTCCCTGCGGACGGATTTGGGCTGCGTTTTCAGCGATAGGTCTTGAGAGTGGAAATTCAGGGTGAAGGAAAAGCTTTGCCAATATTGGGAGACTCTGGGGGCCACTTCTTCTTAGGGCTAGAAAACTCAGCTCAGCGCTGGGTGAGTTCTGTTTGCTCAGTGTTCTGTGCAAAGGAGGGAAAAAGAGGGCAGGGCTGGACGTTGAGAAGCCTGGCCCAATGCAGAGCTCATGCTTGGCGTGTGCCCGATTTGGAAATCTGTGGATGTTGGGGAAAGCCAGAGCTCATTGAAATTTCCATATTTTTCACAATTAATATTGATTTTGTATAAACTTACTCCATTTCAAACCAAAGTCCCACTAGTGAAAACTTCACTCTCTACTGTGTGTGTTGGGTGTTGAAAAAACTGGGGAAACTCTGGGGAATCCAGAGGGTGGACTTGGCTTCCCTTAGCATCTGGCTTTGGAAGATAGCTTAGCTGGGGTTTTGACTCTTTGCAGGGAATGTTCGTTTTGCCGTAACGGTGGGGAAAGGAACAGATCTGCAAACTGTGATGGAGACTTAGGAGTTGAGATCTCCTCTTCTCCTGGAGCTTCAGATGCCACCTCACGGTGTCGGCAAACGGAATGGCCCTTTCTGCAGGGAAACATCAGCCAGGCACCTTCTCTCTCAGCAGCCCTCACACTCAACCGAGCTTGCTTGCCAGGCTTGCAAAGGCTCCCGGCAGCTGGTTCCTCCCCCCGTGGCTACTTTCTGTTTTATAAGGAATCCCTGTTCACTGGCAGAATTCTGAAAACCTGAACTAGGGGCTGACATTTTTAAAAGGTGATATTGGAATGTTACCCTGCTCGGTGAAGTGTGGGTCCACTCCGTGTACTCCGGACTTGCCGGGCCCCCAGCAGCCTCCTTGGCCAATGTCTTCCCTCCTGCTTTTCTGGTGGGTAGGTCTGTAGGGGCTTTGTGGGTGATCTGGCTGAGCTCACTGTAAGACACTGTGGGATCCAAGACTAAACATTTAGATATTTGGAATTTTTCATCTGTCCTGCTAAATACCTGCAGGATATTCTGGGTACATAAATTTTAAAAATTCATTCATCAGGCATCTGGTTTTCAAAAGTGGATTCCTAAGCTGCAGCTATATGGAGGAAATGGAATTTGAAACTCAACTGTGCTCTTGGCGTGTGCAGAGGGAGAGCCAGCAACAGAATCTCAGAGCTATCGTGCCTGTACCAGGCAGCGTTTCCTTAGAAAGTCTGGCGTAGAAACCTCTCTCTGCAAAGCCGCTGGCCTCCGAGAACTGGGGAGGGAAGAGCCCTGGCAAACCTGGTTTCTCCGGGTGGCGATTTCCACCTTGCCCCTTGTCATTAAGTCTGCAGCACAGGCCTCCCGAAGAGGGCCGGCTGCGGCACAGGTGCACTCGCTTTCCTCCCGGTGCCGCGGGGAGCCGTGCATTTTTGCGGATGGCTTGTTAGCTGCGTGGTTTGTAGGCAGGAAAGACAACCTGGTCTTGGATTTCGGTTGCTCTGTAGACTGCCCCCCAGGCGTCCAGAGATAGGAGCCTCGGGTCCATGTACTTATCTGCCAGATAGTCCTGCCTGGCACAGAACAGGGGCGAGATGTTGCTTCCTCTCCCTCGAGGCAGAATTGACCCATTTTTCTTTGCTGCTTCCCTTTCAGTGCAGAAATAGCCCTCTCTGCCCAAATGTGCTGGAAACCAGCATCGAAGGGGAGTGCTGATTTTTAAAACGTAAAGGAACATTTTTCGTGCCTTGACTCCGTCTCCTATAGAACGGGGGATGGCGGGAAGGAGATTAAAACAAATCTCCTTCTAGTGCCAATGACTTCGTGACCACCAGCGGCCAACCCAAGCTCTGTTGGTTCTTCCCGTGTCTGTTTTCCCGTGGGAAAATGAAGAAGAGTGTGGTCACATCGCAGGACCACTGATGGATTAAAATGAGATATGTCCTCAACAGGGGAGTAACCTGAGAAATATGCACGGACTGTCCCAGATTAAAAGACAGATCAAAGTGACATAACAACCAAGTGTAATTTGCACTAGTTGTCTGTGTTTGGTTTGACTAAAGCAATTATAAAAAAGATGTTTTTAGAGCAGTTGGGGAAATTTGAGTGCAGAGGTGCTGTTAGATGATTTTAAAGAAGAATATGTATTTTGTTAAGTCCAATAATAGTATTGTAGTTTATAAGTAAATGTCCTTTTTGTTTTAAGAGACACACTGAAGTGTTGATCTAGAAATGAAGTGTCTTTTGTTAGTAACTCATTTTTAAAATGTTTAAGCAAAAAAGCATTAGAAGCAACCATGGCTGTATCATAATAATTTTTCAATTAAGCAATTATTTGGAGGTTTCCCATATTATTCTCTCTCCCTTAATGCACTGTGAAATTTCCACAATGAACTTTAGAAGTGATGTCGTACGTGGGGTCACTCACGGGGGCTGCACGCTGTAGGTCCTGAAGGCACAGAGGGGCACTCAGTCTTTTGTCAATCAGCAGGTGTTGGGTGAGCCGTCTTCCAAGAGGGCATGCCAAGAAGCTCATGGGCCCCCCCGATAGGGTCTGGCTCTGGTGAGCCAGTCAGTGTTCGTGTCACGGTTAAAGACGGGACTGGCCAGCTCTCTTCCAGGGCTAAATTCTCCGCAAGTTTCCTGAAACCTCACAGAAGACTCAGATTTGAAGTCAAGAGTTTTCCTGAGTGCCCACTGTGAACCAGGGTGGAGGACGGGCTGGCCCTACTCCTTGGGCCTCTGGTGTCCCCACTCCCATCCCGGACAGGCACTTTGCAGGTCCCAAGCTGGGCTTGATGACTGGGAGGAGGCCAGTGTGGAGGAGCCTGGGAGCCAGACCGACTGGGTGGGGTCGGGTGGGACCAGGTCCTACGGGGCCTGCAGACGAGGGTCGGACTTGTGCCCAGGGCAGCAGGGAGGCTGGGAGGCACGTCAGGAAGGGAGTGTGGGGGCATCGCGTGCGCTGAGGGCCCCCTCTGCCCTAACATCTGGTGCTGTCTGCAGGGACACGTTCCTGCACGTGGAGCCCAGTGGCTCTCAGCAGCTCCCTGGACTTGCACAAAGGAGGTTGCTTGGCCCAAGGCTGTGTCCAGTAGGAGGGGACCTGGGGCAGGGCGGTGTTCACGGTTGTTTGTACCTGCATGTGACCAGGCAAAGAGCTGCTGCCTTCAGGAAATGCTGATTAGGTGCTAGGCCAACGCTTCTCGGGATTTTTCTCTCTTGATCTTTTCAGAATCATCTCTAAAATCACCCCCTGATTTTGGAAATGAAGAAACCGAGGTTAAGAGCTATGGGGAAAGGACTTGGAGGTCACACAGGCAGCAGGAGGGTAGCCTGGGCTTGGATCCAGTCGGTTGGAAGCCATCTGACCACTGCACCTCCCTGTGCCCTCTGAAACCTTCAGGCAGTATTTACACTCATCGGGCTCAGGCTTCGTTTTGTTTCCTTTGTTCTTGGAGAACTTCTCAGAGAGGTCTGTGTGGTCAGGGGACCCGTTGTGAGTACCTCCCTTTGCTGGCTCGGATTTTGTAGTCAACAGGCCCTGGGTCCCAAAGCTGAGTGTATCTCATGCCCAGGGCGTGGCCTGTGAGTGCGAGGCGGAGGAGGGACGTGAGACACAGGGTTTTGAACGGCGTCCAGGCCGGTTAGGGAGAGCTGCTCTCCTCCTTCCATTCTCCCCAGGCTGAGGAGACCACGGCTTAGGGAAAGGGAAGGAAGGCCAAGGCCAAGGCTTTAGTTATGGGACATTTCAAACGCAAGGAAAATTAAAGAAAAAAAACAGCATCATGAATGGCCACACACAGGTCCCCACATGGTCACTGGGCCTTTTCCCTCAGAAGCATAAGGCGAGGAGCATCACCACTAAGTCTCTAAGCACTTTCCTCTAAGCACTTCACAAAAAAAGGACACTTTGCAACACGTGCACAGTCACCTCTTGGCTCTGTGGACGTGGTTTTGAAGTCTGTGTCCCTCCCCAACTCCCATGCTGGACGCTGACCACCCAGGCAAACTGGGGAAGGTGAGCCTTGGGGAGGCGATCAGGTCTTGGGGGCTCTGTTCTGGGGCACGGCATTCAGAGACCTGCCTCCGGCTTTGCCCTTCCGCCACGTAAGCTCATGGTGTTCAGCCGCCATCTTGGGGCAGGCTCTGGCAGGTGCTGCTGGTTCCTGGATCTTGGACTTCCTGTTCTCCGTGACAGTGAGCAATGAGTTCACGCTGCTCATGAGTTACCCAGTCTCAGGTGCTCTGTCACAGCAGCAGGGACAGGACCTGGTATGAGGAGTGGGTCTCGCTATAACAAATACCTACACAGTGGTGTGGCTTTGGAACTACCGAGTTGTGGGCAGAGGCTGGAGGGTTTAGAGGTGTGAGCTGGAAGGTCGTAGAATACCCTGAAGCGGGTCGTTGAGGGTGATGCTGGGAGGCCTCAGAAGACAGGCTGGGGAGCACCTCGGCCTTCTCAGCTGCCGTAAGTGCTCAGGAATGGGAAGTTGGCGGAAATGTGGACCAAATGGCCATCTGACGAGGTTCCAGATGGAAATGAGGACCGAGGCATTGGGACCTGGAGAAATGGCCATCCTGTTACACAGGAGCAGAGACCGTGACTGACCATGTCGGCGACCTTGTGTTTCCTGGAAGACAGAACGTGTGAGACACCACCAAGCAGACTGAGTGGAGGAGTCTCTAAGTGTGAAGGTCCTCTACAGCTCCTCTTGGTGCTTACTGTAAACTGCCAGAAGACAGTTGGATGAAATTCATACTCAAAGGGAGGCAGAATTTTAAGATGTGGAGACTTTTTCACTTGGCCACATTGAGGATGAAAAAGTGCCAGGTAAGATCAGTTTGGACCCCAAAGGCCCTTCCAGGCCCGGAGGCTGCCATCGCATCACAGGCCAGAGTGCCAGGACCTTGAGGGCAGAAGCATTTCCAGGGAGGGGCCCAGGGCAGCTGTGGAACTCAGGGCTTGAGCCCAGGGCCACTGCACACCCCGGCCGCACTCCTTCCGGAGCACACTTGGACCACAGCTGTGGAGGCATGAATGGCAAACCCTGGTCATGTCCACTCAGCACTCACCCTGCAGACACACAGTGCACCCGGCCTCAGATAGAACAATGGCTGACCAGACACCTACAGCAGACCCTCTGGGTGAGGGATAACCCAGGCCTGCAGCCCGCACCCTCCGCATCAGGATTCCTGGCACAGAGCTGGAGTGTGAAATGCTAACCCGCCCCTCTGTGAATCTGACGCACCTTCCAGTTTAAGAACCCTGGGTGCAGATCCAGAAATCCCTCCCCACCTCTGCTCCTGTGTGGGTAGAGTCCAGCCTGCATCGCCCTGTGGCCTGGGTTGTTCTTTTTGAGTCTCAGGGATGTAACTCGCGGTCAGCTGTGGGCTTGGTGGTGCGTTGGCTTCCTCCCCACTCCTCCCAGTTAGATCGTCTGTGGACTCCCTGGGTAAAGACCACAGCATGGGCTCCTGGGCCTCTGCAAAGGGCAGGCATGGAAAGGACACTAGACTGGGCTGTGGGTGGACGTAGAGGGAGGCAGCAGTCAGGGGGAGCTGGGGAAGTGGCCCTGCCTCTCCTGCCTGCCTCAGGTACTGTGCAGCCCCTGTTGGGGGCATTCGGAGTAGAAAAGCACAGCACAGCAGCTCCAGAGAGCCACAGGCTTCAGAGCCAGCTCACAGTGTCACCGGCGTCCATTATTAGCATTCATCATTGGGCGGGGTCGTGTAGGACAAGCCCACTCACTGTTGACTTAGCTCCTAACCAATGTCAGGACGCGGGACTCGGTGCTTCAGGAGCTGTCAGTAGCCCTCCCGACACCCCGGGAGGTGGGACCACCACAGTTTCTCTCCTACGGAAGGAGAAACTGAGGCTCAGAGGGGGCAGCACCCTGATCTGTCACCCTGTTGGGAAGAAAGAGGTTCTGGGAGCCCACCTGGGTCGTGGGCACAGAAAGCCGGCCGTAGGGCACAGGGTTGGTGATCTGTAGCCTAAGATGATTTTACTGTTTTTTTCTAAAAAAACGTTCTCCTTGTGCATGGCCCCACCACCGACTCGGGAAAACATGACATTAGCTTCTGCAGCACCAGGTAAAAAAATTAGATCAGATTAGAAGCTCTGTTGCCATGGTTCTGGGAAGGTACACTTTCATGCAAAGCAATTTCATAGATGTGGAAATGGGGGCCTCTCCCAGGAGCGCTGCGTTTTTAAGATAAAACCCTCCAGCAGCCACGGCTCATAGGAGCATCCTTGGAGGCTCTTCCTCACCCTTTTCCAGGGAACGTTGGTGTCAATGGGAGCATCCTCCTGTGGGAGGCTTGAGTGGCTTCCCACGTGGCCTGTCTGCCTGTCCTTGGACTGGTCTCCACGTGGCTATGGGGCCGTAGAGGACACACCATGCAGCCGTGGCAGGTCTGATCAACCGGGGAAGAGCCGGGCAGCCCTTCTCCATCCGGCTCTGCTGCCCCAGCTGCTCCAGGAGCCGTGGAAATGATCATGCACCGTCCGTCACCTGTGTCCCCCAGAGGCCCAAGGGTGCAGGCTTGCAGAGGCTGGGGCCCCACTGAGGTGCCTTCCTTTGAGTCCAGAACTGGCCATGTTGAGAGTTTACTTGACCGAAGTCTCAGTGTCCTCCGCTGTAGTGAATCCAGTCAGGAGAATACTTGTGAGTTTCTCATGGCACATGAAGGACTCTCCTAAGTGAGCACCCGATGTCTGGGTGGCAGGTCACTGGACAAGCCCCCGTGGGACTCCTGGCCCCGTCCACCTCCTCACTCTGCCCCAGGGCTGCTGGCTCCTTGCTCCAGCATGAGTCCTCCTGAGACTGCCCATCGCTGGCTCCTCTGCCCAGCACGTCCCTCTCCACTGTCCACATGCCCGTGTCCCCACGCCTCCTTCAGCCACCTTGCCACCACTGAAGCCCAGGTGTCCCAGGCCGCCCTGTGCCCTCCCTGCTCCGCAGCAGCTATACCCCCTGCTGCACGCTGGGACCCTCCCTATCCAGGAATCCTCGTCACCAGCCGGCCTGCCGTGGCTGCTGCCTCTGCACTCCAGTGCACGCCTAGTGTCCTCTCACTGTGTCCCCACATGGTGGGCGGGTGAGGGAGCTCTCTGGGGTCCCCCTCATAGGGACAGTGACCCCACTCTGCCCACATGACATAGTCATGTCCCAAAGTCCGGGCCTAATGTTACTCTGGGGATTAGGATGTTGGCCTAGCATTGAATTGACACAGGTAAAACCTCTGGTCCGTCGCGGGTTTGCTGGCTGAACTTCAGCCCAGAGAACAGGGCCGCGAACACAGCAGAGCACAGTGGACGCGCGCAGAGGAACGAGTGGCCTCTGAACAAACGGGTCAGCTGGACCCAGGCTTCGAGGCCCTCACAGTCTGGGGGGACTTGGAGAGCGGTGACCTCAGGGAGCTCTCGGGAGCTGAGCTTCACACTCTAGTGTCACTGTTTTCTCACCAGGTGGCCTGTGGGCGAGTGACCTTCTTCTCTGAGCCTCAGTCTCCCCGTCTGTCAAGTGGCTGTGTCAGAGCGGCTGTGTCCTGAGCTGTTTTATGAGTGACAGGAATTGCTACCTGTAAACCTGATAGTGCAGGGCCCCACCCGCCACAGCTGACCAGTCACTGGGGTCACGACTGTCCTCCCTCCCAGAAACCAGGAGCTGGACAGCTGGGGCTCTGGTGTCCCTCCTGACACTGTGTTTCTCCTTGTCCCAAGGCCAGCCATCAGCTCTGGTCTTAGCAATGTGACACCATGCAGTTGTGTTAATTCAGGTCCACAGCTGGCCGGGACAGTCCCTCTCGGTGCTCAGTGATGGAGGACACACCCAGTGTTCAGCTTTCCTGGAGTCGTGTGTTCCTGATGCCATCTGTGTCAAGCAGTCCCCACTGGTGGCTGCCAACCACCAGGTGTTCTGGAGCCAGGCCCTGTGTCTGGTTTGGAGCATCTGATTGTCTAAGCTATGGATACCGTATTAGCCCCTTTTCTGTTGCTATAACAAAACGTTATCTCAGGCTGGAAAACGTTTAAAGAGGTTTATGTAGTTCGCAGCTTTGGAGGCTCAAAGTCCGAGATCAGGCAGCCCCATTAGTGTGGCCTCTAGTGAGGGTCCTTGGTGGGTGGCATCATGGCAGGAGTGTGCCAGGAGGGCGAGATCACATGAGGGCACAGAGAGCCACAGGGCAGGGAAGGGCCGGGCTTGCCCTTTTATAACAACTTTCCTTCCAGGGAGCAAGTGGAATCTCCTGAGGAGAGAGCCAGCTCAATCCCATCCCAGGGCAGTGCATGGTGGCCTGATCACCTGACACCAACCTCCGCGCTTAGTGGCCCCCACCTCTGCACCCTGCCTCATTGAGCCCCAAGCTGCCATCACACTAGCCCTCGTAGCACACAGCCCATCTTCCAAGCATGCACAGCAGGACAGTCATCTGACCCATGCACTGAGACGCACAATGCACGCCCAGCTGCCTGCTGGGCCCACCATGGCAAGGCCACGGCGAGGATGCCTGGGGTGAGAGGGCATGTCCCAGGAGGGTGAGGAACAACAGGAGGTGGGTAGGGCTGTGTGCTGGGCTGTGGGGGCCAAAGGGAAGCTCTCCTCTGTCAGCCTGTCAGCCCCTCCTCTTCTACTGCCGCGACCTTGAAAGAGCAGCTCTCTCCCCACTAGCAGGCTTTCTTCTGACTCTTCAAATGCATCTCAAAGGCCACTTGCACCAGGAGGTCTCCCAGGCCTCCTTACACTCCTGGACGCCCCTCACCCTCTTGGAATGTGTGCCTCCTCCGTGACAGCTCCTGTTGTGCTCCTTAGATCATGTCTCTCCCCATCTCAGCCGTCTGCTGACCGGGGACAGCACTCAGTCTGTGTTTCCTCCTCCATTTTATCTGCATCTCCTTGCAGAGTTGGGCATGCAGCGGACACCTAGGACAGGTTTTAATGATGGCACAGATGGGTGAATGGACGGCAAGAAACTGTGAGGGGCTGAGTGGCAGAGTGGCCCTGTGCACTCTGGAAGTGGGCAGTGCTGAATTTCCTGATCCATCTGAGCACCAACTCACACAGGAAAGAGCGTGTTCTCTGCAAAGGGTGGGTCTGCAGGAGGCCCTGCTGTGCCTGGCCCACGGGCCACAGGCGTGACCTTTCTTATTCTGCTCGGTTTCCATCCCTATCCGTGGGCCCTGTCCAGGAATCAGGCCAAACGCCCCTCTGCCACAGGCTCCCAGGGCAGGGATGCACTGCGGGGTCACCTGGGGAAGGACGAGGTTGTCCACACCCGAGATGGGCCCTTCCCTGTGCTGTTGTGATGGACGCTGGCTCCCTGCTGCTCCAGGCAGGTGGGCACACTGGACACACTGGACACTGTCCAGGAGGAGCAACTGACACACGTTCCCAGGCTTTCCACCTGTCACTGGGCACATCACAGCTGCAGCCGACAGCAAGAAAACATCATTAAAATCGGATCCCTCTCCCTCCATGAATTCCCAGAATTTAATTTCCTTCGGAAATGAGGTCCTGTGTTTGGAGAAGATGGTGGAGCAGCCAGGTCGCCTGGCGCCAGTCCGGACCCACGGTCCCGTGGCCACTCACCTCCACACAGAGTGGCTGCGAGCCCCGGTTGGTCCATCCGGCCTGTCCTGGGCCCAATCCCTGGGGCTGGGAGGAGACTCACCTCCGTAGGAGTTGGCTCGGAATCCCCTCCACACAGGGGATGGCTTAGTAATAAATAATAAAAAGGGACACTCCGGAGCCCTCCATCCCTCCTACAGGATGACGGAGTGGTTATTTATTATCCCCTTTAATTGTTATCACAGAAACTCAGAGGTAGTTTCTGTTACTTCCTCATTTTCTAGATAAGGCGCCCACATTTCAGAGGATGCTCTTCTTCGCCCAAGGACGTCCGTCTCAGCCCCTGGATTGCCACATCCCTAGGGCAAGAGGGGGACAGATCATATCCCCTTCCTGATGGGTTTTCAGGCGGACAGTGAGGAGATCCTGCCCAGTGAGCACCGCACAGCCCCAGGGAGGCCGGGGGCCAGGCAAGACTAGGAGCAGGTCGGGGCCCAGGCCAGGCCAACCCCGCCCCACCCACGCCCCACTGTCACCACCCATGGATGACCTGCAGCTGCTGACACTGCCCTGGGCTGCGTGGTGGACCCTCGATGTCCGAGGTGGTGCCCGGCATTCGGCAGATGGGCGACATGTAGCACCTACCTTGTAGGAAGGAGGGAGGGTGGGCAGCTGGACAGATGCGGATGGGCAGCAAGTGCTGAAGTGCCGAGGACCCCAAGGCCTGTTCCGGGTGAAGGTGGGGTCAGTGGGGGCTCAGGCAGGTCCTGGGCTGGACTGTGGTGTAGGTGGCCTGGAAGACAGCACTGAAGCCTCGTGGATGGGAACTACAGCGGGGGGCTTCTGTTCTTTCCTCCATGGGAGTCTCCAGGAGAGTCCACCTGGCTCTCCCCACCTGCCCTCGCCCTCCACAACCCCACCTTCTGCCAGGGCTGACTCCCGCTGCCCATGGGCATGACTCTTCCCAGCCCTGGTAGCCATGTCCTGTCTTTCCCACCAAGGCCACAGGCCTGCCGCTGGCCCCCCGCCCCACCCCTTCTGCAGGACAGCTGGCCTGGCCTCCCCGAGGGCGTCTGAACCTCAGCTCTTGGCTGGAGGCGCTGGCTCCCGGGGCCCAGGATTCCCCAAGTGTGTCCTCGTAGCGCTGGGTCCCTGTGACAACCCGGGGGGTGCTGCCCAGTTTAAAGTGTGGGGTCCTCTCGGGGCCTGGGTGGTGCCCGCACTGCGTTCATCCACGTTGTTTGGGGATTGAGAAACAGGTATCGAGCGCATGAGTGTCGGAGGAAGAGGTGCTGCCTTCCCACCGGGATCCGGCTGCTTCAGGAAATGCCCAGGAATCCCGCCCAGATCCGCTGTTCTAGGCTCAAGTCCCCTGTCTCCACTGGCTGGCTGTGAGACTCCAGCCCATTCTTAGGTCGTTGAATTTCAGTTTTCTGTCTGTAAAGGGGCGGCTGCCAGCACTGGCCCTGGAGGGCTGAGTGAGGAGCAGGACAGGCCCCTGCTGGCCCACGACACCTCTCCCACCTGCACCGTCCTCAAGGGAGGAGGGCCAGGCCGGGGAAGTGCTCAGGATGCCCACCAAGCCCGCGGTCCCCCTCAAGCTGCAAGGATCTGGAACTGCACTCGTTTTCTGAGCGAATGCACAGTGTTGTGGTGATAGTTGGTCTACACTGTGTTGTTCATTTTGTATTTGTGTTTTAAAAATCTAGATTAGAAAAGAGTCGAGGGGATTCATTTGGCAGAGAGCCAGATCAACCTCTGGGTTTTGGAGGGTTTGTGGGCCCTGCAGGTAGAAGGATCTGTAGGTTCCATGTGCACACTGGGCACCCAGGTATAGGTAGGGGGAGTGTAAGGCACCTGGGCTTCACCACTATGGACTGTGGCGCTTTGGCCAAGTCCTCAGTCTCTCTGGGCCTCGGTTTCCTCATCTGTGAAGCAGGCACAGTACTCCCCTCTGAGGTCCTGTGAGACCAGCTGTGCAAAGGTCGCAAAGTGCTCAGACAGCAGGTGGCCCCTGGTGGGTGCTCACCAGGTGTCCTGCTGCTGCTGCTGATGGTCATCAGAAGGGCTTCTGACCTATTGTCTGTGTGTCTCCAGACGCGGGCTCTAGGTGGTCAGGGACGGTCTCTCGGCTCTGCTTCCCGTTCACAGCTCTCTGTGCCCACCGCCTGTAGGTTTGTTCTGTTTATTTTAGAATCTCATTTTAAGATCTAAGCATGTTTACCTGTTTTCACAAAGAATCGTTTTTGACATTGGATGGAGGTTGAAATTCAGTTTCTTAAAAAAAACCCAATTATTATTATTTGTATTCTTGATGGTTGACGTTCTAATTGGATAAAACCTCAGGTCTTTTGGTTTGCTTTTCCCTAATTGCTAAGGATGTGGATTTTTTTTTCATGTATCAGCTGACCCTTTGTTTTTCCTATTTTGAGAAATGTCTGTTTAATTCACTTGCCCACTTATTAGTTGGGCTATTTGATTTTTTGGGGTCAAGTGTTTGAAGTCAGGGAATGTGAAGCCGTCAGCTTTGCTTTTTTGGCTTGAAATTGCGTTGGCTTCTCTGTTCTTCAGTTCTCACATAGAGGTCCTCCTCCTGTTTGGTGGGGCTTATTCCTGGGTACTTTGTATGTTGGAGGCTATTGTCAACGGGGGGTGACCCTGGCCTCTTCCTGGCAGATTCCCTGTTGGTGTGGAGGAGAGCTGTTTACTTCTGTAGCTTGCTCTCGTAACCTGCTACTTAGCTGTACTGTCTGTCAGCGGGAGAAGTCTTCTAAATACAGGATCATGTCATCGCTGAAGAGATGGTTTGGCTTCTCCTGCTCCTGTTTGTACCCCCTTCACTTCCTTCTCTTGCCCCACTGTTCTGGCGGGAGGTTGGGGACCATACCCAGTAGGAGTGGCGAGAGTGAGCGTGCTTGTCTTGTTGGGTCCAGAGGAAACCATTGCAGCTTCTCCCCATGGCTCCGCTGTGGGCCTCGAGTTTGTCACCTGCAGCCTTTATGGAATCCAGGGTAAGAGGAGCCCACCTCGACAGGAAAGCAAAGAGACCAGTCCTTGTGTTGCTCACCTTAAGCGCCATGACTGGGCTTGGGTCATGTGAGGGGAGGCAGTGGACATTTGGAAACAGGACGTTTGGAAGCCGCTTCTGCACACTTCAGTTCTCTCTAGGAAAGCTGCAAGTGAAAGCCGTGAGCCAGCCCAGGCCCATCTCTCGCTCTCCCAAGCTGCCCTGCCTCGGGCCAGGCGCTGTGCACAGACGTGCCCTTGCTACTCGAAGTCCTGGAGTCTCCAGGAGTTACCTGAGGAGTTCCCACTCCTTGGCAGAGGAAACCAGGCGTAACAGGTACTGGGCATCACATGATCCTAACCCCCGACAGCCCTGCTCTGACCCTTCACAAAAGAGAGCCACTGCTGGCCCTCAACAGTGTCACCAGCTGTGACCAGTTTTGTCTGGGGACAAAGTTGGAGGAGAAAGAAAAGGACTTTGCAAATATGGAATCCATGAATAATCATGCTCAACTCTATGAAAAACCACTGGACTGTACATTCCAAGTGGACTTGATGGTGTGTGCATACAAGACTCATATCTCAGTCAAGCTGTTATGTTTTAAAAACCAAGAAGGAGAGAGAGAGAGAGAGAGAGAGAGAGAGAGAGAGAGAGAGAGAGAGAGAGAGAGACAGGGAATGGCTTGACTCCTTGCTAGCAGGGTTGAAGAGAATGTTATATTGAGCACAAACCAAAGATGGACAGCAGGTCCATCTTCCTGGATGGAAGCTAGGGTTGAGGCAGGGGAGCAGGGCTCTGGGCAGGGATGCAGAGTCTGGGGCGTGGACAGCCCTGCGCTCAGGGCCTCTGCCCAGTCCCAGGCTGGTCATTAGACCCGACAAGGGAGAACAGTAGCTGTGCTACGTGCTCTTTGGAGTTGCTTCCAGCTCATGCTGTTTCCATCACATGGATCAGCCTCCCCGGAGGGGAGGGTGTGATGTTATCCACACTCAAAGCCGCGCTCACGCTGAGATTCCAACACTAGCCAAAGCCCAGGAGAAGACACTGCCTCCCAGAGGAAGTCCTCGCCCACTGCCCCCCTCTGCTCGGTTTCTGACCATCCGTGGAGCGCCGTGCTCCTCCCTCCTCCCCAGGCTCCCTGAGCTCCACCGGCTGGCTGCTGCCTTGAGGTGCTGGGCGGGTGGATTCCTCCTGGAGGCTGGAGCTGTTGGTCTCTAGCAGCTGTGTGGCTCCATGGGCTTCAGGCCGGAGAGCTCAGGCTGCGTTCAGCCCGCCTCTCCCAAAGTGCCTACAACCGGGACTCCTGGAATGACCTGGGAGAGCTGACCCCGTCTCCCGTTCACCATGAAACTCCTTAAAGTGTATTAGAAAAATATCTAATTAACAAGCCAACCTTTTAATTTTGTTGATATTATACTTAGGATGAAGCTTCACAGAATCAGATTTTTAAAAAGCAGATGAAAGGGACGAATTAAATAACTCATACAGGCTGTGCTAAGTGCCCAAGGTGACATGAGGAGGTGGCGAGGACTCGGGAGACTCTTGGAGCGTGTCCTTTCAGTGGCTGAGGAAGGCAAGGCCCCATGCAGGTGGCGTTCCCAGGCCACCCATTAGCTGCCAGAGAACGAGGTGAAGCCCAGGTCCCTCGGTTGGATGACCCCTACTTTCATTGCTACTGAGCTGCAGAAATGAAGGCTGGGGCTTTTATGGGGATTTCATGGGATGTGTCAATCAATTTGGAGAAAAGTCCCATCTTAAAATACCAAGTGAGCGCCTCCAAGAACAACAGGTTCAGGTCTCTTGTGGCTCCCCTGCAGGGCTTTCTGGTCTGGGGTCTACACGTCTGGCCATTGGTTTAAATGTATGCCAGGTATTAACCATTTGCTGATGCCACAAACATAGCATTTTTGAATATTTTGTGACCCATGGTGTGTTGCTGTGGTACAGAAATATAGGTGATTTCTGTAGGTTGGCGGCAGGGGATTTGTGGAGCCCTGAGGACCTCTGTGGGCCCTCTTCTCTCCAACACCTCCCAGCAGGAGGGAGAACCTGGGAGCGTCTCCCTGTCGGTCTCCTGTATGGCCCTTCCCAGCAGTCTCCTTCCTAGAGAGACCTGTGGTGACAGTTGACCCAGAGACGGACCCAAGGAGTCAGACAGCACCAGGACTTGGGAGCCGAGACACGGAGGTCTGGGGCTGCCTCACATCACTGATGGTGGACAGAGAGTCCACAGCCCTGAAAAGCAGTGACACTAAATTGCTCACCCATGAAGGGACGTCCTAGGGCAGCGAGGGCTGAGGCCCCGGCTGCAGTTCTCCCCATGGGAAAACCGGGAGAGCAGATTTAATGTCCTTAGAAGAGGTAGGACGGTTAGTTCACATAATTCTTCTTAAGCCGATGTTTATATTTCTTCTTATGTAGGTTTTGATAAATCATCTGTTCTAAGGATTTGTAATTTCAACTGTGTTTAAGATTTATTGACATTAATTCATAATTAATGATATCCCACAATCGTGGACGGCAGGATCTTAGTGACCAAGGCCCTTCTTTCTCTATGTTGGTGATTTTTAATCTGCCTTTTTCTTCATCTGTCTAGCTGGGCATCTTTGGCCTTCTGAGACACCGTTTACCTTTTGAATTTTCGTCATTGTTCACTTTCCGTTTCATCGATAGCCCCTCCCCTCCTGTTGTTTCCTGTTTTCTGATGACTTTGGGTTTAATTTATCCTTTTTCTAGTTTTCCAAGGTGGAAGTTAAGGTCATGGGTTTGGCACCACGTAGGCATTTTACCTGAAGCTCCTGGAGTGTCTGTCAGGCAGGGGACGGTGGGCTGAGCCGTGAGCGTCTGATCTGGAGGGGAGGAGACCGAGCCCGGGAGGGTCCAGGGAGAGCTTTCCCACAGGACACCAGCTGCAAGGAGGGCAGGTGGTGGTGGGCAGATGTGGTGGGCAGACGGTGGTGGGCAGGTGGTGGTGGGCACGTGGTGGTGGGCAGGTGGTGGTGGGCAGATGTGATGGGCAGACGGTGGTGGGCAGGTGGTGGTGGGCAGATGGTGGTGGGCAGGTGGTGGTGGGCACATGGTGGTGGGCAGGTGGTGGTGGGCAGATGTGATGGGCAGACGGTGGTGGGCAGGTGGTGGTGGACAGACGGTGGTGGGCAGGTGGTGGTGGGCACATGGTGGTGGGCAGGTGGTGGTGGGCAGATGTGATGGGCAGACAGTGGTGGGCAGGTGGTGGTGGACAGACGGTGGTGGTGGTCAGACAGTGGTGGGCACGTGGTGGTGGGAAGACAGTGGTGGGCAGATATAGGTGGTGGACAGATGTGGTGGGCAGGTGGTGGTGGGCAGACGGTGGTAGGCAGGTGGTGATGGGCAGGTGGTGGTGGGCAGACAGTGGTGGGCAGATGGTGGTGGGCAGGTGGTGGTGGGCAGACAATGGTGGGAAGGTGGTGGTGGGCAAATGGTGATGGGCAGACAGTGGTGGGCAGGTGGTGGTGGGCAGACGGTGGTGGGCACATGGTGGTGGGCAGGTGGTGGTGGGAAGATGGTGGTGGGCAGACAGTGGTGGGCAGATGGTGGTGGGCAGGTGGTGGTGGGCAGACAATGGTGGGAAGGTGGTGGTGGGCAAATGGTGATGGGCAAATGGTGATGGGCAGACAGTGGTGGGCAGGTGGTGGTGGGCAGATGGTGGTGGGCAGACGGTGGTGGGCAGGTAGTGGTAGGAAGGTGGTGGTGGGCAGATGGTGGTGGGCAGGTAGTGGTGGGCAGGTGGTGGTGGGCAGACAGTGATGGGAAAATGGTGATGGGCAGACAGTGGTGGGCAGGTGGTGGTGGGCAGGTGGTGGTGGGCAGACAGTGGTGGGCAGGTGGTGGTGGGCAGGTGGTGGTGGGCAGACAGTGATGGGCAGATGGTGATGGGCAGACAATGGTGGGCAGGTGGTGGTGGGCAGACAGTGGTGGGCAGGTGGTGGTGGGAAGGTGGTGGTGGGCAGACAGTGGTGGGCAGGTGCTGATGGGCAGGTGGTGGTGGGCAGATGGTGATGGGCAGACAGTGGTGGGCAGGTGGTGATGGGCAGACAGTGGTGGGCAGGTGGTGGTGGGCAGACGGTGGTGGGTAGGTGGTGGTGGGCAGACAGTGATGGGCAGATGGTGATGGGCAGGTGGTGGTGGGCAGATGGTGGTGGGCAGACGGTGGTAGGCAGGTGCTGATGGGCAGGTGGTGGTGGGCAGATGGTGATGGGCAGACAGTGGTGGGCAGGTGGTGGTGGGCAGGTGGTGGTGGGCAGATGGTGATGGGCAGACAGTGGTGGGCAGGTGGTGGTGGGCAGGTGGTGGTGGGCAGGTGGTGGTGGGCAGACGGTGGTGGGCAGACGGTGGTGGCTCCAATGCTCTGTCTGGATGGCAGCTCTGCCACCCTGGTGGGCTTCCTCTGTCCTCTCTGGGCTTCCTCCTCTGGAGAGGTGGGCGAGGGACCACACTGCCCCTCACCAGGCTCTGGGAGGATGGGATGGGTCAAGTGTCCAGCTGTGTGCCTGGTGGACCACAGCAGATCCTGCTCGATGGCGGGACCCCTCTCCAGGACGCCTCTGAACCGTGCCAAGGAGGCACAAGAGAGCCGGGCGCCCGCAGCCCTGCCACCTTGGTGGCCTCGTCTCTCAACCACTGAACTCAGGAGAGGACTCCGTGTGGTTCTGTCCTGTTGGCAGGCTGGGGTCTTCTTCTTCCTCAAAGTGCGCCTCGGCTGAAGCACCTGAATTCCGCGAAGGTCCTTCCAGCCTGCGGTGAAAACTTCATGTCCAAGAAGAGACAAAGGGAAGCCATTGTTGGGTTCTGGGACAAATTCTGCTTTTAAATCTCTGCTTAATTCTTTTGAAAGTGAAAGTCCTTTCAAGCTATTTTTGAATCTAATTTTATATTAATCTTTTAATATGATCCGATTCAATCAAGAGTCTTAAATCGCTCCTGGTGGACGTGTGCGCATCCGTCAAATCCAACTCTTTGAAACGACCCGAGGAGGCTTTCCAGAGGTGAGCCTCTGCACAACGCAAAGCCACGGGTGTCCACAGCTGTCCCCTCCTCTGCCACCTGCTGCTGAGCTGGCCTCGGGTGCCGGGCCTGCATTCTGGCACTCCTGGTCACCACCTGCCCCAGCGGAAGGGGAAGCTGGTGTCCTTCTGACGTGCCAGGAGATTGGGGCAGGACGGTCTCTGCAGAGACTGTGAGAAGCAGAGAGTCCTGTGGTCCATTTTAGGAAAGTTGGGGACCTAGGACAGGCAGCTGGGAAGAGCAGGACCGAAAGCTACAGGCAGTTAACAACAGAGTGTGACAAGTCACAGCCCCCTGACAGACAGGAGGTGAGAAGGAAGCCCCCCACCTGACCAACAGAGATAAACTGTGTGGGTGCCCAAAGGCCCTCAATCCCAGGGGACTTTCCCACCATCAGAGAACAAAGGGAGGTGGAGACAAATAAAGGTGTATTTAAAAAAAATAAACCAATAGGAGACAGTAAAGGGGAGACTGTGCACCCCAGAGTACTCAGTTAATGAGGAACCCAGGGAGGGACCTTGCGCTCTGGGGGTAAAATGCTGGTTGCACCTGATCTGGCAAGACTGTCCTGAAAGTAATGCCTCAATTTTTGCTATTCCTTGTGCCTCTCAGTCCATTCTTTGGGCTTGGACAGGTAAGCAAGTTTCTTACAAGATATTTCTGGGCAAAGATGCTTAAAACTTGTGAACAAAGCCAGGCGCGGTTGTGCATGCCTGTGATCCCAGTGGCTTGGAGGCTGAGGCAGGAGGATCGTAAGTTCAAAGCCAGCCTCAGCAACTTAACAAGTCACTAAACAACCCAGTGAGATCCTGTCTCTAAATAATATATTAAAAAGGGTTGGGGATGCTGCTCAGTGATAAACTGCCCCTGGATTCAAACACTTGGTATTTCCCCCCCCAAAAAAAGAATCAAAAATTGAGCCATGGAACTTGAGTGAGGGGCCTGTGGACATCTGTACTTGTCTTTAATAGCATGAGCACCCACGGCCCCCATGAAATTAAAAAAGGAAACAAAGAACCTGTGCTTCCTCTTCCCTTTCTAGCAGTGGCTCTCAGCTGCGAAGGGGCAGTTCACGTCCCAGAGGACAGACACTGGCGGTTGACACGGCTTGGGCTCCTACTTCACAGGGATGCCCTGTGGGAAGCAGAGGACAGTCTCCACGACCCTAAGTCACCTGTCACCTGTGTTCATTGAATGTCCCTCCTGATAGGCAGTCTGAGGCCAAAGGCATGCTAAGACGGGTTCCGGGCCTCCCCAGACCTGCAGCACTAATCCCAGGGGAACCTCAGGCAGAACCTGAATTCAGGTCCGCCTTCCCCGAGGTGGGGCAGGGCCTCTGCGTCCAGCTCTGTGGATTCTGAGAGTGGACTCCTCCCAGTCTGCCTGCTCCATGCTCCAGCTTTCTGTGTGGTGACGGTGGGTTTCCCAGGTCCGCTGGCCTGGGCCGCAGACGCTAGTCAGACATCATCCCGGGCTGTCTGTGCCGCTGCTTCTAGATGAGGTGCTACTTGAAGATGTGGATCAGGTGAGGGGGAGGCCCTCCGCAGGGATCGTGGGCCTCTTCTTACCAAGCTCCACAGGAACAGAAGTCTGACCTCCCCTCCAGTAAGGGAAGCCCCGCTGACTGCCTTGAACCCACGTCTGTTTTTCCCTGACTTTGGACTCACTCCAGAAGCTGGGCTCCCGTGGGTCTCTGGCAGATCTGCCCTGGACCAGGATCCGTACCAGGGCTCTGGGTCTCCAGGTGCAGGTCTTGGGGCTTGTGAGCCTGAGTGCTCCTGTGGGCAAGTTCCTCGTGGGAAGGCCACGCACACACACACACACACACACACACACACACACACCCACCCTACAGGTTCCAGCTCCCTCCGAACACTGGTTGACCCCCAGGCCATATTTCAGACCCACATTTATTTCCGCACAGGCTGCTTCTTGGTCTCCTTGAGGGTCTTCTCTGACCACTTGCAGAGGACAGCTCTGGCTCCCGTTCTGCCCCACTCGTGCAACCACACCACGCACACTGATCCGTCCAGCTCCGTGTGCCCCTCCTGAAATGAAGCAACGTGACCTTCCGACTCACATAACTTAATAAGAAATCAATTTTATGCCTTACCTACAACATAAAGGCCCCTGGAAAAGGAAGCAATTGATAATAAAATACGTGGATGCTGCAGAACAATCACTCTGGAAGACACGGCGCAGACTCCACGGTGGGTGCTCCCGAAAACGTGAGTGTCACTAGGCCAGGTGCGCTGCAGCCAGCACAGGACCCGACTCTCACGCTGCTACTGCCTCTCCCCTCCAGGCCTCTGTGGAGGCTCGTTTAGACACCGAGGAGGGTGGCCGGGAGCCTGAGTGGAGCCCAGGCATCTCGGGCCCCCAGTTTTGCACGCCCTTGCCAAGGTCAGCAGCACCCTCCGACGTAGCAGGACAGAGACACAAAGTGCCCCCGGGGCCCACGACCCTGCTGAGCACTGAGGAGTGGGAGCCTTCTCTGGGGCGTAGGGCCCATCTGCACTTCCTGCTGTGCCTAAGGGGAAGGTCCTGGAGCTTGGGCTAAGGCCTCCTATAGGGAGCCTGGAGCCTGCGAGCCCAGTGCCCTCAGGCGGAGGCAGAGAGGAGGGCCTCCCACCACTGGACTCCCTGATCTGGCAGCACCTGAAGGTGGCTCCATTGGGGCTGAGAGCTGGATGAACCAAGCGTCGGTTTCTAAGGCTGCGACCAGTCAACTATTGGGCAATGTCATGACAGCCTGCCACCAAAATGAAGGCTACCAGGAAGTCAGGATCCAGAGCTTGGAACAAAGGGGTCCTCACCCAGCCACCCCTCTCCTCGGCACCACCACCCACCCCCTTGATAAGGCCACTCGCTGGCTGCACAGGAAACCCTGACTTATTTAGTGATTTGCAGTGAGGCCTCCCTCCCGCCACGTTCTGGTTCCCCATATCAATTCGTCTTCATCCTTACCCTCAGAAAATCAATCAAGGGATGATAGGGCCCAGGATCAGTCCATCATCTGTGAAGTCCTAAGAAATGCCCATTTCATTCCAGAGCCTGTACTCCATCGGCCATTCCTCCAGAGAGTGTTAATATTTTCATGCAGAGGAACTGACCAACGCCGAGAGGCCTGTTGCCTTATCTTAGAGTGGAAACCCCGGACCGTGTCACGTGGCTCTGTGCTGGGGTGGCGGCGGCTCGCAGGAAGGGGAGCGCTGGGGGGCC
The DNA here is from genome assembly GCF_045843805.1 of Urocitellus parryii. Lineage (NCBI taxonomy): Eukaryota > Metazoa > Chordata > Mammalia > Rodentia > Sciuridae > Urocitellus > Urocitellus parryii. The sequence goes on along the minus strand of NC_135536.1, from coordinate 196,906,878 downwards.
CAGGCAGGGGAGGTGGCTGCAGGAACCTGGCATGGCCCGTTTCTGTTTGTACAGTGTTTGTGCTTGTTTGTCAGAAAGATTGATCTAAATCCCAATCCTCAATTGCATCTCTGCATCGGCAAAAGCAAACTCATTTTAAAGAAATTCAGCATTATTGGTTTAACCTTCAGCAAGATATGTGTGCAGAGGCCTGTCTCTGTGCCCAGGAGAACACAGTGTTCTTTCAGCTCATGTGGTAATGAGAGGTCATGCCAAACGGCTCCCAGGAAGCTCTGGTGCCAGCACCGAACCCTCCGCGAGAGCCCGGAGAGGGTCATGAGCACCGCGTCCAGGTCTCCTCCGCTCGCGTGTAGTGGCGGGGTAGAACACGGGGCCCAGGGAGCACTGTGTGCATGTCGCTTTGCAATTCAATGCAACTTTCTCAAGTCCTGGGTGACGTGCTGATCTCGTTGACATGTTGTACTGGTGCACAGTCAAGAATTGAGGAAGGAGAACAACATCTCCACACAGCTCGGTCGTGAGTGTGTCACTGTGGTTCGAAACTTGATTCAGAGCCACTTTTCCTGATGAAATTTTCTGCCATTTAAAAATCACTTCAGCAAACCTCCTGCATACACAAGGCAGACCCGCCCGTGCTGGGACCTCACGCGGTCTATTTTGTCATGTCAATCGTGCTTAGAGATCGGTGTGCTTGGCTTAGCAATGAAAATGCGGTGGGTATATCTTAATTCTGTAATACTTGTCTAACAGCAAAGGGTTCCTCAGTAAAGCGTAATTTTCTCTCTTCGGAGGATCAGAATCCAAACACACTGTTGGAACTGTGTAAAAACGCTTCATGTTTTCAACAAATTCGGGGGGGGGGGAAGAAATCCCAAAAGATAAAATGAATTCTGGCTTTTCCAGAAAAGTGTAAGCATAAGCATATGAAGCAGGTGCTTGCTAACTTTTCTGATGGAAATTCTGGATATGCCTCAGGAATGCATCTGATTCTGCAGTCTCCTGGTGTTTCCATGCCTGCCTCATCCGCAGACCCCTGCTGGCCCTTTATCCTATGGCCTCTTTCCTTGGCTTGCGATTGGCCCCGGGAGCTGCGATGCTCAACACTCCCAGTTCTCTAGTGTCACTGGGATCTAAAAATATTTTAAGTTCCTTATTAAACCGTGAACGTGTGTCTCTTTTGAGTTGCCGGGTGATTCTGGGATGGAGAACGGCAGACTACCTGGTTCTTGTTACTGGCTTTCTGGAAATGATTGTGTCTGTGGGGAACCTGAGAACAGCGAGGAAGGGTTTTCTGCAGCTTTAAGTGAGAGCCTTTGAAGTCCACAGAACCTGCTGATACCTCAGTTTGGGCCCCCTGGCCCTGAGCGCTCTGGTGCTAATTGGCTTGGGTGGGAGGAGACGGTTCCTGGTTCCTTTGCTGGAATCCTCCTGGCCCTTTCCTTGGAGAGACCTCCTCCCTCCCTGCTCCCTGGAACCTCCTCTTACAAAAACGGCTGCCTCCGCTTTGGATTCTGAACCGGTCTCTAGGGTGGAAGAGACCAGCAGGCGTTGCCGCTGCTACTCCCAGATCTGCCTGGCCAGCCCCTGCCAGGATCCCGGATCTCCTACGTGGACAAGCTCTGCAGAATGAGCTCTGCCCAAGAAGGGGCAGCCTGGGCCACATGGCACCCCTGAGAAAGGCCCTGGTGGGCTGTGAGGGTGCAGAGCTGGGCAGGGTCAGCCTAGCCTGGGAGTAGGAGGGAGTGGGGGACACTGCTCCCCTGTGCCCTCACTGACGGGACAAGGCTACACCTGGCCCTGCTGCAGCCCAGCAGTCCTGGGGGCCATTCACCCTAACGAAAGGCCACGCTCAGGGCCAGCTCGAGGGGTGAGCTGCTCTGCTGGACCAGCTCTGAGGCCCTGCAAATGTCCTACCTCTTGTCTCTCAGCCCTCTCACCTGAGGGTGGGAGCAGACCTGCTATGCAGGGAGCTCCTGGGGTGTCTGCCTGTGCCCACTGGTGTCCACTCTTCTCTCTGACTCTTGTTTCAGAAGCCCTGCCTCTGGCCACTTGCAGTCTCCCTGGTCCTGGCAAGTGCTTAGCCACTGTCTGGCCAAGTCAGTGAGCAGCGCTGAGCCTGGATCCAGCTGTGCCTCAAGTCCCTGGCCCTTGGCATTTTTCTCTTTGTGGGACCCATAAACTCCCTGTGCTGTGCCCAAGGGGATCTGGGTTCCCACTGCCTGCAGTTTAGGAGAGAGTTGGCTGACCCGTGGTTCTCTCATTTGAGACAGCTGGGCCTTGGCCTGCTGTTTCTGATTCCCAGACCTGCGGTGGGTGGGTCTGAGAACCTGCATTGCTAACGTTCCCCCAGCTGAGTCTCTGCCACGGCTCCGAGGGCCGCTCTATTCAGCATCTCTTCTGCAGCTATTGAGAGAGAGTCGTGAGAGGTTCGGTGTTGTGAGAGGCCACAGGCATGGTGGGGAGAACGGCATGCGTTTACGATCTCCTGACACATTCTTGAGGTTGAAAGACGAGTCCAGTCTTCTGATCTGGGTCTCAGCAGGCTGCCACTGAGGTGTTGCAGGTTGTGCTCCTTCTGGGGTTCGGGCCTCCTCCTGTATCACAGGCGCGTTGGTGGAATTCAGTTCTCCATAGCCGTGGGCCTCAGGCCTGGACTTTGATGTGGGTTGTCTGGTGAGAGATGTCTTGGGAACCCAGGAGACCATCTGCTCTTGGACCACTTAGGACATGACAGCTTCTTCAAGGCCGGTGGGGATAAAGCGCAGTCTGTGGGGATGCAAACCTGTACCATGCATATGACCAAGAGGGACATGGGGTGCCTGTCTCTGTTCTACTGGCTGGAAGCAGGTCAGAGCTTCTGCCCACCCTCCAGGGACAGGGTGAGGGGTCGCACAGGACAGACAGACTGGGATCCTCGGAGGATTTGCCTTCTTCAGAGAGCACATGTGAGGTCTTTGGTTTACCCAGTCATGTGATTACACCGGGCCATTTCAGGAAGTGTTAATGTCACCAGTGTTCCCCAGAAGCTCATGTGGGAGACAATGCAGGAGAGATTAGAGGTGAAATGATTGGGTTTTGAGAATCGTAACCAAATCCGTGCATTCATCCTCTGATAGGAATTAGCTGGGTGGTGACTTTAGGCAGGTAGGTATGACTGGAGGATGTGGCTTTGGGGCACACTTTGGGGTATATATTATGTGAACTGAACTTGATTTTCTCTCTCTCTTCCTGGGGGCCATTTCTGAGCCACTTTCCTCTGCCACACTCTTCCACCGTGATGTTCCGCTCACCTTGGACCCAGAGTGAGGGAGCCAGCTCCCTGTGGACTCTGAAACCGTGATCCCCTAATAAAATTTTCCATCTTAAAATTGTTCTTGTCAGATAGATCTTTTGGTCACAGAAGAAAAAAAAAAAAAGCTAACTAAAACAGAAATTGGTACCAGGAGTGGGGTTATTGCTGGGACTAAACTAACCAAGTGGTTTATATTTTGGAGCTTTTTTGGAATTGGTGGGAGGAATTTTGGAAAACTCAGTGATGAGAGATGGAAAAGTTTTAGAATGTTCTAAGTGAATCTTAATGGGCAATTCTGGTTGGAGTTCAGAAGACCAGAAAGTTAATGGGACTGTGGGCGTGAAGACTGGGGTCATGAAGTTTCAGAGGAGGAGGACTCTATGGGAAACTGGACTAGAGGCCATTCACATTATATTCTGGCTAAGAGAGTCAGCATTTTGCTCATATCCTGACATTTCCTGTGAGGTTGAATTTAAAGGCAATGGACGTTTTAATCTGACAGAAGTAAGTTCTAGGCAGCACAGTATTCAGGCAGTGGCATGGATATTACTGGCAGCTTTTTTTTTTTTTTGGCCAATTTTTTTTTGGAAGAATTAGGAGCATAAAGCAAAGCAAAAAAGCAGAAAGATTTGAAAACTTGTAGTTTCGCCAAAAAATTGAATAAAACTAGGGCTAAGGAAGGTATAGCTGTTAAAGACATTATAGACCCTAAAGAGATACGCTGAACACTTTACTCAGAGACAATAGGAAAGATGGCTTGAGGGCATCTCAGGAATTGGCAAGACCACACTCATCTCAGGCTCAAGAGTAAAAGCAAAAATTCTTTTAAAAAGAGACCAGTGGAACACCTGGCTTGCAAGGAAATTGGGGCGGGTGGGGGGTGGCTAGGAAGTGGTTTCACCATGCTCAACTGTCCAGACCATTAGAGGCTGCTGCCACCGTGGTCCCCCCAGGTGGCTTGGCTACTGCTCAAGATGGTGGCAGACCTTAGCCCCGACCACGTGGTGCCGCTTCTACAGGGATGCAGGAGGCTGGAGTTAGGAGGTCATAGGCTTCCAGCAAGACTTCAAAGGGAGGCCTGGGAGTCCAGGGAAAGTGGCCTAGAGTTGGAGTCCCTGTGGGCTGCCCCTAAGAGGTGATGCTTGGAGATGTGAGGAGGAAGCTGAAGCTGCAGGGGAGACCCTCCCCTGACCCTGAGATTAAGAAAGGCCAGTGACACGGAAAGCCCAGTGCCCAGGGAAGTGGTTCTGATGGTGTGGACCCCTGCAGGGGACCAGGGCCCCCCTCAAGGTCCACAGGGTCCAGCTGGGGAAATCACTGTCCTGAGGTAAATCCTCAATCTCCTCCTTGTCACCTGGTTCCTAGTTTCCAACACTCATAAAGAGAGTTGCCACCACCCGCAAGAGCCAACCCGCCTGGGGTGGTTGCTGTGGCGGGAGGCGGGGGGCATGTCCCCCTCTTTTCCATGCTCTGGTGGACTGGCCTGCCGCTGGGTCACTTCAGAAGCCCTGGCTCTGCAGCCTGGGGAGCTCAACCCATGAGCCGATCCAGCAGCAAGGACAAGGACAGGTGCTGTGCGGCCCAGCGGGTCTCCAGAAGGCACTCCGCCTGGCTCCCTGTAACTTCAACCTCTTGGACACCAGCACCACCCCCCCCACGGGCCCCAGCCCCATGAACCTGGAGGACACTCAGTGGTGTCCCAGGCACAGGACAGACACGCAGGTCCTCGCACCCCACTCACAGAAGCCCCCAGTGGAAGGGGCTTTAACTCTGCTTTCTGTGGCCACTGCAAACCGCCCGGGCGCCACCCAGCAGAGCAGGAAAGCCTGTCAGAATCCGCCATGCAGAGGCTCAGGGCGTGCACTGCTCAGAGAAGCAGGGAGGCCACTCTGCGCTGACCAGGCCCAGGGTGCCACCTCTGATTAGTGTCATCTGGGGCTGTCACTTTAACCACCAGGAGGAGAGAGAAAGACTCATGGCTCAGATGACCTGGAGCCATAGTCGGGTGTGGCCCCTCCCGGCATGCACAGGTGAGGCTGCCTGCTCGGGGCGCCCGCCCTCTGAGGAGGGACAGAGCCAGGAACCTGAGGGCAGAGCTCAGATCTGGCTCAGATGTGAGTGCGGAAGACTGCGGAGGTCCAGCCCGTCCCTCCCCTCCCCGGCTGAGCTTCCTCATGGCTGGCGAGGAGGCTGCCCCACGCTGACCACCCTCCAGCTCAGCAATGACCACCCTCCAGCTCAGTGATGACCACCCTCCAGGTCAGCGATGACCACCCTCCAGCTCAGAAATGACCACCCTCCAGGTCAGCAATGACCACCCTCCAGGTCAGCGATGACCACCCTCCAGGTCAGCGACGACCACCCTCCAGCTCAGCAACGACCACCCTCCAGCTCAGCAATGACCACCCTCCAGGTCAGCGATGACGACCCTCCCGGTCAGCGATGACCACCCTCCAGCTCAGCAATGACCACCCTCCAGGTAGTGATGACGACCCTCCTGGTCAGCGATGACCACCCTCCAGCTCAGCGATGACCACCCTCCAGGTCAGCAATGACCACCCTCCAGGTCAGCGATGACCACCCTCCAGGTCAGCGACGACCACCCTCCAGCTCAGCAACGACCACCCTCCAGCTCAGCAATGACCACCCTCCAGGTCAGCGATGACGACCCTCCCGGTCAGCGATGACCACCCTCCAGCTCAGCAATGACCACCCTCCAGGTAATGATGACGACCCTCCTGGTCAGCGATGACCACCCTCCAGGTCAGCGATGACCACCCTCCAGCTCAGCAATGACCACCCTCCAGCTCAGCGATGACCACCCTCCAGCTCAGCGATGACCACCCTCCAGCTCAGCGACGACCACCCTCCAGCTCAGCGATGACCACCCTCCAGGTCAGCGATGACGACCCTCCCGGTCAGCGATGACCACCCTCCAGCTCAGCAATGACCACCCTCCAGGTAGTGATGACGACCCTCCTGGTCAGCGATGACCACCCTCCAGCTCAGCGATGACCACCCTCCAGCTCAGCGATGACCACCCTCCAGCTCAGCGACGACCACCCTCCAGCTCAGCGATGACGACCCTCCTGGTCAGCGATGACCACCCTCCAGCTCAGCGATGACCACTCCTTCAGCTCAGCGATGACCACCCTCCAGGTCAGTGATTCGGGCTTCCATGCTCCTCCCGTGGTCTTGCTGCCTCTGTCCAGTGAAAAGCAAGTCTGGACTCGGGGAAGGAGGGACTTTACTCAAGAGGACACAGCCACTGGGAAAGGTGGGTGACCGCACCTGGGAGGCTGTGGGACAGGAGGAGCAAGGGAGGCTGGGGCCGGGCTGCTCCCAGGACGGCTGCTGCTCAGGCTGGGTGGGCAGAGGCCAGGGTCCTGGGGAAGGGAGGTGCTGGACAGTGGTCAGGGCGCCAAGCTAGCCCTCAGGATCAGTGGGGGGACCAGGCAGCTAATCATTTTTGGCAAAAGCGTTTTTTGGAGAGTCTGTCTGGCCTGGCCTCAGGCAGGCCCAGGGGACAGGTCCTCAGTGACCGCTAGGGGAAGCCAGGCCCTGCAGTGCTGGAGTCGGGTGGATGTACCTGGGGCTTTTTCCCCTGGGAGCTCAAGGTTGTGGAAAGCCTAACTTTGTCACCTTAAAGCCAAAGTCCTCTGAACTCTGTCCTATAGGGACTTCTAGAGAGGCCACCAACCAGCTGTCCTGGGCTACAAAACCCCTGACAAATTAGAGCAAGGCTGGTGGACAAGAGAAATGCGCTCTACCAGTGTCCTACCTTCTCCTCCAGAGGCCAGGGGAGGCAGGGGAGGCAGGGGAGGCCAGGGGAGGCAGGTGGAGGCAGGGGAGGCAGGGGAGACCAGGAGAGGCAGGGGAGGCCAGGAGAGGCAGGGGAGGCAGGGGAGGCCAGGAGAGGCAGGGGAGGCAGGGGAGGCAGGGGAGGCAGGGGAGGCCAGGAGAGGCAGGGGAGGCCAGGAGAGGCAGGGGAGGCAGGGGAGGCCAGGAGAGGCAGGGGAGGCAGGGGAGGCAGGGGAGGCAGGGGAGGCCAGGAGAGGCAGGGGAGGCCAGGAGAGGCAGGGGAGGCAGGGGAGGCCAGGGGAGGCAGGGGAGGCAGGGGAGGCAGGGGAGGCAGGGGAGGCCAGGAGAGGCAGGGGAGGCAGGGGAGGCCAGGAGAGGCAGGGGAGGCAGGGGAGGCCAGGAGAGGCAGGGGAGACAGGGGAGGCCAAGAGAGGCAGGGGAGGCAGGGGAGGCAGGGGAGGCAGGGGAGGCCAGGAGAGGCAGGGGAGGCAGGGGAGGCCAGGAGAGGCAGGGGAGGCAGGCGAGGCCAGGGGACGCCAGGAGAGGCAGGGGAGGCAGGGGAGGCCAGGGGAGGCAGGTGGAGGCAGGGGAGGCCAGGGGAGGCCAGGAGAGGCAGGGGAGGCGGGGGAGGCAGGCGAGGCCAGGTGTCATTTCCAGCCTGGGGAAGGTGCTGCTATCAGCAGTGGAGAATCCTGCCAGCGTCCAGCCAAGCTCAGGTTGCTCCTGTCAAGGCCGGAGTCAGAGCTGGATCCTGGGCTGGCAGCGTCGGCCGGAGTTGTCTGGGAACGCACCCTCTGTCTTCCTGCCTGACTCTCTGCTTTCTTTTTTTCGGTGGAACAGTGGACATGCTCTCTGCACCCAGCCTGAGCAGGGGCTCCCGGCCTGTGGGCCTGGGGTAACCCCCTGGCAAGGTTCTGCACACGGCTCTGAAGTGCCCAATGGGGCAACAGACCCACCTCGGTGGGAAAGTTCTGGAACACTGAAGCCTTTTCCTCAAAGTCCTAGTGATAATTCTACAGCTCTGTTTTGTCTTAATATGAAGATGATGTTTCAAGTGTTCGCCAATTAAATAGGCTTTTTTCTTCCTCGATACCGGGTTAAAATTGTTAAAATTGTCCGTTTGGTCCTTGAGTTCCGCTTGGCCTGGGCCTGGCCCCTGGGAGAAGCGCATTCTTACCTCCAGAGCCGGGAGACGAGCCTCAGTCCTCGTGCTCCTGTTTAATTGGATGCTGTAGAGTTGAAACACGGACCCGGGGAGATCTGGATTTAGACACACGATGGATTTTCAGTCGAGAGCAAATGCATGTTGAGAGAAAAGAGGTTGAAATATAGTCGTGGCTAAAACCACCCTAAAAAGAGATATTGATTATTGTTTGATGCATCAGATAATAACAAAATTGCCAGAAATCTCAGGATTTTCAAAAACAAAGCCTGTGGTCGAGATGGACACCACGGACTGCTGAGGCCGGCTGACAGCAGGCTCCAGCCCCAGGGGCAGCGAGCTCTCTCATGGGGGTGGCTGGGACTTGTTCTCTTTGGCCTAAAGGTGACACTGCTGGCCCTTTGATTCCTGGTGTCAGAATGGCCGTGACCCAGCCAGACCCTCTTGGCCCTCCGCAGGCTCTGCCTTGGTTTAATCTGTGACTGCTGAGCCCTGCTGGGCACCTAGTGCTCCTGGGGTGGCAGACATGAGGGACGTGGCCTCTGTCCTCACCCTTCTTCAGGGAACTCATCAACCAGAAACAAATGCACAAGTTTATTTCAGAAAGTGGGAAGTGCTGAGAGCCAAAACTAAGGTGCCTACGACCCCTCAGAGTGACTCTGGGGTCAGCACCAGCTGGGGCGTCAGGAGACCTCTTGGAATAAGTGACATGCAGATGGAATTAGAGGACAGCAAGTGCAAACGTCCTGAGGTGCTGGGGTCAGGACATGGAGGAGGTTCTGCTGGTGTGACTGGGACAGAGGGAGGCTGGAGACGTGACAACGTGACACTCGGGGGCACGATAGCAGGCAGGCAAGACATTGCACTAAGTGTGGGTTTCAGTTTTTAAACGTGCCTTGGTCCCTCTGAAACTCTCTCCGGTTAGCCCTTGAAGTCGCACGAGCGTCTCCTCCTGCCTCCAGCCTCCGCTAGATGAAGCCACAGCTCTGTCAGGGTGGCTGTCTCCAGGCTGTCATTCTCACTCCTCCCAACATTTCCTGCTAGTGTTCTGAGGATGTCCCCCCGGGGTCACTGCTGTCCACCAGGGACTGGTGACTGTCACCAGAAGCCCACGCATCCGTCTACCTGGCCCGCCTCTCCCCGTCAGTCGCCCGTGTGCCCCTGGCCCCTGGGATGTCACACGGTGCTCTGCTGATCCTTCTCAGGGCTCAACCTGTGCCCGTGGGCAGAGGCTGCGGAGGAGCTGCTCCGGCTGTGATCTGCTGAACTCCACGTGTCCCAGTTATTTTCATCTTTGTGATTCTGCTCCTTTCAGGAGAACAGAGCGCATGAAATCACTGTAATCCAAAGGGTAAGGAAGTGCTGTGTGTGAGCCGGAGTGGACGGGGCTCCACCTGGAGAGGCTGCCAAGAAACTAGGTCAGTCTCTGCTCTTCCTGGCTTAACCAGGGGCCTGCTCCCTTGTGGTTCTCCTGGGGTCTGTGTCCCAGGTCATCACTGAGATGAAAGCCATGCGGCCGACAGGCAGAGCAGGCGGAGAAGTAACCGCTCGGCTCAGAGACAGCTCTCACCACTCAGCTCCCCTGCCCCAGGAAGCCAGGTGGGGACTCTCTGGAGTCTTGCTGGGGAGGCCAAGGACGATCTTGTCCCCATGAGGTGAGCGTCCTTTACGTGGTACACACGGATTTTCACCCATTGTGAGGACTGTGTCAGTCCAAGAGCATGACACATGTGCCTAGAGGATGGAGCATCTGTCACCTGCTGAGTGACAAAGCCACAGCCCGACCACTAGTCTACCTGTTACCTACCCTCCTGTTCACCCATTAACCCACCCCCCCGTCTATTCCTCTGTCCACTCCTCACCCACACATCAGCCATCACCCAGGTATCTCTCCACCCATTCACCATCCACATATCTGTCCATTGTCCACCCCTGTCCATCTGTCATCCATCCCCCCATCCCTACACCTGTCCACTTATTCAAACTAAGTGCATGTGAGCACTCATCGGTTTATCCACCTCTCTGTCCATTATCTATCCGTCCAGCCATCCACATGTCCATCACCATCCAAAGCATCCTTTATATAGTCTTGTGTATATATAAAGGCTCTGCTTGGGCCTCCTGCAAGCTGTCCATTCCTGACGTCCTGTAGCTTTAGGTTTTGGATCTTGCCTCAACCAGCCAGGTCCACTGGAGAGCCTCGGCTCCCTGAGAGCCATTTGTTCATTCAACAAATACGCATCAGACGACTCCAGGAGAGGTCTGCTGCACCTGCTGGCCCCCAGGGAATCACTGCCAGGCCGTGCGCCCTGACACGATGACCCTCCAGCGGGACCAGGGCAGCAGGGCAGGTCCCGGCACGCCCTTCCCTGCAGACTGCAAGCTCAAGGCCCTCAGCAGGCCGGGAGGCAGGACCTCCTCCTGTGCAGGTCTGTCCTGGTTGGACAGTCTGGAGAGTGGACACAGGGACAGTGGAGAAGTGGTTTTGCTGATGGGAACAGTAGCAGTCAAGAGCAGGTTTCAGGGGTCTGCCCCAGCCTGCCCCCTCTGCCCCGGGGCCTTTCCTCTCTCTGTCAGGCTGCTCATGGGGCCCCCACTGCCCCCCACTATCCCTTTTTGGAGCTGCCTAGGCCCTGCTGGTGAGGGTGGTGCCCGTCACGGACCTCCTCCTACTCCGAGCCCTGCAGGTCTGCCTGCCCCTTTCCACCTCCCTGAGCCCCCCACCCCAGCAGCTGCCCTCCTGCCCTTGGTGGCCTGGGAGCCCTGTCGTGGGTGAGGGCAGTGTGACAAGCCTTTAGAGGCCGATCTGCAGTGGGGCCTGCAGGCCCTGGCGGGTAACTAAGGCAGGATAAAAGGTCGGTGTTTGGTCTCCATTTGGTCTCCATTGGGTCTTTGTGTGCTTCCTCTCTTGGGCTGAGGGTCAGATTCCATCTGAGTCGGCACGTGGACCTGCTCATGATCACTGTGGAGTGTCCCCTACAGCTGGTCATCCTCCCCCTGCAGAGCGGAGGCTCCAAGCTTAGAGTAACTCAGGCGCTCTGAGGTGCGGTCATGACCAACACGGTCAGCTGCCATCACTGACCACATCCAGAGCCGGGCCTAGAGCTCCCCGGTCACTACCCGATCCCTGGAGGAAGGGTCCTTGACTCCCGAGTCATGCTCTCCCTGGTCACCTTGGATTCTGGGGTCACTGCACCTTGCAGGCACATCACCCCAGGGTGCCACTCCCCAAAGCAGAAGCAATCACCTTGTGACTGGAAGGAGACTGTGACCTGCTCAGGGACAATTGTCTCAGGTGGGGACTGAACTGCCCCCTCCAGTGACAGTGACTTCCCTGTCCTGGAGCCTGCAGGCCCTGGCAGAACTACAACAAGGTCAAGACAGACCCACCAAGAGAGCCTGCCCGTCTGCCGGCAGACCCCGACCCGGCCTCTTCCCCTTCCCATACACCCCAACCTCGAGTCAGCCCCTCACCAGGCTGTGTCCTCCCACTGCACCGAACACGGGTCCTTTCCTGCTGTCACCACGCTGTTCCCTTCAGCGTCTTCTTTGGGTCAGGTGGCCAGGCTGGTCCTCTGGGACCACCAGGGCCAGGATTCTGCCCTGACTCTGGTCCTAGCAGTGTGCATCCCACACAGCAGAGGGCTCAGTGGTGGGACAGACCAGGGGCTCTGGTAGAAAGAGTGTCGTAGCTGCCCTTGACCAGTCTTACCAGGGCCCGGCAGGTAGAGTACTGGGCTCACATCACTGTCTCAGCACACCTGAGGGGCAGGTGCTAAAGCCCACATCTTACGCAGAGGAGCTCCAAAGAGTTACAAGCTGGTCCGGCACCCCCTCCACAAATGGGGCAGTTGGAAGCCGTGTCCAGGGTGTCCTGCCCAAGCCCATCCAGGGTGTCCTGCCCAAGCCCATCCAGGGTGGTTTGCTCCAAGCCCATCAGGTGTCCTGCCCAAGCCCCCCACCAGGACTGGCCTACTGCACTCTTCCCAGGAGTGAGCCAGGGGCCGGCTCCAGGCATCCAGGGACCCGGTGTGGGTACAAGCCCTCATGAGACTCCCCCTAGGAACTGGCCCGCGCTCCTTCCCTATTGGGCCCATCAGTGTGCGCGGCACTGAGGACCTTGGTGTCTGGTTGCCATGGATACACTCCCCTCCTGCTCAGGTAGGAATATTTTCTGTGTGCTGCCTGGAAAACAGTAACTCAGTTATAGGAGCCGATTACTTTAAAGGAAAAGCCGTCGTTTATTAGAGAGAAAAGAAAGTCTTAAAATCAAACCCCGAGACCCACAGTCTTGGCGCCGTCCTGTGTATTTGGCTTTGCGTTTAGTGTCGGGATCCGTGTTAGTTTTCAGGCTTCTCTGTCCTGCACACGCCTGAGCCCTGAGGGGCAGGCAGAGCACAGTGCCAGGTGCTCTGAACACCCTCCCTAAAGCAGCAGGGCGGCAGGACAGGCCCATCCCTGCATGTCCTTCCCACAGCAGGCCAGGGAGGGGGGTCTCCTCCTGGGAGAGCCAGCCCCAGCTGGACAGTCTGGCTGATGGACACAGGGACAGGCAGGGAAAGACTTTGCTGATGGAAGGCAGCATTCAAGAGCAGGACTCAGGGATGGGCTGGCGCTGCCTGCTGGGGAAGCTGCCAGGTGAGCCAGGGCAGAGGGCTGGCGGGCCAGCAGGGGCGGGGCAAGGCGTGCTCCGGAGTCCTGCTGGGGTGAGACCTGCGGGAGCAGCTGCGGGAGACGGGGCAGGCGGACCCAGATCTCCACGGAATCACCCAGCGGGCTTTGCGGGATGATGTTCTCCTTCAGATCTCCAGGGAACTGCGCCCTTGGCATCTGCAGCTCCATGAGTTTTGACGCATGCACACGGTCCCATGGCCACTTCCCCTCCCCCGCAGCAGCCACGGATCCAGCCCCTGTCCCTCGGCCTTGCCTCTCGCAGGGCCCACACCAATGACTCCTGCCATGTGCTGCACTCGAGCCTGGCTTCTTCACCCACCGTAGTGCCTTTGAATTCACCCGCATAAGATCAGCCCTTCTCTCCTCTCAAAGCCAACGTTCCTCCTTGGACATGAGTTGGTCCATGCCCAGGTCCAGGGACAGGAGTAGTGTTTCCCATTTGGGGTGGATTTTGAATAAACACTCTAAAAATAATTGCTCTCAGGTTTTTGTGGGAACAGAGCGGTGACTTTTGTGTTTAGTCTGGATGGGGCGGGTCCTGGCACAGTCAGCTTAACTCCACAAGGAACCCCCAGCCCTTTCCCAGAGGGGCTGTGCCCTTTGCCCTGGACTCCAGGGCGCTGAGGGCTGCCCCTGCTGCTCCTCACTGGCCCCAGCGCTTGGAGTTGCGGGTTCCTCTGCTTGGCTTTGTTTGTGATGCAGTCCTTCCCGGGGAGGGGGCTCCTCTCGGTGGGGCCTGGACTTGCCTTTCCCTGGTGCCTGAGACGCTGAGCAACATGTGCTCATTTGTTCTGAAGGAAAGTGTCCATTCAAAGTTTTTCTTTCTTTTCCCCTGACTTTTGTTTGTCTTGGCATGGGAATCCCTCCTGAGGTTGTACTCTGGGGGAAGAAGGAGAACGTGAATGAGAACGTCTGAGCCTGGGGCCACAGAATACAGGCAGCGGCTGCCTGTTCCCAGAATCCCAGGTGAGGCTGCAGCCGGCTCACGTGGGAACAACGCAGAGGAGAGGCGGGTGCCTCCGGAGGAAGATGCCCACCGTGGCCACCTTCAGCTGCCCCGAGGTGAGCGGTCTGCCCCTGGCGCCACCCCTGCCTGCCCACCGTCAGAGCCTTAGTCACCCCATCAGTTTCCAAGTTCTCACTGCAGATGATACACAACTAAATGCGGCTCCTTGACGGACACCTGCTAAATAAATAGGAAAGGCAGGCCCCGCCCCCAGGTCCCAGAATTGACTTGGAAAAATCAAGATCTATGTGTTGAGAGAAAGAATTAAAAGAAAACTCTGACACTGACCACTGAAAATGGGTCCTAAGAGGAAGTCCTCCATGGGACAGGGCATTAGAGAAGTTGAGTTCTCCTCGGGAGACTTGGGGTCGAGTTGCAGAGAGGATGGTGCCAAGAAGTGAGACCAGCAGGGGACGCTGAGGGGAAATCCAGGCTGGGCAAGGAGGACTTCGCAGTGCACCCTGGTGCAGTGGTCAGAGAGGGTGACTCCAGGGTGCGTGGTAGGACTGCAGGGCCCTGCCTGGTGGAGCAGGGTGGTCAGGGAGTGGTCTGTTTTGCCCACGGACTGGCTGAGACCCCCAGGGCCAGCCTGGCCAATATCCCTGCCCAGGGAAGGGCCTACCTGGCAGGTTTTGCTAATGGGCAGAAATCACTCCAATCAGAAATTTCTGACTTTTAATCAGAAAAACCATCTCAAACAGAGAATTTTGAGATGCTGGGCAAGAAGAAAAATCCCCAGGCTCATCCAACAAAAAGATCGACATGGAGCTTGCATTACTCACCGTCATTATCATACAATTTTCCCTTAAATACCTGCCTTAAGAACCACACACCCATGTGCCTGCAGTTAAATCATTTTTGCTGTAGGCTGGTGACCACTGCTCATGTTCCTTAAATATCTCCTGCTCAGTTTCTTTTATTGAACAAGCAATCCATACACGCATCGATTAGATTGCTACAGAGACAGGGCTTCTCCAGCAGCGAGTGGGAACCAAATCTGTTTGCTAAGACTAAATCCATGGTCTGTCCAATGACCAAATCCCCCTGGAGTTTCCCCACAAGGGACAGATGTGACAAGTCCATAGCTGGTTTTATCCCTCCCAGCCAACCTGTCACCTCTGGCCTCTGAGGCTGCACACAGAGAGGCAAGTAACAGGGCTGTTAGTGAACAGCAGAACGTGGCCATGTGCTTGAAGCCGCTCTGGTGAGTGGCTGGAGCCCCCTTCCCCTGCCTGCAGTGCCTGCTGTCCCCCATGTCTTGTCCTGCAGACATGCTTGCTCTCGTGTGTGGATGGGAGGGGGAGGTGGGGGACTTCCTGTCTCTCTACCCAAATGTCTGCTGCCACTGCGATGTCCCCAGAAGAGCTCTGCTCACTGGGTCTGCAGAGATGCAGGGAAGGACAAGCCAATGGCCTTAGTGACGCTGACTTGCAGGGTAGTCTGGGGTTGCAGTTACTCTGTGTTCCGGGAATCACAAGGTGCAGCACAAGCCAGAGAAGTGGGGTGCAGTTGCCGGGTGTCCCCAGAGCCCCTGGAACCTGCCCTCCCGAGGAGGGCCAGCATGGCTGCTTCCCATGGGCACTGCACTCCTGGGGCCCACCACTGTGTGCCTTTCCCCTTTCCGCCTGCTGCGCTGTCCGACCCTCCCATGTCCAGCCCTTGCAGAGCGGTCCCCTTGGGCTGCGCCATTGTCCACAGAGGCTGATGAGCGGTGGCAGCTTCACTGTGACCCCAGGCCTCTCTAAGGCACGTGGCCCACCATTTCTGCCACACGCTTCCGGTGAGCTGTGAATCAGGGCAGCCGTGGTCCTCAGTCCAAATCCACACACCTCGATTTTGTAAATCAGGTTTCCATCAGAGGTTTATCTGTTTATTTGTTGGGCTGCGGCCATAGCAGCAGGTTTTGGTGACTGGGACAGAAATATCTAACCAGCAAAGCCTGAAGAAGCTATTGTCTGGCCCTTCGCAGGAAAATTCGCCAACCACGATTTAGACCGCAAAGGCTTGCTACTCCATGGGGAGCCGTGGGTGCTCCCTACTGCTGGGTAGGTGTGGCCAGAGGCCTCCTTCCCAGGACTCTCAGAACCAGGTGGGCCTGTGTTCATCTGCGTCTCCAAGATGCCCCTTCCTTGGGATTGCTTTGGTCCTGAGTGCATCTCGGATTTCCTCCAGTGCACGATCGACTCGGTGGAGACAGTGGCTGAGGGTTGACGGCGGTTCCCGTGGCTGAAAGGAGCTCGGGGACCAGAACCCTCTCGCCCTTTGATGTCCTCCCTTATAACGTCCCTCTTTGGTCCTGGCTCTCTCTAATTTACATCCTTGTGAGAGTCACAATTGTGTGAAATTGAATGAAATGTGTGGTGCATTTGATTAGCTGTGCCTGCAGCTATTGGTAGGTACAGGGTGTGTGTGTGTATGTGAGTGTGTGTGTGTGTGTGTGTGTGTGTGTGTGTGTGTGTGTGTGTAGCGATTTTTGAATTTAACAGTCTTTGCAGCCGAGCCAGCTCCGGCAGGCGGGAATGTAGGATCACCAAGGCAAGGCAGCAATTTGCCCGGCAGCCTGCTCCTGCTCCGTCTCACTCTGTGCCCGGCTTTCTGGCAAGCTCCGCAGAGCAGGGCGTAATCAGGAACCAAAGAGGAGGTCTGGAGCCCGCTTTTCTGTTCCTGAAGGCAGGCCTCACTTCCATCCATTCTGGATAGTTCTTTTCTTCTGTCTCACTGAGGCTCGTGAAGGGCACTCCCACAGGCAATCATGGCGGTTCCTTGGTCCCGACCCCGGCATGCCAGTGCATTTGAGTTCTGAGGAGTCTGCCCAGTGTGTCCTGGACTTGCCTGGTCACGAGAGAGGACGTGCCCATGGTCACTCTGGGCTCCTAGTACAGTGAGTCTGGGTGGGGCCCAGAGATGCCCCTTTTTTGGCATTTCTAGGGGATTCTAATGTTTCCAGATTTGGGGAACGTTGGATCTGTCCACAAAGAATAATGACGCCAGCCGACGTGTTCCTCACGCTCCTCTCATCAACCTGCCATCAGCCCTCTGACTGTGGTGGCACCCACATCAAGGGAGGAGAAAATGGGGCCTTCGTGGAAGGTCAGTTGTACCAGGCACCCTGCTGGGTGGGCCTGGGGAAGCAGGGGACGGCACGGACTGTGGCCTCATCCATGTGGCGTCGGGGACTCATCAATGCCTCCCTATGTACCCAACCCGAGCTGCATCCTGTCTGCACCCAACAGCAAGGTCTGTCTGTGTGCCTGCGCCATGTCCGTGTCTGGCTGCATGTCCCATCATGTCCACCCTCACGTCATACCCACATGGTATCCCCACGCTGTCCTCTCCATAGCACGCCACGTCCCATCTAGGTGCCTGTCCTATTCCTACCTCCGTCTCACTCTGCTCGTCCATGCTCGTCCACATCGTATCACACCTGTCTACATCCATAGCATAGCACACATCTATGTCCATGTCACATCCACATCCATGTCATGTGATATCCACATCTAGGTCCCTGTCACATCTACACCCACGTCCACACCATGGCCACACCCACGCCCATCTCCACGTCCCATCCACACCATGTCCACGTCATGCCCATCACCACATCACAGCGACACCAGGTTTGATCCTTTCCATATCCTGTCAGATCCTCATGCAGCACATCCACATCCGTATCTGGTCTTCGCTGATGTGTTGGCAAGTGGGACACAGCCCCTGACTTCTTGGGAATCAGACACTGAACATTAAATGTCTGGACAATAATCCAGTGTCCACAGTGGCGACGTGCACGGAATGCCACCTGCTCTGGTGTGTGGAGCAAGGAGTTCCAGAGAGAAGGGCTGCCCGCAGACACAGGAGGGGAGCAGCTCCACACAGGCGCTGGGGACAGAGCCCCCAATGTCCCTCTGAAGGCCTGAGGTGAGCAGGGGTCTGTGCCTTTGAGAGCTTCAAGGACTGGAGCCTGGCCTGGCTGTCGTGCAGAGGGGGAGTGGACCCCTGGTGAGGGCTTGGATCCAAGACGGAGGGTCTGCAGGGTGTCTCCAGGATGACATTTACGTTCCAAAAATACCCAGTCTTCTCCAAGTCCGCCTCTGGTTCCTTGCCCTGCTCGCCCGTCGTCTCTGTGAACTTAAACACGAGTCCTCACCTCGGCACACTGCCCTTTCAGAATGCCAAGACCCTGCTGACGGTTCCAAGGGGCTGTGGCCTTTGTCAGAGCGAAGGGGGCACTTCCTCTGGCAAGGTCAAGGCCGGAGCTGAGGCCCCATCACCTGGAGTTTCCTCTGAAGCTGCTCTGGACCTCTCGCCATCCCGCCGATCTGTTATGAAGAGCCTCTTGATCAAGGTTTGCAGCCAGGGGACACATTTAATTCAGGGACGTGGTTTCTCTGTAGATTAAGAGATGTCCAGCCCCTAGGATCACGCACACACCTGGCGCTCAGGAGCTGGCTCTCTTCGGGCCACACAGGGGCTGTGAGGCTGGACGGGCACTGTGTCTGCAGAGCCTGGTGCAGAGGCCCTGGGAGGCCCTGGGAGGCCCTGGGAGGCCGGCTGTGAGTCTGACTGCATGGGGAGCTGTTTTTCCGGGCAGCACGACGTCGCCTCTCATGGGAGTCCTTCCTCTCCCCTAGAGATGTCTCTCTGTTGTCCCACATCTGCTCATCCCCAACACTGAAGACGTTTGGAAACATCCTCTCCATCAAGGGAGAAGAGCAGGCCAACATCAAACTTCTGGACACCTTGCAAAGGCTCCCCCGACCTGGACATTAATCCGCCATGGGAGCCGTGAGCGTCACAGGGCCACCAAGTCCTGTCAGGCCTCGCGCCACCCACAGGGGACACAGTTCTCAGTCGGGTGGGGCACAGCGGTGCCATCGGGTTCGACACTCCCAACTGCTTCCGGAGGCTTGTTCGTTCCAGGAGTGCTCAGGGGCCTCCTGGTTCCTGACTGACCGCCCCTCCCTCTTGGGCAGGAGATGTGGGGGAGCCCTCCAAACAGGAGCAGCAGGTTCCCAGGCCCCGGGACGGGGAGGTTGGGCTGCAGTGCAGGGTTTGGCTACAGGTCATGGCCACCAGGGACTTGCCAGGACCCACCGGGTAGGAGCCAGGTGGGTCTGAAGCAATGGCCTCTGGGGTAACAGATTCAGGCAGGCGGAAGGTGGGCCAGCCACAGCAGCCCAGGGAAGTGAGGCCCTGCGGGCGGGGCAGTGTGGGTGACCTGAGGAGCGTGCTGGCCTCTGTCCCCTGGGGGTCCTGGGGAATGGGCCAAGTTGTGTCACCAAGGGCAAGGGGCCTGGACATTTTTTTAAAGAGTTACATATTTATTTTTTAGTGGTAGATGGACACAATACCTTTGTTTTAATTATTTTTACGTGGTGCTGTGGGTCAAACCCAGGGCCTCGCCCGTGCTAGGCAAGTGCTCTACTGCTGGGCCCCAGCCCCAGCCCGGGCCTGGACATCCATGCCCTGCTTTGCCTGCAGTGGTGGGCTGGGAGCTGGAGGAGCAAACAGAAGGGCTGCGTCGGGTGCCAGGCTGAGCCCACCCAGCCCCAGCTCCAGGCAGAAGCCATGACCCACAGCCAGGGCCAAGGTTGAGACGTCAGGGTGAGGGAAACGGCCTTTTCAGCTACATTACTGTCCTTCTATTGTGACAGATGAGTGCGGAATTGTGCACCTGGATAGGCTGGGGGCTGGGTTTGGATTTAGACTTGTCACTCAGGAGCTGTGTGGCCCTGGACAAGTTGTGTCCCCTCTCTGAACAGCAAGTTGTCTGTACAAAGGCGGTGGGGGGTTCGGTGGACAGGCAGGCAGTTGGAACGGATACGTGTGGCCCTTGGTCACATATCACAACTGAGGGTGACGGCCACGAGGGCGTGGAAAGGACAAGGGGCTGCCGTGGAGGGGGTGGAGGAGGGACAGGGCCGAGGCCTCGGGAGGAAGGCGGTGGAGGGGAGGCCTGTGCGAGGGCTGCGGGCTGGGAGCTCAGAGGCTCAGGCCGGGGACGGGGAGTCTCTTTGGCCTCATTAGGCTGCGCTGGTAATGAACCAAGTTAGGACCAGCCTGACAGAGGGACAGACGGGCCTGGGGGCAGACAGCAGGCTGGATGTGCCCGGGGACCCCCTTGGGCTTCTGGGATAATTACCCTCATTCGGATCTCTGTGCCTTCGGTACTTTTGTCCCCAGGGAGCTCAGGAAGGAAGCAAATGCAAGACGTTTCTATCACTGCAAAGCTGATCAATTACACCATCCTCAGCAGTGTCCGGCCAGGGCAGGGCGGCCAGCGCTTCTCAGTGGGGGAGGGCCATGCAGAAAGCCCAGCGGTGGCCTCCCGTCCTCTGCGTGGGGAGGTGTCTTGCCGCGCTGTCCTCCTGCCTGGCGTTGGACCTCTGCTCTGTTACTGCATGTTCAAGACCCACCAGTGTCCTGCTCTGCCTTGTGCTTTCCTGCGTTTTATGGGGGGCTGCCCATAACACTCACGGCCACCAAGATAAGGAAGGGAGGTGGACAGGGGTCTGGTGAGCTCCCGGCTCTCCCTGGAGGGCTGAGTGGAAGCTGGACTCTGCCCTTAGGAGCCTGGAGCCCTGGCCCTCGTGGAGGGGCCTCTCTGTTCTCGGGGTGGCAACACCCACTTTATGACCTACCCAGGGGGGTTGGGATGAGCAGGAGGGCTGGGCTGTGTGCAGCTTAGAGTCCACAAAATACGGTACAAACTAGAGATGGGGCTAGTCCCCCCCCCCCCCCGTACTACAGGGAGGATCGTGGAGCTGCTGAAGGCTAGAAATGGGTCCAAGTATCTTGACCTTGCTCTCCAGAGCACTCAGGAGAGGGACGAGGGAGAGGGTAGGATGGCACACAGCTGCACCAGGACATGGTCCTGGTTGGAGTGCAGCGTGGCCTGGCCTCCGGTGGGCTTTGTGTGCATCTGTGTGTCCTGCCAGGGGCCAGGGAGCCCTGGTGGGCAGCAGCCCTGCTGCCAGGACCAGGTCTCCAGAGAAGGAACCTTGTGGTCACCAATAGCACCCCGACACCCAGGTCCAGGGAATGCCAACAGGTGCAGCTGTGCACAGAGGGAGGTGGGGTCACCCCTCTTTGGCTCTCCTCCCACACCACCCTCACCTCTCTCTTCCTGCTCTCCAAACTGTCCCCATGGCAGTGTACCCCTCGCACCCCCAGGTGGGAGGACAGACGGCTGCACAGGCAGAGGGCTCTCTGTCCCAGCTCGGTGACAGTGTCCCCTTGGAATTCTCCCTCTCTGGGAAGGTTGTTTCCCTCTCTGGGATGGAAAGTCTGTGGATGGCCAGGACCGGCCAGGACTTCCCATGGCCCCAGGTGTTCAGAGTTCAAAGTCCAGGCAGGTCTGCGGGCACTCTGAGACCTCCGTGTCCCTGGGCCTGGGCCTGGCCTGGTCTCTCTGCCTCCCTTCCTTCACCAAAGCAGTGCTACGGGGTGGAGGCTGTTCCCGTGCCTTTGGGACACTCGTGCAGACCCAGCCTGGCCCACTCACACCTCTCCCCAGCAAGAGCCTGGGATACAGTAGGTGCTCAATGAATGCTTGCTGCATTTGATTGAGGGAATGAATATATGGAAGGAGGAATTGGAGTCAAGTGCCAATAGGAATGACTGCCTGGCCTCTGCCCAAGCCCACTGTGGAGGGTAGGTGTGGCCAGGCCTTCTCTGCCCTCAGGAGGCCCGAGCATTGCAGGGCCTGGAAACACAGGACCCAGAGGAGGCAGAAGGCAGACGTCTACTGAGCCCTGCAGGAGACGGAAGCAATTGCTTTTCCTTCTCTCCCCTTTGGGCTGTCCTCTCTCTGTTCCACTGAAGTAGGCTGAAGTCTACGCTCCTGGTTGGGCCTCCCAGCATGAAGGACACTGCGGTGAACGGGAAGGGCCAGGTGCTTGGCCTCCCTCACTGCCTGGCGGGAAAGGCCCTTCACCTAGGAGTTTCCAGAAGCCGTGCCAGTCCAGGGCTGGCCAAGGTCACCAGGCTACAGTCACTCAACTCCCCGGATCCCACACGTGTGTCTCTCCCAGTGACCTCCATCAGATAACCTGAGGAGAGGGGCAGCAAACCAGCCAGGGAGGCCCCGGCCTCAGGGCTACAACCTTCCCTGAGAGGGAGAATTCCAAGGGGACACCGTCACCGAGCTGGGACAGGGAGAGCCCTCTGCCTGTGCAGCCGTCTGTCCTCCCACCTGGGGGTGCGAGGGGCACACTGCCATGGGGACAGTTTGAAGAGAAACTGAAGTCACTGGTGACACAGTCGATCAGCAGAGGGGGCCTGGGGAGAGGGTCCCATCCTCACCTCCTGGACATCTTGAGCATCAGGAATGGCCCTTGCTGACCCTCTGCCTGAAGTGATGACAGCTTGCAAAGCACGAGCCCGTGGTCCTGACAGGGTCAAGAGGTCATCAGGAGGGAAGGGAAGGAGGGGGGAGGAGGGCAGAAACCCAGAGGGAAGGCGGCGTTGGCCAGTTCACTGTGCCCACGCTGCCGGAGAGCCGTCGAGGGTGGGGGCTGCTCTATTATTTATACGCCCTGCTCCAAGTTATCTGTAAAGGAAATTGTGTGATAGGCAGTAAATTAAGCAAAGCTGCCCTATAAATTTGGATTAAGTCTTACATTGGTTTTAATATTTAATATATCATCATTAATCACATTTCCACAAACCACAATAGAAATTCAGTTAAGGCTTTAGAAAGTACTGGATAATTATCATTTTCTCCCACTAAAACCTTCCTTTAAATAAAGTGTGGAATTGGTTGAATTTTATTCTATAATATAATAAAACAGCATCAGTCCTCACCAACCAGGGGTGTTGCTGGATTGAGTCCACACACCATGTGGGGGCACTGGGATGGAAAGTTGGCGGATCTGTGGATCCTCTGAGATCACCTTCCCTAAGGATCAAGGGCATGTGTACGCTCCCTCCTGATTTGCTTTGTGACCTTAAAGAAATTGGCTAGAAGGCTGATCACGCGGCCAGCTGTGGTCCAGAGGAAGGTCTGCAGAGCAGGCACTCAGGGCCGCAGTGGGAAGGGCAAGAGGTCTGTGTGTGCCTCTGTGGGTGACACCCTGTGGGCTGCCAGCCGACCCAGAGGCACACTCAGGCAGCCAGGTGGGACCACGACTAACAGGCATGTGGAGCCATGCCAGCAGGGAGCCGGGTCCCGCCACTGAGGCTGCCCTCGTCACCGCGGACACCTCTGACAGATGCCGTCAGCTCAAGGGCAGCCGCAGAGTTCTTCTCCACATAGTTGCCTTCCCTGGGTCAAAGCGAGAGGTCTTCACCCAGGATTTCCGGGAGCACTGGGCACTGGACTTGGTACTGAGTCAGGTCAGCAGCAGGGCCAGATCAGAGCTGCTGTGAGGGGCAGGGTCAGTTAGGGAGGCTAGAGCTGACCCTGGGGGAATGGCAGGTAGTTGGGAGGTGGCTGGGTGGCTGGGAGGGGGACAAATGTGGGCGACGTCACCAGGGGAGGAAGGAGCAAGGGGCCTGCGGGAGCCCATGGGAAACTTCAGAGGGGCCGCTCCTGAGCTGCATGCACTGCGGGAGAGCTCAGCAGGAGGGCAGGGGGCCAGGGGACATCGGCTACCTGTGGGCTCCTGGGCCTCGTGCTGACGTGGTTCTGGGGCATCTGGAGGTGGGTTTGTGCTCATAAGAAGGAAGGGGGTCACAGGGACCTGCTGGAGACCCGCCATGGAAGCAGAGGTGCCACCAGCTCCAGCCCCAGGGAACCTCGTCACCCTCTCCAGGCCCACTCCCCAACCAGCCTGCAGGGACAGAGGACGTCCACAGTGAGGCCAGCGAGAGGATGAAGAGAGGACTTCAGCGTGTCCTTGGCTGGGGATGGCTCCCACAGGCATGTCCTCTTAGGCCGGGCTCCCTGGAAGCAGACCCTGGGCCAGGATCCCAGTGCCGGTAGGTTGTATGGAGGTGATGAGGCCGTGGGGACAGTGGGGGTGATGGGGGCAGTGGGGACAGTGGGGGTGATGGGGGCAGTGGGGGCAGTGGGGGTGTGGGGAGATGGGGTGATGGTGTGATGGGGGAGATCAGGTGATGGGGGTGATGGAAGTGATGGGGGTGATGAGGGTGATGGGGAAGATGGGGTGCTAGTGTGATGGGGTGATGGGGGTGACAGGGTGATGGGGGTGATGGAGGTGATGGGGTGATGGGGTGATGGGGTGATGGGGGTGATGGGGGTGATGGGTGTGATGGGGGTGACAAGGTGATGGGGGTGACAGGGTGATGGGGTGATGGAGGTGATGGGGTGATGGGGGTGATGGGGGTGATGGGGTGATGGGGTGATGGGGTGATGGGGTGATGGGGGTGATGAGGGTGATGGGGAAGATGGGGTGCTAGTGTGATGGGGTGATGGGGGTGACAGGGTGATGGGGGTGATGGAGGTGATGTGGTGATGGGGTGATGGGGTGATGGGGTGATGGGGGTGATGGGGGTGATGGGTGTGATGGGGGTGACAAGGTGATGGGGGTGACAGGGTGATGGGGTGATGGAGGTGATGGGGTGATAGGTGTGATGAGGGTGATGGGGAAGATGGGGTGCTAGTGTGATGGGGTGATGGAGTGATGGGGTGATGGGGTGATGGGGTGATGGGGGTGATGTGGTGATGGGGGTGATGGGGGTGATGGGGTGATGTGGTGATGGGGGTGATGGGGGTGATGGGGGTGATGGGGTGATGGGGGTGATGGGGTGATGTGGTGATGGGGGTGATGGGGGTGATGGGGTGATGTGGTGATGGGGGTGATGGGGGTGATGGGGTGATGGGGGTGATGTGGTGATGGGGGTGATGGGGTGATGGGGTGATGGGGGTGATGGGGTGCTAGTGTGATGGGGGTGATGGGGGTGGTGGGGGTGATGGGGTGATGGGGGTGATGGGGTTCTAGTGTGATGGGGTGATGGGGTGATGGGGGTGATGTCGTGATGGGGGTGATGGGGGTGATGGGGTGATGGGGTGATGGGGGTGATGTGGTGATGTGGTGATGGGGGTGATGGGGTGATGGGGTGATGTGGTGATGGGGGTGATGGGGTGATGGGGTGATGGGGTGATGGGGTGATGGGGTGATGGGGGTGATGGGGGTGATGGGGGTGATGGGGTGATGTGGTGATGGGGGTGATGGGGGTGATGGGGTGATGGAGTGATGGGGTGATGGGGTGATGGGGTGATGGGGTGATGTGTGATGGGGGTGATGGGGGTGATGGGGTGATGTGGTGATGGGGGTGATGGGGGTGATGGGGGTGATGGGGTGATGGGGGTGATGGGGTGATGTGGTGATGGGGGTGATGGGGGTGATGGGGTGATGTGGTGATGGGGTGATGGGGGTGATGGGGTGATGGGGGTGATGTGGTGATGGGGGTGATGGGGTGATGGGGTGATGGGGGTGATGGGGTGCTAGTGTGATGGGGGTGATGGGGGTGGTGGGGGTGATGGGGTGATGGGGGTGATGGGGTTCTAGTGTGATGGGGGTGATGGGGGTGATGGGGTGATGGGGGTGATGTCGTGATGGGGGTGATGGGGGTGATGGGGTGATCGGGTGATGGGGGTGATGTGGTGATGTGGTGATGGGGGTGATGGGGTGATGGGGTGATGTGGTGATGGGGGTGATGGGGTGATGGGGTGATGGGGGTGATGGAGTGATGGGGGTGATGGGGTGATGGGGTGATGGGGTGATGGGGGTGATGGGGTGATGGGGTGATGGGGGTGATGGGGTGATGGGGGTGATGGGGGTGATGGGGTGATGGGGGTGATGGGGTGATGGGGTGATGGGGTGATGGGGTGATGGGGTGATGGGGGTGATGGGGTGATGGGGTGATGGGGTGATGGGGTGCTAGTGTGATGGGGGTGATGGGGGTGATGGGGTGATGGGGTGATGGGGGTGATGGGGTGATGGGGTGATGGGGTGATGGGGGTGATGGGGTGATGGGGTGATGGGGTGATGGGGGTGATGGGGTGATGGGGGTGATGGGGGTGATGGGGTGATGGGGGTGATGGGGTGATGGGGTGATGGGGTGATGGGGGTGATGGGGGTGATGGGGGTGATGGGGTGATGGGGGTGATAGGGTGATGGGGTGATGGGGGTGATGGGGTGATGGGGTGATGGGGTGATGGGGGTGATGGGGTGATGGGGGTGATGGGGTGCTAGAGTGATGGGGGTGATGGGGGTGATGGGGGTGATGGGGTGATGGGGGTGATGGGGTGATGGGGTGATGGGGTGATGGGGGTGATGGGGGTGATGGGGTGATGGGGGTGATGGGGGTGATGGGGTGATGGGGTGATGGGGTGATGGGGTGATGGGGGTGATGGGGGTGATGGGGTGATAGGGGTGATGGGGGTGATGGGGGTGATGGGGTGATGGGGTGATGGGGGTGATGGGGTGATAGGTGTGATGGATGTGATGGGGAAGATGGGGTGCTAGTGTGATGTGGTGATGGGGGTGATGGGGTGATGGGGTGATGGGGTTGATGGGGTGATGGGGTGATGGGGGTGATGGGGGTGATGGGGTGATGGGGGTGATGGGGTGATGGGGTGATGGAGTGATGGGGTGATGGGGGCAATGGAGTGATGGATTTGATGGGGTGATGGGGTGATGGGGGTGATGGGGTGATGGAGTGATGGGGGATGGGGTGATGGGGGTGATGGGGTGATGGAGTGATGGGGTGATGGGTGATGGGGGGATGGGGTGATGGGGGCAATGGAGTGATGGATTTGATGGGGGTGATGGGGTGATGGGGGTGATGGGGTGATGGAGTGATGGGGTGATGGAGTGATGGGGTGATGGGGTGATGGGGGGATGGGGTGATGGGGGCAATGGAGTGATGGATTTGATGGGGTGATGGGGTGATGGGGGTGATGGGGTGATGGAGTGATGGGGGGATGGGGTGATGGGGGTGATGGGGTGATGGGGGTGATGGGGTGATGGGGGTGATGGGGGTGATGGGGGTGATGGGGTGATGGGGTGATGGGGTGATGGGGAGATGGGGTGATGGGGGAGATGGGGGGATGGAGGCAATGGGGGTGATGGGGGCAATGGAGTGATGGATTTGATGGGGTGATGGGGGCAATGGAGTGATGGATTTGATGGGGTGATGGGTGTGATGGGTGTTATGAAGGTGATGGGTTTTATGGGGTGTTGGAGGTGATGGTGTGAAGGGTGTGATGGGGTGATGAAGGTGATGGGGGCGATGGAGGTGATGGGGAGGGAACCTCCGGACGAGCCGTAGCCTGGGGTGCAGAGAGGAAGGAAGGGCTCAGAAGAGGAAGCTTTAAACCCCACAGCAAGGGGGCATCCCGGGGGAAGTTGGCACCAGCTGAAGTGTGTCCCAGCAGCTCCCACTGGGACATCAGAACAAGGACTCTGACAAAGACCAAGGGGTGGACTGGAGGAGGGGCCAGGTGGGTAGAACTCGGGCTCCTCAGCTCGAGAGTCCTGAGCACACTTGTGAGGAGAGACCAGAGGGTCTCAGGAAGGGAGGGACTGGGGAGGGCGTCACCCGGAGGCTGGGAGGCCCAGCGGGGTGGCTCTGGCTTTCGCAGGTGGAGCAAGTGCAATTTG
The DNA here is from genome assembly GCF_045843805.1 of Urocitellus parryii. Classification (NCBI taxonomy): domain Eukaryota; kingdom Metazoa; phylum Chordata; class Mammalia; order Rodentia; family Sciuridae; genus Urocitellus; species Urocitellus parryii. The sequence continues at coordinate 196,879,378 of NC_135536.1, read as the reverse complement.
AGAAGAGCCCCTGGTTTGAGAATGCGGCACTTCCACCCCGAAGTTCTCAGTTTCTGAGGACTCAACCTGGCTTTCTCTTTCCTCCCCTCGTGCCCCTGATGTTTTCCCGGGAGGAGCTGTTCCTCCCTCCATGACCGTGTCCCCCCAGAGCTGCAGACAGACGCCCTTTAACCGCGAGCTCCTGCGCTGTGCTCCCTAACAGCCATCAGCTGTGTCTGTGTAGGACAGCCGCGGAGATGGCACTGGGCTGAAGGCTTGTGACTGCCCGCGGGAGGAACAGGTGCTAATTGGCCTGGGAAGCGCTGCCCTCCCCTTGCCTCAGTGGGTAGGTACGTCAGGTGGTGCGGGGGGCAGGTGCCAGGGCCCTGGATGGCTGAGCTGGGGAGCCCAGGGGAAGGCCAGTTGTCTGCCTGGGCCCCAGGGTTATTTCAAACTCCTCGGAGAAAGCCGAACAGTGTGGGTTTGACATGAACATGACAGAAAGGTTTCTACAAGATGTAATTTGGGTCACATTCTCTCAGTGGGTATGCAGGTACAAAAGGAGGAAATGAAAGCTCAACCCTGGTTACTTCCTGGAGAGGCTGCGGGAGCTGCAGGCTGCGCCTTCCCTGCCAAGGGAGCCGGGTGGGGTGCGGCAATGCATGCCGAGCATCCTCCCTGCGCTGCAGCGCTCAGCTCCCCCGTGGGGCAGGCGGCCCTGCCGGGTTAACGTGGGATGTGCCCAGCCTGTGCCCGGCGGAGCAGGGGGATAGGTTCCCCAGCTTCCTGGCCCGCAGGTGAGGTGGTGCTGGGGTGCGCTGCTCCTGCCCCCAGAGCTGCGGTGCGACTGAGCCCCACGACTCACTTTTATTTTTAAATAAACACACTTAGGATTTAGAGAGAGTTGGCAAAGACAGCTCAGAGTCCGGAGAGCTTCTTCTCCGGGGTTTCCCCGCTGTTGACATCCTACCTAGTGGGCTGATGCGTCCCGACCACTGGACGGAGACAGACGCCGTCACCGACTGAAGTCCACACTTCATGCAGTTCCCTTGGCCCTCGCCCAAGTCCTTCTTCCTGCCTTGGAATCCCAACCGGGATGACAGCTGAGGCTGCTCTGTCCCCTCCTGCTCCTCAGACCCTGCTTGCTCCAGATGGCCTTGGAGGTTTGGAGGAGCACTGCACAGGTGTTTTGGAGCTTGTCTTTCAAGTCGGGTTTGTGGGGTGTTTTCAGTTCCCCAGGGTTAGACTGGGGTGTGGGTTTTGGAAGGAAGACCCAGAGCACACACCATCCTCACATCAGCCAGGCAGGCTCGCTGCCCACCTGGCCCTGCTGTCTGTGTGCATCCCCATCCCTGGCCAAGGCCGAGTGTCTGAGGTCTCAACACCCCAAATCACTTTCCGTGTGACTTTTGATTCTCTTTGGAAGGAAATCAGTATCACAGCTCACACCTGAAGAGCTCAGAGTTTTGTTCCATGAGGGGGGGATATTCAAATATTGAAGAAGAAAAGTTTTTCTGCACGTATTTGTGTCTTCTCCTCAAGGTATGTATGCATATCTTTATTGAATCACTTATTTATCTTTTAGGTTGCAGTAATCAACAAACTGATTTTAAATTTTATATCAAAAGCAAAAACACCTAAAATAGCTAATTCAATACTGAAGAAGAACAAAGCTGAAAGACTGGCAATACGCAACCTCGGGTCTCACTATGAAGCTTTGGTAATCAAGACAACAGGGGGCCAAAGAGCAGACGGAGATCCACAAACAGAAGAGAGGCCCACACGCAGTCAGCGCGTCTTTGACATAGAAGCAAAGACCATTTTCCAGGGAAGGGGAAGTTTCTCAGCACACAGAGCTGGAACCACTGGACATCCATGTGCAGGAAAAAAAAAAAAGATGAAATAAAAAAGAAACAAAGACTCTAGATGCAGACCTTACCTGTTACAAAAATTGTTACAAGTTGTATTATAAGTCTAAACATAGAGTGGCTTTCTATAAAAGAAAACATAGAATAAAGTGTAGGTGACCTTAAGTTTGGAAATGAATTTCAGCACCAAAAATATGATTTATAAAAAATAACTGGTAAATTATGCTTTGCTGAAATTAAAAACCTCTGTCTTGTAAATGCCACTGTTAACCAAAGACAAGCCCAGACAGGAGAAGCATCTGTAGCCACGTTATCTGATAAAAAACTTGTATCCAAAACATACGACGACATTTTAAACTCAACAATTTGAAAACAAGCCAACTAAAAAGTAGGCAAAAGATTATAATAAATATCTCACCAACAAAGATGTACAGATAGCAAATAAAATATAAAAAAATACGGTCAACCTCATTTTTCATCAGGAGACTACAAATTACGACGGTGAGACTGACCACACACGGGCTGGGGTGACTGACCCTGAACACGGACAGCAAATGCTGCCCAGGCTGAGGGGCAACAGGACCCCTCACCGCGGCTGCTGGGAGAGCAAGATGGTTCAGGCACCGTGGAGGACAGTTGGGAAGCCAAAGGTGGTCTCACCCTACGATCCAACCACATGACTGACTAAATGAGGTGGGGGTGGGGCCAGTTTGCTCACCATTGCAGTGGGATATTGCCACAGGTAGGCAGGGGGAGGAGCCCAGAATCTTCCACGGGGAAGCAGATTCACCGTGTGTGGTTACCAGCCCATCTGAGCACGGAGAGACAGAGCATGCTCAGGAAACCTGTTGTACGGAGTGGGTTTGCTTCTCGCAGGTGTCAAGAGCCAAGGGAAGTCTAGCAGCTATTGTGGGGTGGTTCCTGAAGGCTCAAGAAAGCTGCCCGAGAGCTGGTCTTATCTGAGCCAGCCTAACTCGCAGTGCCGCCGGGACTCCTACGGGCAGCCTGCCCAGTGCACAGGCCTCACCGGGCAAAGCCTGAGAAGGTGTCCTGCCTCCAGGGAAGAGCGGAACAGGATGGTCCCAGGCTGCTCCTCCGCAACTCAGCATGTCACACTCCCTAGGAGGAACAGGAGCAAGGTGTGTCTCGGGCAGCCCCCTCCATACCAGAACTCTGCTCCTTCAGCAGTCATTCTTGAGAACTTCAAGCAAGGAAGAGCGCCGCAGTCCACAGACGAGCAACTTGTGTAGATTGATACAGCAGGAGTGGGAGCCGTTTACTGTAGGACCGGAGGGGTATTTATACATTCCACACAGCTTATCTAATTAACATAAACTAGATACAGCAGTCAACCAATAAGGAACCTCCACACTTCATGGCTCGCTGGCGTGACTTCACAAACCACTCCCTCTGCAAAATGCCAGGCGCCATCCAGACTTGTTTACAGACTCTAACAGAAGAGGGGAAGGGCAGGGCCCGCGCAGGCTTCCTGAACCTTATAGTGGTGGTCATGTTGAAGATATCACTATGAGCTGGTTTGTCTTAACCCAGGTACAGGTAGATGTCATTCAAACACCCCTGGGTACACCCATGTGCAGGAGTTGGCATGCACACTGTGTCCCTTTACTTTGTCAGCAGCAAAGGTCTGGAGATGATGACACCCAATAGGAAGAAAAGGGGCAGCTGGGACCCAGGTTTTGATTTCAAATTTCATTCTCCAGACAAAATCACCTGGAGCAGGTAATCAACAAGATGAGTCTGGACTGTCTTGTGGTGGCAGAAAGCAGGCAAGTGCTCAAATGACAGAGAACATCAACCAACATGGGTAGTGGTGGGGATCATCAAAGAGCACCGGAGCCAACACACACCTTCTCCTGGACAAAGCCAGATTCATGGGGTCAACAGAATGAATCAGAGTACGGGCCGATAAGTCAGGCTGTAGGACAAGTGCCCTGGGGTGCCTGCTGCTGCGAGTGGATGAGTGATGGGTGGATGAAGGAGGGAAGCCAGAGTTCCACACAGTTACACAGACAGCTCCAGTCTTTAGGGTTAGCCGTGCATGATGGCTTCCTTCTGTAGAGTGTGGAAAAGGAGAGAAACGAGGACTTCATCAGACAGAAAGCCGGCAGAGACGATGTGAGCCGGGTGAGCGACATCACAGAGATGGCGGGAAGTCGTGTAGCTCTGGGGTCTTTGGCAGGATGGGGTGAGAGCAGCACTTGACCTCTGCACTCTTCCTCCTCAAACCTTCAGCCCAGTCTGACCTTGAGAAAAAGATAGCAGGCAAGTTGACACAGGGGCATCCTGCCAGCGCCTGACCAGGACCTCGTAAACCACCGGGAATGTCAGAGACAGACTCCCAGCCCAGAGGAGCCCAGGAGGCCTGGTGGGAAAATGCTCAGTGGTGGTGGGGATGCCCCAGGGACAGAGGAGCAGGCACTGGGTGAAAACGGAGGACGTGAGCAGAGCGTGGATCTTAGCTGACCACATGCCAGTGTTGGTTTTTAGGTGTGGCAGTCACAGCACAGCCACATGGATGTCACTAGGGAATACTGGGTGCTGCATTCAGAGATGATCTTCTCAATTTTTCCATAAACCTACAGCTCCTCTAAATAGCTTGGTGATTTGAAAAGGTTGAGAGAGACACTGCTCAATGCCAGGAAGATTTTTTCTCTGACAAAGTAAACTGCGGTTATTACTCAGGTAGCTGGCACCGTGGAATGCCTACGCGTGTGCCACCCCCTTCCTTCACTGGAGAAGAAACAGCTGGTCAGGTCCCACACACCCAGTCTTTCCTTGGCCCCTCTGTGCGTCCATCCCTCGGTGGTCACGGGCGTGGGGTGGGGTGGGCGGGAGGTCTCAGGATGCCTGCAGATACCAGATCTGAGGAGGCTCAGGGAAAAGATAGTGCTTACTCACAACTCACACACATCCTCCTGAATGCTTTGATTCATCTCAGAGGTCTTATAATACCTAATAAAATGTAAATGCTATGTAAGTAGCTGGTGTGTTGAATTGATTAGGGGACAATGACAAGGGAGAAGTCCATGCCTGTTCAGTTACTGATGCCCACAGTGAAGGCGTGTGATGCACCATTGTGGAATCTGTGGGTGCAGAACTAGTGGGCACAAAGGGCCCTGACCGTTTCCTGTGAAAGTCAGGTTTTTCTGCCAGCTGTTTTCCTCATGCTTGGAGAGGTCTCAGCCTCTCCGACTCCAGAATGATCCATATCGATTGCTTCTGGGGGTCATGTCCAGCCCCAAAGTCCCAAAGCCTAGTGCAATTCCTGGCAAAGATCATGTGATTGATAAATTCGTTCTTTCACTCATCAGATCAGTATTAACCATCTGTTCTGCACTGGGCACTGTGCTAGGTCAGAACTGCAGCCAGAGCATGTTGGAGATGGCACCAAATTGCTCCTTCTGGGGCAATAGGTAGACATGAGAAATGTCTTCAGAATGGCCATGGTGAAGCCTGGTGGCCACCAAGAGCTATAAAGAGCAAGTGCATCTTGTGCATCGTGTGCCTGGGTAAAGATGTGTATGCCGTAGTTTCCATGGGAAGAAAATTAGGCACTCAGTACAGGCAACGCCCCCAAATGTGGATTGTTTGGATAATGACTTTGTTATAAATAACTTGCACTAATCAGAAGAAAGATTGCACTAAATTATTGACGATACTCACAGAGGCAGGGTTGGGGAGGAAGAATCCCCACAAATTAGCTCTTCCTGCTATTCTAATCAGGAAGAAGGTTGAGCATGAAGAATATGGGATTTGGGGAGGCTTCCTTGCGGGGACTCCCACCCCTGCCAGCTTCCCTGTTAACAGCCTCAGCTCAGCCGTCCCGTGGGCTGCTGGCCTTGTCTCCACTGTCCGGGTCTTAGATCGTCTGTGCTCCTTCAGGTCAGGATGTCTAGGGACGTGGACCAGACGGGTGCTGCTGCACACGGGTGGGTTCAGGAGGGAGCTGGTCCTGTTGTCTGGGGAGATGGCAGGGAACAAAGACACAAAGAGCTGAGTGTTTCAAGATGGCTCTAAATGTAGTGATGTCAGACATCATCCTGTGGCCACCGAATCGCTCTACGAGGCTAACCTCTTCGCCCTGCTCCGAGGGCATGTTCCCTTCCCTGGGTGGTCACCTACATCTCCAGGCCACCTCCCCACTGCATCTCCACCCACTGTCCCACCTGCCCACTGAGACCCACCCCCACCACGGCCTCCTCTCGGTCATGCAGAGTCTCCTCTGCCATAGTCCCCCGCCTGGACTCACCTGACGCCGGTCTTCCTCCCCGTCTGGGCCCTGGCTTCAGCACCACCTTTGGTCAAGCCTTCTCTGATGGCCCCAGTTAAGCTGTGGCACCCCTTTACTCTGGAGGGGGGAATGCTGGGTTCTGGCCACACTGCCGTCTGTCCCAGCCCTGGACTGAGCACCAGTGTGGCCGCAGTGCCGAGCTCTGACCAATGCGTTGACACCGTCCGAAGGCAGAGAAGCTCAACCAGGGACTGAGCTGTGGCCAGAGGCTGGGGCGTGCAGAGTGGTTGGAGCTGGCCTGGGCAGGGGCGGAGAGCTGGACTGGAACCACAGTCACACCATCAGCCAGGATCAGGAGGGACACCCATGGGGGCAGGTGGTTGGATCAGTGGTGCTGCAGTCAGAGGTGACTTTCGGGGCAGGCCGAGACTCAGGGGGGACTGCTCTTTCCCAGGCAGAAGGCCAAGCTGCCAGCAGCGTCCGGTTCAGTGCCGAGCACAGCCCCCAGGAGCCCAGTGCCTGCGTGGCCTTGAGACTTCTGTCCTGCTGAAGGAGCAGGGTTAGCTGGGGGCTCCTGTGCAGAACCAGTGATGACGGCAGCAGGCCACCCTTGGGTCAGGTGACGTCATTTCTCCATCCCTTCACTGCCGGTCCTCCCAGGGCCTGGGCTGGGAGCACCCTGGCAGGATGCAGGACTCCGCAGCTGCCTGTGTCTGCAGGGGCATGAGCGGCGGCCTGCAGAGCCCACGCTGGTGGATTCCTGGGCCCGAGAAGCTGCTTCGCCAGGAAGATGCCTCCTGGGGAGGGGGACAGGTGCACCTCAGCCCTGCCCCCCTCAGCCGTGTGGCCTGACAGGAGAATAAAGTAACAAAGCCAAGGACACCTCCTCCTGCTTCAAACTCATCATCCATCCGTCCAGCCCTCAGGAGGGTGGGAAGAACCATTAGCAGAGCCTTCAAAGGGCCAGAGCCGTGCTGGGCCCGGAGGCCACCCAGAGGATGGGCCAGAGGGGAAGGGTCACCAGGTTCCTAGCCCCTCCTGCCAACTGTGGAAACCACGCGTCTGCCATGTTTCCTGGGCACGGCACCAAAGGGAAATGCCAGTTGGATTTAAGACCATGAGCAGTGTCCACAAAATACAGCCACTCCCCAAACCCAAGAGGAAACCCCACTGTTTCCTGACCTGCTGCACTGAGCTCAGGCCACCCTGCGTGGGATGAGGCTGGCCACGCTGGCCTCCTTCTCCACCACTCACCATCGTGTATGGAGCCCACCCCATGAGGCCCACTAGGCGTCTGTCTGTCCCTGTGAAAGTAGGCCAGCTGGCCAGGACAGGCCCTGGGTTGTCCTCTGGCAGCCCCCTCCCGGCCTTGGGATCTGTGGGCTGGGGGCTGCCTCCCCTCCTGGCCCTGGGAGCCGTGGGCTGGGGGCTGCCTCCCAGCCTCTCTCCTCCTCCCTTCCCTCTTCCTCCCCTACTTTTCCAGGGGCTCCTCTGAGCCTCTCTAATCATCTCCGGGAACAGGTGACACTGGCTTAGAAAATGGAAACCCACCGTGTCCCCACTGAGACCACTCAGTGGCTCCTTCTCCTTAAAATATGTAAATATGTCACAGCCCGTCTGCAGCAGGCCTGGGGCTGAGTGCTCCTTCTGAGGGCTTCCCGACAGACAGTGTGAGCTCTGGAAACAGGGCGGGAGGGGAGAGGGAGCCGGTGGGAGACGGAGAAGGAAGGGGACGCGCAGAGCCTAGCATTCTTCTTCCTTAAAAGAGACACCCGAGCTGATGGCGCCATCCTTTTATCTCTGTATTAGGATCTCCGGAGCATCCTCACTTGGGGATCATCTTTTAGGAAAGATACGCTGCCAGCAGCACACACAGACACCCAGTCCACCCGGGAGAGATTTGCCGTGGCGTGCTGAGATGAAGAGCTGTGTCCTGGCGTTTTGTGAACAAGCCATCTTTAATAGTGGGAAGCTCCTCCTGTCTTGGTGGAAACGTCCCCTCGGGCTCCTGGCGGAATCCCTGAGCTTCCTCCTCTACCAGGATGAAATCCTGAGACCAGACCCATCCACTGAAACCCAGAAGGGGTGGCCCTGGGTGGCCCCGGAGATCCTGCTGAGGATGCCACTGTCCTGAGCTGGTGCTGGTGTCCAGGGAGGAGGTGTGGGGAGTCCAGGGAGGGTGGGGTCCTGGGAAAGTGCCCTTCTGTGTCTCTCACTGCCCTGTCTAGCCAGGGTCCTGCCTCTCCTGGCCTGCCTTCCCAATGGCTCTGTCCTTGTCCCCAATGCCAATCCAATAACGAGGACACGGTTTTGAGAAAAAGGAAAAAGAAGCTTTATTGTTTTGCTAGCAAAGGAGAAACCCAGGGGACTGCTGTCCCAAAGGCTGTGGATCTGCCCATCTGCAGGAACAGGGGGTTCCCTAGAAGTGATTCAGAGGAAATAAGACGAGGGAGGAGAGATCAGGAAGGAGAGGTCAAGGAGAAGTTTAGAGAACAGAAGATCGGGAAGAAGAAGAAGAAACCTGTAGTCTGAAAGCCACAGGGGTCTAGTGAACGCATCAAGTGAGCCCTGTTACTCTTCCTCTGGTGTCCAGAAATGGAGTAGATGCCGCGTCCCTGTGACCGTAAGGGGTCACCCCTCCTGAGGGATTCTTAATTCAACATGCTTCAATGTCCTAGTTTTTCCCCTTAAAGGTACTTTTATTCTGAAGTGAAATGATGAGAATCTAGGGGAGGGTGCTGCCTCCTGCGCTGTCACAGGTCCACCCTCTCCTAGTCTCTGTGCCCCCATGCTTCTCCACCACGGAAGTTCCACAGAGTATCAGACGACTGTATTCATCGCTACCCCATAATTCCCAGTGTCCGGAATCACCTGCCCACAGAGGTTCTCACTTGATCTCACTCAGAGAGTGAATAACTGGACAGGTGAAGGGAAGATCCAATTCTAAAAGAACATCAGTAGTACTCGAGTAGGTGACTTTGACACTGCGCGTTCCCTCCAGCAACACGGGGCTTGTGTTTCAGGCTCCTGCCGTATCCTTTTAGCTACCACCCTCTCTCCTACCCCTGGAGAGAAGCCAGGGCTATAAATATCCTTCCATGCTTTCTGCACAGCTTCAGTGCACAAGCACATGCAGCTAACAGGGTGTTCAGCTAATTGTTTTTACATGAATGTTACCAGACTCTGTGCATTTCTCCAACCTGCTTTCTGTCATCAGTCCACCAACGGCAGCAATCTAACCTAAGAACTGTATAATCAACTTACCATTTTAATAGCTGTGAAATGTTTCATGGTATATTTTAAACCACTTTATTATTTAATTGGTTTCTTGTTCTTTGATCACTATAGACAATTCTGTGATAAGCCTTTCATGTATTTATCTTTTGTACAGTGTTTTCATATCTCTGATGTAAATAAAAGAGAATGCTTGGTCATAGAGGAGGTAATTGTTTTAAAAACACATAAAACTTAAACAGGATGACATGGTTCCATTGTATAAAGTGTCTGGGGACCTGGGTCCCCCGTGGGATGAGTTTGTGCAGCTCAGGAATGACTCCTACCTGGTTGTCTGGCCTTGTTGAGGTGCCCTACAAAGTACCACAGACTGAGACTGGAACACTGAGACGTGGTCCTCACAGTCTGGAGGCGGGGGGCCTCAGGGCCTGCATACTTGCTCCAGGGAGGGCCACCCTCCCTGTGACTCACTGTCCTCTCTCTGGTCATGCATGTAGAGTTAGAGAGATCTCTGTCCCTCTACCTGCAAGATCATTAACCTTAAAAGATCACGATCCCCTCTGGAGTCTCGTTTAACCTTGATCATCTCCCAAGGAGCCCCGTCTCCAGATCAGGCCCATGGGGGCTTAAGGCTTCGACACATGATTTCTGGGGGATGCAGTTAAGTTTTTAGGCCTAGGAAACAGGGCATATGCTGTCCTGAACATGAGCCTTCTAGGCAAGACTGGCCATGAAAGTTGGGGCAGGATTTTTGGAATGGTAGAGTGGGGACCTCAGTGAATATTCCCTTCCATGAAAGCAATAAAAATACTGGAAAAATTGTTCAAAATCAACTTTTTTGGTATTCTTGACACTGATCAAAGGATTCCAACAGCTGAGGAACAGAACCTTTGTGGGAATAATAGGGTCAGGGGCTTTGGGCTGCCTGCTCGCATTGTCCTGCATCTGGCTCCACGATGCCTCACACACCAGCAAGCTCTTGGCTACAGAACCGTGGAAGACAGGAGACTGCCACCACTGTGAAGGTCACTGGGCCTGTGGATCTGCAGCCAACCCACCATAACCTTGACTTCATGAGACCTGCTCACCTCTCCGTTTAGAAGACATTGTAAAAGTTATGTCACTACCTGGCGTGACTCAGAGCATCCTCCTCTCTCCAGGATGTTTGCTGACGTGGCCAGTGGCCTCGGCTCAGCAGAGTAGCCATCGGAGACCTCCACACCAGCTGTGACAAACAAGAGCCTGACCAGACACTTAAAAGAGAGGTCTGGAGAAAGACGTCTATGGGGCCTTTGAAGTGCTCAGACTTATCATGGGGCTCTAGAAGGCTGAGCATGTGCAGGATGGTGCATGTGCCCCAGAAAGACCTGGGAGGGCTCCAAGTTCCTCATCTGGGATGATGAGGCCTTGAACCTGGAGGAATGGAAGGCTCATGCACAACTGTGAACAAACACAGAGTTGAAATATGTTCAACACACACACATGTGTACCATTTGGCAAAGGGTGGAAGATTTATTCTAGGAATTCAAATCATTAACTGACCGCAAGTGAAACAGGTAAAGTCTTCAATAACTGCACCCTAGAATAAAGAAATAAAAACTTCATGGAAAAGTCAATGAACAAACATTATTACCAGTAAAAGCTACATTAACTAAAAGCTTTAGGAACTGAGAAAAAGCTGATTTCCAGAGGTGCCATGTAAATTATTTAAAATGCTCAGTTCTCAACAGAAAATATAATGGAAAAGTAGGGGTAATGCATACACAGTTTTAAAAAGAGTGTTCGATAGAAACCTCCTGACGAATGTGGATTTTAGACTTACTAGGTAGGTGTATCTGTAAATCAGATGTTCAATTATGTCAAAAAGCCCCAAATTGTCTATATCTAAAGAAGTTAAGAAATAAGGAAATAGCATGTTACCAAACAAACACCAGTAAAAGAAGTCATCAAAACACACCAGATAGAAATTCTCGAGTTCAAACATAATTAACTGAAGTGAAAACTTGACTGTGCACAACTGGGAATCTGTGAACTTGAAGACAAGTCGACTGAAACTCCCTGTCTGTGGATCAGGAAGAGAGTTGCAGAAAGAGAACATGGCAAGTCCCCAGACTCCTTGACACTCTCCCATGCCTCAGTGCAGCAGAATTGTCATGAACATGCTCACCTGGCAGAATTCCCAGGAGAGAACAGAGGGAGGAGAATGAGCATCTGAAGGAGGATTTCTGAAATTTGATAAGAATCATTTTTTGCACCTCTAAAATGCTCAAAAAGAACTCCGATTACCATAAACTCACACAGATCCACACTAGACACATCGAAATCAAGCTGTCAAAGACCAAAGGAAATGAACTGATTTTGAAAACAAGAGGAAAATGATGCATCCCCCACACAGAATCCTTTATAAGACTGACACTGACTTCTCATCAGAGACCATGGATGCCAAAGGCAGTGGGACGACAGGATCAAAGTGCAGGAAGAAAAAGGCCATCCACCACCAGCCTGTGTCCATCCCCAGCGGTCCTCAGAAAGGGCCGAGGGAGGGGCCCAGCTCCAGGTCAACAGAACAGAGGAGAAGAAGGCATCAAGAGCAGGCTATGATACAACACGCTGAGGGCAGTCCTTTGAGGTAAGAAGAAAGGGCATTAGACCGTATTTTGAGTCCACGTGAAGAAATGAAGAGCACCTGGTGTTAACCAGATCAGCTAGTGTAAAAGAGGAAAAATGCACTTTTGTGACTCTTTTCTTCACTCATCTGATTTTAGAAAACAAGTGGAAAAAGTAAAAGTTCTAAAATCATGTTGACGGGATTATAGTGTTGAGCAGAGATGTTGTGCATGACTGTGGCAGCAGAAGGAACTGAAAGAAATGAAGTGATGATGGAGCCAGTGTCCATGGACTGAAGCAGTTGACCTGGTGTCCACCCAAACTAGATGGCTGTATGTGGAGATGCTCGCCATCATCTCCAGAGAAAGCACCAGAGAACAGCTCAAGGATGCCGTGGGGAAATGATAAGGAGGCTCCAGGAACACCCCAGGAAAGATCCGTTCAGCTCCACAGAAGGCAGTGATGGAGGAGCACAGGAATAAACACACACAAGACCGAAGGAGCAAAGCAGCAGGTGCAACCCCATCGTTAAGGACGTTAAATGGATTAAATATTGCAACCTAAATAAAAAGGCAGAAAAATGTATGGATAAAAACCACAATCCAACATCTGGTACCCACAGGAGGATTGGAATTTAAAAACATAAAATGTCATTGGCAGTAAAAGGGGTGCCAGTTGTGTAGCACAAAAAATGGTTCTAACACCAGTGCTGGGCCACCATGCCAAGGCTGGGGCCACCTGCCCGTGCTAGAGTAAGCCACCAGGCCAGGGCTGGAGTGGGTGACCCTGCAGGGCTGGACCAAGTGACCCTACAGGGCTGGAGTGGGTGACTATGCCAGGGCTGGACCAGACCAGGGCCGGAATGAGTGACCTTGTCAGAGCTGGAGCTAGTGACCCTGCCAAGGCTGGAGTGAGTGACCATACCAGGGACGGACCAAGTGACCATGCCAGGACTGGAGTGAGTCACCCTGCCTGGGCTGGAGTCACCATGCCATGGCTAGAGCAGCCACGTCAGTGTCAGGCAAACTGGCCGTGAGGGCATGAGACAGACCACTCACTGCAGAGAAGGCTGGGCCCCCAGAACTGCTGAAAGGTCATCACACTAGCCACCATTACCACCTTAAACACATACGTCCAACAAGAGTCCCAAACACATGAGCGACACAGAAGACCACGCCCTGGACAGAGAATTCAGCCACAGTGGACAGTTCAAGGGTGGCCAAGCCGAGGGAGGCACAGAGGACGAGATATGCAAGCAGGGAGGCCAGGGCAGCGCAGGCCTCCTCCTCATGCCCACGGGGCACCTTCTCTTCATGGACCGTGGAGCCGTGAAGCAACAGAGAGCACACGCAGGGGTCTGAGGTCCTTCAGAGCAGGTTGTCTGTCCTCAAGCAAATCACATCAGAAGTCATCCCAAGGAAGTCTGGGACATTTATAAATCCGTGGAAACCGAAGAGCACACTTCTGGGTGACCAGTGGGCGGAGAAGGAGATCACAAGAGGGATGAGAAAGTCCTCAACGAGCGAGAAACACACAGCGTGCCAAGCTCCGGGGCACCCCTAAAGCGCTGTTGAGAATGACACTTGAACTGTGCACACTGTGGCTCCACGCCTGACTCTCCACCCCGGAAACCAGACAGACAGGAGCACATGGTGCTCAAAGCAGCCCGAGGCCTGGGGAATCGAGAGCGGAGCAGGCAGCGAGGGCCAGGCACACACACAGCGAGACTCGGAGACCCAGGTCCAAGGCCCACACCTGGGGACCCCGAAGTCCTGGGGCCATGTGACTTCAGGGACATCGCCTTGGGGAAGTGAAGCAGGGCACCCTGGGAGGAGCTCTCATAGATCTGGTGGCCCACAGAAGGTCCATGGACCCAGAACCGTCCTTCCACCCCCTCTGGGACCTGTTGAGAGAGCAGGCTGTGCTGGTCCAAATGCTGCACGCGGCCACAGGGGTTTCTCACCGTGGAACTTCTTCAGGGTTCGCCTTTGGGTCCAGCCACCAATGCTCCTTGGCAGGGTCTTGTTCCTCGGTCTCGTATATCTTCACCCGTGGCCGGGCCTGCGGAAGCGTGGTTCCTGCATCAATCAGTTGTGCTCCTCGCGAAACCACACTCAGGCGGCTGCCAGCTGCTCCGTTTTGTTTGCTGTGAATTTTTCAGATCTGATGAGTGAAAATTGTTTCCTTATTCGGTTTGGAGCGCGTTCCTTGACTGATTTTGATTGATAGGTTGAGTGCATTTCCTCTGTTGTAAGATAAATGTTTGCTTGTATCACCTAACTTTTGGACAACATATGCCACAGGTATTTGGATGCTAAGGATATTAACCCTTTGCCATACGGGTTGCAAGTGTATTTCCTAATTGTGCTCTACCTTGGGTTTTGAATGTGTGTATAGGTATACAGATGGACAAGGTTTAACTTAGTTTGTCAAAGCCATCAATATTCTGTATGTGATAATTCTAGTGTCATGAAACATGCTCCCTTTCAGCAAGATTATAACGCGACAACTAAATTTTCTTCTAATATGTTGGTAGTTCTCTTTACATTTAAATTTTAATGCAACTGAATTTATTAGATGTAAGAATTGAGATTTTTTTGAAAGAATGTCCTTCCTTGCTCTCGGGTGTTTGAGCAATCCCACCTCCGCTGCTGCAGACTCCTCCATGAACTGGGCACGGCAGCTGGGCCACGTGCTAGTTCTGCTGTGTGCAAGTGTGTCCCTCCGTGGACCTTTCCTTTGTTATAACTTGGCCACCGCAGTCTCTCTCGTTAGCAAGGGCACACAGCCTGAGGCTGCCCGTCCTAAGCAGCTTAAGCCCACAGCCACGTCCCCTCAGCAGTGTGGCGGATGCCTTTGTGGTCCCCAGGACTCCGCCCCTCAGCGCCACCTTCACCACGTGGCACCGCATGGGCTCCTGGCAGTTTCATCTGGCCTTTTCCAGCATCTTCCACTGCCGCTGTTTATTCTAATCTTTTCCTCAGAGGCCTTATTTTAGGAATTTGGTTGAAAATAGACTGTTAGGGAGAAATTATATTTCCAAAATATTTGGTGTTCCCATTGCAAGACACCCTCAGTCTTTGTACCACCTTCCTGATGACACACGGTTGTGTGGGCTTACTTAATGGTGGTTTTCTCCTTTGACAGGAAGCCTGGGGGTCAGAGGTGCCCACCTCCTCCCTGTTGCGTTCCCAGCCCCTGACCCTGGCCATCTGGGTTTAGAGCCCAACATGTGCTTAACACATTAACAGGTGGCAAAGGGCATCTCGTTATGTATGGTTGGAGCTTATTATTTTATTTAGTGGATATTTGTTGAAGTCTTTATGATGCAAGGTACTGGTTCTGATGTTGACCTGAGGAAGCCTTCCTGGACATTGTATTCCGGTGACCTTCTTAGGGTTCTGAAAGGCCATCTCTCATTGGTTGGATTCAACTCCAAGAATTCATACGTGGAAGTCCTTGCCCTCAGTACCTTGGAATGTGGTGTGATTTGGGAGTGGGGCCGTTGCAGGTGTCATGTGTGACAATGGCCTCGTCCTGGGGGCAGGCGCTCCCCAATCCAACATGAGTGGCATCCTTATAAAGGGAGAGTTTGGAAACAAGCATGCACACAGGAGAGGACCATGAGGAGGTGAAGAAGCCAGCGAACCTTGAAGGTGGACAGCAAGCCCCCAGAATCTGGGGCCTGGGCCACATTCTCCCTGCAGCCCTGGAGAGACCCCCGGAGACCCCCTGATGCTGAGCCCAGCCTCCCCTCTGACTGCCTGGTCATCTCACGGAAGTACCATGTGACAGCCTTGGTAGGAACCTAAGTTGGCAAGATAACTCCTGGCCACATGGACAAAGGAACCAGGTCACTCCAGAAGATATTTCCCTCGGCTCTCCCACCTGGTACCTAGAGAATTCTTGACACAAGCAAGAGATGAGGAGGTAAACTCTCTTTTAAAAGAGGTTAGTGAGCTTTCCAAATAAAACCAAAGTCTCTGTGTCTCTTCCTAATCTTTAAAAAACACTCGCTACATGGTGGTACCTTCCTCTAGAAAGCACGTGCTTCCCGGTCTGATGGGTCTGCAGTGCCCCCTCGGGCGCTGCCTTGAGGGTGGTGTGCTGTTGCAGGCCGGCTCCTCCCTGGGAGCTGCCTGGGCATGTGGGCCGGTGTGTGCTCTTCTGCTCTGCTGACGGATACCCCTGTTTTCCTCTCTCCAAACACTGACACGAGTTTCTTAAACACTACCTAATCATCAACGTGATTAGATATTTGTAATAAATATTAAACTACTTCACCTGCTTGTAACATTTAAGTGAGAGTTTTATGGTTTTGTTTTGGATCTTGTTGTAATTTTTGTGCAGTTTCTTTGATTTTCTTTTCCATAAGTGGCATATTCACATTTGAATCCAAAAGTATGCTGCACTGAACCAAAGGGGAGCTGCATTATTTAAAAAAAAAAAACAAAACAGTCCCACATCTGCTACTGAGCGTCAGGGTTTCTGGAAAGATCACTTCTGCAGGGCCACGTGTGGCAGGGAGCCTGGAAGGTCTCTCCTGGATGGAAGGGAACTTGCCGTGGCACGCCTGCGGTGACAGAGCAGGACAAATAATCTCCAATAAATCAACTTCAAGAAATGTGTGCAGGAGCCAAACCAAGAAATCAGGCTCGTTGCTCTGGAGAGGAGCCCGGCCCATGCCCTGCCCCTGGGAGGCTCCCGTGGCCGCTTCTCCCCACAGCTGGAGCACGGGTGCTGACTTGAAGGGTCAGCCTGTGACTGTTCACAAGCCACCCAAGGGTGCTCGAGAACAGAGGGCTGCAGCAGAACCCAGGAGCACGGCCTTCTGTCCATCCAGACCCTGCTCTCTGTGTGAACGACTCCTCTTTAGTTTCTCAGCCTAGCATCTTCCACCTTTCTCTCTGTTCTAAGTCCACGACTTCCTGTTCTTGGATACAAGTGATAGATCACTCAACTCTCTGTGGTCACAGTCTACTTTCCACTGAGTAGTAGATAACCACCATTATTACCATACATCATCATCACTGTCACCACCACCAGAGCCATCACCATGATCGCCCTGTCCTCCATCACAACCATCACCATCATCATCACCAAACATGACACCATCATCACCACCATCACCAACACCATCACCATCACCATCACCACCATCACCACCACTATCACCATCACCGCCATCACCATCATCACCACCACCACCACCATCACCACCATCACCATCACCACCACCACCACCATCACCACCACCACCACCATCACCACCATCACCACCATCACCACTATCACCATCATCACCACCACCACCACCATCACCACCATCACCATCACCATCACCACCACCACCACCATCACCACCACCACCACCATCACCATCATCACCACCACCACCACCACTATCACCATCATCACCACTACCATTACCACCACCACCATCATCACAATCATCACCACCATCAACACCACTATTACCACCACCATCATCATCACCATCATCACCACCATCACCACCACCATCACCATCACCACCATCACCACCACTCACACCATCACCACCATCACCATCACCACCATCACCATCACCACCATCACCATCACCACCACCATCATCACCATCATCACCACCATCACCATCATCATCACCATCATCATCACCATCATCATCACCATCATCATCACCACCATCACCACCACCACCATCACCGCCATCACCACCACCATTACCACCACCATCATCATCACCATCATCACCACCATTACCAACACTATCACCATCATCACCACCACCATCACCACCACCACCATCATCACCATCATCACCACCATCACCACCACCATTACCACCACCATCACCACCATCACCATCACCATTACCACCACTATCACCACCATCATCACCACCATCACCATCACCATCACCATCACCACCAGCACCATCACGATCATCATCACCATCATCATCACCACCATACCACCACCCATTAGCAACACCACCATCACCATCATTGTTGTCCTTACCCTCATCACCATTATGACCATCAACATGACACCATCAGCATCACCTCCCACACCCTTATCATCATCGTCATGACCACCAGCATCAGCACTATCATCAGCACCATCATGCTCAACCCTTTCATCTTTATTTTAACAGGCATCTACACTTAGCATCTACAGTGTGCTCATTCTGAGTGTCTCACTTTGCTCAGAAATTACACATCCTTTAAATCTCACCATTATGGTAAAAGGCAAATGCTATCGTTCCCATTTTACAGATGAGGACACTGAGGCACAGAAAGGTGAAGTAACTTGCTCACGTTTTACAAGGATCTTAGTTTCTTGATTTATTGCTTTAAATCCACTAGTTTTTAAGGAGTCAATTTGTTTAGTTCATGGTTTGGTCTGGAGACCAATCGCTGCCCCTGGGACTCCAGGTGTGGCACTCCAACCAGCAGTGACAGTCACCTGGAGGTGAGGGGGATGCTGAGTCGGTCTGGCTCCACAGTAACCCGAGACTGGCTGCAGGAGCCCACCTCACTGGCTCTCCTGCAGACACAGATCTGAGACAGGCGGATGGTCTGTAAGGCTGTGAGGCTGACCTTCCGTCGACCCCTCCACAGTGACACAGACGTGGGCTGGGGTCTTACCAAGGACTTGCCTCTGGAAGCCAAGGGCCCAGAGCCAGGGTCTCCAGGACAGCAGGGAAGGCTGGCTGTGTGGAAACGCTCCCTGGAACTGGATCGGAACTGGATCCTGGCAGGAGCCACAAGCAGGGCCTGGCCACACCCTCACCCCACCGGGCGGGCATCTCCAGTGGGCACCTTCACGGCTCGGCTTGCTGCCCCGACCCTGCCCTGTGCCCCGTCTCTGCACAACTGCCCAGAATCTTCCCCTACGTCTAGAGGAATTACTACGGCATGTCGGCCTCGCTTTCCTCTAGGATCCTGGTATTTTCCGTGCATGGATGGTCCACTACGTGAGTCCACCTCCATTCTAGGGTTGTGGCCGAGGTCAAGAATCCAGAAGAGCTCATGGAACAGCTGGTGCCAGTGGGGCACACGCGGCCTGCGGGGTGGTGGGCACCGTGACACCAGTGCCAATCATTGGATTTTGAGGCTGCAGCTGTATAAGATGTCACGCTCACGGGAGCTGGACGGAGGGCTCTGGGCCTCTTACCATTTTTGCCACATCCTGAGCCTTCGCCACACAGGCAGTGCATGGGGGCGGGGTGTCTCTGCTTGTAAATAACACACGTGGCTCTGGCTGGCTCTGTCAAGGGAGGGGATCTTCAGAAGAATAGGAAGAGATTTACAGGGGCCGCGAGGACCGCAGCCTTCTGCCAGGACGTTCAGCCAGCAGGAGGGAGGACCCGCTCTGCTCCGGGAATGTGCTCCAGCCTCGCTGTCGCTGTGTCCTCCACTGGAGACTCAGATGCCAGGCAGGCACCTGCTTGACTACGGGCAGGGTCCGTGGGATTCCTGGGTGACAGACTCACTGACTGAATTCTGGGTGTCATCAAAAGTGTTTGGTGAAGGTGGGTGTGCTGCGGATCAGCACTTGGGCAGCACCTGCCTCCTGCGGCATTGCTGACAGTGTCACTGGCTTCTGCGTGGAGAAGAGCGTGTCTGCCCCCAGCTCTGCATGGGGGTGCCTGGGGGGGGACAGGCAGGATCTCACCCCACGAGGTGTGCCCCATGAGCCTAGAGATACTCCTGTTAGGAATTCTTTGGCAAGCACAGTGTTGTATTTCATTGTTTTTAAGGAGAGAAAACCACAGCTACCTCTGATCTTCCATTATGAATATTAATACAGTTGTACCCATATTCTCTTAGGTCTCTTTATCATAAAATGATGTTTTCTTGAACATTTAAAGCAGATCAGCCTAGAGCTCCCAGTGTCTTCTCTGTTGATGGTTCTATTATGATTTTCAATGCCGGTTGGAGACACCGTGTCTCTCATTGTCCAGCCTGGCATCTGCAGGTGGCCGAGGACTGACACCTCTGTCGGTTACACGACACTGCGACAGTGCCCTGGCAGCACAGGTGCCACCCTCGTAAATAAGCTCTACCACTTAGGTGACCCGGGGTCTTCCTGCGGTTGGCCGTGATGGGGGCAGCTCGGGTTGGAAGCATCTCAGGGAAAGAAAATCTCCAGGAAACACTGCAGGGCTCAGCCTGCCCCTCAGGACGCCCATCACTAGTGACAGCTGGGGTTGTTCAGGGACAGGTGGTGCTAGTGCCAGGGCACCTCAGTGTCATCTCACAGTCCCCAGGGGCTGAGCTCTCCCCTGCAGGTCCCTGGGCCCAGTGTGCTGCAGTCCCAACGTCCTGGCAGGAAGGTGCTCTTGGGCCACTCCTGCTCCTGTTCCAGAATAGCTTCCCCTGCAAAAGTGACTGTCCTGAGGCTGCACTGTGACCATGGCTGGATGCCTGGAGGGGACAGCTTAGCCACAGTGGCCCCACCTGTACCCCAGGCCTCTTCTCTGAGCAGGGTGGGCGATGCCAACAGCATGCAGTTCCAGCCAAGGTCAGCGCTGCCTGCCACCCGCACCCTCTGCAGGGGCAGCCAGGAGTGGGCTCTGGAGCTGGACCCTTGTGTCCAGCCTGCCCATGACCCTGTGCTCTGGATTCCTGTCACAAACGTGGATGCTGGTTTTGTGCACCCCTGGCCTCAGCACGTGCATCGTTCCCAGGATGCCCCATCCCTCCAGCTAGCTACCAGGTGGTCACGCTGTGTCACCTGGCCAGCAGTGGCAGGCCACACACGTGAACATGATCGTGTGTGCATAGCTGCCGTGGCTGTCCAGGTCTGGCCCCTCAGTCTTGCCCCTGGGCGTCTCGGGCCTCGCTCCCTGAGGTCTGCTCTGCTGCGCTTGGCCAGCTTCTCGGCAGCTCTGGCCCGACGCCCCTCACCCCGCCCCCCTTTCAGGGGTTTTTCCAAAGGCCCTGGGAGTGGCTCTTCTCTCCCTCTGGTCTGCTCCTCAGTGCTGCCTGGATTCTCTGTCACTTCACCTGGTCAGCCCTCTCTCTAGCACTTTGTCATTGCAAACTCTCAGCCATTCACACCTTTTGCTAACGCACATCAGACGGGGCAGAATCCCTGCTGAAACGGGGCGCGGGCGCTGGAGTGGGGCACGGAGGCTGCTGGGCCGCAGCAGGGCCTTGCCACAGAGTCGGGTGTTCAGAACCCACGGCCCTCTGCCGTCACCTTGCTGCCAGTGTGACCCAGGAAAGGACATGCCCTTCCTGTGTGGACGGCCTCCCTGATGGAGAAAGCCATCTCACCATCCCTCCTCCCCCAGGGTCTCTGCCTGCCCAAGCGGGCGTCTTGGGGGCAGTGTGACTCCCGGGGTGGTTCTGCCTCGAGTCGCTGCGGGGCTGGCCCGTGGGGCGAGCTGCAGGTGTGGAGGCCTTATGCCCATCAGATGCCGTGCCTGGTGAATGATCCGTCTTTCTCTGGGATGGAGAGGCATCTCACGTATGTGGGGGCTGCACCTCCTCCTCGGCACGCCTCCTCCCTCCAGGCCTCCACGTGCTGCAGAGGCATTTTGAAGACCAGCTCTGGAGCAGCTGGGCCCTGGGCAGGAGTGCCTCGGGAAAGCCAGAGACCAGTGGGGTGTGCCTGGGGGCTGTCAGCCGCCCCTCGGCCTCAGCCTCCATCTCCCTGGCTTCCAGCAGATCTGAGCCCGCGGCTGCCTGACGTGTAGACATTATCTCATAATGGGCCTGGAAGGAAGCCACCTTGGCCAGGCTGCACGTGCCCTGCTGGGAACCTCAGTCCCTGCTCCCATTCATCTTTCAGCGAGTCCAGAACCGGGGGGCAACAGCCTGTGGGAGGCCCAGCCATGGGGTGCCCCACTCTGAGCGCTCACACCGTCAGAGCAATAACTCTTCCTGAGAGCCCGGTGGATCGCCATGAACTCGCTGTAAATCAGAGCATTTTGATGAGCTCCAGGTGAGAGCAGTTGGCAGGGAGCAGGAGTGGCTGGCTGAGCCGGGGCTTCCCGAGGAGACACCACCTGTGCCCTGCCCCTCCACTCCCTGGCCTCCTCTGGGATGTGAGAGGAGACGCACTCCCCTCCCCACCCGGAGAGACTCAGCCAACAGAGGCCAAAGGGGCCTTCCCCAGAGTGAGGTACAGGAGTCCGAGGCGGGCAGGACTCACCGCGAGTGATGTGGACGAGCGGCCGCCGGCAGTGGGGACGCAGCGCGCCTGAGCTTTGCCAAGTGGAGCTGTCCCAGTCCACGTGTGGCTACTTCTTGCCTGACCTTGATTACGGAGATTTTCAGGTACATGCAAAAGCAGAGGGAATGGCATCAGAAGCCCCTCGCGCTCCTCACCAGCCCCGGGCTGCATTTGGATCCCCCGGAGGTGGTACTGACAGTCCTGGAAGCCAGGACTTCTGAAACCACGGCCTGCTCATCCCGCAGAGAGACTCTGTTCCTCAGGCCCCAGCCGACTCCATGTTCGGAGGCCTAAGTGACCAACGCTCACTCTTGATGAGCCTCTGAAGCTGAGAGCCGAAGGCACACCTCCCTCTTAGGATGTCCTCCCGGGGGAGAGCGATGAGCGTGTTCTGGGGTGGGCGTGAGGGCGCTCCCTCACCGCACAGTGCCCGGTCGGTTCCGTGGGGATTCTGACAAGGCACAGGCCTTGGGAACCAAGGAACAGGTGTGCACCCTGGATCCCAAGTTTACCTGCTAAAGGTGACCTCCAGGAAGCTGGGCAACCCCCCTCTTGCAGGAGGTGGTCCCTGCTACTCTCATGGAGTGGCGGAGAGTGGTCTTGTGCTTTCAGGTTTGGGACATTTCCCCTAAATGCACAGACCATGTGAGACAGGAGGAGCCCCAGGGGCAGCCACCAGGTGACGCGGAGGGAAACTGAGGAAGAGCTGGAAACCTCCCGTGTCCGCAGTTTTCCTGCCGCTGTGACTGTGACCAGAGAGACCTGGCAGGAACAGTTTCAGAGGAGGAGAAGTGGCTCTGGGGCTCAGAGGTCTCCGTCCACAGACAGCCCACTCCATTGCTCTGGGCCTGAGATGAGGCAGCTCATGGTGGGGGAAGGCTGCGGCGGAGGGACGCAGCTCAGGACACGGCAATGAGGGAGCAGAGCCAGATGCTCTGCTCGCCAGGGACAGAAAGACCCCCACCTCCTCCAGCCACACACTACCCGCCCACAGTGGCACCCCACTTAATCCCTTCAACTGGGTCAGTGGACTGGCTAGGCTGAGGCTCTCATGATCTGATCCTGTCACCTCTAGATTTCCTCGCACTGTCTCACTCATGAACTTTTGGAGGCCACCATGTCTAAACCGAGACACTCCTTAATGTGCCCTGTGTGTTAGTCAGTCTTTCTGCCACTGTAACAAAACACCTGAGATAACCAGTTTATAAAGAGGGAAGGCTTTTTTTTGACTCACAGGGATGGATGTTTCAACCCATGACTTTGGGGCATGTGGTGAGCGGCGCGTCGTGGTGGGGAGCTCGTGGTGAAGGAGAACTGCTCTTATTGTGGCAGGTGGAAACTGAAAAGAGAAAGTGCAAGGCGTTGGGGTCCCAATATCCCCCCAAGGACATGCCCCCAGTGACCTGACTGCCTTCCTCTGGGGCCACCTCCTAAAGGCTCTACCACCTCCCACAGCACCAGCAACTGGGGGCCAAGCTTTCAATGCAGACCTTCAGGGACATTTGAGAGGCAAACTGCAGGCTGAGGCCCAGGGAGCCAAGAGACACAGGATGCTCCTGGGTGAGGTCTCCTTCCTGGTGCAGGAGAGTGAGCTAGCGCAGCAGGGTGGGGCTCCCAGGGCCGGCCGTGGAGACAGCTCTGCCCTCGCTCTGACACAGGCTTCCAAGAGGACTGGACAGAGGTTCCTAGGGGTCCTCTGCTCGGGGCTCGACCGTCAGTACTCGACTCACACCATTTAAAGCCACAGAACAGAAAACAAAACCTGGGGAACATTTCGTCATATGAATTGTCATTCATTCATGCAAAAGGATGTGTGCTGCCCTTCAGAAGCACAGGAGAGTCCACAGTTAGTGACTGGAAAATGTTTCATGGGCTTGCGCTCAGGAAAGGAGCCAGTTGCTAAGAGGCCCAAGATGTGATTTTGTGACCGGTTTATTCCTGTTTATTTGCACATAGGAAATAGCGCAAAGACGGGGACAGGTTCACGTGGGTACCTGTGGTCTCAGGGCTTGGGAAGTGCTTGCTTTCCTTTTTATAACTCTATTCTCTGAAAACACGTGCGCGCTCAACAATAAACACACATTAGTTTCATGTACAGAAATGTCAGATCTTGTAAACGAAAATGAGTCTAATGCTATTAGGCAGCGTGGGTGACCTGCCACTCAGAGGAGCACTTTATCAAGGCACAGCCCTGAGCCTGCATCGTCTGGCATCCCCCTGCCGCTCAGACACGCCCGTTGTTTTCTCATCTGGCTGTTGGTCACATCCAGGGTGCGCTCCTGAGCACACCTGCGTGCTTCCAGGCTCCTGGACTCTGATCCCCGCATCCACACAACCTTTCTGTCTCACCCGCGTCTCGTTATCTCTGACTGATTCAGGAATGAGCTCTCCCGGCTGCCTGGGGACTTAGTGGTAAGGGATTGGAAAAGTGGAGCCCTGCCTGCTTCCTCGCAACACCCTGCTTCTCCCGAGCGGCCGGGGATTCTGCCGCCCTCTTCCCGCCCTCACCTTGAGGGCCAGGAGCTGGGCAGGCGCTGGTCCTGGCCCCGTCGGCTCACCTGGGAGCATTGCTTGGGATTCAGCGCCTTCCAGAGGCAGCCTCACCTCTCTGTGGCGCCACAAGAGGTAGCCTCGCTCCAGGGGCGGGGGTAGGGGTGGGGGAGCCCATTCCCAAGCTGGGAACCTATTACCCAAATTAAGCCCTTTTAGGCCATTTTTAATGGAGACAAATCGGGAAGGTTGCTAAATGAGACTGAGACCATAACTCACGTTAGATGGTATGGAGAAGAATTTAATTGAGTTGTATCTTCTTTGAAAATCCCAGAAAAAAAATTACAAACTGAAAATAGTGCTTCCTTGAGAGAATGGAGAATTAACTGCCCTGAGATCATGGTGAGCGCTTTAAGCTCCTCGTGAAATCGCAGCCATAAATCACAGAGGCGGAGGGGTGTTCCCCAGTGGTCTCCCGGCAGAGCCAAGAGCGGCCCCGTCTGTGCGGGCAGCGTGGAGAGCCGGGTTTGTAGAGAGGACGGCACTGGGTTAATGGCATCTGAATTGATGTCACGTGGCGCTGAAGTTTACACTCTTCCTCAGCTCGGCTTCCCAACGCCTCTGGATCAGGTGTAGCCTCGCTTCAGAGCCCAGGGATCAGGGACACTTGACTGCTGTCCCGAAACCACAGCCCCTGAAAGGGTCATCAGAGACCCTGCGGACCCCCTGACCAGGGGTCCTGTGCAGCCAGGCCCTGGCAGGAGGAAGCGTCCCTTCGGCCCACACTGTCATCCTCCTCTGCTGGCATGGGGTCTCCCTACCAACAGCCAACCCTCTGGGCCCACCTGGGTGTCCTGCAATCATCTCAATTCATGTCTGACACTCACAGGGACAAGCTGGGGACTGTACTTACTTTGGGTGCCAATTGCAAGTCTCAGGATGCCACATGTATTTCTGATTGACATGACTCCATCCTTTGGCCCAATAATCAGTGAGGACAGCTCTTGGACCCGGGGACACTTGACTTTATGGGTTTGTTACATGACTTTATGGGTGTGACGCGGGAACAGATGGACGGCTGGAGGAAGTGGCACAGGAGGAGAGGTTGGGACGGGCCCTGGCTGCAGGAGCGCCTGTCCCTGTGGACTGGCTGTGTCCCCTGGGCATGGGGAGTGCCCAGAGGGCAGAAGCTTTCTGAAAGCTGCAGCTCGGGGATTTTCCGAGGGCTTCGTTGATTGTCGACTCGTTTTCCAGCTCGTCCCCTGCCCAGGACGAGGTTGGCACTGGAAGTTCTAGGCTTCCTGTTACGGCGTGGTCCTGCTGGTCTCGCACAGCCAGCTGGAGGCTCCTGGGACAGACGATATGGTCCACCAACCGTGTCTTCGTAGGACACAAAATACTCCTCTCGCTCAGGAAATTCCAGGGATCAGGCACTCGGTGTCAAGAACTGGGTCAAAGACCAATGTAGGAACAGGAGATGCACACGGCGTCCCCATGGCTCAGGAAACAGGGCGTGGGGCTCTGTGCCGGGAGCTGAACACAGGCCTGACTATTCCTCTCTTGGTGTCAATCACAGCATCTCACCCCTTAGGTGGTTCGGACTGAGCTGGGGCCATCTGGACGGGTGAGAGTGGTTACTGGGGTGCTGCAGGGTGTGGGCAGTGACTACCAGCGCGCCCATAAGTGAGTGTGGCCGTGAGGTCAGTGAGTCTTATTCACAAAACAAGAAGGTCCCCGGGTCTGTGCCAGGGCACACTCTTCCCAAAAGGGCTTCAGCCCGTCTCTTTCTCCTCCTCCTCCTCATCTGCATCGTCACCGTCATCTCGGGCAGTGTCTTCGTTGTCAACATCTCATCACCAACACCACCTCCACCCGCTCGCCGTCACCGTTACAGCACATGGTTAACAACCACCGTCATCAATAGAGTCATGTCACCACCACCACCTTCATGTTCACCATCCTCAGAACCTCAGGGACCACCACGGTGTTCGCCAGGCAGAATAACACTGAGCTTGGGAGCCAGGAGAGCCCCTGCCTGGCGAACACCGTGGTGGTCCCTGAGGTTCTGAGGATGGTGAAGATGAAGGTGGTGGTGGTGACATGACCCTATTGATGACGGTGGTGTTGACCATGTGCTGTAACGGTTCTCCTGGGCTCCCGAGCTCAGTGTTATTCTGTCTACTTGGGACTTTCCTCCAGGTTTGGGGTTTTTTTGCCACCTTTTTGTGGTATTTAAGTCACTGACCTTGATACCAATCTGAGGAGTCCAAGGAGACTAGCTGACTCTAGAGTCTGGGAGTCATAGAGGAAACCTGCCTGGGTCTGTCACAGCACCCTTCGGGGATCTGCAGGGGGACTTCCTAGGCCATTCATGGCCCCCTGTGAACTCCAGTTCCAGCCCCAGCCTGGCCAGGAGCTGTTTTTGGGAGGGCCACCTCTGGCTGGGTCAGAAATCTTGTGCAAGTGCCTTCATGAGACTTGCTGCAGCTGCCTGGGTCACCCCTCAGCCCAGGGGTGAGGCCCAGGCTGGAGGTGTTCTGGTCTCCTTTCAGGCACAAATGCTGAGGGCTAGAACCTACTTGAGACGAAAACTTGGAGTCTTGAGGCCTCCCCAAAGAAACATTACCTGGGTCCCCATGATGACGCGGCAGAGTCTCACTTGGTGGCACACAGGCTGAGCCCTGGACGGCCCTTCAGGGGTTAATGGAATCATCGCCTCCCCCAGATCCCTCCCTCACAGGCTCACCAGCCGTTTCCTGGGCTGTATAGGTTTCCAGTTTCCACGGTGTTTCTGGGGACGGCTGCAGGTGCAGTCCGGCCCTCAGCCCAACCCTGCTCACAGGTGCCGCTCTCACAAGGCGCCTCTGGCTGACTTTCCATATTCATCCGAGGTTGCTGCTGCCTCTGTGGAGAGGGGTGATGCTCCAGGTCTCCATGGCAACCGGGTGAGAATCAGTGATGAAGGGATGATTGGATCTCCGTCCCCAGGAGATTCTCCTTCACCCACACATGATTTGGGGAATCTGAGATAGTCAGACACTTATTAATGGAACCAATCCCTGAAAATTAAATAAAAAATACAGATGAAAGTAATTACATTCTCCGGAAACCCAGAAGAGAAAGAAAATGGGTACTTCTTGACTAGCTGTGGTTGTGAGCTATGTTCACTGTTCTCTCCTAACCTGCCACCCCTGTGGCTCTGGGCGGTGACAGTGGATCCCGCCCCTGTTCTCAAGGCCAGCAGGACCCACCCTCGGTGCCTGGCGGCCTTCCTTCCTCATGCCCGCAGCGCCCTGGTCGCAGTGGAGGATTGCAGACCCGCGTCTGTAGTGCTCCTGCCTCAGTCAGCTCCGCACCAGCCCTTGGAGCCTCGTGGGGGTACGTTGGGTGGAATGGGACAGGGCCAGGCTGCACCTAGGGTCCCCAATCCCCTACTGAGGCCACCAGAGACGAGCATGGACCTGGGGCTCTGGGGACTGCATGGGACTGAGCTTTGCAGAGTCTGACTTATGTCACTGGCTGGATTCTGCCACTGAATGTGTGACCTTGAGCAGGTCACCTACTGTCATGGTCCTGTCTGTAATGGCCCTGAAGGCTCCTGTGTCAGTGCAGGGAGTCTTAGAGGTGAAGTGACTAGAGTAGGAGAGATGGGACCTCATCAGTGAACTGATCCACCGAGGGCTTAATAATCTGAATGGACTGCAGGGTGGTGACCTAGGCCGGTGGGTGTGACCGGAGGAGGTAGGCCACTGGGGTTTGTCCTTGGGGACAGTTTCTTGTCGCTGGCTCCTTGCTCTCTCTGCCTCCTGGCTGCCATGAGCCACAGCCTCCAGACATGACGTTCTGCCTCACCTTGGGCCCAAGCCATGGAACTGGCCAACCCCAGACTGAATGGCCTGAGACCACGAGCCAAGAACAAGCTCCTCCTCCTCCAGGTGGTCCTCACCAGGCTCTCCTGTCACAGCGACGGGAAGCTTACCCACCACCCACCACCCGTCGGAGCTCTCCTCTCCTCAGCTGTGGGAGGGAGGGTCCTGGGGCTCACAGTGAGGGGCCGAGTGCAGTCGTGTGAGCAAGTGCTTGTGACAAGGCCACACAGAGCAAACCTGTTGAAGAAAGCTGTCCGTGTGTTCACTGACCGAGTGAGCAGGCTTTCTTATCTCATGTCTTGTGTATTTCTTTACTTGGAGGGAGCAAGGGTATTAGTTTCTTACAGCTGCTATGACAACGACCTGGGTGCTTTAAACAATACACTTCTCCTCTCACAGTTTTGGAGACCAGAAGTGCAGAATCAAGGTGTTGGCAGGACCGAGGTCCCTACCCCGGCTCCAGGAGAGACTCCTCCGGCCTCTTCTGATGCTGTAGCTCCAGGTGCGGCAGTCTTGGGCTCCCGCCCTCCATCTCTACATCCATTTCACGTGATTTTCTCCTCTGTGGGTCTCATAAGAATGGCCTTGGCAAGTGGCACACGCCTGTAATCCCAGCTCCTCAGGAGCCTGAGGCAGGAGAGTCACGAGTTCAAGGTCAGTCTGGGCAATTTAGGGAGACCCTGTCTCAAAAAGTAAAGGGGGCGGGTGCTGGGGAGTGGCTTAGTGGTAGAGCACTGGGCTGGCAGGCATGAGGGCCTGGGCTGATCCAGTCCCCAGTGTTGAGAAGCAAACAGAGCACACAGGACTATGACGTGGTCATGTCCACGGTCACCTCTCCATCCAGGAGAACATCCGCTCCGAGAGCCTTGACCACACATTTCACCACGCCAGGTCCTGGTCACAGGTTTCAGGGTGAGGATGGGAACCCGCCCTTCAGGGGGCCATCACTTAATGCAGAGCACAGGACCGTGCGGCTGTCCTGTGCTCTGGGAAGCATGCAGACTCTCTAGGCAAAGACCTGGAGGACTTTGACACACAGTGCTGAGTGGGCTGGACCCTGCCTGTGCCAGCTCCGCAGAGATGGGCTGGGACCGTCTGGAAAGCAAGTTAGCCCTGGCCCCCTCCGCTCAGGGCCGCACGTAGGTCTAGTGCATGAAGGCAGGACGCACAGATTGTTCCCCGTGAGCCTCCGTGTCCCTTACCTTACCAGCTTCTGGCTTTCTTCCCGGGCCCTCTGGGGCCCGGCGTTGGGTGTATGTGACGGCCCGGTTCTCCTCTGGGGGCTGAGTTGGAGAATGAAGAGATGGCAGATCCGAAGTTCGGTTGGCTTTTGCTGAGGGAAGCACATTTCCCACCTGGAGCACACTGGGTCCCTGGAGGGCTATCCGTTACTTCTTCAGCTGGGAGACATATTTATGGCGGGTGGAAATGGCCCTTGCTGTTACGAGCTCCTCCCCGGGGACTCCCCAGAGGCTCATCAGTCTGGTGAATCAGGAGCTCCCCTCCCCTTGGCAGAAATGAAGACTTCAGCAGAAACAGAAACTCAGCTGATTCAAGTTTAATTAAAATCCGAGCCATGCCTTTTGCGCTTTGGTCCTAATTATAACAGTGTTGCTGCTCATGGTGACACGGAGCCCAGTGGCTACCTGTCGAGGAAGGGGACTCAGGATGGCTGGTCCAGGTGGCAGGGTGGAGTGGGGAGTCTCATTTCTAAGTTTCAAAAACTTCTGGATTTCAAGGTTTCCCTAAAGAGGCACCATCTGATCTGGAACCCACGGTTTCAGCCGACAATCACTCCCAGGGACTGGAGGTGATACAGTGTGCGTGGAGGGGGCTCAAAAGCTGCGGAACAGCACCACAGTGCCGAGAGGCACAGGAGTGGCCTCCTCGCTGGGCAGACAGGGGTCTTCGGAGCGCGCTGACCCTGGAGGTCTAACCAGGCCAGCGGTGCGGGTGTTTGAAGGTGGCGCTCCCCCTGTGTCTCCAGCTTACAGGACGCTCCCTCTCAGTCCCCTCGGTCTGAGGGGCAGGACTTGGCCCACTGTGGCTCCGGCAGGCACTGGGTCCCTTTCTCCCCACCAGCGGGTACTGTGGGGCTCGAGGGCTCTCCTGGACTCCTGCGTCCTGCCCCCCAGGCCTGGCACCTCAAGAGCACAGTCCAGGAGTCAGCGCCCAGGCTGAGGAGCCCCGAACACGAGGTTCTGACCAAGGCTCCTCCCTCCTGAGCCCGTCTCTGCGTCCAGTTTTTGCTCCTCTCTGCAGGATGGTAGCAGAAAGGATTCGATGCGTGTGCTAGGGCCTGGTGGGTGGCACACAGTAACCGCTCTGCAAGGCTGGCTGATCTCCTATTCCCGGCATATCCCAGGGCTCTGCAGGGCCGGGAGGCTGGAGGAGGCAGGAGACCCCTTCACCACCGAGGGGTCCAGGCCACTTGGCAAGAAGAGGCCCTGGTGCACAGTCTGCTCTCACAGGTGACATCTTTGAAAGCAGGGACTCACCTGACGCATCACACAGTGCATTTGTTCATTCACTGATTCATTCATCTCTCATGTGTAAAGCACCTACTGTGCACTAAGTCCTCAGTCAGGAATTAGAGAGGAGACTCGAAAGGAGACAAATGCACTTCCTTCTCTTTGGAGTGCAAAATCTCTGATGAGATATGACAGTTGTGAGCGAGATATACAAGCAGCCCTGGGAGTGCCACGTAGGCCCTCGAGTCTGGGCTGGTGGAGCTCTGGAAGGCTCTGGAACAGTGAGGTGGGGCAGATGGGTTCCTGGCTCACACACCCTCTCCATGTTGCACTTTAACTCAAGTGGGTCACGCTGGCTCCCACCCAGGGCCCCTGCGTCCGCTGCCTGCTCTGCCTGGATATGCTCCCGCAAGTCTGGCTTCTTCACGTCCCACTTGAAGTAGTTCTTGCTAAAGAGGCCCAGCCGGGCGGCCACGCCAAGTGCCTTCACCTGGTCCTGGCTCCTCCTCTCCCTGTGGCCACAGGGTCACCTGCTGTCTTCATTCTCCTCAGAGCATGTACTGCTGACGGTGAGCACACGGTCCACTGCTGTCGTGCCTGCTTCTGCCCTCTCTCCTGCCCATGAGACTTAAACTCTGTCCAGAGCTGTGTCCCTGGAGCTGGATCCCTGGAGCATGGGGCAGGGCTCAGCAAAGCTTGGCTGAAGAACTGGCAAAGGGTGGGGCCAGCAGAAGGGAGTCATCTGGAGAAGCCTGAAGAAATGAAGGTGGTGGGCCATGATGCACACGGAGCCGGAGGAAGGGTGCCGTGGTCACCTCTCTGTCCTTGGGCAGAGGACAGCAGCGAGGTTTGCACAGGGCTAGCCAGGACCCTGCATCTTCTTCTCCAAATTGATTCAGCGCATGTTTTCACGAGCTGCCTCCTCAGGCTCTCTGAGCTGTTTGGAGCAGAAATGTCCTCGTTCCTGTCAGAGTGGCACGAAGAATGAATTATCAGGCAATTTCAGGGAGGACATTTAGGAAGAAGATATCAAATTTAAGAGGTTGCAATGAGTGTTCAGAGGTCAAAAGAATTGGGGGAAATGACTTCATGATTTTTCTTTTATAAAAGCCACACAAATAATGAAATAAAAAATGTGTGAAGCCCAGGCCCTTCTTCTGCTCTGTGTATTTTATGCAGCATAAAGACATGTCTTTGGAGCTTTCTTTGAGTGATTTAAAAACCAGATGGAATCCAGGAAGCAGGCTGCCTCTGTCTCAGGAATGCTGTCATTTATTTCCTGGGTAAGTGAGTAGAAATGGCGTGCGGGAGCCTCTCACAGAATCCTGAGCGCACAGCTTTTGGCCTCCAGCTAAGGCACAAATAATTTCTATGCATGATGAATCCTTCCAATAACCAGGCGCTGCCGGGCGGGAGCCAGCCTCAGCCATTAGTCCCCGGTGCTCTTTCAAGCCTTTGCCTCAGAGTCCTCACAGAGAGCACCCAGCTCCAAGTTGAGTCTCTCCTTGCAGTTTAGACTGTATTTATGGTTCCTTTGGAAACATAATAGGCCAAGTCCAGACTCCGATTCCAATTGTTGAGAAAGGCAGGGGAAGACCGACTGAGCAGAGTCCACCACCCAGAAATGCGCGATGGATGGGGCCTACCCTGCCCCCAGCACCTGGGCTTCGGTAGCTGGAGGCAAGCAGAGCTGCCACCCTGCCGGTCACATGTCTGTGCCCCTCGACTTGGTCCTTAGGAATGCAGAGCTGGGTCGATCCTGCAGCTCAGCCTCAGGCGGGGGCCGTCCTGTGTGAAGGGCTTTATCTACTCTCTTTCCATCACCTCCACCTCAATCCCTGCCTTCCTGCCAAGAGGCTCCCTCCCTGAGGTGCCTGAATGGCCCACTTTGTCTGGGTTCCCTCTGTTCCTCTGTTTTCAGTGAAGGTGCCCCTGGGATGCGCTGTATTGACCGTCTTCTCTCCCTTCCCTGATGGAGACTGTCTGATTGTGTCCTCCACATCAATGGGCTGCCTCTCCTCCTGTGTGGCTTAGATCGTGTCTCACTCGCCAGCCCCGATGCCCCGACAGGCTCCTTCTACCACCTGCGCTCGCCTCCCGCAGAAGCCTCTTTCTGTGGAGGCGAACATGGTAGTGACACTCTCCTTGGTGCCCCCAGGAGGGTCCCTGCAGGCCGAAGACCGGCCCACAACTCTCACTCCCACCAGCGGCCGCTGAGACCCCCCCGCAGCGCTCATCATCGTGAGACTTCAACATTTTGGCGGGCGAGCCGTCCAGTGCGGCCGGGCTGACTCGGTGCTCACGTCTTCATCGCGAATCTGCGCGGCTCTTCCATCCTTACGGCCAGGACTTCTGCTTTGCTGAGTGTCCACTCCTCGTGACCTGCCACTTCTGTATCGGCTGTCTTTCCTTTTTCTTGCTGGTCTCTTAGAATTTCTTAGGCACTTTAGGTGTTACTACTCTGGCAGTGATTCACTTGGTAGGTTTCGGTGTCAGGCATTCATCAAAGATAAAATAAAAGTCACTTAGAGACAAGACCTGGTCCAGGGCGTGAGAGGGCAGTTCAGAGCAGAGGTCCTCTCCTAGCACAGCTGACTGGAGGGATCAGCGCTGGAGGGAAGCTGATTCCCGGGGAGAGCAGGACTTGGAAGCCAAATGGTCTTTGGAGGTTTTCATCATGTCCAGTGTGGTCACCGCCTGGAGGTGGGACCCAGGGCAGGAGCCTGCTTGGGCTGACCTCAGCCTTTCATAGTTGTTCCAACATTAATTAAAACAGATCCACTAGACGGGCAGAAGCTCCAAGAAAGTAGGAGTTTCCATTTATGCCTCTGGCAGCATGGGAGAGAACCAGTATTTAAAATAAAAACCTTGGGCCTAAAAGCGTTTCAGTAGACGGATAGAGCAAAGGACCTGCTTCCTCGTTACACATTTGTTTTTAGTTTTTCCCCAGCAGAAATGGCAACGAATTTAGTCATTAAACAAAAATCAACACTCCATGGCATCTGAATAAAATGAAGACAGTGTGTGACTTTCAACTCCATTTTTTCTAGATGCCAAACACATACAGCGTGGGAGGGTCCACGGCTCCCGGCGGACCTGTGTGACACGGGCACTAGCCCTCCGTGCCCGCTGAATAAATGCAAGCAAAAATGATAATTGAGCTTCCTTTTAAGTGTGCAGCTTATAATTCAATTTTATCTTTCCCTTTATTTAACATTTTTTCCTCCTTTCTCTGTAGTTAATATGCAATTATGGGCATAATAATGAAGAAATAGAATGTATTAAAATAATATTTATGGAGCATATAACGACTTAGAAAATGCCTGCAATATGTTAATGAAAGAAACCTGTTGCCGAGCGGTATATCCAAGCTATTACAGCCACACTCAAACCATAAACAGTTGGAGGCGGAAGGCGAGTGTCCCCAGGACCACCAGCCCCTGGGCTGCGCTGTGGCCACGTGCTTCTCTTCCCTCTGCCTTTCTTCCTGGCCGATTCTTCCTTCTCCTCATCCTCATCTCCTTCCTTTATACTCCTTTGAGTTGTATTAACCTTATGTTGCCTTTAAAGGTCCGGAAAACCTTGGGTGTGTAGAGTATCTTCTAAGGAAGCTCCCAAACCTCTCTCCATCCCCGGGCGAAGCACAGAGATAAAAGGAGTCTGGCTGACTTTTCCAAATACAGAGGATGAAAGCTGCCGGAGAGACCCTGTGTGGGAAGCTGCTCATGTATGTGCCAGGGCAAGTAGCATGTATGTAACATGCACACACATGTAGGTCCTCACACCAAGAACACACGCACACACACACACGCACGCACACACACACACATGCACCATGCACACACACAGACGCTCACACACACACATGCACGCACACACATGCATACACACATGCACACACGCACACACACATGCACACACACATGCACACACACATGCACACATGCACACACACATGCACACATGCACACACACACATGCACACACATAGTAACTTGAATAGGCACCAAGTTGTCTCCAGTGGATATTTTTCAGGCTAACTGACCCAGGCTTATTCTGTTGGGATTCACACTGTCCTTAGTCAGAAAAGCTGCCATATCCACAGACAATGTCCCTCTCCTTCCCTGTTCCTGTGTCCTCTCCTGCCATCTCTCTGCTTGGACCAAGCTGCTCATTCCTTGGGCCGTAGCATGTGCTCTGCCACTTGCACAGGACATTCAGAGTCGAGGAGACCAAGGAGGTGGGGAGGAACACGCAGCCTTGCTGGGCCAGAGAGGAGGCAGTGCCTGCCACCAGCCTGCCTCTTCCTTTCTGCCTGACTCTAAGAGAGCTCTCTGGCCTGGTGGAAATCGTCACCAAAGCCACCTCTGAGGAGCGGAGGTGCTGGGCAGTCCTCTCTGTCTCCAAGCTGCTGGTCCTCCTGTGCCTGGGCAGCAGTGGTCTCTGATAGGTTTGAGCTAGAGACGCCAAGCTCTTCCTGGAAGATCCTGACCACCAGGCTCTCCGTGTCCTACGTTAATCATCTAGAAAAGGTTCCCCTCGGAGCTAGCCATTGTTCCATCCCCTAATGTTGAATCAGGTGTTCAATGTGGAATTCCCCTTTTCCTAATCCCCGATGGTCTATATTCATGTATGAGAGCCATCATAGCACAACATCTGGGTGAGGCTTTAGAGCCAGGCAGCCTAGGATTGAATGCTGCTCTGATTATCATCAGCCATGCAAGTTTGTAAGCCATAAATGTCTCAGTTTCCTCACCTCTAACATGGGAACAAAAATAAGGCATTGTGAGAACTGGATAGTTATTACATTTAAAATGCTTAGAACTTTGAGTGAGAAAAAAGAATTATACATAGTAAATAGTAAGTGCTAAATAAATGTTAGCTTCAAAATTTACCATCACTTTCACTGATATGGCCTTCAAGATTGTCATCACTATCAACATCTCATCTTTACCAACACAAACCCCACTATCACCAATACCATTACCAACACCAACATCATCATCATCATCACCACCATCATCACCATCACCAACACATACCACCATCACCACCATCATCACCATCACCAACACATACCACCATCACCAACATCATCATTATCATCACCATCACCACCAACATCATCACCACCATCACCACCACCATCACCATCACCACCACCACCAACACCATCACCACCATCACCACCCCATCACCAACACCATCATCAACACCAACATCACCGCCACCATCATCATCACCATCACCATCACCATCATCACCATCACCATCACCACCAACACCATCACCATCACCATCACCATCATCACCATTATCATCACCATCACCATCACAACATCATCACCATCATCATCATCATCACCATCATCATCATCACTATCCTGTTGATGATGTGGTTGAGCTTGGACATTGGTCTCTGACAGATTCTGGTTCAAATTCCAGGTTCATAATATGCTAATTGTGTGACCTTACGCAAGTAACCTGATCTCTCCAACCCTCAGGTTCTGCATAAAAATAGCATATAATGCCTTCCTGATGCAGGTTGTTATAATGTTATAGTTATTAGATTAAATTAGGGTCTATGCTCTTATCATAGTACCAAGTATATGGTAAGTCCTCAATAAACTTTATATACTTTATATGTACACACATATTTGTTCATATAGACATGCATACAAACATATATATGCCTCACTTACATATGTGTATGA
The DNA here is from genome assembly GCF_045843805.1 of Urocitellus parryii. Lineage (NCBI taxonomy): Eukaryota > Metazoa > Chordata > Mammalia > Rodentia > Sciuridae > Urocitellus > Urocitellus parryii. The sequence continues at coordinate 196,842,703 of NC_135536.1, read as the reverse complement.
ATGTGTGTGAGTGTGTGTGAGTGTCTGTGTGTGTACAGGAACATACGAGTGTAAGTTCTAATCAGCTTTTCCTATCGTGCTTCAAGACTATCAAGTCTTATCAATATGAGCCTCATTTGTTATTATTATTCTTATTGAGACATTTTGCAAGTGTCCCCTGTGGCTAGATGGGGGAGGGGGAGGAGAGCCCGTGCTGAGCCGTTGTCGTGGGTTCTGAAGGCCTGGCCTCCAGCAGAGCTGTATGACCACCTTACCACGGGCAGGTTCAGGCCGGCCAGCCCATCCTCTAGCTCCCGCAAGGGCCCCCTTGTGCCTGGGCAGCTTTGTTCCTGTGGCTGGCCCTGTAGCAGACACATGGTGCCCTCTCATCTCCTGGTGTATTCCCACTTGCATCTTTGTTTTTCCTGCTAAGAATTCTGAGAGTATTCTCTAAAACACAAAATGTCACCTATTTTTGGAAAACTGTTGTGTTGTTGTTGTTGTTGTGCTGCTGTGTCACCTATGTAAGTCCCTTAACCACTGTGAGCTCCAGCCTCCTCTGTAAAACCTGGGCGTGTGGGTCGGCTTGTCGAAGTGTCATGTTTACTGAGTGCTCACTGTGTGCTGGCCACCAGGCAGTGGCTGCGGTGGACAGGAAGAGACTGTTTCTGCCCAGAGGAAGCCCACGTGAGGGGGGCGTCACGTCGCCAGGTGTGGGCACAGAGAGCAGAGGCAGCTCTAGCTCAATCTATCGCCAGAGCAGAGATAAGAAGAAATCCAAATTACGGCTTGTGAGAACGAGTGGAAACCAGACGAAACAGTGTGGAGATAAAAACGTGCCGCCTGATGGGTGTGGAGGTGTACAGATATGTCTGCGCTCCTCGACTCATTCATCCAGAAAGGATCTGAGCACTACCTGTTGCCTGCCGAGAACTCTGGAGGAGAGTGAGTTGACGCTGCCCAGTGGCCACAGCTTGGGGCTGGAGACCATCTATGCTCCCTGGTCCCTGCTGGCCAGGAGTGCTGCGTTCAGAACCTGCCCTGGGGATGCGGCTGAGCAGGTATCCTGAGACTGGAGGGCTGAAGGTTTCACTGAGACCCTGGGCTCTTCTTCCCGAGAAGCTGCGGCAGCATTTTCAGCAGTAGCAACAGGGGTTGATGTGACAAAGGGGCTTGGGGCAGGACAGGGGCAAGGATGCCACAGAGGCTGATGAGCTTCCTAAAGTAGAGGGCATGGGCAGGAGAGGACTGAGCAGAGAGAGGCAGAAGTCACATACAGTACAGGGTAGGCGGCTGAATGGAGGGCACGGGAGGCCAGTGGCAGCCTCTGTGGAGGAGAGGACCATTGCACCAGACTGGGAGGTAGAAAATTTGGAGAAATCTGGAGGAGGAATTTGGACATACACAGATCCTGGAGGTGCACCAGTCTTGGAGGGAGAGAACTCGGGAGGAGGAACAAGGTGCACAGGACCCCGGGTCTTCTCTCCTCCTCTCTGGTGCTCAGTAGACTGGGGTAGAGCCGTGTTTGTAACCTGTGTGTGCAGGCAGGCAGGCAGAGAGGCGCTTCTGAGCCGGCCAGAGGGGGCTGTGGGGTAACCCACACCTTCTCAAGGTTGCATGCTACCGTTGCTCTAACCCCACTAACAACTGCAGAGACCAACATGCAAGCAGGAAATAATGGCGAGGAAGGAGAGGAATCCACCACAACCGTCCTTAAGGGTGCTTAAAGACACCATCAAGGGGCGGATCATGCCCCAGGCTGAGGTGGCATTTTGGTCCTGTCCTTTGGAGAATGGTGCTTTTTCCTGTAACCTGACAGATCCTGGAGAAGAGTTCCAAGTGACTGGACGAGACACCACGTGATCAGCCACCAGGGAGGAGCCACCAGATTGCTCAGTCTGAATAACCCAGGGAGTCCACTGGGAGCTGCCCAGCCTTGCAACGATCCTCTCCAAGACTTTAAAGGAAACTTCCAGATTTCTCTGTTTACAGTGTGTCCTCCACATTATGAAAACAGGTCAGAGGTGTGTGTGAGTCAGGCTGAGCCCACGTCTCCAGCACCAAGTCCGTGACCCCTTGCTCTTCTCCGTCAGCCATGTTTCTGCTCCTTGGCCAACACTTTGTGCATTTCCTGTGTGAACCAGAGAACGCAACTGAGAGAAAGAGAAGGGAGGTGAGCGGAACCTTGTTTAGCTCATTCGTGCTCTGGTGGCAGAGTCGTGGCACGGTGGCTCCCCTGCCGTGGGTTTGCGTCATGGAGAACTTCTGCGGCCACTTCACAATCCAATTTGAAATGATTCCCCTCAACACTTGTCTCAGAAGCATCTGCTGCACTGAAGAAAGAGACACAAAGCCTTAAATCAGGATTGCTTATTGGAAGCATTTGGATCTACTCAGGCAGTTTCTGGTGACTTCTCTCAGTGCCTCTGATTCCCGAGGCTTTGGCTGGGCTGCTGGACACCCCTCCTGCAGGGAGGCTGTTCTTGAATGGATGGTGCTGTGCGGGGAACGTGCACCTGGAGGCTAGGGTACCTTGCAGACCTGGCTTGTCTGAAGGGGCACAGTTCCCACGTCCACAGTGAACTGCCAGAAAGCCCACCTCCCGTCCTTGTGCCCACCGTCAGCAAAGGGACGGGAAGCCTGCAAGCCCAGGTACGTGGCCGGGCGGGGCGTGAGGCGTGTGCCTTTCATCTGGGGCTCTGAACCAGTGCTCTGCAGTTCAGATCTAACCCACAGCCTCACATGTTGGGGAACCCACCATTTGAAAGGAGTGTGACAGCGGCAGCTTAACTCCCAGAAAAAGGTGGGCTGTCCCTTCAACTCCTCCTCGGTGAGCTCCTTGGAGGGGAGCCTCACACCTGCTTCATGGGGAGATGGGTCTCAGAGAAGAGCTGCTTTGATGTTTGTCTCTGATACATTGTGTCAATTTCCTGGGGGAATCTTCCCGGCTCCACAGCCTGTGGAGGTGCAGATGCGTAAGAGGAGGACTGGAGAAGAGCCGGCATCCACTCCACGTGCGTCCTGGGCAAGCTTCTCCTGCCGTGGAGAAACCTGAAATGTGGGTGTGCAGGAGGGTGACCTTTTCACATTTCCAGGACTTGGCTGCAGACTCTCACAACACACTTCTTCCTCTAATAAGGAGAAGTTGGTGGAGTCACTTCCAAGTGGGTTCTCATGTGGTAAGGTCTCAGTTGATTCAGTTTTAACATTGAGTCACATTCAAGGCCATTAACCACCTCCTTGGGTCCTTCTGTCCTCCTCATTTACATGGTTAACTTATTTTCTCTGGGGATTACGGAATGGCCACCAGTGGGTGCCAGGTGGCTTCGTGGGCCTGTGCCCCATGCTGCCCTTCATTCCCAGAGGCATGTCACTCCAGCGTGGCTCTCCATCTCTTGTAGACTCTCTCTGAACTGCCCCTTGCGCCTGGCTCTCCTGTTGAGGCATCTGCCATCTGCTGGAAGTCCAGCCAGTTACTGTGGCTTCTCCTCCTGGGACGCCCTGTCCCCCCTGGACCCTCTGTGACCTTGTCAGGAGCACTGGGAAGCTTTGGCTCTTCCCTGCAGCCTCTCTGATTCCCGAGCAGAACAAGGGCCGCATTGGTTCATGGTTGCTGTAACAAATCTCACCAAACCATTCCCAGGTGACATGCTGGGGCCGGGGTTGGGCTGCAGCTTTCCCAGGACCTAGTCAGGACTGGGTTGGTTGGCATGGGTACTGCCCTCAGATGGAGTGTGGGAGAGCCATCAGCCACACCTGTGTTCAGTCCCACACTCACCCCAAATCAACCAGGCTGTGCTGCCTTCTGTGGCCTTACACACAAAGTGTCAGACCAGCACAGAGGGACAGTGACCAAGGGTCAGGTCCTGATCATGGAGGGTGACGCAGGGTGGGTGGCGTGGTGTTCTAATGCCATGCATGGTCTAGCTTCGCTGGTCCAGGTGGCCCAACGGGCAGAGTAACCTCAGAGACGGCAGCAGCTCTCCGCTGTCCCGAGGGCAGGCTTGTGATGGCTGGTGAGATGGGGGGCTTCCTGGAAGGTTCTGGTAAGAGGACTGTGTCTCTGGACATGGCCTCAGCACAAAAGAGCTCCAGGAGGAGGTGCCGCGTCTGCTGTGGCTGTGGGCACAGGAGGACGCACACCCTGGGACTCATTATTGTACTGGGCTATGCCAACCGTGTCCTAACAGAACCCGGATTGGGAAGGGGCTGAAGGAGTGGGCATGTCTAGGTTGAATGTCCAGCTGGAGGAGAGGGACAGGGAGCTGCGGGAGGCTGAGGGCATCTGCTCTGGATCTGCAGGGTGGGCAGCATCCGGACACTGGCAGGGAGGCAGGGGCTGGTGCTCACTGACTTGCTGCACTGGAGCCCACCTTTCCACAGTCCCTGCGTGGCTCGTGGGCATTAAGACCAGAAAAGACGGCTCTTCCACGCACTCTGGCCACCAGGGTCTGGGCTCGCAGCAGCAGCAGCAGCGCCATCGCCATCTGGGAGTGTTAGAGACGCACATTCCGAGACCCCCAGAACCCCAGAGCTGGCAGGACCTGAGTTCCCATGAGCTTCCCGGGAGTTGGTATGCACGCAGCGTGGCCTGCTCGGAGCGCCTGGCTGGGGTGGCTTCTGGGAATGGAAACGCAGGTGTTTCAGGGAGCTGCGGAGGACTTTGGCGAGGCTCAGAGCAGAGGTCAGCCAGCAGGACGTGTCCCAAGAACAAAGGGCTCTGCTAAATCTCTTCTACCAGAAGCGCCCAACACCCGGACAGGCTCCAAGGAGACGGGTGCTTCCGGGAGAGAGGAAAACCTGAGGGCATTAGGACCCAGGGAAGGTGGAGCCGACCCCAGCCCTGGGCCTAGGCTGGGAGCAGCACTGAAGTGGGCTGAGCATCTTGGGCTCCTCTGTCCTTGTCACCTCCAGGGTCAATTTCTTAATTGGTGCAGCCAGCCCTGTGTTAAGGTCTGTAAATAAGTCAAAAATAACACCTGGTATTTTGCCAGAGAAATGTTAGAGTTCGTAAACAAGTCTGGATGGTGCCTGGCAAAATGCCAGAGGGAGTGGTTTGAGAAGTAACAAAAGTGGGCCATTAAGTGTGGAGATTCCTTATTGGTTGACTGATGTATCTAGTTTATGCTAATTAAGATAAGCTGTGCAAAATGTATAAATAGCTCTGTTGCCCTACAATAAATGGCTCCCATTCCTGCTGTATCAATGTACACAAGTTATTCGTCACCCCCCCGGCTATTTTGCTGCAGCTGGCCTGTGGCAGCCCTGGAGAGACAGACCCTCCAGGATCAGGTGCAGGACAGGGTGGCCTGGAGGGACAGCTGATTCACTGGTGTATGGAGAGCCATCAGCCCACACCTGTGTTCAGGGGAAGACAGCTGCTGACCGGAGGGGAAGCCCTGGCCTGGCGAGGACCCTGGGCCCCTGCTGGAATGAGGACTGGCAAAGCAGGTTCATGCTGGGGGCCCACCCCATCACTTTACTTAATTTCATGGTTGAAATATTTAAACTAGCTTTTCAAGTGTGTGTCTGGGATTCAGAGGCTCATTTTCAGAAGCCGTGGAAAGTGCTCGGGTGATAAAAGTGGAACCCTCTCAGTTTGAGAAAAGTAATTGTGAAGATTAGACGCTGTCACATCTTGTTGTGCACAGATCCTACCTCTGGAAATTAGCTGGAGAAGGTGTTAAGTGGGTCTTTGAGCTGCTGGCAAGGTTCTCTCCTGTCACCTTGCTGGTGTTCCAACAGAGTCGTCTTAGGCAGTAGGGTCTCCACGGGCCCTTCACCGTGGGCCGTGGTGCCACACCCAGAGCCCCCAGCCCCTCCATATGGCTGCCTCAAGCAAGGGCTGGGCCAGCTGGACATTAATCATGTCCGGACTTCCTATTGTTAAAGTATTACTTAAAATAATTATTTTAATGAAATTTTGCAAATGGTATTAGTTGATTGGAATGGTATTGAAGCAGCAGTAGTTTTAGGAACATTTCATGGTGGGACTTGTCAGAATCCATGTCTGCTGGAGTTTCTCGAGTGATTGTCTTCAGGAATCGGCTTTCCAAGATCCTGCTGGCTCTTTTCTGTAGCCTGGGAATCGAGCAGCTCCATTGCTGTGGAATCTTCAAGAGCTCAGAGATATCGATAAACTCCATGGTAATGAGCAAACTGTGACCCTCTAACAACAGAGGAGATAGATTTTATTTAATCCTTTTGAAACTTTAGAAAGCAATAGACTCGTATAAATAGAGAAAAGAAAGTTTAAGAAAGAACAAGAACCAGAAAGCATGGTTTGGCTCTGACCTCGATGATCTAAATAATAATCCACACTGTAAGTATACAGCCAGTAAATACCCAAGCAGCTCTGGGAAGTGAAGACAACGGAGATCCTTAAGTCACAGTAAGTGTCACAAAAAAATAACAAGAGACATTAGTGGATCAGGAGCAAAGATAACTGCAAATGCCCAGAGGACACCACCCATGTCACGTGAGCTTATTGTCCAGGCTGTTAGCACAAAGAAGTTTATCCCATGGATGGCTGTTTCACGCATAAGCAGCTGGCTGGCTGGGAGGTGAGCAAGGTGAGCCAGTGCCTTCTCCAAACAGCAAGGAGGCCACTCCCTAAGGGACGGGTCACTGTGGGCAACGGGTCTGGAAGAACTGCAGCCATAGCCCAGCAGTCCAGGGCAGTGGCTGGTCTCCCACCACGGCCGTCTACTTCTAGACAGAAGACTGAATTTGGAAAGTTGCTCCCTGCTGAGCAGATTTACGGAGATGAAGTCTTTTCACAGTAATTGAGCGGAGGGCTGGCCCCTTGCAAGTGTCTCCCTCTTCCCTATGATCATCTCCTCCCTCCTTCAGCTCAATGGGCTAACTCTACGCTCCGTCCTGCTGCTGCCTGCTGAGTGTCAGAACATCTATAAGGAGAGCGGCAAAGACCTCCAGTGGGTGTGAGTCGGCTTTTCATGACTGTGACAAATGTCTGCAGAGAACAACTTGGAGGAGGAAAGGTTGGTGCGAGCTCGCGGTTTCAGAGGTGTCAGTCCATGGGAAGTAGGCAGATGGTGGCTGAAGGGCTTGGTGGAGAAAAGCTGTTCAGCTCATGGCAACTGCGACGCAGGAGGAAGGGGAAGAAGAGGCCAGGGACAAGATAGAGTCCCCCAGGACCTGTCCCCAGGGACCGATTTCCTCCAACTGTGCCCTACCTCATGTAGTTTCTACCATCTCCCAAGACTCCATTCAGTATTTCAGTCCATCAAAGAGGTTCATTCACAGATGAGGTCAGAAACCTCAGGATCCATCCAATCCTCTCCTCAAGCCCCCCCTCTGGACGCTGCTGTGCTGGGAGGTGAGCCAGGTGAGCCAGTGCCTTCTCCAAACAGCAAGGAGGCCACTCCCCAAAGGACGGGTCACTGTGGGCAACAGGATGACATCTCCAGGTGGCAGGGGTTCAAGCCTTCAACACAGGAGCTTTTGTGGACATCCAGATCCAAACTAACTCTCCCTGGTTCTCCAAGATGGCCTGCTGAGGACTGGTTTTCTGTGGAGTCCAGGTGGCACCGTACCCTCAGACTGTGACCAGAGTTGTCAACGCAGGGTCTCACTCCTGGCAGGAGGCAACTTCTGGCCCCGCCTTCAAGTGCAGCTCTGCTCTGTGAAAATGTGGTGAGTGAGCAGGGCCAGGGCCGTGCGCAGTGTTAACTGGAGACTCGGAGTCTCCGAATGCAGACTTCACAGCTAATTCGCAGTTTGTGTCATCGATCTCCCAGGCTTGGCTGCAGGCCTGTGTCAGCACAGAGGGAGCCCACGTTCCCCTCTGGCCATTGTCTCCCTGTTTCTGGGCCCAGAGTTTGTGCTTCAGAGCACAAAAATTTCCCCAATGTTCAGCATTAGGAGACCAGCCCTAGGTAAGATTATACAAACCTTAATGAGAAATAAGCTGAAGGTAAAGAACACCATCTCCAAGTGCCTAGCACACACACACAGACGCAAACAGGTGGGCTAGGTAGGCTAGAGAGCGCCACATCCCAACCCCTGCCACCTGGAGATGTCACCCCACGTGTCCAAGGTCCGTGGCAGTGGTGATGGGGGGGGGGACCTTGGAGTGGGCGTAGTCCTTATCTGGACAGTGTAGGCCAGTGTAGCCAGAAGGGCTTGGGAAGCAGTGGGGTCCCAGGGGTTCGGTGGCCTCTGGAAGCAGGAACAGGAAGTGGAGGTCCTGAACCTCCTGGGCTGAGCTGGCAAACAGGAAGTGTGCAGGCGAGATGTCCCACACTCCATGCTGGCAGAGTGCTGGCGCTGCTGGGGACGGCTCTCACGGGTTCAGTCTCATGGGTTTTCCAGGGAATTAGTGTCCCCCGTCCCCGAGCATCAGTGCCAGGTGAGCCACCCTCAAACTAGGTGTTTCCTGGTTCTGCAGCCCTCCGGCCAGCTTACCTGACCGTGGAGACCCCTGCTCCTCTGGTGTGATTACGGCTCAGGGCTATTTGCCGGGAATTGTGTTTGGTTTTGCCAGGTGCCAAGGCTGGGCCTGGAAAGACCACTCAGGGTCCCTAACAGCCCCGGTTGCCTTGTGACAGGTGGAGCCCCCTGGAGGCTGCAGCGAGCGTCCCCACCAGTGGCGTCCTCGCTCTGCTCCTGTCCCTGGGGCTCTTGCTCAGGAAGCACACCTGATGGCTGCTTTGGCACACAGGAACCTGGCTGAGGGGAAGTCAAGGTGGATCTCCAGGCCTGAAAATCCTCCTGACTTGCTTTTCCCCGAGGTTTCCACAGCGATCCCTGCAGGGAAAGTGAGCTCTGACCGTGGTCTGCAGCAGACAGAACCCAAGGTGGGGCTTGTCAGGGAGTCTCCCAGGCCAAGTGCCAGGTCTTTTGGTTTTTATGCAGAGATGTGACAAGGAAAAAGGGGATAATTTTTAAAAAGAGGCCCAGTAACAGCAGCCCACTGGCTGGTCAGGGTGCTTCCCGGCCATGCTGTCCCCAGGAGTCCAGGCGAGTCTTGCACTCAGGGAGACTCCGATTGCCATCAGCCCTGGGCTCCTGCTTTCCCCAGATGCAGGGGCCCTTGAGGACTGGGGGATCCTCCACGTGTCCTGCATCTGCGTCCACCCACCAGCAAAAGCAGGACCTTTCTGCAAGAGGCTCTCCTGAGAGATTTTGAAGTCTTAGCTCAGACTTGGCCTATGCTGAGCCAGGAGGCGTCTGGTTCCATGATTGAGGACCTGGTGGAGGACATCAGAGTTGGCAGGAGCAGGGCGGTGTGCCCCTGGGGGAGGTACTGCCTTTCCTCAGGACGCCACGGGCCCCTGTGCCTGAGAGTCCCTGGGCACTGCCGTTGCCAGCGTGGTGAGTGCAGTAGCTGGCCTCGGGGGAGAGAGCCCCCCCCACTTCAGTGACACCCGTGGGTTTTCTGAACTCACACTTGCAGGGCTGACCCCGTCTGATTCCTTGGGAAATACTGTGGGTGATTCTCGGGCGAGTGCGCCGTCTCTCCCGCTGTCTGAGCCGCGATTCCTGTTCTGGAGGATTACGGGGGATTTCACCCGCCCGCCACCGAAGGGCTCAGCGCTGCCTGACACTCCGAGGGAGCTCAGAATATGTTAGCTGAATTTGAATCAAAGTCTGCTTGTCGACACGGGGCTCAGTGCTGCCTGCTCCTCCAGATCAGCTCTGTCAGACGGTTGTCAATCAGCCCGAGGGGGCAGCCGCGGGCAGGCGAGGCAGGACAAATGCGAAGAGCTCCCCAGCAGCACAGAAGCCCTCACAGAGGCCAAGAGAAGAAACTGAATAATTTACCTCCAATTTTGTCACCTTCTGTTCTCTGCTACCAAAGGGGATGATTCCGGGGACTGTGGCATGCTGTAACTGCCTTTCCAAGGCTCCCAGAATTCAGAACCACTGACAGGCGAGCCAGGGAACAGGGTGCTCTGGTGCTTCCCTCGCCCTGCGGCAGGGTGACAGAGTCGGGTGGCACACTCAGGCAGTGGGGCTGGCACCTGGCCTGTCCACAGGAGATGGGGTGACCGCCCACAATCGGTCACCCCAGGAGAGCTGCCGCTCCTCTCTCCCAGGGAGATGCTGGGCAGGCCCAGGCCCTCGCAGCCTGCACTGGGGTGAGGGGACGTGGCTGTGCCCGTGCCAGTCCAGGCCTCTGACAGCTCCGGCTTCCAGAACTTCCTGCCCACCTCGCCTGGCCTGCCTGGACCCAGGCCCTACCACCGAGCTCTCCTCCACCTCCCCTGGTTTCCTGGACCCTTTCTACCTGTAGCCCTCCTCCTTGGCACCAGCACAAACCACTCTGAGAGAGGGCGTGGTGCTGGGTGGACCAGCTTCCCTCAGGTGGAGAGCTGGGGCCACATTCTGGAGGGAGGAAAGGTTCATTCTGGCTCTGAGTCTTGAGGTTCTTGTCCATGGCTGGGTGGTCCTGCTGCATCCGGCCTGTGGAGAGGCAGCGCGTGGTCCAGGAGCCTGTGGTGAGCCCACACCCATCCAGGGACCGCTCTCCTCATGGCCAGGACGTGAAAGAGTGAGGAAGGGGCAGGGTCCGCTGTCCCCTTTGAGGGCAAGTCCCAGTGACCAGACCTTTCGAGGCCAGCCTCTTGGAGGTCCCTTGGCCTCCCAATAGCGCTGTCCTGGGGACCAGCAGTCAGGGGCCTGTGGCAGACAGTCCAGAGCTAGGTACAGCAGGCTCCTTCCCTCAGGTTCTGGAAGTCCAGCTGGTCCCACTGTGTGCATCCAGTGGCTGGGGTTGGCCCTGGTCTCCAGACCAAAGTCCCCTGCCCTGAGCTGGTCTGGAGGCTCCTTGTGCTTCCTAGAGCCTGCCACGTGTCCTTGTTCAGCATCACCAGCATCACCAGGTGCTCCCTCCTTCTCCTCTGCTCTGTGAGACCCACGAGGTGCACGCCCTATGCCTAGAACATTGTAATTGACCAACTAGTCAAATGGAAGATGGGCCTCGGTGTATCTACCCACCCAGCGCAGTACTGATGCATGTCTGCTGGCCTCCAACATCGGGTTTGAACCTGGTCCCCCCGACCTGCCCAGCACTCTGGCCTGGGGACCTGACCCCGCAGGAGGGGAAGACGGCTCCTGCACCCTGGCCCCCTAACCCTCACTTTCCTCTAATGAAGGTTCCTCTAATGTGGTTACAGGTGGGAACTGGTGGGTGCATAACACACATGGGAGGTTGCTGCCAGCGCAGGGGGCACACATGGCATGCTCAAGATAGCTTTGTGATCTAGGTAATGGCTGCTAGCCTGGCGCTGATGATGGTCACAGGTCAGAGGATGAGCTTTATTTTCGTGAATGGGATTTTCTGAAAAGGTTCTGATGCCCACTAGTCTGTGCCTCCTCTAGGATGTGGCAGATGCCCGCCTGTGCCCCGTGCCAGGAAGAGAGAGCCTGGCCCAGAACAGGCAACAGGAAACATTCATGGAAAGAGGTCCACTGTGCACAGAGTCATGGGCAGGACGTCCTCACCCTCCACAGGGCCCCACGGACGCTCTCCAGGTGCACGACTGTCGTGTCCATCAATAAAGGCATGGAGAAGCACTGTCCCTTACAAGGTCGGGGAGTTAAGACGGTGGAGCTTTTCTTTCTGGTTATAAAGGCATTTTATTTCCCAGGCAAAGCTCACAGATCAGAACCATAATTTCAAAACTCTTCTTCATTCTAATCTATTCTCTCTAAAAACATTTTTCTTCTTCCTGATTACAGATGAAATATTATTGTACAAATCTGAGAAAAAAACACAGGAGAGTTTAAAAAGAAAAATCTGATCTCTAGATCTACAACTCAGAGATAACAGGTTGGTGTGATGCTTTCCCGACGTTATGGGGGTGTGTGTTTTATATGCTGATTTTTTCTCTAACATCATCCTGTGGGGATTTTTCCTTCTGGCTAGAGCTTCTTTAATAACACTGTTTTAATAGAAGCATAATATTCTGTCATATGTTTATACCACAATTTCTTTAATAATACTAAAGTTGGGGACATTTAAGTTGCTCCCGACTTTTGTGATTTTTTTTTAATGTTGAAATAATGATCTGTGTATATAAAGCCCTGAGAGAACTTTGATTACGTCCCCACGAGAGTTGCTTAGAAACAGATTGGAAGGGTCTGTTCCTCTGCGGCTTCTTCCCTTTCCTCTCCACTTATGATGTCTGCTTCTGTCTTCAGCTAGTAAACATCCACCTATAATTTCTTTGACAAAACTTTTAATTGAAGTTAAATTTACATGCGGCAGAATGCACAAGCCTTATGCTTTCAGTTTGATGAATTGCACAAATGAGCACACTGGGTAGCTTGCCATCCGAGGACAAGGTGCTGCTGTCACCGGGCCCTCTCTGCACCCTTTAGTGTCCCTCTCCTTCTCCTGTCACCTCCCAAGGTTGCTGGCTTGGGCTTCACCTCACAGAGTCCTTTGTGGACAACATCTGCACAGACTCGTGAGCTAGCGGTGGTTTTGTGTATCTAAGTGGCTACATGAAACCTATACAGTGTTCTCGGCTTTGCCTCTTCACTCAAAGACCCAAAGTATTTATTATCTGGCCGCCTACAGAACCCGATGGTTGACTCCTGCTTCACAGCCTTCCACTCTGTGAACGGACTGTACGTGTTGTGCGGAACCAGGCTCAAGGGATGGTCTCCAGCTGATGGTTACAAATGGTTCCACGTGGACATTCCTAAATGTATCTACTGCTTCACAAACACCTGTTTAGGTTGGTTAGGGCCCCAGGTCCATGTACCTGTGTTCAGCTGCAGTTGACACCATCAAACATTTTCCAAGTGGTTGAACTGATGCATTCTTATGCCCTGTCACATCTCTAGAACCTTCCATGAAATGTGAATGATAATGACATGAATAGATATTTCCATCTCATTCCTGATTTTGGTGTTTGACTATCAAGTGTGATTCTTATGTAGTTTTTAGCTTAATCACCGTTTTAAAGACCGTGTCTCCAAATATGGACTTATCCTGAGCTCCTGGGGGTCAGAATGTCAACATATGGATTTTGGGGAGGGGGATGTACAGTTTAGCTCCTAGTCAGGAGGCAGGGCTGAACTGGCAAGTGGCAGGATTGCAGTTTGTTGTTTGGAAACCTTACTGTTCCAAGGATGTGCCCCATGCGGTGGCAGTATGGGAGTTTCCTGGGCCTCAGAGACTGCTGTGGGTGGAGAGATGCCCCAGGGTAGCTGGCTAGTAGGAAGGCAGGGTGCCACCATGGCAAGCTGAGGCCTGGTGGAGTGGCTGCAGGCTGGCTGTGGGGCCTCTGGGTCTGCACATCGGCCCCAAGTAGTAACAGGTGTGACGGAGGCCCGTGCTCACGTGGTTCCCTGGTGACCACCGCTCTCTACGCTGGCCACCTATGGACAAGAACAAGGCCTAAAAGCCCCGTGCCTCTGCCCGTAGCCCAAGCACTTGTCACCCAGACTGACGCCTCTAGCAGAAGCCTCTGCTTAATGAGATTCAGTTGTGTTTGTTCCCAAATCATTTGATGCAATTGTGCATCTTGTTGTAATTATGTAATTTGACTAAATACTGTGTACACCCATGGAACGGGAGTGCAAAAAGAGGATTGTTTTTATGAAAACTAAGTTCCATGTTTTGGAAAGTGAGTTCCCAGAAGGGACGTGTCCTCAGAAAGGGTCGTGGCTGCGGTGGAGACGGCTCTGATGAGTTTTCTCATGCCAGGGTCAGAAACCAGAATCGTGAGGAGCCAGGAGAGCCTCGTGATGATGGCTGGAGGGTCAGGAAGAAGCGCTTCAGACCTGCTGTCGTGGCCAGACTAGAAAGGCTTTGTGTCACTTGTAAAGACTGGCTCATGAATGCGTGTTTCAGGTGGCCATTAAAATGCACGTTTTTAGATGGTGAGTGTGATTCTTAGGCTTCTCCTTTTAACTGTATTTTTCAATTAACATCCTGGCAACAGTTCCTTGCAGAGCCAGAGAAGCGTCTGGCGATGCATAATCCCCCTTCTCTGGGCGCCGGGGGAAATTCGGACAGTAGAGTGAGTGCTTGGCCCAGCGCTCGGCAGACAGAGAGCACTTCAGAAGCAGCCTGGTCTCCCTCACCCACAGGCCCGGTGTCTGCGGCCAAGTCCCTGGAGACCCTTCTGAGCAGGTGGAAGTCTCCGGGGAGCCCATGTGCAGGTTCTCCCTGTGGGAACTCAGACCTGTGTCCTGCAATCCATTTTTTAAAAAAACATTTTTAGTCGTAGGTGGACACAGTGCTTTTTTGTTGTTGTTGTTTATTTAGTTTTTTTATGTGGTACTGGGGATGGAACCCAGTGCCTCACATGTGCGGAGCCTCAGCCCCAGCCCTGCCCACTGTCCAATTCTTGCTAGTTTGGCACAACTGGGGTTCCCAGTAGCAAGCAGGGATCTAATAAAGCTAAAAGTCTGGTGCTGAATGCAAAGTAAAACTTAGGAAGCAAAAGAGAAGAAGGCACATGGACAACCAAGAAGGGACTGTGTGGGGTGCTCTGTGGCTCAGAAAGGGGCTTGCAGGTAAGAGACAGGGGCTTCATTTCATTTTGCTGCACATGGATTTCCAGTTTTCCCAGCACCATTCGCTGAAGAGGCCATCTTTTCTCCAGTGAATGTTTTTAGTGCCTTTGTCTGGTATGAGATAACTGTATGTGGGTGTGTCTCTGTGTCCTCTATTCTGTGTGTGTGTGTGTATATATATATATATATATATATATACACACACACACACACACAATGGAATATTATATGCAATATTATATATAATATATGGAACATTATATATAAAATGGTATACATATACAATGGAATATTACTCAGCATTAAAAGAGAATTAAATCATGGCATTTGCAGGTAAATGGATGGAGTAGGAGAATACCATGCTAAGTGAAGTGAACCAATCCCCCAAAACCAAAGGCTGAATGTTTTCTGATATGTGGAAGCTGATCCATAATGGGGATGGGGAGGGAGCATGGGAGGAATGGAGGAACTTTAGATAGGGCAAAGGGGAGGGAGGGGTTGGGAGGAGGAAGGGGGTTAGGAAAGATGGTGAAATGAGATGGACATCATTCCCCAAGTACATATATGAAGACACTGATGGTGTGACTCTACTTTGTGAACAACCAAAGAAATGAAAAATTATGCTCTATATGTGTACTGTGAATTGAAAATGCATTCTGCTGTCATGTATAGCGAATTAGAGTAAGTAAAAAAGTTTAAAAAAAAAATCAAAGCAAACACAGAACACTTACCAAAACACAAAACAGAAAGAAAGAAAGAAAGAAAGAAAGAAAGAAAGAAAGAAAGAAAGAAAGAAAGAAGGAAAGAAAGAGGCTTACAATTCTGTTCCAGAAGATTTTGCTTTCCTGTACTCTGTTCTTACAGCAGGAATCTGAGAGCCACATTGCTGCAAGGAGACATTTATGTCCTTCACATGCTGAGGTTCCCGCTGGGACAGACGGCAGCACATGCTCACACCCCCGGGAGACTGGGTTTGGGAGCTGCTGTCCTGGTGCAGGGGAGACTCCAGGAAGCACCTTTGCCCTGAGACCTACAAAATCCCTGTGGACAGGCTTTTTGTCGGGCACTCCTGGCCTCGTGTTCACAGTCAGTGGCCAGCTTGCAGCCCCAGCTCTGCACGTGGACTCGTGCATCTCTGAATCACAGTGATGTGTTCTGATGTGTTAAAAAATATTGTAATGCTCTATTTTACCTTTGAGCTTTCCCATAATTAATTTGAAAAAAAATTTTACCCAATCTTTTTTTAACAATATTGCAGAAAACCCAAAGCGTTTCATTTCATGGCTAATTTATTTTGTAATTATGGATCTGTTGGTAAACAGTGTGATCATAGTTCTTCATTTTGCTTATTTATGCTCTTCATGCTGTAAATGCTTTCACCTAGTGTGATGGTTGTTCACGAGGGACGCTTCCTAACTGCATTAATTCCCATGAAATGACCAGCACGTGCCCTGGACACACGGGCGACCTAGGCAGAACCTGAGCTTTTGGGAAGGTTTTTTATTCAGAGGGAAGAAGATGCATATGCTCTATTTTTTATTTTTAATTAAAATACAAGTTAAAGACTAATATTAAATCCTCTTTTCCCAATTAAAAAATCATATTAGTATAAATATTTTTATTTCTAATTTGGGGATTTATGTACATGCACATTTTAAAAGATAAACAGCCGGCAAAATTTTACCCAGGCATTTCATTTTCATAAGATTTTTTAAAATCATGACCTGGATCCAGAAACGATTCAACAGAGCGAAACCAGCAGCAGCAGACTGAGCCCGGGGGATCTCGGAAATTAAAGGATGATCGGAGCCCATCGAGATGCCGGACAGAGAAGACCCTGGTCTTGGGACGCATTCCCATCCAGGTGTAAAGCCAGGGAGTAGCTGGAAATACCACCCCACAAGCCAGAGTTCCAGGCACGTTTTTAGGGTGAGGATGTGGGCCAGGAAGGCAGGAGTGTTCAGCCTGGAGGCCACGTGACGTAGATGGAGGAGGCCTGTGTGCTGCGGGAACGCTGGGGCGGGCAGAGCATGAGGAGTGGCTTTTGCTTCTGGACTGGTTGGGTCCTAAGCTGAGGGTGGGGCCACAGCGGGTGGCTGGGGGACTGGGGTTGAAGTTCAAAGGGACATTGGAGAGCCTGCAGTGCTCTGGGCCCACAGCTTGTGCCTGGACCAAGCCCTCTGCTCCTCCCACAGCCCTTGTCCGGGGTAGGTCAAGGGTAGGTCACCTCAGGAGGCTCCTCTCTTCAGAGTCTTCCTAACCATCTGAACCGTGGTCATCACTGGTTTTAAAGACAGTGCTGAGGTTGGCGGCTTCGGGTGGGTGCGCACTTCTTCAGTTGGGGGCGTGGGGGGAGGGGGTATCAGTAGCACGCAGCTGTCCACGACGGGTCACCTTGAGGATCCTTGGTTGGGCGCACCTGCTCCTCTCTGTAGGGCTGCCCCCTGCTTATGGGAGGAGCAAACGAATTTCAAAGCAGCCCTCAGGGGGTTGGAGGGTCTCCTTTATTCTTAAAATAGAAGCTGGTTTAAATGGCTATGGATTCCGTGGTTTGGAATTGAAACGACCTTGGTGCTGGAATGGTCCAGTGTCTCAAGTGGAGAAAGTGACCAGCCGCCTGCGCTCTGGCAGGGCAGTGGGCTGGTTGGGGGTAACCTCTAGGTTTCTCCCCACACTGAGGTTCTCCCTGTGGTTGGCTCTGGGGGGAGGGTGCTCCTGCCCACGGAGGTCACCAGGGAAGCCTGGTGTCGGGGGCACTTCCAGCAGACCACCAGAAGCCCTTCTGCTGGCCCTGCTGTGGGCTGAGAGCTCTGTGGGGCACTGGCCACAGCAGGACTGTGGGCCCCTCATCGGGCAGCGAGCTGCAGCTCAGGCTGCCGGCTTGGGTCGGAGGACTGGACACAACGGAAAGGTGCAGGGACTGGTGACAGAAACGGAGCAAACAGAGTCACCCAGCAGGGCCCAGAGCACAGGAGAGGCGCGGTGTGTCCCGAGGCAGCACCCCACGTGGCACCCAGGCCCAGCAGGCCCAGTGGAGCTCCGGCTTCCATGCTGCACGGACTGTTGGAGGGCCGCGTGCAGGTGCTGCTCAGGGGGACGTGGGGATAAAACAATTTCTGAAAAGCGTTGCCTGACAGTCGTGGTGTTTATTGGGAAAAAAAAAGTTTAACTGCTATTATCAGATCTAAACTTTATATATTTTATTAAGAAAATGCTACATTTTTAAAATTAGAGAAGCCTTTTGTTTGGTGATCTTTACATACTGGTCCTCGTGGGGCTGACTGGAAGAAGATCGTCCAGTGAATGTGGGTGTGTCTGGGGTGGTGGCTCCGGGAACCTGAGGGGCAGGTGGGACAGCAGCGGCTCCCCTGTCCCCTGTGGGACAGGCTGCATTTCAAAATGGATTCTAAGCTGTGGATCTGGAGGGTCTTCTAAACAGACTTCACCAGGAGGCAGGCGAAAGTGCTCCAGGCGACGTTTGGACCTTCCTCCTGACTCTGCACAGATCCCAGCCAAGCCTCACTGGTACTCGGAGCTCCCAGGAGCCAGGGACCTCTCCTGTGCTCACCCGGCTGCCCCCACCTGCAGCCATGACCCTGAGTCCCTGGACCAGCCTCCCCAGCCCTCTCCAGGAGCTCCCTGCCCCCATCCCTGCGGTCTGCCTTCCATCCCTCACGTGGAACCCAGAAACCTGGCGGCTCCCCATGTTGGAGTTACCTAAATCTGTTCATTAGGAGAGACAGGAGTCCAGGAGGTGCTGTTGGGCTGCAGACTGGACTCTCCTCCACTCCCCACCACCCTCACCTGTCCCTTTCCAGGGACAGGTGTTGTGGCAGTGGCCCTCTGCCCTCCTCTGCAGGACTGCGTGGACCTGCAGAGTCGACCTTCACTGAAGCACATGGAGGATGGGCCTGGGCTGTAGAGGCCCAAGGGGAGTCTCCCCAGAGGGCTCGCAGACTTGGGGCCGCGCAGGCTCCTTCTGGCCAGCTCCACGCGCTCTCAGCCTCACTCTGACGTGGCCTTAGCTATTTGTGGTCTCCACCTTCTATTTCCCAGTCACAAATCCTAGGCTCTGCACACACTGCCTAGACTCTGCCACCTCCTCACGCGGGTCCTCGTCGGGCACTCCGGCCACCGCTCTCCCTGCCCTGGCCGGTAGAAATACTGCCTGCGTCCCTCCTCCAGTACTGAGTCATAGCCTCCTTTGTTATTCTGATATTTTTGTTATGCTTATTTCTTTTTTAATGTTTTTTAAATTCTTAAAATTTGTTTTAATTAGTTACACATGACAGTAGGATGCATTTATGCCCTTTGATGAATCATACCTAGATGAGCTATAACTTCTCATTTTTCTGAGTCACATTGGTCATGCAGTCACATAGATACATACAGTCACATATATACATATGAACATACAGGAATAATGTCTGTCATTCTACTGTCTTTCCTACCCCACATTCCCTCCCCTCCCCTCCCATCACTTCCCTCTTCCTAATCTAAGGTAACTCTCTTCTTCCCTAGTGCCCCCCTCCGCCTTACTGTGAATCAGCATCTGCATATTAGAGAAAACATCCAGACTTTGGTTTTGTGGGATTGGCTTATTTCCCTTACCATGATATTCTCCAACTCCAACAATCTACTGGCAAATGCCATAACTTCACTCTTCTTTAAAGCTGAGTGATATTCCATTGAGTATATATACCACATTTTCTTTATCCATTCATTTATCGAAGGACACCTAGCTTGGTTCCAGAGTCTACCTTTGTGAATTGAGCTGCTATAAACATTGATGTGACTGTGTCACTATAGAATGCTGATTTTAAGTCCTTTGAGTATTAAACCAGGGAGTGGGATAGCTGGGTCAAATGGTGGTTCCATTCCCAGTCTTCTGAGGAATCTCCACACTGCTTTCCATAGTGCTTGCACCAATTTGCAGTCCCACTAGCAGTGTACGAGTGTGCCTTTTCCCCACGTCCTCGCCCACAATTGTTGTTGCCTGTATTCTTGATGATGCCCATTCTGACAGGAGTGAGATGAAATCTTAGAGTGGTTTTGATTTGCATTTCTCTAATTGCTAGAGACATTGGACACTTTTTCATATATTTGTTGATCAATTGTATTTCTTCTTCTGTGAAGTGTTGATTTCTTTTCTTGAAATAACTTTCCTGTGTAAGTCCTGAAGTTGGAGACGGTGCCATGATGTCCGTATTGCCATTGTCTGCTCCAGAGCCCGGCACCTGTCAACAGACCGAGTGGCATTTGCATGCAGGGATATAATAACCACAATAGTGACAATGACAAGAACGTGGCAAGTGCTGTCATCAGGTGGTCACAGTGTTGACATGCTGCCATCTCCCGGGAGACACCTCCTCTGCCCACCCAGCTGCTGTAAGAGACGGCTTCCGTGCACATCTCCGCTCTAGACACGGGAGTGGCTCCATTCTAGAGACTGAGGCCAAAGTTGGGTTCTCGTGGTGCCTTGTCAGTGGCAGGGTCAGAATCGAGTCCTGGAGAGTCCAGCTCCAGAGGGCCAGTCGACCTCAGTGGGGGATCTTCTCACTCGCTGCCCTGGGGGAGGCTCTGATGGAATCCTGTCTCCCTCAGGCTCTGAGCAAGCTCCTGTGACTCGTGGAGGGATCGCTGCAGTGAGCACAGGGCACAGACCTGCCCTGCTGCGGCACAAGCCCTTCCTTCCTCCTGCCTGTCCCAGGCCGCTGTGGCCCAGGAGGACCCCGCCAAGCCAGCCCATCCCACCCAGGTGCCCCTCTTCTGGGTTGGGGAGAAGTTAGAGGGAACAGTGCCACCTGCTGGGACTCTGGCTAAATACCAGGCCGAGCTCCCCCTCTTGCTGGGGACCAGCGCAGCCACATCCCACAGAACTCCTCTGGGGACCAACGGGTGACACTCTCAGAAGGCAACAGAAGACTGTGCCACACAGTGGTGGGAGGGGCAGGCTGCCGGCCAGTGCCATCGAGTGCCTGGCTGCCTGGCACCCAGTGCTCACCTGTGGGCAGGTGTTCCAATCCTTCCCCTTCCCATGAGAACCTCTTCATAGCCGAGGACAGAAGACAGGAGATCTCCCTAGCGCCCCGTGGAAGTGGAGGTGGGGATCTGACCCTGCACAGTGCACAGTCTTTATTCTTTCTGGGCCATTAGTTGGCTGCACGTCTTATTAACGGCTGGATGCTCACCAGGAGCACATATGGGCAGACAGGCCAGAAGGTGCTGAGTCTCCGTCCTCCTGTTAGGCACCAAATAGCCTGCACCCATGGTCCTTTCTCACACTCCCAGTAGGACGAGAAGTAGAAAGCCGCGTCATGACTTGGTGGCATCTGAACAGGTCTCCTGACCTCCGCGTGTTGACAATGGATGGGCGCCGTGGACGAGGAGGCACTGGACCTTGACACAGGTAAGGGAAGGGAAGGAGAGTGCAGAGCCCTCTTCCTCCTACATGGTGGGCAGGCAAGGTGACGTGCACTAGGAGAAGACGCCGTCCAGGGCCCGTGCTGCTTCTGGCCTGGAAGGCTCATGCGCCTGGCGCAGCGGGTCCCCCTCACCAGTGCAGCTGCATCTTTGGGTGGACATGGACTCGCCCTGGTCATCTGGAGAGAGCTGGGTTTGGTTCTACTCACAGAACATGGGCCTGGCCCTCGGGATTGGCAGCCGTTTGGGGTGGCCTCCTGGTTCTGTTCCTCACCTCCAAAGCCGGTGGTCTCCCCCCTTTTCCATCATCATACACAGTTGAAATGACATCCAGAGCCTCCTACCTTCCGTGCTGTCTCCCCTACAGGCTGGTCTCTGCGGTCACTGGCCCCTCCTCTCCTCTGGGTTGGCCTGAGTTCTGGACATTTCCAGCCTTTGGAGAGAGCCTCCAGCTGAGGGACCCCCTGACTTAGGACTGTCCTCCCATGAGGCATCGTCAGAACCAGGCCTGACGCCGCCTTCCCCCTCAGGGCCCTGCGATTCACTGAGCCTGCGGAGGGTCTCATGATGACCATGATCAAGGGCTGGATGCTCACGGGTGCTAAGCACTGGGCTCACGTTTTATCTGTCACCCTCTCCACAGCCCTCCAGCCTGGGTTACTTCAGGCTGTCAGATGCTGAGTGTCCGTGGGAGCTGTGGGGTCTTGCTCTGGGTGGGCCCAACGTCTGAGACAGCAGCCAGGCCACTCAGCAGATGGGCTCCCGTCTGTGCCTGGATCTCCTCGCTGTGCACTGGGGTCTTCCTCAGGTGCTCAGAGGCGGGGAGATGAGCTCTTTCCAGACAGGAAGGTCCAGAGTGAGGCTCCCTGCTCAGGAGATGCTTTTCCTTGTGACAATACAGCTCATACGTCACAGGTGAAATGCTTTTGGCTCAGAGAGGGAAGCAGCCGCTCCCAGGTCACCGGGGACATTATAAGTAGGTTGAAAGTTAAGCCAGGGTGCTGGCTCCCACTGCCTCTCCTTCCAGCCACCGTGTCACCTCTTAGGACGCCAGGTGCTCATGCTCGTGACCTGGGCAGCTCCTCGGGGCCTGGGCCTCAGCACCCACTCAGGGTCTGGATGTGTGCCCCTGAGGCCCACCTGGAAAGGCTGGGTGCCCAGCGGCTGTGAGGAGGTGGTGGTGGCTTTTGGAGGAGGGCTGTGGGACGCTGGGGCACTGGGGACGTGACCTGGGGCACTGGGAGACGGCACCTCTGCATCCTCTCCTCTCTTCCTGGGTCACAAGAAGGAGCTGGCTCTGCCCCATGCTCCCTCTCTGGGTGCTGTGCTCGCCAGAGGCCCGACACCTGGGGCCGCTGGTTCTTGGGCTGGAACCTCCAGCACCGAGAGCCAAGATCCACATTTCTCTTGCAGTGAACTGCTGACTAATGCGATCCCCGTCTGTGTGCCAACGGCTCTCAGCTTTTGTCACCAGCCCAGCGTGTTCCAGTGTACCAGTGCCTCCAACTCCTCCTCCCCGGGCAAGCCAAAGTCCCCATCTGGAACCCAGAGCAGTGTCTGCCACTTAGTGAGTAAGAAGAGATGGTAGCCATTCAGGAGGGCGACGGAAGCCGCCACCCCTTGTCACTCTGCTCTGTGCCCCTGGGATGTCCTCGCCTCCGCCAGCCCTCCAGCCCCTGCTCCATGCGCTGCATCCTCAGATCGTCCCTGAGCACCCAGGGCCTCCGTCCTCGAGTGGACCCTCGTTGTCCCAGGACATGTCCTTTTCCTTTGACCTCAAGTATCTTCTTGAAACAAGAAAACAATCACACTCTTCATGGGCCCACTGTCCTACTGGGGCTCTGAGGCCCAAGGGCCCATGTCCCTGTCACATCCCCCTGGGGTGTCCCCTGGAACCTCTGCAGGCCTCTCCTCCCTGCCTGACTTCAGTTCCTCCCCGTCTCTGCTAATCTGCCGGTCTCGTGACGTCTTGCCCCTGGAGCGCTCTTTCTGCTGCACCCTGTCCCCCTCCCTCTCCCCCAGGTCAGTTCTGAGCCATGGAGCCTGTGGAGTCCCAGGTCTTGGTGGGCACCGGGTGTGGCAGGCTCCAGGTTCCCAGCCGAGACACAACACGCTCCTGCAGGTGCCGGGGCTTCTGAAGAGGGAGCACCTGGAAAACAGGGAGCCACCAAGTCTCGAGAGAAAACCCAGGTTCTGCAGGAAGGACTGGGGGCAGTCCCAGCCCGAGGACGCGAGTCTCAGCAAACTGGAAGGAACACGTTCAGAGTGGCTCCACGTGAGGACCTGGGGACAGTAGTGACCCAGCAGATGTGGAGGGACGGGACGAGCTCGGGCACCGGGGGTGTGCCCTCAGTGGACCCTCAGGTCTCTGAAGGTCTGCAGAGGAGTTGTTTCTTTGGGTGAGGAAACACCTTGCCTCTTCCCTGGCTCACCCTCCCACTCCCCTTCAGGTGGAGACGTGCTGTTGTCTTGCTCCGTGTCTTCGTTCTTGGTAGAGCTTGAGTCACTTTTGAACACGCATTTGGGCCACCAGTAGGATTCGGTAGAAGTCTGACCGAGGGTCTGCCTCTGGACTCTTTGGGAGTGGGTCCTCAGGGCTGGGATAGGCAAGGTCAGTGTGCAGTGGGTCATTCATCTCCTTTTGGGCACATGTGCTGAGCTTGTGCTACCTATGGGCATTGCAGGGGAGGCAGGGGTACAGGGCACAGATAGGGGTGTGGCAGGGCACAGCAAGGGACGTGGCAGGCCCCAGACAGCATGCAGATTTCAACCCCAGGGAGACTATGATTCACCAGGTGGAGGAGACTTTTAAGAGGTCCAGAGACCTAGAAATTGTTCAGAGAGGGGTTGTAAGTGTCCCAGAGAAGGCCATGCCCCTGGGGGTGGGGGTTAATCCAGAGCATGAAGCTGGGGCAATGAGGTAATGGAAGGGGAGACAGTAGGGCGAGGAGCAAAGGGCTGATTCATGGCCTGAGGAGGAAGAGGACGAATAGAAGGGCATCAGTGAGATGAAGCCAGATGGGCAGGGGTTCAGGTAGTGGACAGGCAGGTGGACAGGCAGGCCCAGGGCCACATTAAGGTTTGGAACTTTAGGGAAGCCACTAGGGGATTCATAGGGCAATGCCTTTATTGGGCACTCTGGTCGGAGGGTGGGAACCCATTAGAGGAGCTGAACTGGATGCAGGGGCCTGGCTGGGCTGCGGCATCTGAAGGAGACAAAGAGGCAGTGCTGAGCAGGGATGGTGGTCCAGCAGGAGGGGCCTCTGGACGCAGAGAAAGAGGACAGGCTGGAGATGCTGTCAGTGAGCAGAAGACCCGAGGTTCTGGGGTCCTGAGGTTATGAGTGGGGCAGGTGTGGACAGGCCAGGAAGTGGCTGGTGAGATTTGCAGGTGAGGGCTGAACATTGTCCGGTGACACTGCTGTCCTTCCTGTAGAGGTTGCTGGAGGAAGGCTGGCTTGGAAGAGCCCTTTGCAGCCTGTGGCACTGACCCAAGCTTCCACGCCACACTTGCGAGCTCAGAAGGGTCTCAGAGCCACAAGGGAGGTGCCAACTCCTCCCAGAGCGGCTTACACACACCACCTGTGGACCCAGGACTCTGGCTGGGGTGAGGGGCTGAGGGAGGAGACCCTGAGGGATGCTCTGGAGCGTGCAGTGTGTTGGGAGGCTGCCTGCGGGAGCAGCTGGCGGAGTGGAGCTTATGGTGCCTGAGTGGGATTTCCGTCCTGTTACTTGAGAATTCACCTTTACATGCATTGAAAATCCAGCCTCGGAGAAAGAGCTTCAAGTTCCCTGGAGAGAAAAGTAACAAAATCCGTCCGCATCCACATATTACATCTCGGGGATCTGGAGGGTCTATCATCCTAAGATGAGTTTTCTTTGCAGTAAAGGAAAAACCCACTGATTCTGGGTTTCCAAAGAAATGTCATAAAATTAAATCTGCACCAGCGGAGTCTCCTCCCTGCGAAGGTGCCGAGCTTCTCTGGCTGAGGACTCACCCACAATGCCACGCCAGCTCAGCAGTGTCAAATCCTCTGTGTTTTATTTTAAAGGCAAATAATAGAAGCAGCCAGTCTCCACATCTGTAAATTTTTAAACAAAAGGTACTATGAATAAGCAGTTGTTATGGCTGAATAATCCTAGGAGACTAAAAAATAGGTGGTCGACCACCAATAGCCAAAGAAAGTGCCTATTATCAATGCAGAAATCTTTAAAGATTATGAACTTAAGCGATATCTTTCCCCCTCTACACTTTGATAGACGAGTTTCAGATTGTATAGGTAAATAAAACTGGATGCAGGATATGAGCTGACCATATATAATTCATTACTGGTGCCACCAAATACTCATGCTGAGAGAAAACAAATTATCGGCCCCTCCTGCCAGAGTCATGAGAAGATGATCAATATTTCATTATATGGTGCTCTTCAGACATCTGAATAGCTCATCTGTCCTATTTATGCCAGTTAAAATGAATTCAGCCTATCAGGGCCAAATGCATTTTTAATGCTTCTCGTTACCTTGCAGAGAAGCGGTGGCAAAGGTCCATCTCCCCGTGCCACGTCCTTCATTCCATCACGCACTGGACGTAAACTGTTGATGTGCGAATGACCTTTTCTGATGGAAAACAAAACTTCTGCATGTTAAAGAATCAATGCCCAGAAGGGCCTGTGTCGGCCGGTGTGACAGGGAGCCGTGCCCAGAGCAGCCTGTGCTTCTCTGGGCTGTGGTGGCCGAGGAGGCCGCCTTGCAGACTGGAGGTGGGGCAGCCTGTGCTCAGGAAACCCGCGGGCCAGGTTTTCCAGCAGCGTGCGCTCCCTCCCGTCTCTGGGTCCCATGGTGGTAACTCTTGCAGAGTTTGGAAACTTCCATCAGCACGCGGGTGTTGTGGTGACCTGCGGTAATGGTCCTGGGACACCACGGGCTGCACGCAGAGGACAGATTTCCTGGAGAAGAGCCGTCTGTGCTGTCACGGCTGCACTGCTGGGCACCGCCGTCTCTCCCTCTCCTCTGGCCTCCCTAGTCTGAGGCACGTGATTTTGAAATTGGGCCAGTTAATACCTCACAATGACCCCCAGTGCTCCAGGTAGAGGACCAGTCTCTCCTTTTAAATCCAAAGCTGGGAGTGACGGAGAGTAGTGGGGAGAGCCAGGGAAGGCCACGAGCAGGCCACCCGCTTCCAGGCAGTGGGTGCCAAGGAAGGTGTCGTGAAGGGAACTCCAGGAGCTGCCCCCGGAAGCACAGCGGATAAGGAAGCAGAGCCCCTGCCGCTGGGGAGATAGCTTCAGGGGTCTTGGCTGGAGGTCAGACAGCCTCACCAGAGCCAAAGCCCACTCCAGAGCAAGGCCCTCAGCTTCCCCAGACCTGGGAGGGCCCAGAGGGCGAGGGGGCTGCAGAGGCTGTTCAGAGGCAGGGAGCTGGCGGGGCCTCCCTCCCTGAGTCTGCAGGTGAAGCAGCCGGAGCCGGGAGGTGGGAGAGCTCAGGAGGGGCCGTCCTGGGTGGTGGATTTCCAGTGGAGGAGGAGCAGCCTTCAGGAGTGGGAGACGCACTGGGGCTGTCAGAGCTCTAGAGGACAGGTCAGTGCTGGCTTCAAGCTTCAAAGCTCAGGCTGACTCTGGGGCAGCCGCAGCCGGTGACGTGAAATTGAAGCCAGTTGACCACTCTGAAGATCCTAGGCCCTAGGAGTTCCATTAGCTCTGCACTGTCTGGCTCTGGTGACCCCAAGTCTGTGACGGAAGGGCACAGTGACAGCGGTGGTGTTTTTGTCCCTAAGAGTACCACAGCTGCACTGTAACTCAGGGACCAAGGAGTGATTCTGACCCAAATCTTACCATTTACATTTTCTCAAGCTTTGAACGTCATAGATGGACTCCTCTGATGGATCTCAGCAAAGTGGATGGAAAACCTCTGGAAAGGACCAGCATTCTAGACGAATAAAGGACATTTGTGACTCTGGGGTAAAGTCACAAATCAACACAAACAGGAGCTTGGAAGAAGTAGATTCCCACCCTGGTGGATGGCCTGGGGGCTCAAGGCCTGAGTAGAGGGGGTCACTGCAGGTGTGCAGGGTCACTGTGGGTGTGGAGGGTCACTGCGGGTGTGGAGAAGGTCACTATAGGTATGGAGGGGGGTCACTGCTGGTGTGGGAGGGGGTCACTGCAGGTGTGGAGGGTCACTACAGGTACAGAGGGAGTCACTGCAGGTGTTGAGTGGGTCACTGCAGGTGTGGAGGGTCACTGCGGGTGTGGAGGGGGTCACTACAGGTGTAGAGGGTCAATGCAGGTGTGGAGAAGGTCACTATAGGTATGGAGGGGGTCACTGCTGGTGTGGGAGGGGGGTCACTGCTGGTGTGGGAGGGGGTCACTGCAGGTGTGGAGGGGGTCACTACAGGTGCAGAGGGAGTCACTGCAGGTGTGGAGGGTCACTGTGGGTGTGGAGGGTCACTACAGGTGTGGAGGGTCACCGTAGGTGTGGAGGGTCACTGCAGGTGTGGAGGGTCACTACAGGTGTGGAGGGTCATTACAGGTGTGGAGGGTCACTGCAGGTGTGGAGGAATGGTAGAGAGGGGGTGAGAAGAGGATGTGGAGAGGTGGCTGCTGCTGCATCCAGGGTTAGGCCTCAGCGAATGGGAGCTGCTTCCTAGTCAACTCCTGGAGAAGCCGCTGTGGACGTGGTTGTAATGACAACAAATTAGATTAGTGTGCAAACTTAGCTACTTAGCTGATAACCAGAGACAAGGTGTGAGAGGATTGACTCCGATTTGAAAGTTCTGCTGTGGGTAAAACAACGTTATAGAGAAATCTTCTGTGAAGAGGAGAGTCAGCCGAGGTAGTGCTTCACCGTCTTGGAGACTGCCACCACCACCTCAGCCCTCAGTGACCGCCACCCCATCAGTCAGCCCTTTCAACCTCAGGCGGGACCCTCCACCTAAGTTCCACCTAAGATGGGACTGCTTTGGTCAAGCTCAGCGTTCTCAGCGGAAGCCCAGGGACCACTCACAGCGGCCGGCTGGTTCTCGGAGTTCCTGTATTGCAGGGTACAGAAACTGTGACCATCAGCTGCAGCTCTCCCTGAAGAGCTGTGGAGCTGTGGCGCTGGCCTTCTTGAGCCTCGACCTGCCCTCTCCTTGGAGCACTCTCTCAGTTCCCCTGAAAACCTGGGCCTCCCGAGTTGCCGTTCCTAAGACCTCAGGTCAAACCCTGGTGTTGTACAGCCTGTGTCCATCACAGACACAGCTGAGGACTGGCAGCAACCTTCACAGTAAAGCGGTTTTAACCAAGGTGCATGTGCTGGTCCAGACACTGTGCCATCGAGCACTTACTAGACCCCAGTGCGTGGACACGTAACTCAGGTGCACGGGGAGACTAGGCATTGTGCACTGGAGCTTACAGGTGTCTGAGGGGTGCCTGAGTCTTGCTTTGGATTGGAAGGCAGTGTTTCCTGGTAAGATGAGCCCTCCCCGTCCTACAGGATCCCGCACATGGAAAAGTGGTAAAGGGCAGGAAGCACGGCATCCAGCACTTGTCAAGCCAACCTAGGCCAGGGCTTCGCCCACCTTTCTCAGTTCAGTCCTGCAGTGATCCCACTAGGTAGGAATGTGACCTGAGGATGCCAGCAGGCAAACTGAGCTCCACAGAGGTGGCAAAGGGTGCCCATGTCGTCTACCGGGCAGTGCAGAGAGAGGAGCCAATGCAGCCTTTCCGACTTGCCTCGTGTCTCTGACCGTTTGTGAGAGCCTGCAACCCTGATGGATCCCCGCTGGGGATGGCGCACCCTGGAGAACAGGCTCCTTCAGAGAGCGTTTGTCTGACTATGAAACTGGGAAGGGAGGAAGGAGGGAGTTGGGCAGGGCTCCCTCCTTGGCTCTGCTCAGGGCTAGGCAGAGCAGGGTCCATCCCTTGGTGCCCCCCCCTTAGGAACACCATTTGCACCTGACCACACTTGCCTTCTCTGATGTTTCCTGCCTGATGGGACAGGTGACATTGGTACTGCCCATGGCCACGCTCCTCTGAGAGTGCTCCGAGGCTGAACTTTAAGATTCCGGAGCTTTGCGGGCAGATTGCAGAATCACTTAGGTGTTCATGGGCTTTCCTCACCATTAATGGGAAAGGGCTCAGGAAAGCAGGTGGGAAAGGGAGGAGGGTGCCTGCCTCACTGGAAATTGCCCTACGTTCCTCCTCCGAGTGCACCTGCTGTTTTACCTGTTCCCACCCGAGAGCTCTCATTCCCCTCTAAGAGGGGAGGCCCAGGCTTCGGTTTCTCACCCTTTTGCAGGAGCGCCCTTCTTTACCTTTAAGGCTGATTGTGTTTGCGGAGAGCAAGAGCTGCTCCGCAGATGGAGGAACACTGTGCACCTCACACTCCCAACCAGCCCCAGATCGCTCGCCTCTCCAGCCACACCCAAAGGCAGCTGTTCTCAAGACTGGGGAGCATTGGATCATTCATTTAGCATGTAAATTAAAGCCTGATGGCATACTGTCACCCCCATGGGTGTTGGGGGGACCTGGGGGTGTGCAGCAGGTGGTCCAGAAGAGCCTGGTCGCGGCCGCCCTGGGCTTGGGTTACGCATACCAGAAGCTCCTGTTGCTCAGGGCCTGGTCTGTTTGAGGTGGCTGCCGGCCTGCCAAGGGAGGTGTGGTCAGCTTAGCGGAGGCCCAGGGAACAGCAGGTGGAAGGACCCTGAGAAAGAGCAGAGGCAACCTGCCCAGAGTGGCCCCAGCTCTCCGCCTCACCAGTGCGCTGAGATACTCAGGGTCTGTTAGGACTGTGTGAGTGTTTGGGTTTGTCCTTGGTGGCATGGGGAGGGCGATTGCGTCATGGGTAGGCCTTGTGCGGATTCCTGCAATGTCAGTGCAGAGAGTTCAGGGCCCAAGACCAGTCAGGGATGTTATGGACCCGGATTTCCTACCCCAAACCATGCTGAGCAGCAGCAGAAACCACTGCCCACGTGGGGCTCTGAGCTGTGGGGCTCCTGGTTCCGGCCCTTCCCACGGCCGGGTGAGCTGCTCAGCCTGCCCCGGACCTGGTGTAGGGGTCGGAGCCCTGTCCTCACTTTCTTTTTTTTTTTTTTTTAAAGAGAGAGAGAGAGAGAGAGAGAGATTTTTAATATTATTATTTTTTTTTAATGTGGTGCTGAGGACCGAACCCAGCGCCCGCACATGCCAGGTGAGCACGCTACCGCTTGAGCCACCTCCCCAGGCCCCTGTCCTCACTTTCTAAGGGGTGACTGATTCTCATCCTGGACACGGGAGCAAGACTGTTCTTCCTGTTCTAATGGGACGCACGGAGGTCAGCCGTGGGAACCTCCGAGGGCTGGAGGACCGGGAGGAGGAAAGGGCATCCTGGTCCCGAGGCGAGGACTGAGAAGACCATCGCTGTTTGCCAACCCCCTTGGTGTCACGCGGGAAAGAACAAAGCGATGGGACGGTGACGTCAGGAGAGCTTAGATCCACAGCGAGATCCGAGCACCACACAGATGGGTGCCGAGGACCTGGTGGAGTCCGCGCCTGGGTGCCCTCTGGCTCATCGGGAGGGGAGGGTGCAGACCCATGGGTTTCTCTGGTGCTGTGATTCCCCGTGGGTTTGGAAGGAAGGCCACAAATCCTAGTGAGCTCTCGTCACCAGCCAAAACCTGTCCCCCAGGACAAGGCTCACCTCTCCTACTTCCAGCGCCCCTCCCTCGGTGCTCACAGTGACCGTCATTTTGCTTTGTCTTTCCTTAGAGACTGGCTCCTCTTCCTCACACAGACCCGCTTCCCCACGTCCACCTCAGCGGGCCTGCCTGGGGCTGCCCCTCTTCTGGCTACTCTGCAGTGTCCTTACTGGAACCACACGCTGTGCTCCTCCCTCTTCTGCCTACCCCCCAGGACCCTCCCACCAGCACTTGCCGATCATCGCAGCTCCTGCTGAAGACCCAGGACCAGTCCTGAGCCGCTGGGGTATCAGTCAGCACCAGCCACAGCCTGGGAACTGGTCCTCGTGCCTGTGGACGTTTGAAATATGACAGAGGTGGTGGCATAGACAGAAGAAAGGAGATCACTGGATAAGTGTCCTGGGGCAGCTGACATCCCCAGCTCATGTGCTGCTCAAAGACGGATTCTGTGTGGGTTGAGAATCTAAAGGCAGGGAACAAACTAAATTATCAGAAACATGTAGAGAAGTGTTATTTGACCTTGGGTGCAGGGAAAGCCTTCTTAAACAAAATGCAAAAATCACACGCCATAGAGTTAAGGATTGGTAACTTAAAACATAAAACTAGTGTGAAAAAGGCACCATCAGCAAAACAAGTAGCAAATCCGAATTGACAGAAGGTAGTTTCAATGCACAAAACTGAAATAAATGATTAATAGCCAGAATATACAAAGCAACCCAACAGCAAATAGATCAGATCATAGGAGTTTCCAAAATGGCCAACATAGCTGTAGAAAGAGACTCCATGTCACAAACATCAGCCAAAAGTAAATTAAAACATTCAGAAAGCACATCACATTGCCTGGGCATCAGACTGAGAACAGCTATTGAGTCTGATGACACCAGATAGAGACTGAAGCCCAAGGAAACCGTCCTACCCTCCCACAGTGCAGTGTCCACGAGCCTGGCCTCTCCAGAGAGCTAGTCTGCCCAGCTGGAGGAGGTGAGGCCACACACATCTGTGGTCACTGCTCCACCCCTGGTCTCCTACTTCAGAGGAACTCGTCCACCCAGGCCAAGGGGACGGCAGGATGAGGGTGCGCGCATTGCATGGAGAGAGAAAAATGTCTCTAGTGTGTTCACACAAGGAAATACTTCAGAACCGAGAAACCACCAGACCTGAATCATGTAGAGCAACATTGCTGAGTCTTAAGAGCATCCTGAGAAAAAAATGAGAGCAAGTAGCAGAACGATATGCAATGTCCCGTCATTTATGTACAAATTAACAGCATCCTGAACAGCTCTGTAATCCCCAGAGATCATCCACCCATCATCCATCCATCCCTTTAGCCCTTCATCTGTCCTCCATCATCCATCACATCTGTCCATCGTCTGTCCATCCAGCCCTCGGAGATGTGAGAGCACAAGTCACAGGAGGGTTTCCCGGCATGAGCCTGAGGGTCAGTCCCCTTGCCTGGTGAGACACCTGTGGCCTTTCGAGGCCATGGATCCCCTGGAAGTGGATGTCCCTGAGAGGAAACAGGACAGAGAAATGGTTGCTTCAGAGACAGGGTGTTCTCCACGCTCGGGGTCACACTGACCGTGGTCAAGGTGCTATTGAGCTGCCTCCCCAGATCCTGGCTGCCCGCAGGACCTGCTGGGACTCAGAGAGGACCAGCAGGAGGCTTGGCCTGCCTCTGGCCACACGTCCAGGCTTTTCCCTGTGACAGCCACGGACTTCAGCAAATCTTCCTCTCCTCAGTTATCTCCTTTGTTTCTCCAAGTCCTGCTTTATCTTCTTTCTCTCCTCCCTGTTTCCTGTTACCCCTTTTCAGGACGCGATTCAGTTTTAACAATCAAAGCAAACACATGGTGTGCACTTCCTGGGACCCTCCAGGGCCCTTTCCCCCCAGTTGCCACTGGGTGCTATCGTCGGGCAGAGCTCTGTGACGGAAAGCCCTAACCCCACCAGGACTCACTCAAGCCCAAAGAAACTGACAGGGAACCGTGACCCCATCAGCAAAGATGCAGGTGTGCTGAGTGGGTGCTGGCCGTCTCCGCACTGCGGCTCCCCGGACTTGGCTTACCTGCTCTGCAGACAGCGGCAGCCTGCCTTGTTCTGCCCACGCTGGCCCTGGAGGAAGAGAGAAGGCCTCCCTTTCCTGAGTTCCCATGTGAAATGCAAGGGATTCGTCCTCTTCGAATTCCCCACCGCTGGCCAAGCCTCCACGCCCAGGCCGAGTGGCCCCCCTCCTCTGACCTGGGTGTGCTGTGACAAAGCCCCCCTCTAGTCCCACAGCATGGCTCTACAGCGACCTTTCATCTTCCTCAGGTGGAAAGGTGGGATGCAGAAGGAGCCTGCTCCTGGCACCCCTGAGTCATCTGCAGCAGGCGTGGTGTCCCTGTCTGGGCTCCAGGGCTCCGTGACCAGCCCACTCCTGGCCCTTCTGAAAACAGCAGGGTCACAGCTGGCTGGTCAGTCCTGCCTGCACCTGCCTGTTGCCCTGCACCCAGGTCTGGGAAGGTGTCTCGTCTCCAGGGATGGACATGTGCCCATAGGTCTTCTTCATTTTTAGACAAATATCCAATGTTTTTGCCACTGGAAATAACGACTGCAATGCCATCAGAAGGAACGCCCTCTGACGCCCTCCTGTCACAGCAGTAACGCAGCAGGGGGGGGGGGGGCAGGAGACAGACTGCAGAGCCACCTCGAGGACGGAGCCGTGCCCTGGGAGTCTGTAGAAAGGGCTCCCCCGTCCCCGGGTCTAGCCTCCCACACAGAGTCGGCGGACAGGAGCTGTGCGCAGCCCTGTTGTGATGAGCGACGAGGAAAGGAGAACACTTTGAAGAGAAGGGGAAGGTGTCCGTCCCAAGGCGGAGGACGGCGCTGACGGAGGGTCATTGCTCCTCAGAGGCCAACGCTGAAAGAAGCCCCCGTGGGTGAGCGTTCAGCCGGCAGCTTGGAGTGCAGACATGTTGGGCAGTGGGTGCAGCGTGGGATACCACCAAGAGAGGTGCCCAAGAAGGGAGCATCTGTGAGCTGCACTTCTTTTTCCTCCTCGTTTTTCAAGGTCAGTTTTCTCTTTTGTTCTGTTCTTTAGTTCTTCTTGAGAGATTTTGAAAGGGTCTGTGCTACTGTAACAAAACACCGGATACAATCAAGTTAAAAAGAGAAAAGTTTATTTGGGCCAATGGTTTTGGAGGTTTCAGTCCATTGTTTTGGGCCTGGGGCAAGGCAGTACCTCAGGGTGGGAACACATGATGGAGCACGTCACTCA